>NW_023425345.1:78393881-79032492 GCF_014108415.1 Molossus molossus
CAACACTGTCCCAATTCACTTTTCCAACCCTTTCCCACCGCCAGTATTTTCAGATGCTGCCTCTTCTTCAAACAACGAAGCAACTCAACAAATGTCTTCCCCATTCTTCAAGTACCTCTTCCTTCAGGAAGCCTTTCATGATTCCTCCAGCTGAGTTAAATTTACCTGCCTTTGGATTCTCAAACTACTCTGTTTTCTTCAATCTTCTGACACTGCGCACTGCCTACTTTCTGTTCGAAGTATTTCTGTCCATGCCAAGTCCTCTCACAGAATGTAAGCACCTACAAGGCAAAAACCGCTTCTTACATGTTCATGGTACCCACAGTCTCTTAATCATGCTTTCCGTATGATGGGCAGAGGAGAATGTGAATTACAATCTTCCTTTAATAACCTGTTTCTAGGACAGGTCCTCGTCTTTGGGAAGTCCCTCCAAAGAGCTTTTTCTTTAATTTAAGCAGGTTTTTGTTTGTTTATGTATATTCAGGCTCCTTGTTTATAGATCAAATTTTAAACATGCTTATAGGTATTGTCTTTGGGGGAATTTTTAACTCTTATTTTAATTTTCCCCCTTTCAGACTGAGTGGAGAAGGAGTTGGACAAGTCAACATCTGTAAGTAACTTTAAACTGACATTAACAATGATGATAATATATGTTATTTGCTGCCAACTCAGAATCCTGCTATTTCTAGATTCCAGACATTCCCATCCCAATACATGGTTATTTCATACACTTAGTGGAGGGGAAAGGACACACTGAGACATGAAGCAATGTGGCTCATGTCTTACCTCTTAAGGGGTAGGCCCTGTATCTTACACATCTTGTACCCTGCCCCCCTGCCCTGCTAAGTTCCCCTGGGAACTTAGCACCATCCCTTTCTGTAAGGGGCCTTAACTAAATGACTTAGTTGTCTGGGCCTCATTTGCTACTCTGTGAAAGGGGCCAGGTCCAGCGGCCACACTAGCAGGATCAAATCACTTGGATGTGTAGGATCAATCTGACAGACTGGTCTCAGCAAGCTCTCTCTCCTTTCTCTGCAGCTGTCGTCACAAGCAATGTCTCCTCTGCCTACGGAGGTGGCGGTGGCTATGGCCTTGGTGGAGGCCTTGGCGGAGGCCTTGGTGGAGGCCTTGGTGGAGGCCTTGGTGGAGGCCTTGGCGGAGGTCTTGGCGGAGGTAGTGGCGGTGGCTACTACTCCCAAATGGCGGCCTCTACCGGCCTAGGTAGTGGGCTCAGTGCGGGGGGCTCTAGCTTCAGTTCAAGCAGTGGCCGAAACCTGTCTTTGGGCTTAGGCAGCGGCAGTGGAGGGGGCAGCGGCTCCAGCGTCAAATTTGTGTCCACCACCTCCTCCACCCGGAAGAGCTTCAAGAACTAAGCCTGCTGCAAGACACTGCTTCCCTAGGGCAGCAACCGGCCCCTGGTGACCACTCTTCTAAGTGGTGGCCAAGCCAAGTTTTCTCTTTTACTGGCGTGTAGTCTAGACCAAGCCTATTGCAGAACCACAGTCTTTGGTTCCCGAAAGGGCCCAATCCCCAGTCTCTAGTTTCCTATGCCTCGATCCGATGTTCTACTTCAAATCAACCTTTCAGTCTCTACAGCATGGTCCTTGATAAGAGAAAAATCCAAAGTTTTCCAGTAGCTAAACCATCAAAACAGAGTCCCCACCCCAATCCAAAATTGTGTTCTGGTTCTGACTACCTCCAGGGTGTGTTCAATAAAATGCTTTTATAATATAAGCTGCTGTGCAGAATTATTTTTTCAAGGTCTACAATCAACCTAGAGACTTCGTGAGGGTCAATCTGTCCAGATATGATTGGTTTCTTTGATGATTCACAGGGAGAATGCAATGACCTTGGAGAGAGAGTGGCCATCCTGAGTGGTTCAGAGACTCCAGGAGGCATGAGAGGAGGTTGCTAAAGCTTCTGGAATGAAGGGATCTCTGGAGGGCATGAATGGGAGTGTCCATTGCATTGCAATTTGGGAAGATTGTAGAGCCTTTTATTGGAGGGGATCCCCATTCAAAGTGGGCCAATTGGCAAGTAACAGCATAAATCGGCTTAAGTAAAATTTATATAAGGGATATATTGTCTTCAGAACCCAAAAAAGTCTAACAGATATTGGGCCTGTTCTAATATTGTGGGTGCTGAAAAGATCAATAGCTGTTTCTTAACAGTGTCAGGGATGGAGTGGTCCTCAGATTACCAAATAATTTCAGGAATTAAACTGAGGTGACTGGAACCTACAATATGTGTGGGACAATGGCCCATCCTCTTTTGGGGAGCTTCTTTGTGAATATGTCTGTCCTGAGTGTGCTCAGTGAATCCCTTTGGAGGATAACTCCTCAATGTTATATTATCACTGTGCTCCTAACGTCAGATGTTTTTAAGATCTTGCCTTTGTGCAATGGCAGGGTTGTTGAGGTCCTCCAGGAGTGTCTGGGCAAAGATTTATTGTGCCCCTTCAAAGGTAAAAGCAAACTCTGACTGACAGGCTGTTGAAACGGCCACAGAACAGAACATTATTAACCAAATTCATGAAAGCAAAATATTTACCAGTTGCTGATGGGATAGAGTCAGCAACTTCAATAATATTGGGCAGGGGAACTTAATGGGTAAGCCCATGGCATTAGGGTTGTGATAGTCCACTGTGAGTCACCTTTATTCTTTCTAAATTTAAAAATAGGTCAAAATGAGTTGTTGAATGGAGCCACAGTGGGCATATCACTCTTTCTCTCAATATATCCTCTATAATGGGTTCACTCTTTGAAGGCTCTGTTTGAATTTACATTTGGTATATTAACTGTTTTAACTAAGGTAAGGTCCCATTTTGTCAAGCCAATTTGTATCAAAGACTTAATTTAATTTTAATTTGTTTCACATTGGGTCACAGAGTCCATGGTCACTGCAAAATATTTTAGGGGGCAATTGATAGTATGATCATGTGAAATTTAGGTAAAGTCAATAGTTCTAACAATTAAGGTGAGGCATACTTGTTTGTTCTCTATTTTGTGTTCAGTAACTTCCCCAAGATTACAGGGTAACTTGCTTAAATTTAGTGAGATCCCTAGGCTTAAGTATAATTTGAGCTTCAGTATGGATTAAGGTCATGAAGATTTTTTGTTTGGTGAATTTCATCAGATGTTAAAGTTAATCCAGAACCTATATGATAGAGGCACAAAGCCAATTCTCCTCTCTCTCTTTCTCTTTCTAAACAAATCTTTTGATATATAAAGTCTTGTAATAAATTTTGGATTTCCAATTACATGACATTGTGTTTCAGTTTTTTGTGTCCTCCTATTTTTTCTTTCTTCCCTTCTCCCTCCCTCCCTTCCTCCCTTCCTCCCTTCCTTCCTTCCTCCCTTCCTCCCTTCCTCCCTTCCTCCCTTCCTCCCTTCCTCCCTTCCTCCCTTCCTTCCTTCCTTCCTTCCTTCCTTCCTTCCTTCCTTCCTTCCTTCCTTCCTTCCTTCCTCCTTCATTCGTTCCTTCCTTCCTCCTTCTTTCCCTCCCTTCCTCACCCCAACCCACTCTTTTTTTTTTTAATCTCTGCCCTGCTTATATCTATAAATTTTTTCCTCCAAAGAACATCAAACCAGTATCAGCAGAGTTTGGGGTCTCCCCATGGAAATAGTTGAATTAACATCTAAGTTGTGCCACACAGGTGCCATATGTGTGTTCTCCTATAGCCTTGAGGATGAGGATTCTTTTCCAGCAGAGGCATAGGCAGCGACAGCAGCAGCAGCAGCAGCAGCAAAGGCATTTTGCAGAATCCTAGTAAACCATCTGCCTTTAAGGGTGTGGCCTCAGCATGCCACAGTAACTGCTTGTTCTCCACATGAGCGATCACCTGATAGGACCATATATTGCACAGGTTATCAGTCTTTCCCAATGAGCACTTCACAGAATGGAGGTGGCACACACCAATGTTCACAAGGTAAGATTATTCCCTTGAGCTTAGTGTCAGTCATTATTTAGAGAGGACTTGAGATACACAATTCAATGTGAGACAGACACATTGATTGGTTGGGGCTGAGATACATGACTCAACTCATACTCCTTACTCTAAATGACAATTACTGAAACTTCTGATTAGGTCTGTTAAGTCCGTAACAGAGGCCTCAGTAAATGTGGCATAAAGCAGAACAGCTCAAGGTACAAGGTTGACAGCAAACAGCAACACCTCTCAAGTAACCTGCTAGCCAGAAAGCAGCAGCTCAGCGTGCATGCTCGCAAGCAGACAGCAGAGCCAGGTTGCAAGCCAAAGCAAGAAAAGGAAGACCCCAGTGGTAGCAATCATCATCTAGACAGCCGACACACCAGTTATTGTGACAACTCTGCAAGGGCAGGATGAATCTCCATTCAAAATTTGGTACAGTTTTTGAAACTGATGATGCCACCAACACCAAGATGGTATAAAAAGGTATATTACTTTCATAATAAAGTTTTCTAAAGAGAACAAGACAGGCTTCCCATGCTGGTCCAAATATAGCTTGAAAGAGCTATATAGAAAGGTGACCAGAGTGGAATTTTTGTGTGTTTGGGGTGGGGGCAGGCTGAGGATTCCCACACATGGTTTGAAGTTCTCACCGGTCACAAAGAAGGGATTGCCCAGGCTTTCTTATTAGTTTTCTCAGATGTGGGTAGAAGAAGAAGGAGGAGGAGTAGAGCTTAGAAGCCTTCAAATGTCAAACATGATTACAATAAGGCTGGTTTAACATTAAAAAAAAACCATATAATACCCAACTTTAACAGAATAAAAGAAAATAAATAAAATGGTCACCTCTCCCACAAAACCAGATAGTATGTATTATATTTAATAGTGAATAATCAAAAGTTTCTCACTGACACCAGGAAAGAAGCAAAGATAACTATAATCACCACAATTATTTAGCATTATACTGGAGATTACAGCCAGTGCAATAAAACAAGACAAAGAAATAATAAACATCTTAAAAATTAGAAAGACATAAAGTAAATTAGATTTACTCACATGACATAATTATGATGTAGAATATTAAATGTTCTGCAAACTATTAAATTAATAAGTGAATTTATCAAGGTCACTAGAAAATCAATACAAAAATCAATTGTATGTCTGCATACTAGTAAGAATCAATTAGGAAATATAATTTAAGGTACCATTTCCAGTAGCATCAAAACTATGTGATATCTGTCAGGCCAGACTGGCTCAGTTGGTTGAGCGTTATCCTGTGCACTGAAAGGTTGCCAGTTCATTCCCTGTCAGGGTACATATCTGGGTTGTGGGTTTGGTCCCTGGTCAGGGTGCATACAGAGGCAATCATTCAATGTTTCTCTCTCTCTCCTTCCCCTTCCTCTCTCTCTACAATCAGTAAAAATATGTTAAAAAAAATACCTGATATCTAGGAATAAATGTAGCCTAAGCCATAAAAG
Organism: Molossus molossus; assembly: GCF_014108415.1. Classification (NCBI taxonomy): domain Eukaryota; kingdom Metazoa; phylum Chordata; class Mammalia; order Chiroptera; family Molossidae; genus Molossus; species Molossus molossus. The sequence goes on from NW_023425345.1 coordinate 78,399,288, forward strand.
ACTTATATATAGAGAACTACAAAAGCTTATTGAAAATGACTAAAGAAACCTAAAAAAATAATACGGAGGTATATGCCATCTTTGTGAATTGGAAAGCTTAATTTGTAAACATGTCAGCTTGCTTCGATTGAACTATGGACTCAAAGCAATTTCAATCAAATTTCAGCTGGTATTTTATAAAAATTGATACACCTATTCTAAAATTATATGGAAATAAAAAGATCTAAAATAGTCAAAACAATTTTGAAAAAGAAAAAAGTTCTTACAGCTCCAGGTATTGAGTTTTTATCAAGAATAGTAAAGAAAGGCTGGCGTTGAGGAAATGACTGAAAAATGGGCCAATGGAACAATATATAGAATCTATAGACTCATTAGATTCACAACAATGTGCCATTGCAATGCAACAGGGAGAGGATAACTTTGCATGACAATGATGCCACATGGGGGAAAAAATGTAGTCATGAGTCCTAAGTCACACCATTCACACAAAAAAATCAATTTCAGCTGTATTATAGTCCTGTGTGTAAAAGGTAAAACAATAATGTATTGGAAGAAAATAGAATATACTATGATGACCTGAGGGGAGCCAAAATTTATTACACATTATAAAAAATTGCTTACCGTAAATAAATATAAACTTCTCATAACAACATGAAGAGAGGATAATAGCAAGCCCAACCAAGGAAAAGAGATTTACAGTACAATATATTTCTCAAAGAAATTGCACCCAGAAGGTCCAAGGATCTACAAAACTCTGTCCACAACAAAATTCTTTTCGAGTGTACATGGGACATTCACAAAGATAAACTATATGTTAAACCTATTTCAAATAATGAAAATTACATAGACTATAATCTATAATCATGGTGTATTAAATTTGATATAAAAAACAATAAAATATGTTAAAAAATCCCAATTATTTTAGAACGCAACTTAATAACCTAGGGCAAAGGATCATGAATTATTAAATGATCAACATATTATTATAACTAAGTAGTTATTGCTGTTCTTTTTTTTTTTTTCATTTTACTATCTTTTTTATTTTATTTAAGTGAGTAATTGTGGTCTTTATTTATTCAATACATGTTTTTTTAAAATGTTTTATTGTCCATTTTATTTTATTTTATTTTATTTTATTTTTTTATTAATCAATTAATTTATTTTTGTTACAGATGTTTCTTCTTTTCCCCCACTGATTCTCCCCTCTGGCCCTCCCCACCCTGTCCCCAGCTTTGTTGTTCATGTCCATTGTTCATGCATACATGCATATAAGTTATGTGGTTTATCTCTCCCCCACCACCCCCTCTTCGGGGATTGTCAGTCTGTACCCCACTTCCACATCTCTGGGACTATCTCATTCCTCAGACTGTTGTGATTATTATATTCAACAAATAAGTGAGATCATTTGATACTTTTCTTTCTCCGTTTGGCTTGTTGCACTTAGGATAATACTTTCCAGATCCCTCCATGTTGTCTCAAAGGATGAGAGATCTTTCTTTCTTACAGCTGCATAGTACTCCATTGTGTATAAGTACCACCGCTTTTTTATCCATTCGTCTACTGATGGACATTTGGGCTGTTTCCAGATCTTAGCTATTGTAAATAGTGCTGCTACAAACATGGGAGTACATATATTCTTTCTGATTGGTGTTTCAGGCTTGTTAGGGTACATTCCTAGAAGTGGGATCACTGGGTCAAATGGAAGTTTAATTATTAATTTTTTGAGGTAACACCATAGTGTTTTCCATAGTGGCTGCACAAGTCTGCATTCCCACCAGGAGTGTACTAGAGTCCCCTTTTCTCCACACCCTCACCAATACTTGTTGTTTGATGATTTGTTGATGGCGGCCATTCTGACAGGTGTGAGGTGATGATACCTTATTGTTGTTTTAATTTGCATCTCTCTGATGATTAGTGATGTTGAACATTTCTTCATATATCTCTTAGCCATTTGTATGTCCTATTTAGTTCCTCTACCCATTTTTTAATTGGGTTCTTTGTCTTCCTTTTGTTGAGTTGTATGAGCATTCTATATATATTGGAAATTAATCCCTTAGCTGATATATCATTGGCAATTATGTTCTCCCATACAGTGGGTAGCCTTTCCATTTTGATGATTGTATGTATCGTTTGCTGTGCAGAAGCTTTTGAGTTTGATGTAGTCCCATGTGTCCATTTTCTCCTTTGTTTCTGTTGCCTTAGGTGATGTATCAGTGAAAATTCTGCTGCGTATGATGTCTGAAATTTTGTTGCCTACAGTTTCTTCTAGGATTTTTATGGATTCATAAGTCACATTTAAGTCTTTTATCCATTTTGAGTTTATTCTTGTGTAGGGTGTAAGTTGATGGTCTAGTTTCATTTTTTTTTGCATGAAGCTGTACAATTTTCCCAACACCATTTATTAAAGAGGCTGTCTTTACTCCATTATATGCTCTTGCCACCTTTGTCAAATATTAATTGAGCATATTGCCTTGGGTCCATTTCTGGATTCTCTGTTCTACTCCACTGGTCTATATGCCTGTTCTTATGCCAGTACCAGGCTGTTTTGATTACAGTGGCTTTGTAGTATAACCTGAAATCTGGTAATGTGATCCCTCCAACTTTGTTCTTCTTTTTCAAGATTGCTGTGGCTTTTCGAGGTCTTTTTTGATTCTACATAAACTTTTGAAGTATTTTTTCTAGTTCTGTGAAATATGTCGTTGGTATTTTGGTGGGGATTGCATTAAATCTATAGATTGCTTTGAGTAATATGGACATTTTAATGATGTTAATTCTTCCAATCCATGAACAAGGTATGTGCTTTCACTTTTTTTATATCTCCCTCTATTTCTTTTTTCAATGACCTGTAGTTTTCTGCTAATAGATCCTTTATTTCTTTGGTTAAGTTTATTCCTAGGTGTCTTAATTTTTTTTTGCTGTAATGGTAAATGGGATTGTTTTTCTAGTTTCTCTTTCTGGGAGTTCATCATTGGCATATAAGAATGTCGTCAATTTCTTGATGTTAATTTTGTATCCTGCTACTTTGCCAAATTCATTTATTAAGTCTAGTAAATTTTTGATGGAGTCTTTGGGGTTTTCTATGTATAGTATCATGTCATCTGCGAATAATGACAGTTTCACTTCCTCCTTTCCCATTTGTATCCCTTTTAGTTTTTTCTTCCTGTCTGATTGCTGTGGCTATAACTTCCAGCACTATGTTAAATAAGAGTGGCGAAAGTGGGCATCCTTGTCTTGTTCTTGTTCTTAAGGGAAATGCTTTCTTTTTTGCCCATTGAGTATGATGTTGGCTGTACGTCCTTCATATGTGGCCTTTATTATTTCGAGATATGATCTCTCTATTCCCATATTGCTGAGCATTTTTATTAGAAATAGGTGCTGGATTTTGTCGAAAGCTTTTTCAGCATCTATTGATATGATCATATGATTTTTATCGGTTATTGCTGTTCTTGTGGAAGTTTTCTTTTCTTTTATTCTTTTGCATACAGAATAAAAACTGGTATGAAATACCCGATTAGCCAGATTCTAGAATGAGCTTGTATAACCATGGCCTAAAAGATAGTCGATTTCTGTTTAAAAGTCAAGATATAACTCTGCCGGTGATAGCTGGGAAGATTTGCATGAACCTCCAACATTTATTTGTGCTTTTCAAAACTTGCATACATGTTTACACTGAAAGTGGTTTTTGGATATCCAATCACAAAAGGACGATGTTCCCAGTTGAAACCACCTCTATAATAATCTGAGTGTTATTTGTTACTACTCATACATTTGGTAACCGAAGTGATATCGAACAATTCCTAGAAATACACTATCTGCCAAAATTCATGTAAGAGGAAATACACAATTTCAATAAGCCTATATCTATTAAGAAATTTAATAAAGAAATAATAACCTTCCAAAACAGAAAGCAACAGGCCCATATAGGTTCACTGGTGAAGTCTATGTAACATTAAAGGAAGAAATTGTACCAATTCTCTACAATTTCTTTCAGAAGACAGAAACAAAGAGAATATTTTGTATTAGACTAGCATTATCTTAACACCAAAATCAGACAAATATATTACAAGAAAACTATAGACCAATATCTCTCATGAACATAGATGCAAAAATCCTCAACAAAATATTAGTAAACTGAATCTAACAATGTATAAAAAGAATTATACACCATGACCAAGTGGGGTTTGTTACAAGTATGTAAAGCTGAATCAATATACAAAAATCAATTAAAATAATTAATCACATCAATAGACTATGAAAGAAAAATCATATGTTGATATAATAGGTGTAGAAAAAGCGTTTGACAAACCTAACACCCTTTCAGAGGAGACTGTTCGAGGCACGCTTGCGATCTAGGATAATCACGCTCTAAGAATAAGATGACTCTGAGATGAATTGCTAGAGTAGAAATTACTCAAAATCATCCTAAATTTGGGGGAATCATGCAGTACATTCACAATTAAACAGATATTCCTCCTTTACTGAAATGTAGGGATTTTCACCAGAAGGCAAATGTAGTGATGTATCATTTCATAGGGCTGCACCTCATTCAATCACTTATATTATTTAAGTCAGGTACTTGTGTATCTCCTTAGAGAACTGTTGGAATATTTTGTACCCAACTACACTATTTTTAATGACATAGTATAGTGAGGTGGACCTTCAGTGATGGGAAGGTAGAAACCAGAAGGTCAAGGAGGAGATAGGAGTGAGAAGGGAGTCAGGGACTTGAGGGAGGTGGTGGAGAGAAAAAGACACCAGTCCACTGGTGATTCTTCTTGGAGATTTTATTGGCCCCTCTGGAGCCCTGGCTTGGCTCTCTTCACCCCCTGTTCTCATCCAAGACCTGAACTACAGACAGAAGGAGAATCTGGCCCTTCATTACCTCATCCATGCCCTTTGGCCCTGCTCATCCCAGGCGTGATCTACACTAGTCCTGCTGTTCAGCTCTCTGTCTTCCCACCCTCGCATCTTCTCTAAAGCACTTCTTGTCACCGCCAGCAGCTCTTGGCTCTGAGTGTCTAAATGCCTCTCTCGTGATTTACACATTGCTCTTCCTCCTCCAACTGGTTTCCCTTCGTTGGTTAGGAAAGCCAAGTGTTGTCCCCTTTATACGAATGCGTCCTTCAGTCCCCAGTCCAATTATGCACTTACTAGTCACTTAAACATTCAAGTGTACCTACCTTCCCAATATCATTATGGAAATAAACAACTTTCAAAAATTATTACTCAAGAATTAGGTTTTATAGGAATATGTTCCAAAATTAGTTGAATTCAGGGTTGTTTTTGTTTGTTTGTTTGTTTTTCTATAATGGTATAAATGCTCAATTTGTGTCCCTCAAGGCACATGACACATTTCAGTCCTATAGGCTTATAATTTACACCTCAAGTCATCACAAACCCTTTCTTGCATATTGTTGCTGTTGGTTGAAATGGCAGCCACAATGTTTCCCTCATCTCCCCCAGGCTATGAGGAGGAGGTGAGACAGATATGCAGTTCTTGACTTATCCCCACTAGAAGCCACAGGGAGTGACATCTGGGGATTTGGGACCACAGTTCCAGAGGCAGATTAATGCTTTGAACCGAGCATTCACTGAGCACTGTGGAAGGTGTCCTTTCAATGACCTCTGGACCCCATGATTGACCTAAAGTAGAGCCCATCCTGCTTGAAAATGGAATTGCCAGAACCTTCCTGCAGCTGTGGACAAAGCCACTCAGGTACCATGTCCAGAGATGCGACCCCATCACTGTGTTCTATGCAAAAAATGGGGGGACCATATACAGTTTAGTGCATAATACATGTTCATAAATCGTCTGCTTACTAAGTAGTGCAATTTTGAACGTTTCAATACTTTCTGAACCACTGTGTATATCACAGAAGGCTGCCTTTTTTTTTTTTTTTTTCCAATTTTGGCCCAAGCGTGTGGCTGCATGTTTCTCTTTCAGTGGGTGCTCCCTAGGGCAAGACTGGGTCTGTGGGGTTTCCTCTGAACAGCGTCATCCTGTGCTGGGGCTTGAAGGACTAGGCACTTAGTCTTAAGCTTTTGACAGGTGGTGTTGGCAGTGACAAGAAGTGCTTTAGAGAAGATGTGAGGGTGGGAAGAGGGAGAGCTGAACAGCAGGACAGGTGATGACAAAAGCCTGTATTCCTCATTCTCATCTGCCAGCCCCACCCAAGGAGGCAGAAAGACAAGACAAATCCTCTTGAAGCAGATTTTCCATGGGCTCAGGTGTCAGGGGTTCCCTCCTGCCTGCTGCCACGCTGGGACAAGTGCAGAGCAGATTAACCCCTGGGCCTTAGACCAAAGAGGCTGGGCTCAGCAACCTGCTGGGGAGGAGGCAGCTGTCACTGGAGTTACTCACACCGCTTGCTTCAGTTTCTCTCACATAGTTGCCTGAACTATCACCGTTGGCTCTAATCTTATTATGAAGGTCTAGCCTCCCCCACCCTGCTACAGTAGGAAAATGTAACTTCCTTGGGCTCTTCCATGGAACGTGATTCAGGGTCACTAGGGAGATTGCATCTGAGAAGTCAATTCTCTAACCATCCAGTGTGTCCTCACCACCTGTGAACACAACCCATTCCTGGATGCCAAAGCAGAGGCCGGACTTCAGAGGAGGAAAGAAGTACAGCTTAGCTCAGGGGAGCCGTCTAACATGGATCAAGAAACATGGAGCACCTCCTCACACCCAGAGAAAGATATATTGATCAAGAGCAAATGAATCAAGTACAAGGTTGACCTTTAAGGGTGATGGGCCTAGGAAAGAGGGGAATCAGAAAGGGATCTGCCCTTTCCTCCAAACCTCCTTCACTGTTGTAGGAGCCCTCATCATCTCTCACCACCCTCTCAACGGACCTCACTCATGCTCAGGGTCACCGGAATTGGATCCCAGGGCACCATTCCTGGGTAGGTGGTAATGGGAATTTTGAAAAAAAGTATATATTTATATATAATATATCATATATAATATGTATATTAGAGAATGTCTTACAAATCTATCAATATGAGAAAAATCTTACATCAGAAAATTGAATATGATACTTTATATTGCTAGTGCTGCCTGGCGTGCATGCCAAACTTTGGATTAGATAATATGATGGGCCAAATGGTTGAATGTAAAATTCCTAATACAATTAAATTACATATTTCATTCAGAGGTGAGTCCACCCCCACCTTGGAAATAGACACAATCAGTACTAAAGGAGTTGCTGACCTGGTCATCTGTGCTGGTTGATGGCTTGCCCCTGTGCGCACAATCCAGAGGACAGACGAGGACCGGGCAGAGGATGGTGCGGGGGAGCCTGACTCCAGAGGAGGGGAGGAACAGCCTGCTGGGCTCCCACCAAGGACTCTGATCCTCCCTCCAACTACCCACCACTGTTATCTTCCAGCAACGTGGGCAAGGCATTGCCTAGGCATCCACCTATTCATAGCTCCTAGGTCCTTACTAACATTGCTTTTGTTTTCTTCCACCCCACCCCCTCACATCACACATCACACACACACACACACACACACACACACACACACACACACGCAGCTGCACCTGTGTTCCAGTTCTTGAAGCTTCTGGTGGATACCTGAATACACCAACTTTTTCACACTTCCATTATGGTAATATTAGCTCACCTTCACTGAGCACCTGTGTGCAGGCACTGCTAAGTCCTTTTTATTAATTATGTCCCATAATCCTCACAACACTGAGAGGCAGGTAACTCTTTCCACCCCCAGTTAAATTCTGTAAAAATTAGTAATTTGCATATAGACACATTGGAGCCTGAGCACTATGTCTCCAGAGGCTGGCACATTTTTTCTTGAAAAGGCCAAATAGTAAATGTTTTAGGTTTTATGAGCCATACACTCTGTTACAATGACCCAACTCCACCATCATAGTGTCAAAGCAGCCATGGACCTAGACATGGGTTAAGACCCTGAGCAAATGCACGCTGCTCTCACCAGACCTTCCATACTTCCTTCTCTCCTGACATCATCTGTGCCAAACCTAAAGCCTCTATCTGAAGGAAAGTAGTGTGGATCAGAACATGGTGCCATGAGAAGGAAAATTTGTTTCCCAGAACTTGGTGACAGCACTTTTCTTGGTCAACTATTGTGCAACCAGGGTGGAGGGAGGGGAGCTGCTTCTGTTGCCTTGAGAAGGTATCTCTTTCCAGCCAGACGCTGAGTTAGCACCTCCTTTGGGCAGGAAATGCCCTGCCCTCCTGGATGCTGTGTTCCTAAAAACATTGGAGAGATGGGACTGCTTACAAAATAGTGCCAGGGGCTTTCCTCAGATCATCCTATGTGCGGGTTTGTTAATGGTCAACCAGACGTTCTCAAGAACAACATGCCTCCAATTGCTTGCACAGCTCCTCACACTCAGCTCTTAATGTCTAAACTGGAAAAAATGAACCTCATTCTCCTCTAAACCAAACACCACACTCAGCTGACAGCTTTCTCTCCTCTGAGAAGATATATAGAGATTTAAGATGTCAAGGGCTGAAATTAGAAACATACACTTGGAATTTACCTGCGACATCATTACACTTGTAAGGGCGCATTTTTATGATCTACTGCTTTACATGGCCCTCACTTTTCTCTACACACCCATTCAGATGTCTGATTCTTGAGTCCCCAGAAATATTAAAACCTGTGGGGATCGAAATTCAGTGAATTTCTCAATGATTTTTAGCCTACTCATTTTAGATTCTTCAAGTTAAGCTGTAAGTGAACATTCCTAAATAGCAGAGAAATTGCTGTCTAGGATCCCAGTGGGGAAAAGTGGACAATCATCAATTCAGTGGAAAAGCACACTTTGGGGTGGGAGGTACGGGCATGGAGAGAAACCCGTGCAGAAAGCAAGACTCTGGGTAGAGGGGCCTTGGGTGATGGCTCTGTCCTCTCAGGGCACGAACAGTTGGGAGCTTTATCAGACAGGACAGAGAGCAGGTGTGCTCTCGCACGTTGAAAACTCAACCCTTTTGTCCTTCATGCCTTTCAAAGGAAGGTTTTAACCCCAAAGATGCCCCCATTCCCACAGTTCGGCTACCAGGAACAACATGCAGGAGGTCCTTAAGGGCAGCTTCAAATGTGGTGGAAAAAACCCACTGCAGGCCACTTCTTGCTCAGGGCATTGAGCAAATGCCTATAAGCCCTCAGAGACAGTTCCACCCTGATGGGAAGGGTGGTGCTAGTGTAGGAGAAAACCAGTGTGGGAAGGGGACCCACAGAGGAGCCTCTGAGTAAGCAGAAGGAGAAGACGATTACCACAGATCAGTGCCTGGTCTCCTTTGTTTGAGAACATGACTAACTCATGACTTCAGTGAATTCACATTCAGCCTTATTGTGTGCAGATCAGGACGAGCCTGGAGGGCAGGAGAATTTCTCTGTGAATAAAGGAAGCCAAATATGCAATCTTCATGTTTCATACATTTCTAGGTGCTGGGGGTGACCTCACTATTTGTAAAGCCCAACCCTTTCCAATCTGCAAACTCACCTTCCAGGACTGAGCCCAGCCCATTTTCACCATATATAAACTGCTGTGGGGAACTCATCACCCACACCTGCTTCTCTCAGCTACCCTCCAGCCTCTCGCGCCTTCTTCAGCCTCCTCACCTTCAGGAACCATGACCAGCAAATCCACCAGGAGGACCCAAAGCAGCAGCCACCGTGGCTTCAGTGCCAGCTCAGCCAGAGTCCCTGGGGTCAGCCGCTCTGGCTTCAGCAGTGTCTCTGTGTCCCGCTCCAGGGGCAGTGGTGGCCTCGGTGGGGTGTGTGGAGGAGCTGGCTTCGGCAGCCGGAGCCTCTATGGCCTGGGGGGCTCCAAAAGGATCTCCATCGGAGGCGGAAGCTGTGCCATCGGTGGCGGATATGGTGGCAGAGTCGGAGGTGGCTTTGGCTTTGGAGGTGGAGCCGGGAGTGGATTTGGTTTTGGCGGTGCAGCTGGTAGTGGCTTTGGGCTCGGTGGTGGAGCTGGCTTTGCTGGTGGCTATGGGGGCGCTGGCTTCCCTGTGTGCCCCCCTGGAGGCATCCAAGAGGTCACGATCAACCAGAGTCTCCTCACTCCTCTGAACCTGCAAATCGACCCCACCATCCAGCGGGTGCGGACCGAGGAGCGGGAGCAGATCAAGACCCTCAACAACAAGTTTGCCTCCTTCATCGACAAGGTGAGCCGGGAGGATCTGCCCTCCAGTGGGGATTCAGAGTTCCCAGAACAGGGGACCAAGGACTGTCTACCAGGGGGCGCATAGGGGAGAGGGGAAAGGGCACTCAGACTAGCTCCCCCTGGGATGCCAGATTAGCTCCATGTTGACCGCAGGCAGAGGAAATGGAAATCACTGAGAACTGCCGAATCTCTTATCCAGCTCTCAATCCTGCCTGAAAGAATTCTCAATTTTTGAAAACCATGGAACAAAGAAAAAGCAATGAGAAAATGAAATGAGTTAGCTTTACCTTCTGAGGAATCTAAGACATTAAAAATAAAATTCTGGTGGAAAATTGCTCTAGGGCTCTGGGCAAGAGGAAAAAGAGTGACAGAAAAATAAAATTAAAAATATTTCTGCATGGATTAGGTAAAAAAAAAAGACTCAGAAACACTTACATTTGTAGAAACAGGTAGTGACCATCGAGGTAGTTGGTTTGAGAAGAATTGTACACTACATAAAAGTTATAATAGAATCTAATTGTAATAAAATTTGAATTTAATCATCAGATTCTAAACATTCAACAGTCCTTTAACTGAGGCGTTGTCTAAGAAAAGCTTTGTGCAGTGTATCAGGGAAAGACTGTTTCAAACGAGATGTGTGGTTGCACTTGTGAACAGAAGGAGAAGACATGTTGAAGGGCACTGAGAGCTCCATAACATAGAGGGTGAGCGCATCTCAGGGTCCAGGGGAATGGTCACTGGTGCCATCTGCCAGGTGGGACGAAGAGCAGGCCTGTCGGCATCAACCCCTGTACCTGCGCAGTAGCAGCCCAGCACCATGGTGACCACCCAGGTCTATGGAGGGACCCACAACTCAATCTCTTCCTCCCTTCGTCAAGCTAACAACCAACTTGTGTCCATGTAGGTGCGCTTCCTGGAGCAGCAGAACAAGGTCCTGGACACCAAGTGGACCCTGCTGCAGGAGCAGGGCACCAAGACCGTGAGGCAGAACCTGGAGCCTCTGTTCGAGCAGTACATCAACAACCTCAGGAGACAGCTGGACAGCATCGTCGGCGAGAGAGGCCGCCTGGACTCGGAGCTCAGGGGCATGCAGGACATGGTGGAGGACTTCAAGAACAAGTGAGTTAATCGATAGAATATGGTTCCAGCTTCTGAAGCTACACTCCAAGACTATTGAGTGTTCAGGTCCCGACGTGGTCATGATTCCGGAGCAAAACATGTCCATGAAAACGAAATTCATACATGCTGCCTAACATCCAGCCTGAAAGAAGAAAAGGGCCATATAGCTGAATAGGGAGAGTGAAAGGGAAGCAGGTTAGGGACTACAAAAATCACCTTTGAGGCTTCCTGGCAAGAAAGCTGAATTTGGATACATCCATTATGGACAGTTCGGACTCCAGGCTGCCTTTCCTGTGTCATCTTCACCCCTGACTTACGCTTTTCTCATTCTAGATATGAAGATGAAATCAACAAGCGCACCGCCGCAGAGAATGAGTTTGTGACTCTGAAGAAGGTGAGCCGATGAGGACCAGGGGTTCATGTTTCTTTGCAGAAAGAGAAAACTCTGGACCCCTCCCCACATCTGAAAGGAGAAGAGGTGGGGAGGGCTGAACGATGGGCAGATGGGGAAGGAGCCCCTAGCTGACTCCAGGTTGCTCGTTTATTCTCCAGGATGTGGATGCTGCCTACATGAATAAGGTTGAACTACAAGCCAAGGCAGATGCTCTCATAGATGAGATCAACTTCATAAGAGCCTTCTATGACGCAGTAAGCATCCCCACCCTCCTTTTATTTACTCTATGGGGCTCTGCAAAAGGGTGAAAGATCTTAGAGTTGGGAAGTCTGTAAATATTACGAGAGAAATTGACCTGACAATCTTTTGTTCTGCAGGAACTGGCTCAGATGCAAACCCACATCTCAGACACTTCTGTGGTCCTGTCCATGGACAACAATCGTGACCTGGACCTGGACAGCATCATCGCTGAAGTCAAGGCTCAATATGAGGAGATTGCTCAGAGGAGCCGGACAGAGGCCGAGTCCTGGTACCAGAGCAAGGTGAGCAGTGAGTGGACAGCTGGTGAGGAATTCCTGTGCTCAGTCCCCAAACACCAGCCAGGCTACCAGACTTCAGAGGGAAAATGCACGTCTAGGTCACTGGTGTCCTCTCACAGAATGTGTACCCTGAACTAATAGAGTAGATACTACAGAATTTACCGGCAATTCTGGTAAGTCAAAGAAACCCAAGCAGGAGAAAATCTAATGTAGATAAGGACCTGGTGATCTATGCTTTTGCTTCACCCTAATGCCGGTTCTCAGGAAATGAGTGCAGGGCACTGCTGGGTTCGAAGAGAAGTAGAAAGGCAGTGGTTTCGTAGCAAGTTTGGCCTGAGATTAATTTATCACATCCAATTACCTAGTAGCTTTAGTATTTCCTAAAATCTCTTTTGGAGAAGCCATTAGCTTTAATTTATTAAAAGCCTGACTCAGTGTTACAGTCCCTGTTAACATTGGGAACCTGTATGCATCTCCTCCTCTCCCTCTTTGCTACAGTATGAGGAGCTGCAGGTCACAGCTGGCAGACACGGGGACGACCTGCGCAACACCAAGCAGGAGATTGCTGAGATCAACCGCATGATCCAGAGGTTGAGGTCTGAGATCGACCATGTCAAGAAACAGGTATGGTGGGGAGTAATGAAAATTAAAGCACCATTTTCTTGTTAGTCCACCATGTGGTCATCAACCAGCATTTGTGAAATTCCCGGGAATTGTGGGGACAGCAGGGAGAGGAGACCATGCAGTTTCTACCCTAAGGGAGCCCCCACAGGAAGGAGGGATGGATCGCAACCCAAAAGCATGATACAAACAGGTGAACACAACCAGTTTCCCTGTCAGAACTATAACAATTAGTCTAGAGGCACTGAACAGAGACGGCATAGGGACAGCTGATTTGGGATTGCAGGAAACTGGGAAAGAATAGGTAGGCCTGAAAGTGAGGAAGATTGGTGCAAATCTGCTCAAGGTTCTAGCTGAAGAAAAGACAGTCAAGCTGATACGGGACAAAGACCAGTGCCACTTACAGATGTGAGATGGAAGAAACTCATCACCTCAATGAGAATGTTTGTAATTTATACAAGTTAGTGTGGCTACCACATGAGATTATCAAACGTTGTCCAGATTCAAAACAAGCTAGTGGGTCCATTTCTTCCACTGTCCCCTGGTCTATGTCTGCTGTAGTGGCTTCCAGCAATCCGCCTCCATCATCATGCATGGTGGTTAACACCAAGGGACACAAGTTTCTCAAAGTACACATAGACTAGATAAGGTTTGCAGAATGGACAAAGGCTGGACAGAAAGGGTCCAAGCCCCTTTTCCATGCCATCTGGGCTCTGGATCTCTCCCCCCTGGGAAAAGGAACCACGGTTAGTGTCCTCTGGAGGACTCGATGACAAGTTCATTCTGCCTGTCTCCTGCTCTAGTGCGCCAACCTGCAGGCTGCCATTGCCGACGCTGAGCAGCGCGGGGAGATGGCCCTCAAGGATGCCAAGAATAAGCTGGCTGAGCTGGAAGAAGCTCTGCAGAAGGCCAAGCAGGATATGGCCCGGCTCCTGAAGGACTACCAGGAGCTGATGAATGTCAAGCTGGCCCTGGACGTGGAGATCGCCACCTACAGGAAGCTGCTGGAAGGCGAGGAGTGCAGGTGGGTCACTCACAAGCTCCTCTATCATCTGAGTGCTTCTCCATGATGTGCAGCCAGTGAGCACCAGTTTAAAGCACTCTGGTGATGCCGTGATTGCTGCTCTCAGAGAACCATCTGAAGGGCACTTTCCCCATGGATTGTCCTTACGTGGAGCTTCCCACACTGATCCAGCGGTGGTTCTCTGAGGTCTCATGGTCCCTGTGTTTCCTCCCTCCTAGGCTGAGCGGAGAAGGCGTTGGACAAGTCAACATCTGTAAGTATCTTTGCTTGCCTCCCTCCCTCACTCTTGAATTCTTCTGACTGCACTCAGGCTGGCAGAAAGAGCTCACCATGCCTGTGTGTCCTCGTCCCCTCCCCTCCACAGCTGTGGTGCAGTCCACCGTCTCCGGTGGTTATGGCAGTGCCGGCGGTGTCTGCAGTGGCTTAGGCCTGGGCGGAGGCAGCGGCTACTCCTACGGCGGTGGTCACAGCCTTGGAGGTGGCTTCAGTTCCAGCAGTGGCAGAGGCTTTGGGGGTGGCCTCAGCTCTTCTGGGGTCAGCGGTTCCACCGTCAAATACACCACCACCTCATCCTCCAGCAGGAAGAGCTACAGGCACTGAAGTCCTTCTGGCTCTCGGTTCCATATTGCCTCAGGCCCCTGTCCAGCGGCATGGTCCTCTCTTCAGGTTGCTTTTCTTCTCTGGCTCCCTATGTCTTTTAGTTTGAGTTAGAAGTAAAGTCGCTGAGTGTCCTCATTTCTTTTCTCTGCATATACATGCCCACCTGAGCCTTCGTTGCTCACCATCAGAAGGTTACTGCTAGGGTCTGACTCTAGAACCAAGCAACTTCCTTTTGCTTTCCACTGGCCCAGGGATTCCCCACCTTCCAAGTGTGGGTTTCTTCCTGGCGGTGGTCATGAAAGCACGTGTGACTTTCTTACTATGTACCGTCTGTACCCCTGCTATGTTTTCTCTGGTCTGTGTTCACTTGTATTGCTAAATAAAGCAGATGTGTATTATAATGCATGTTTCATATTGCCTTGATTTGTCTCCAGTGGTCTTTGAGCTGTTTCATCAGAGAAATTTCTTTTCATGAATGAGGAGACTCCCAATTCCCATGTGCTTCACTCCCCTTCTCTAAAGAACTTCAGGAAACAGCAGTTTGGCACCGTTGTGTTCAGAATTCCTCCCAGATCCGATTCCATCTGAATATTTGGCATGTGGAGTGTTAGAGATCTGGTCCATCATCATTGTTAAGTCTCTTTTACACCCTGTATCTGGTCCTAGCATCTTAGTCTCTCTGACTTAGTGTCTAAGACCCCACCTCCTCTGCCCCAGTAGTCACCCACAGGCTCAGAGAAACATACTACTGTCCAATTAGAGCCAAAGAGCATTGACAATAAAATAAGATATTTAATTTATACTTACCACTGCCTTTATGACCAATAAATTTGCCTGATAATGTATATATCAAAAGCAATTAAAACATGTACACTCCTGAGCTGGTATTATACGTCTGGAGATGTATCCTGAGGGAACAGTTCAAATGCAGGAAGTTGCGCATCATAGATGTGCATCCCAATAAGCTTCACAACGGAAAAAATTGTAAACCCTTGTGCTGGTCAAATTATGGCTCCAATGACTCAGATGCTGATATCTTGAAGTATGAAGGCAAAACAAGAATGATAATTTCCACCTGCTTACATGGTCAACCTATCACAGAAACTCAAAAAAATTAAGTCCTTTTTCCTCCAAAGATGGTCCCACAACCTCTCAGGTCTGCCTAGGCCTGCTTTGACTTCTATGAATAGGTAATGGAAAACTTAGATGCAGCGCAACAGCGGTCTGTCAACTTTTTCTTTCTGAGGACCAGTCACTGTTTCCAGTTTATTTTTTCCATGTCCCTAATCCTCAGGTTCTCACACCACAAGAGAAATTTTCTTGGCTTGGCTAATTTATAGAGGGTGTTCCTGATTCCTGCTGCATCAGATTCTTGCTGTGTTCACCTCTAATCATTCCTCCAGCAACATGGGGGACCTCTGATTTGTCACCTCTTCACTTTCTGCTCAGAATTTCCCCAACAGCAGGTGTGTGATAACTGGCTTCTGGAGTCTAAGCTCACTCGCCACCCAGGAGGAATAATGGAAAGTAAAATAACTAACAATGAGAAGTATCTAGCATATTGAAATATACAAAAAAGAGGCCTAAAAACAGTGTATGTATATGGACATTTAAATTAAAATCTTATGGTGTATGGATGTTAAAACTATAATAAAGGAAAACTACAAACAACTCTATGTGACAAATTTGATAACTTATATAAAATGGGCCAAATCTTTTAAAGATACAAAACTCACACAAGGAGAAATAGATCATCAGAATAATCCTATATCTATAGAAGAAATTGAATAAATAATATATAACCTTCCAAAAGAGAAAGCACTAGGCCAAAATATCTTCATTGGTTAATTCTACAAACATTTAAGAAAGAAATGGTACCAATTTTTTACAATCTCTTCTAGAAAACAGAAGCAGAAGAGAACGTTCTAACTCATTCTCAGGCCAGCATTACTTTAAAACCCAAACTAGATAAAGATATTTCAAGAAAGGAAAACTGTAGTCCAATACCTCTTATGAACATAGATATAAAAATGCCCAACAAAATATGTATTATCAATTGAATCCTATAATGTATAAAAAGAAGTAGATCTCACAACCAAGTGAGATTTATTTTGTATATGCAAGGCTGGTTCAACATTCAAAATCAATCAGTGCAATCCACCATAGCAAAAGGCTAAAGAAGAAAAATTATTTGATTATATTGATAAATGCAGAAAATGTATGCTACAAAATCCAATACTGTTCATGATTTTTTAAAATATCAGCAAACAGCCGGCCAGTGTGGCTCAGTGGTTGAACATCGACCCATGCACCAAGAGGTCACCAGTTCAATTTCTGGTCAGGGTACACACCCAGGTTGTGGGCTGGATCCCCACTGAGGGGTGTGCAGGAGGCGGCCAATCAATGGTCTCTCTCATCGATGTTTCCATCTCTTTCTCCCTTTCCCTTCCTCTCTCTCTAAAGTCAATAAAGAAAAAAAAATTTTTTTTAAAGTATCAGCAAACAAGGAATAGAGGGCAACTTCCTCATCCTAATAAAGAACATACAAAAAATCCTGCAGCTAATATCACACTTTCTAGTGGAGCCTGAACCCTATCCTGCTGAGCTCGAGAAGACAAGTGTGTGTTCTCTCTGCACTTTTATTCAACGTTGCACTGGATGTTCTAACTAGTACAATAATATGAGAGAAAGAAACAAATGCTATATAGGTTAGAAATGAAGAAATAAAACTGTATTTATTCTCAGAGGACATGATAGCCTTATGTAGAAAATCTGAAAGACATAAAAAACTGCCTGAAACTGATAATCCAACACAGTAGTTCCCCCTTATCCACAGGGATACATTCTAAAACCTGCAGTGGATGTCTGAAACCATTGAGAGTCCCAAACCTATATATACTGTTTCATTCCGAGGCACATATGCCTCTTCACTTAAAGGAAGCACTTTATGGCTACGCTTTGTCATAGCTGAATTGCCAGAATCACTACTCTTGGGTTTTGAGGCCTTTATAAGTGAAATAAGGGTTACTTGAGCACAAACACTGTGATATTGTGACAGTTGATCTAATAATTGAGGCAGCTAGTAAGTGACTAATGGGCCAGTAGTGTATACAGTGTACATACACTGAACAAAGGGATGATTCGTGTGCCAGGTGGGGCAGAGTGGAACAGCACAGTATTTCATCAGCCTACTCAGAACAGAATGCAATTTAAAATTTATGAATTGTTTATTTCTGGACTTCTTCATTTAATAGTTTTGGACTATGGTTCATCGTCCGTAACAAACTGTGGAAAGTGAAACCATAGGTAAGGGGGGACTACTGTATAGCAAAGTAGCAGGACAAAAATTATTGTAGAAAAGTTCATTTCTTATATATCAGCAATGAAGAACTGAAAATTTAAATTTAAATTTTATATTTTTTATACAGTATTAAATACCTAGGCATAAATATAGCAAAATATACAGAGAATCTTTATATCATAAATTATAAAATACTGATGAAGAAAATTGAAGATGTAAACATATGAAGAGATATTACCTATTCATGGATTGGAAGACTCACTATCATTAAAATATCAGTTCTTCCCGACTTGGTATACAGATTCAACATCACCTCAACTGAAAAAATTCCAGCAATCTCTTTTGCTGGTTTTAAAGATTCAAGTTGATTCGAAAGTTTATATGGAAAGGCAAAGACCTTCACAAGGTTAAATAGGTGAAGCACAGGAGGATTATTTGGGGGGAGGGTGATAATTCTCTTCTGTATGATACTGTAATGGTGAATTCACAACATTATGCATTTGTAAAAACTATAGAATTTTGCAGCACATTGTGAACCTCAATGTCAGAAAGTTTTAAAAGTAATAACCTATGAGGTTAAGAAATTCCAGGATGGAATGCAGAATGTGAAGAAAAGAATTTTTCTGTATTACAAATGTATAAAACAAGCTCACTGAAAGGGGTGGGGAATAAAAAGGAGTGAAATCTGCAAGACTAAAGGCCCAAAGTAACTGTAACATGAATACTGCATTCTAGTTGATAAAGTTCTTTCCACTGCAGATATGGCTTAATAATTCTGATACCACTACATCACACACACACACACACACACACACACACACACGGATTGAAAAATTAAATAAATGAATGGCAGATGGTTGGAGCAAGGTTTATCACTGTTGGTGCTTGAGGTTACAGATAGGCAGAGGAGAACACTACAATTATTCTTTTGGTAATGAATTAGAGTTGGTGACACCAGCACGAATTTGTATTTAGTTTAATATAAACACAGATGGTTGCATACAGTAATATTTATAGATATGTGCATATAAAGGGGCTAAAATATACACACATTTTTTTTCTCTATCACCTAATGGTGCCTAGACATAATGACACACCAATAGCAATGAGCACATCTAGCACCCAGATCTTGGTTTTGAAAACAATTAGTGTGATGGTTAATTTTATGTGTCATCTTGACTGGGCTACAAGGTACCCAGATATTTAGTCAAAAATTATTCTGGGTTTTTCTGTGAGAATGTATTTAGATGAAATTAACATCTAAATTGATAGACCGAATAAAGTAGATTGCCCACCATAATATAGGTGGGCTTCAAAGAATTAGTTGAAGACCTAAATAGGACAAAAAGCTGACCCTCCACTAAATAAGAGAGAATTTTCTTGCCAAATTATTTTCTAACTAGGACACTGGCACTTCCTTGTTCTGCGACATCAGTTCTACAGATATTAGACCTGCCATCCTCCAAAAATCACGATCCAATTTCTTATAATATATATGAGAAATTATATATAACATATGATAATATATACTTTATAATATATATGTGTGTGTTAATTTACATTAAAAAGTCCCTCTTACTTAGACATGCATGGAAATATTTATAAGTGAAATGACTTGATGTCTGGATTTCCTACAAAATGCTTCAACAAAAGAAGTAGAAGATTCAGATATAAAAAGCAGCGGAATTAGCCCTGGCCAGTTTGGCTCAGCGGTTAGAGTGTCGGCCTGCAGTCCAGAGAGACCCAGGTTCGGTTCCTGCTAAGGGCACGTACCTCGGTTGCAGTTTGTCCCCAGCCCTGGTTGGTCATGTGGGTGGCAGGCACTCAATGTGTCCCTTTCACGTCAATGTTTCTCTCTCTCTCTCTCTCTCCCTCCCACTCTATCTGAACAAAAAATGGAAAAAAATGTCCTCGGGTGAGGATTTAAAAAAAAAAGAAAAAAAAAAGAAGGGGAATTAGATAAAACAATAATGAGAAAATATTGATAACTGTTTAATCTGGGTTATTGGTACATGGTGGTTGAATATTACTCTCTTTAATTGTATCTGTTTGAAATTTTCAATGATACAAATTTTATTTAAGCAGTAAAGCAGGCTGTTACACTGAGAAGAGCACAGATATATTTGGAATTAAATTTCTGGCAACGGTAAATATGATGCCCTGTAGAAAAAATTCAAGGGATTCACAACATGGTTCTAGAGAAGAGAGAAGCCCTAAGGCCAATGACATCTACAATGAATAAAATTATTACCATAAAGTATGAAAGAAAAATGAATATTTTCAACTTGTTATTAACTTAACATTTTAGTTAATATAATATGTGAAATATAAATATGTGAATGGGAGTATAACCTAGAAGAGGAAAGGGAGGCATTTCCCCCTTCTCAAGAATTACTTAAAAATAATAAAAAGAACAAGAAACATAAAGGTTAACTTCATCCCTAACCACCAAAAAAAAAATATATATATATTGAATATTCTCGTGGAAATAGAAAAACGGGCACACACAATTGTTAGGAAAACACAGAGAGCAGCTGTCCACAGGTGAAGGTCTGAGAAAAAGCCAATGGAGAACAGTCTTACAAGCAAATAAATCCAAACCAAGCAACATAATAACCAAAAAGGAACACCAGAGGAAGCTGATGCTGAGGTTCTCTAACTTGCCAGGAACTGTTGACTCATGTAACTCCTGCTAAGTCAATGCAATGGACACTTCCTCAGGTGCAAATCCAAGAGCTCTTGTTGCAGCAATCAGACCTGGGTGTGTGGGCTGGAGGCAGGATTTCATATATCATGAAGTTTCAAGAAACTGTGAGGGCAGTGTTGAACAAGGAGTCAGTCAAGGTCTACTGTAGCATTTTGTTTGTGAAGCAAAGAAAGACTGAACTGTGAGCCACTTTGTAGTGATCTTTATTAGTTTGGCTGAATTAAAGATTAATTATTCACCCAGCCCTGTTAGCCTGGATATGACCTCAGCCCCTCCTCCCAGAATCCTTTCTACAAATGGCATGTCTAGAAGTAGCTCACCTCATTCAAAGATGAGCACTAGTCAGAAAGAAACCATCCCAGAACCCACAGAAGATACTTGAAATTTTTTTAAATATAGAGAATAGGCATCTACTTGGATCACAATGGCATGAAGCTAGAAGTCAACTACAAAAAAAAAAAAGCTCAAAAACAGTCAAACACTTGGAGACTAACTAGCTTGTTATTAAACAATGAATGCGTTACCAATGAGATCAAACAGAAATAAAAAACATTCTGGAAACAAATGAAAATGAACACACAACAACCCCAGATCTCTGGGACACAGTGACAGCAGTTCTGAGAGGGAAGTTCATAGCACTACAGTCCTACCTCAAAAAAACAAGAAAAATCTCTAATACACTATCTAACCTCACAATTGGAAAGAGAACAACAAGAAAAATCCAGGGTAAGTAAAAGAAAGGAAATAATAAAGATCAGAGCAGAAATAAATGACATAGAGATTAAAAAACAATACAAAAGATCAGTGAAACCAAGAGCTGGTTCTTTGAAAAGATAAACAAGATTGATGAATCTTTAGCCAGACTTATCAAGAAACAAAGAGAAAGGACCCAAAGTAAATAAAATCAGAAACGAAAGAGGCAAAGTAACAACTGACATCACTGAAATACAAAAGATTACAAGAAAATAACTTTGAACATCTATATGCCAGCAAACTAGACAACCTGGGCAAAAAGGACAAATTCCTAGAATCACACAATCTGCCAAAAATCAACCAGGAAGAATTAGAAAGCCTGAAAAGGCCAATAACAACTGATGAAATTGAAGCAGTAATAAAAAACAAACAAAAGCCCTCAACTGGATGGCTTTACAGCTGAGTTTTAGCAAACATTCAAAGAAGAACTAACACTTATCCTCATCCAACTATTACAAAAAATTCAAGAGGAGGTAAGACTTCCAAATTATTTTTATGAGGTCAGCATTATCTCAATTCCAAAACCAGATAAAGACACTACAAAGAAAGAAAATTATAGGCCAATATCCCTGGTGAACATAGATGCTTAAATCCTCAAAAAAATATTAACAAATAAGATCCAGCAACACATTATAAAGATCATACACCATGACCAAGTTGGATTGATTCCACAGATGCAGGGATGTTTTAATATTCACAAATCAATAAATGTGGTACGCCACATAAACAAAATGAAGGATAAAAATCATATGATCATATCAATAGATGCAGAAAAAGCATTTCACAAAATTCAACACCCATTTATGGTTTAAAAAAAACACAACTCTCAGCAAAGTGGGAGTAGAGAGATCATATTTCAACATAATAAAGGCCATATATGTCCTGGCCAGTCTTCTCAGTGGTTAGAGCAACAGCCCACAGACCGAAGGGTCACAGGTTCAATTCCCAGTCATGAGCATGTACCTGGGTTGCAGGTTCAATCCCCAGCCCCAATTGGGGAGCATGCAGGAGGCAACCAATTTATGTGTCTCTCTCACATTGATGTTTCTCTCTCCCCACCCCGCTCCCTCCCTTCCACTCTTTCTAAAAATCCAGGGACAAAATATCCTTGGGTGAGAATCAACAAAAAATAAAAAATAAAGACATAAAGGCCAAATATGACAAACCTACAGCCAACATCATACTCATTGGGCAAAAACTGAAAACATTTCCCTTAAGATCAGGAACAAGACAGGGGTGTCTGCTTTCACCGCTCTTATTCATCACAGTAGTGGAAGTCCTAGCTATAGCAATCAGGCACGTAGAATAAATAAAAGGCATCTAAATTGGAAAGGAAGAAGTAAAACTGTCATTATTTGCAGATGACATGATATTGTACATAGAAAACCCTAAAGACTTTACCAAAAAACTGCTGCATTTAATAAATAAATTTGGCAAAGTAGCAGGATACAACATTAACACTGAAAAATTGATGGTATTTTTATATACAAATAATGAAACCCCATAAAGAGAAACTAAAACACAATCCCATTTACCATTGCAACAACAACAGAAAGTAAGATACCTGGGAGTAAACGTAACCAAGGAGGTAAAAGATCTGTACTCAGAAAATTATAGGACATTGATTGGAAAAATTAACATCATTAAAATATCCATGGTAGCCCTGGCCATTTTGGCTCAGCATAAGCCTTCAAACCAAAGGGTCATGGGATTGATTCCTGGTCAAAGGCATGTGCCTGGGTTGCAAGTTTGATCTCTGGTCACAGTCCAGGTCATGCAAGAGGCAACCAATCAATGCGTCTCTCTCACATCGATGTTTCTGTCTCTCTCACCATCCCTCCCTTTTACTCTGTCACAATAAATAAATAATAAAATAAAAGGTCCATACTACCCAGTCAACAAATCCTTATCAAAATCAACATAATCCCTATCAAAGTCAACGCAATTCCTATCAAAATACCAATGGCATACTTCATAGATCTAGAACAAATATTCCAAAAATTTATATGGAACTACAAAAGACCCTGAATAGCTACAGCAAACTTGAGAAAGAGAAACAAAGTTGGAGGGATCACAATATCAAATGTCAAACTATACTACAAAGCTATTGTAATCAAAATGGCCTGGTACTGGCGCAAAAATAAGCATATAACAAATGGAACAAAACAGAGACCCCAGAAATCAACCCATGCCAATATGGTCAATTAACATTGGACAAAGGATGTCAGAGCATACAAAGGAGTAAAGATAGTCTCTTCAATAAATGATGTTGGAAAAATTGGACAGGTACATGCAAAAAAAAAATGAAACTAGACTACCAACTTACACCATACACAAGGATAAACTCAAAATGATAAAAGACTTAAATGTAAGTTACAAAGCCATAAGTATTCTGGAAGAAAAGATAAGCAGAAAAATCTCAGACATCTCACATAGCGGTATTTTCACTGATACATCAGGGAAACAAAGGAAAAAAATTAACAAACAGGACTACATCAAACTAAAAAGCTCTGCACAGCAAAAGAAAACATCAACAAAATGAAAAGGGAACCTACTGTATGGGAAAATATATTCACCAATGATACATCTGATAAGGGTTTAATTTCCAAAATATACAAAGAATTCATACACCTCAACACTAGGAAGACAAACAATCCAATTAAAAAATGGGCAAAGCACCCGAATAGGCACTTCTCCAAAGAGAACAAATAGATGGCCAATAGACACATGAAAAAATGCTCAACGTCACTAATGATCAGAGCAATGCAAATTAAAACTACAATGAGCTATCACCTCACACCTGCCAGAATGGTTACCATCAACAAATCAACAAAGGACAGTGTTGAAAGGGGTGTGGAGAAAAGGGTACTCTAGTACACTGCTGGTGGGAATGCAGACTGGTGCAGCCACTATGAAAAACAGTATGGAATTCCCTCAGAAAATGAAAAATGGGTCTGCCATTTGACCTAGCATTCCCACTTCTGGGAACATATTCTAAGAAGCCTGAAACACCAATTAGAAAGAATATATGTACCCCTATGTTCATAGCAGTGCTATTTACAATAGCTAAGACCTGGAAACAGCCCAAGTGTCCATCAGTAGATGAATGAACAAAAAAGTTGTGGTACATTTACACAATGGAATACTATGCAACAGTAAAAAAGAAGGCTCTCTTACCCTTTGAGACAGCATGGATGGACCTAGAGACTATTATGCTAAGTGAAATAAACCAATTAGAGAAATATAAATATTACACGATCTCATTTATCAGTGGAATCTAAAGAACAAAATAAACTGACGAACAAATAGGCCCAGAAGTATGTATGCATGGAACAGAATAACAGATCTCAGCTGGGAGTTGGGTGTTGGAGGAGAGGGACAGAAAGAGACTAACCAAAGAACATATATACATATATGCATAACCCATGGGCACAGACAATAGCAAGGGGAAGGCCTGGGATCAGGCAGGGGTCGGGTGGATGGAGCAAAATGGGAGAAAATGGGAGACATCTGTAATACTGTCAACAATAAAATACAAAATAATAATAAATGTTTAAAATGTAGGGACTAGGATAAACAAAAAGCATATGAAAAGCACTCAACGTTAAAAAGTCACAATAAAATACTATTTTATTGACTTTGAAATCCTATCAAATAAGCACCATGATAAAAATCAGAGAACAAAGGGGCAACATAGTGAGTCAATAAAAGATTAAAACATTAGCTTTTAGAGCTCAGAAAAGAAGCAGAGAAAAAAAAAAAAAAAGCCTCACTAGAAATGAAGACCAAACTGAAATCAGCACAAAGAGAAAAAGATATTGCTGAATGCACAGTAAGAGACGAACAGGTGAAGGGGGAGAAAAGCAAGCAGCTATGAAAAAGCAATTTTAAAGTATTAAAAGAGAATCAAGAGAAAATACTGGTGTGGGAAATAAAGTAGATACAACACAACCAGAAAAGAGAATGTATGTGTTATAATTATTTATATACATACTATATATATATATGTATACACATGTATTTATTTATTTCCTCACCCAAGGACATTTTCCCATTGATTTTTAGATAGAGTGGAAGGGAGGGAGGGAAAGAGAAAGAGAGAGAACATCAATGTGAGAGAGACACATTGATCAGTTGCCTCCCTTATATCCCTGACTGGGGCCAGAACCAAATCTGTGACCCTTTGGTCCATAAGCAGATGTTTCAACTGCTGAGCCAAACCAGCTAGGGCTATAAACACATATTTTATATAACACACACGTTATACACGCCCCAGGAAAGCACAAAAACCTATGCAAATGAAGTTATTACAAGGAGACTCAGGGAACTGGGACACTGCTTGACTTCATACACAGGAATTAGGTGGCTGGGCAATGGACTTGAGCATGCATTTTGTTTCTTAAACATGCATTGGTCATTTAACTTTTAAGTATATAAATAAGTGTGTAAATAATAATATACAATATCTACATCTTCATCTGAAATGTTTAAATACATAGCTTATTAAATTTTTAGCCTTAACTCAGTTTAGAAGACATATGAAGAACACAGTAGCATATTAAATGAGACTCTTGAATGTGCAATTAGAAAAATCCAAAGAGTGAAAAACAGCACAGGACATATAACTTGGTTCCTTTAACAAATAAATAGCAAAGGAAAAAACAACAACAACAGAAGATTTAATGATTTAAGACGTATCTCCAAAGTACAATATGTGTAGAGTTTATTTGAATCATGATTGAACAAGCAAATAATAAAAAATAAATAATACAAGATGGGTTTATTTGAAGACTGAATGGATATTTGTTGATGTTAATGAATATATAAATATTTACGATAAGGAAACGGTATTTGGTTATTTTTTTTTAAGTTTGTTGTTTAGACATAAACATAGAATTATGTAATAAAGATACAATAAGATCTCTGGGATTTGCTATCAAATAATTTAGGATTGGTAGGGAATTGGATGGGAATATGGAAGAAATAAGTCTGGATGTGATATAATGAATTTTATAAAGCTAAGTGATAAGTACACAGGGGCCCATCATGTTGTTATTCTACTTACCTACTTTCATAAAATTTTACATTAAAGGAAAATCATTTTTAATTTTGTAATTAACAAAAAAGAGCAGAAATCTTTCTGTTAGGCATATACAACAGATTGTTTTGATCTACTATATCTCTGGTGAGTGAAGTGGTTTGGAGCGGAAAAAACTCGGCACAATCTGATACACAAGCATAAAACGCAGAGCCTTTGTTTGAGAGTGTGACTAACTCCTAGCTCAGTGGACTGAATAGTCTTATTGTACTCAGATCAAGTCAAAGCTAGAAGGCAAGAAATTTTCCCCTGACTATAGGAAGCCAAAATGCAATCTTCATACTTCATAACTTTTCTAATAATCCAGATGTGATCTCACTGCTTGTAAAGCCCAACCCTTCCCAATCTGCAAGCTTACCTTCCAGGACTGAGCCCAGCCCATTTTCACCATATATAAACTGCTGTGGGGAACTCATCACCCACACCTGCTTCTCTCAGCTACCCTCCAGCCTCTCGCGCCTTCTTCAGCCTCCTCTCCTTCAGGAACCATGACCAGCAAATCCACCAGGAGGACCCAAAGCAGCAGCCACCGTGGCTTCAGTGCCAGCTCAGCCAGAGTCCCTGGGGTCAGCCGCTCTGGCTTCAGCAGTGTCTCTGTGTCCCGCTCCAGGGGCAGTGGTGGCCTCGGTGGGGTGTGTGGAGGAGCTGGCTTCGGCAGCCGGAGCCTCTATGGCCTGGGGGGCTCCAAAAGGATCTCCATCGGAGGCGGAAGCTGTGCCATCGGTGGCGGATATGGTGGCAGAGTCGGAGGTGGCTTTGGCTTTGGAGGTGGAGCCGGGAGTGGATTTGGTTTTGGCGGTGCAGCTGGTAGTGGCTTTGGGCTCGGTGGTGGAGCTGGCTTTGCTGGTGGCTATGGGGGCGCTGGCTTCCCTGTGTGCCCCCCTGGAGGCATCCAAGAGGTCACGATCAACCAGAGTCTCCTCACTCCTCTGAACCTGCAAATCGACCCCACCATCCAGCGGGTGAGGACCGAGGAGCGGGAGCAGATCAAGACCCTCAACAACAAGTTTGCCTCCTTCATCGACAAGGTGAGCCAGGAGGATCTGCCCTCCAGTGGGGATTCAGAGTTCCCAGAACAGGGGACCAAGGACTGTCTACCAGGGGGCGCATAGGGGAGAGGGGAAAGGGCACTCAGACTAGCTCCCTCCTGGGATGCCAGATTTTCCCCTGACTATAGGAAGAGCTCCATGTTGACCACAGGCAGAGGAAATGGAAATCACTGAGAACTGCCGAATCTCTGTCCAATGAGAAAATGAAATGAGTTAGCGCTACCTTCTGAGGAATCTAAGACATTAAAAATAAAATTCTGGTGGAAAACTGCTCTAGAGCTCTGGGCAAGAGGAAAAAGAGTGACAGAAAAATAAAAATAAAAATATTTCTGCATGGATTAGGAAAAAAAGACTCAGAAACACTTACATTTGGAGAAACAGGTAGTGACCATTGAGGTAGTTTGTTTGAGAAGAATTGTACACTACATAAAAGTTATAATAGAATCTAATTAAAATAAAATTTGAATTTAATCATCAGATTCTAAACATTCAACAGTCCTTTAACTGAGGCGTTGTCTAAGAACAGCTTTGTGCAGTGTATCAGGGAAAGACTGTTTCAAACTAGATGTGTGGTTGCACTTGTGAACAGAAGGAGAAGACATGTTGAAGGGCACCGAGAGCTCCATAACATAGAGGGTGAGCGCATCTCAGGGTCCAGGGGAATGGTCACTGGTGCCATCTGCCAGGTGGGACGAAGAGCAGGCCTGTCGGCATCAACCCCTGCACCTGCGCAGTAGCAGCCCAGCACCATGGTGACCACCCAGGTCTACGGAGGGACCCACAACTCAATCTCTTCCTCCCTTCGTCAAGCTAACAACCAACTTGTGTCCATGTAGGTGCGCTTCCTGGAGCAGCAGAACAAGGTCCTGGACACCAAGTGGGCCCTGCTGCAGGAGCAGGGCACCAAGACCGTGAGGCAGAACCTGGAGCCTCTGTTCGAGCAGTACATCAACAACCTCAGGAGACAGCTGGACAGCATCGTCGGCGAGAGAGGCCGCCTGGACTCGGAGCTCAGGGGCATGCAGGACATGGTGGAGGACTTCAAGAACAAGTGAGTTAATCGATAGAATATGGTTCCAGCTTCTGAAGCTACACTCCAAGACTATTGAGTGTTCAGGTCCCGACGTGGTCATGATTCCGGAGCAAAACATGTCCATGAAAACGAAATTCATAAATGCTGCCTAACATCCAGCCTGAAAGAAGAAAAGGGCCATATAGCTGAATAGGGAGAGGGAAAAGGGAAGCAGGTTAGGGACTACAAAAATCACCTTTGAGGCTTCCTGGCAAGAAAGCTGAATTTGGATACATCCATTATGGACAGTTCGGACTCCAGGCTGCCTTTCCTGTGTCATCTTCACCGCTGACTTACGCTTTTCTCATTCTAGATATGAAGATGAAATCAACAAGCGCACCGCCGCAGAGAATGAGTTTGTGACTCTGAAGAAGGTGAGCCGATTAGGACCAGGGGTTCATGTTTCTTTGCACAAGGAGAAAACTCTGGACCCCTCCCCACATCTGAAAGGAGAAGAGGTGGGGAGGGCTGAACGATGGGCAGATGGGGAAGGAGCCCCTAGCTGACTCCAGGTTGCTCGTTTATTCTCCAGGATGTGGATGTTTCCTACATGAATAAGGTTGAACTACAAGCCAGGGTAGATGCTCTCATGGATGAGATCAACTTCATAAGAGCCTTCTATGACGCAGTAAGCATCCCCACCCTCCTTTTATTTACTCTAATGGGGCTCTGCAAAAGGGTGAAAGATCTTGGAGTTGGGAAGTCTGTAATATCACGAGAGAAATTGACCTGACAATCTTTTGTTCTGCAGGAACTGGCTCAGATGCAAACCCACATCTCAGACACTTCTGTGGTCCTGTCCATGGACAACAATCGTAACCTGGACCTGGACAGCATCATCGCTGAAGTCAAGGCTCAATATGAAGAGATTGCTCAGAGGAGCCGGACAGAGGCCGAGTCCTGGTACCAGAGCAAGGTGAGCAGTGAGTGGTCACCTGGTGAGGAATTCCTGTGCTCAGTCCCCAAACACCAGCCAGGCTACCAGACTTCAGAGGGAAAATGCACGTCTAGGTCACTGGTGTCCTCTCACAGAATGTGTACCCTGAACTGATAGAGTAGATACTACAGAATTTACCGGCAATTCTGGTAAGTCAAAGAAACCCAAGCAGGAGAAAATCTAATGTAGATAAGGACCCGGTGATCTATGCTTTTGCTTCACCCTAATGCTGTATCTCAGGAAATGAGTGCAGGGCACTGCTGGGTTCACAGAGAAGTGGAAAGGCGGTGGTTTCGTAGCAAGTTTGGTCTGAGATTAATGTATCACATCCAATTACCTAGTAGCTTTAGTATTTCCTAAAATCTCTTTTGGAGAGGCCTTTAGGTTGAATATATCAAAAGCCTGACTCAGTTTTATAGTCATCATGAACATGGGGAACCTGTATGCATCACCTCCTCTCCCTCTTTGCCACAGTATGAGGAGCTGCAGGTCACAGCTGGCAGACACGGGGACGACCTACACAACACCAAGCAGGAGATTGCTGAGATCAACCGCATGATCCAGAGGTTGAGGTCTGAGATCGACCACGTCAAGAAACAGGTATGGTGGGGAGTAATGAAAATTAAAGCACCATTTTCTTGTTAGACCACCATGTGGTCATCAATCAGCATTTGTGAAATTCCCAGGAATTGTGGGGACAGCAGGGACAGGAGACCATGCAGTTTCTACCCTAAGGGAGCCCCCACAGGAAGGAGGGATGGATTGCAACCCAAAAGCATGATACAAACAGGTGAACACAACCAGTTTCCCTGTCAGAACTATAACAATTAGTCTAGAGGCACTGAACAGAGACGGCATAGGGACAGCTGATTTGGGAATGCAGGAAACTGGGAAAGAATAGGTAGGCCTGAAAGTGAGGTAGATTGGTGCAAATCTGCTCAAGGTTCTAGCTGAAGAAAAGACAGTCAAGCTGATACGGGTTAAAGACCAGTGCCACTTACAGATGTGATGGAAGAAACTCATCACCTCAATGAGAATGTTTGTAATTTATACAAGTTAGTGTGGCTACCACATGAGATTATCAAACGTTGTCCAGATTCAAAACAAGCTAGTGGGTCCATTTCTTCCACTGTCCCCTGGTCTATGTCTGCGGTAGTGGCTTCCAGCAATCCGCCTCCATCATCATGCATGGTGGTTAGCACCAAGGGACACAAGTTTCTCAAAGTACACATAGACTAGATAAGGTTTTCAGAATGGACAAAGGCTGGACAGAAAGGGTCCAAGCCCCTTTTCCATGCCATCTGGGCTCTGGATCTCTCCCCCCTGGGAAAAGGAACCACGGTTAGTGTCCTCTGGAGGACTCGATGACAAGTTCATTCTGCCTGTCTCCTGCTCTAGTGCGCCAACCTGCAGGCTGCCATTGCTGACGCTGAGCAGCGCGGGGAGATGGCCCTCAAGGATGCCAAGAATAAGCTGATTGAGCTGGAAGAAGCTCTGCAGAAGGCCAAGCAGGATATGGCCCGGCTCCTGAAGGAGTACCAGGAGCTGATGAATGTCAAGCTGGCTCTGGACGTGGAGATCGCCACCTACAGGAAGCTGCTGGAAGGCGAGGAGTGCAGGTGGGTCACTCACAAGCTCCTCTATCATCTGGGTGCTTCTCCATGATGTGCAGCCAGTGAGCACCAGTTTAAAGCACTCTGGTGATGCCGTGATTGCTGCTCTCAGAGAACCATCTGAAGGGCACTTTCCCCATGGATTGTCCTTACGTGGAGCTTCCCACACCGACCCAGCGGTGGTTCTCTGAGGTCTCATGGTCCCTGTGTTTCCTCCTTCTTAGGCTGAGCGGAGAAGGCGTTGGACCAGTCAACATCTGTAAGTATCTTTGCTTGCCTCCCTCCCTCACTCTTGAATTCTTCTGACTGCACTCAGGCTGGCAGAAAGAGCTCACCATGCCTGTGTGTCCTCGTCCCCTCCCCTCCACAGCTGTGGTGCAGTCCACCGTCTCCAGTGGTTATGGCAGTGCCGGCGGTGTCGGCAGTGGCTTAGGCCTGAGCGGAGGCAGCGGCTACTCCTACGGCGGTGGTCACAGCCTTGGAGGTGGCTTCAGTTCCAGCAGTGGCAGAGGCTTTGGAGGTGGCCTCAGCTCTTCTGGGGTCAGTGGTTCCACCATCAAATACACCACCACCTCATCCTCCAGCAGGAAGAGCTACAGGCACTGAAGTCCTGTTGGCTCTCAGTCCCACATTGTCTTAGGTCCCCTGTCCAGGTACATGTTCCTCTCTGCTGGTTGCTCTTTCTCGCCTATCTCAGATATCTCTCGGCCCCTGGGTTAAGCTGAAGTTGTCAAGTTCTTGTTTCCTCTTTCTATACCTGCCGGGCTTAGCACTCAATACTCACCGTCACAAGGTCCACAATCAGTGCCATGCTGACTTGTAGACACCTTTTTATTATTCTCATCTTATTATCAGTTTATCAGTCTGCCATAATTTTAGGTAGATGACCTATACCCCTCTGAAAATTGAAACTTGATCTACAGCATGTACAGAATGGGGAATCTTCCCTTTGATATTTGACTCTCCTGCTCATTATACCTCCACTCAGGAGTTGTCCATCAGACAAATGAGTTACATTCCCATCACTGTCCTTGGATGGTATTGATGCAACACTGTCATGTACAGAGTTATATCCCTGCAATGTTTTTCTCTGCTCTCTTTGCTTCCTTTTGTTGTGTTCAATAAAGCAGATTTCTAATACAAAGATTCTGTGTTAGATTGTATCACTGATCACGTAGTGGTTCTGAAATTTTATCATACCACACACTCCTCATCTTTGGAGAACCGTCTCTCACTCCTGCTGACAACTTCCCTTGCTTCATACCCAACTCTGTTGGTCAGCATTGTTGATACTCAGCTCCCTGTGGGTGGATGATTACCAACAACTATTCAGCCCTCTGCCCCTCCAGGCTCTTTCTCAGAATGAAGTCTTTTAGAGAAAAGGAAGCCAGGGTCCTGGAACCTAAATCAGCATAATCTCATTACAGGGGTTTTGTTTTCCCAGCTCCATCATTTGGTTGCTTGGTCTCCACTCTGAACTCTGAGACTCCTCGGAGACACCCCTCACTACCCCTGCCCACAACCAGGGAAGCACTGCACTGATCCAGCAGAAGAGAGGCAGGTTGGTAGGAAGGCAAAATGCTTGATCCCCATGATAGTAAAGCCTTTTTCACAAAGTTATTTCCCTGATATAACATCTGAGATGTATTGAACCAGTTGCTACAGAAAAGAAATATCCCCAGATATTTCTTGGTAGATGGATTAATAAAGCCACGCGGTGCTAAATGAGTTGGGACTGATTTCCTTCACACCCAAAGACAGTTGGATTCGCTGAAGAAGTTCTCTTGACAAATGCCAGTTAAAATTTATAGAACGGTACACCTGAAAACAGTGAATTTTGACTATCCACTAATTATAGCTCCATAACTTTGAAATAAAATAAGACTGTCAAAAACTCAATAACATAAATGCATAAACCCTCCGAAAAGAGTTGGTTAGAAACTTTGTACTAAAGTGCTGTTGGCAAAAAGATGAGATTGAAAGACGGCCCATGTGGACAGATGACACCGTAGTGGTTCGGTCTGGGAGCCTTCTCCTTTTGTGATTGGATGCCCCAAAACCATCTTCAGTGTAAACATGTATGCAAATTTTCACAAGCAAAAATAGATTTCGGAGGTTCGTTAACATCTTCCCCGCTATCAGAGTCGGGGTTACATTTTGACTTTCAGACAGGCCATGTTTATGCAAGCTTATTCTAGAATCTGGCTAATCTGGTATTTTACACCCAGTCTTATCTGTATGCAAAATAAATTAAAAAGCGAGGAAAACTTCCATAAGAACAACAATAACCAACTCAGTGGTAACAATATTCTGGTCATCTGAAGCCATGGCAGAGACGCTGTGCCCCGGGTCAGGAGTCAAGCTGCAGTGTGGCCTATTCCATGCTTGTCTGCAGGTTGGCAGGGGTCTTGCTGCTGAGCTGGTCACCAGGCAGACGCTTTGGAGCCGGGGGAGACTTTTGATAAGTCACCTCCCTACCCTTCTATTATGAAGCTACAGGGTTTGAGGTCAAGGGCATGGTGGAAGCAGAGCTTAGGAACTGCCATGCTGTACAAAGCCCCAGAAGGAGTCAGGCTCAGACTCGGGTTATCCTTCCCCATGTGAAAAGCTCCATGACAGCAGGTTACTTACAGGCCTCCCTCACCACCCCGATGAAGACCAGCTGAGTGCCCAGTTCCGCAGAGCCCACGGCCCAGCAGCAAGCTGGACGCTCGGAGCAGGCGTTACTCTCTCAGTCACCTGTGACTAGGGCCAGACAAAATAGAGGATGCTTACTTAAATTTCCATTTTACATCAACAATGAAAATAAATTAGTATAGCATGTCCCACATACTGCATGGAACATCCTTACACTAGACAATTATTTGTTGTTTACCTTTTGAAATTCAAATCGAAGGTACATCTTGTATTTTTATTTGCTAGAGCTGACAACTCGGTAGGTCTGTGCTCACGTTGGACTGCAGACAATGGCCCTGGGGTGGGGCTGCTGCTCTGAATCTCTGTGGTAAAGGGGCAAAGACCAAGCTTAGGACCCTTCCTCTAACCACCCCTTTTCCACCCCAGGCCTCAGCTCCAGGCTATATAGCCACCTGCCACCCACACAGACCAGCTCCAATGGCCTTGAGCTCCCCTGGGGTTTCTCAAAGTTTTCTTCTGTGGTCATTGACAGTTTCTACTGCCCATGCCTTCCGTGTGTTTCTGTAATTTCTCGGGATTGATCTCGGGGGAGGGAGACAGCAGGACCCGCTGGACCAGCTGGTTGGCCGTTTCAGTTGGAGCTTAAGCCATGGATTTTTTTTTAAAGGACATTGTGTTTATTTTGTGTGTGACCTATTAAACGTTGTTAACCTGGAAACAAGGGTGAAAGTAAGTCAAAATATTAGTAGTGATTGACTCTGAGGAGTGGGATTTGGGGTAATTGTTATTTTCTTTTCTGTACTTTTCTCTACATAAAGATAAACATCCTCATTTCCCCCAGTGAAATACCGCTCTTGTTACACATGGAATTCATCTGTTCTCTCTTTTGTCCCATTGATTTCTGTGTGATCACACCGTTGTCATTACTAACTTCCATGTTGGGTTCTGTTACAGCAATTCCTACTCATTGTTTGTTAATTTGTCTTCAACGTTTTCTGGTTATTCTTGTGCATTTTGTTTTGTCGTTATTGCTGCTATTAGGTATCCCCAGGTACCTTAAGAATTTTCGTGTTGTGAATTAGAACCTTTTCCCTCCTGTCATAGTTTCTAATTACTGAAAGGTTGCGCATGAAATTTATTGATTTTTTTATTTAACCCCCTTGCTAAACTTCATCCCAGTTATAATGATAAGTGATGACTAAGAGCCAGGATCCAAGGACTGACCTGCCTCCTTTCAGAATCTGTGCTCTTCCCCGGGGGTGGGGAGATGTGGTCTCACCCAGACTCTGGCTCCTTCGTTCACCCTCTGGCAGTGGGGGAGTGTAGGTGTGAACAGGAGGGACTGCCCTGGCCTTCCCCTACCACTCCAGCTCTTTCTTGCTTTGCTTGCCCTCTGGTGGAGATGCCATTCCCCTGGGACGCAAAGAGCGGGCACAGGAGTGGGATCCTCACTCAGACGAGCCATCTGCTGGGTGATGACGTCAGCTGGGGCCATGTTCACACACTGAGAGCAAACACCAAGCAGGGTTGCCCTGGAGCTAGAGAATCCCAGCCCACTCTGGGCGGAAGAGGGGTGATGCTATGCCCAAGCTGGCACAGCTTACTGCTCTCTCCTCCCCCAGCTCTGGACTTGATCCAAGCTTCATTGTGTCTTTTCTCTTCCTGAGAGCCCTCACTAGTATCTGAAGCCTTATTTTCTCTCCTCCTTTGTTTATTCCTCGGTGATGCGTGGAATGGGATCATCTTGAGCCTGTGTTACCCTTGTCTCAAAAACTGTCTTCCAAACCTCTTCATTTGCTCATCTATGCCCAGTGCCACTCAGCAACCCAGCAGTCACTCGGCTATGCAGTGCAGATTACCTGTGCCGTAGCTGGGCTCAGCACACTACAGACCATTTAAAGGAAGGAAGGTAGATATTAGGTGTATGTCGGATTCAACTGAATCATGTGCCCACCTTAGAAAAAATCCTTCTCACTTGGAAGAGCCAGAACTACATCCATGCGCGCGTGCACACACACACACACACACACACACACACACACCCCAAAAGGCAAGGGTAACATGTGCAAAGTATGAAAGCATGTGATCAATGGCCAGTCCAACTTCAGAGAGGTTAAATGGATGTCAGTTCTTCCACAGGGAAATTTTTTTAAGAAGTAGAAAAATCATATTTTAAAACCAAATCCATAAAATACCATGATGCCTAAACAACCTTATCAAAATAGAGAGTACAGGTGCTTATCTCATAGAGACACTAAATGCTCCAGGAAAACAAAACAAACAAATGGAAAAGAATTCCATTCATTGCAGAATCACACCCTCTGTATCATTCCAGAAAAAAAAAAAATCTGCAGGAATCTCACAACATCTGCAGAGAGATGCCCTGTTTACAATTAGACCATGGAAGTCCTCTGATACCGAGTTGAGTTTTTCTTGCCAAGGTTTAAGCGTATTCCCCGGTTGCCACAAGAACGAAAAAGAAACAGGTTGGCCTTCAGCTATAATGCTTTGCCCTTTCCTCACACCTATTTCCCAGTTCATTCGTCATTTTCATTAGTCCCTGGGCTCACTTCAGGTTGACCAACTCTTGCTTAGTCACCAGTGCTTGGGGTGAATGAAAAGCTCTTTGAAGCATTCCTCTAAGAGGAATTGGTGCTCTCATTCGCCTGATAGGAGCATCCGGATCTCCCCCGGGAGGGAATCACGCAGACAGTGCTGGGGCAGCTCTGCCTGTGGGGTCATCAGCACCCTAGCCCCTCTGCAGAAGGGAGGTGAGAGCCGTGTCCTGCCGCTCGGGTGTCGCCTGCACCACAGACATGGTGTTGGTCTGTTCGGTGGAAACTATTTCATCCCATCAGATTCCATAAATATTCGGGTTTGCACCCCAGGAGCCTTCTGCAAAGCTGCTCATCAACTGCACCTCGAGCGCACACAAACAGAGCTGGCGACTTGAAAGAGTCCTCTACCGAGTCCTTTACAGAGAAAAGCCAATTCTGTAATAACAAGTCACGGGCTGTAACTTTCATCCCTCTGTGTCTGGGCTTTTGAATATTTACACCTCGTAAATCAGGCAACCGAGAGATGCCCATTCTCTAGTGACCTTGAGCCAATCTCTCCCAACTGAATGACTCATGGCTTCCCAGCACCATTGTCGCTGTCACCGTTGTCACCGTGGGTGTGTGCTCGCTCGGTGCCTGCAGGCCAGAATGGGGCAGGGACTCCTAGGCCAAGGCTGGTGGCCCACGGTCTCGGCCCTCTGGGAGATGGTGAACAACACCACACCACATCCAGAAGCTTCTGCCTGTGTAAACACCCAGGTCAGTGATGCATCACCGAGATTTCTCAGACAGAAAGGAAGGTAGGTGTGCATTCAGCAGATAAACACAGTCCCGTCTTAAGAATTCCTGGATGGCGTCACTCTGTGATTTATCTGTGAGAAATGCTAAACCAAGCCGGCTCCACGACCTCTCCTCCCATGCTCAGGAGGCTGCGTCCTTTCTGTGGTCCTGAAATGGGCCCCCAGGGCTGACAGGGAGAGCAGGGCTCATCTGAAGGCTCGGCTTCTGTCCTGTGAGCAGTCATGCCACTCCCGGCCAGGAAGAGCTGCAGGGGCGCCACATCTCACCCCCACTTTCGTCTCCCAGCAGTGTCCCTATATGGCGGCTCCTGAGCACCAACCAGGGAGACTTGGTGAAATGCTCCAATCCTGGGAACAAATGAGGCCATTGAAGAGGTCAGAGGTGACTGGCCCAGATGCACCTGGAGCCCTCTTGTCTAAATTCCTTTAGTAGCTTTCTGTGGGGGTGCAACATAAGGGCCCTTGAGATGCTGGCATTGCACCCACCCTCTCTCTATAGGGGCACCGACTGTGTTTCCCAGGCAATGGGGAGCTTTTCTCCCTGGACTCTATGATGCAGGGGAGGCTTGGGGAAAATGTGGGCATCAGGAGCTCAGCCTCAGCCACCAAACAGCCACTTCTAAGGGCTCCTTCAGGCACTAAAACACTGTTTCTGCTGCTTTGCTTTCTTCTCTGTCCTGTGCACCCAGTCGGCAACACTCGTGTGCGGATCATTGTTTTGTGAAGGTTCCTAAGACATGTGCGTCCATGCACCTGCGTGCCTGTTGGATGTGTCTGAAGGACTTGGCCATGGAGGGAAGGGGCTGCTCCATCTTGCTTCTCTTAAACACACGTTTGGACAGAAAAAGCACCCAATTTTGCTGCTAAAATTGACCGAAGGGGACTTGAGGGTTGCCTGCCCAACTGAACAAGGCTCTACACCTGCTCATCAAATTTGGGCCCAAGTGAAACACCTGGTTATATCAGTGGCAAAGGGAGTGGATCAGGTGAGGTCTGGCCATGTGCAAGTACATGTCCTGAGTCCTGACTCCTGGTGGCTTCTTGAGATCAGTGGGCACATTCAGTCCCGTTGGGGAGCAGTATTGCCACTGAGTCCAGGAACAACAAAGTGGTCCATGAGGTGGAGGGCCTGACCCCACAGAGGCAGGCTGGGTGCACCTCGAGATGCCAAATATTGAGGAAGTCTGCTGCCCTGACGTGAATAGTCCAGGCTGAAAGG
Organism: Molossus molossus; assembly: GCF_014108415.1. Taxonomy (NCBI): domain Eukaryota; kingdom Metazoa; phylum Chordata; class Mammalia; order Chiroptera; family Molossidae; genus Molossus; species Molossus molossus. The sequence goes on from NW_023425345.1 coordinate 78,437,491, forward strand.
TTCCTGTGTGAGAGTCTCAGGTCTCAGCACAGAAGAACTGTCCTCTCTACACTCAGCGCCTGGGAGCTGTGAACGGGAGACCCAGGCCGTGACTGCGCCCCCAAGGGCCTCCCTCCCTGTCAGTGTGCGCGCCAGGAGGGGAGGCCCCGTCTGCCCGTTCGGTGCTCTGCCGCCTGTGCAGAACAGTGAACACCTGGCACAGAGTATTTGCTAATAAACATTTATTAACTACAGACAGGACTCTCCCAGATAGTTGGAGAGAGCCGTCTGGGGGGATCCAGCTTTTGAGGGACTGGGGTGAGTGGCTGGGGCCTGGGGCCTTAGACTCTGCGCATAGGGACCCTGCTCTGTGCGGTGGGCGAGCCTGCTCTAGGGGTTTACTAATTCCTTCTGTCCTGGTCCAGCCTGCTCTCCTCTGGCCTGGACCTGGCTGGAAGCTGAAGCTCCGTGGTGCCCTCCCCACTCCCTCGGCCTTGAGAGGCCTACCCCCATGCCTCCTCTCCTCACACCCTCCACAGCCCTGGCTCCACCTGGCCCAGTCTCCTTGAGATCCACCACAGCCGAAGGCCTCGGGGTTCCTCTGGGGATGGCAGAGACCTCCCTGAGCAGGATGGGTAGGGAACAAGGAAACCAAAGAGCGGCACTCCCAGCCCTGGGCACCAGGACACATACCATCGCTCCTGAACCCACCACTCCCCAAAACCTCTAGAAAACGCCTCCCGGAAAAACCCCACCACACAAAGTTGGAGACTTGGGAGATTTAGAGAACAGAAAGAAATGCATCACTCTTCTTTAAGTTAGACAACTGTGTCGAGTCAACTTCTGCCACAATTCCATCTGTGAAGCACCCCTCACCCTCAGGGGTGAAGTCACACTCAGACCGCCAGGAAACCAGGGCAGGTGGGGAATGCACCTACGTGCCAGCCGCGCACAGTCTTGTCGGGGAACGGGCATCAGGGGTTGGTGCCTGGGCACCGTCCACCTGAGAAGGCTTCTTGGGGGTGGGTTCTAAGTAGAAAAATAATGGAGGTTAAAATCAAAGCTCAAACCCCCTGGGCAGGAAGGAAGAAGGCGCTCACAGTCTCGAGTGTCCGGGTTTTAAAGGCGGTAGTGACCCAGGTCGTCAGGTCGAGGTGTCCATGTAGACATTGTCCACCTTGCGAAACGTCAGGTTGTGTTGGGGCTGGGGACCCGGGCTTGTGAAGGAATTCACAACAGAGAAGAGAGAAAAGGGAGGACGTGTATTCACTCCCCACAGCCAGGGACAGGACCTACGCCCTGACTGGCAACACAGGGCTGAGCAGAAAGAGTGAGTTGCTCTCATACTGGCGGCTTTTGGGGAGTAAAGGGCAGATGCGCCATGGAGGTTTGTTATCATCTCTTCTGGAGCCTGTAAAATACGCCAGGAGAAAGGAGAGAAGGAATGTGGGCCGCGGCTGGTCACCAGTGAGTCGCAGTCACGGTCCAGTGTTCCAGGGTGCAGGTGGCCCCCCTTGTCCTCAGGTCAGGGGAACGGACGGCATTCCAGAGGTCAGCTTCCGAGGACCACAGCTCCAGCCAGCCTAAAAAAGGCTTTTCCTCAGTCAGAACGAAACAATCACGACCAACACTGTAAAGGGTGATTCACATCTTTCTAACTATGGCTAGTGCCGCACCATGATTGGTTTTCTTACTCTTCTAATATTTTCTATTCATTCTAATATCCTTCCTGCCCCTTTCAGTTGGACAGAAAGGCAGTTTGAAGTTACAGACACCCACCATCTCCGCATTTAATTACCGGGTGCTTCTCATAAATTGTGGGGAAAAGCGTAAAAAAAGAAGTCTTTCTTCTGTCCTTTACAGTAAAGGTGGCAAAGACGGTCAAAGGTCCCAAAAGAGGGAGTGAGGAAGACAGGGAGGTAAAAGACTTATCAATTCCTATCTACCTCACAGAAGTCAGTGAGTGAGACAGTCTTGCTTTGGAAACACCAGTCTAGGTGGAAAAGCGAGCGAGCGGAGGCCGAGAGAAGCGAGAATGGAAAAGGATGGAAGGCAGTGCTGAGGCCCCAGGCCCCGGGGCCGGGGGGGTGGCCCAGGAGGAAAGGCAGGTGGAGCCAGCTTCCCCCCGGGATGCTTGCTGGGAGACAGCTGTGGCAGCTCCGTCCCCACAGGCAGGCGCGCTGAGGCGCTCCCCGGCCTCCACTCTGTTTCACGGGAGGCTCTGCGGGGTTTAGTCAGCATGGCTCAGGAAACAAGTGTTCCTTCTTCTGGGAGAAAGGTAATCCTGCAAGGAGTCCTGAAAACAAAGACAATTATTCTTTCCACCCAGACGCACGCACCACCCCAGCTAGGACCCGGGAGCGCTGGCCAGCAGGTGAGAGAACTCCCGTGCTCCTCTTGGCCTGTATCAACAAAAGCTATGATTCAGAGGTTCCCCGTGGAAACGGAGACTCTCAAACAATCTCCCAGTGGAGCAGAGGCCCACCCCCTGGCTGGCTCCTAGGAGGAAATAGCTCAGACGGCAGAGATCCGCCACTCCAAGTGGCCAGCCCGGGGGTCGCCGTGTGCCTCTGCAGGGCAGCTCTGTGGCAGGACCGTGGACTCTCGCTCTGCGTCCCACTGGCTGGGCAGTATCCACCTGCTTGCTTCACTGTTCAGGAACTCAGTGTCCTCATCCACAAAAGGGAGACTGAACACATGTCTGTTCCTCTTCACTGCCATCCTTCAAAACCACTGCAAAGAGTGAGCAAGATAAAAGGAGATCTAACCATGTCTCTGTCGGACTCCCCCAGGCTAGAGATGGGGAGATGAGAGGCAGATAAAAGGGGAACCAGGAGCCCTGTAGACGCTTCAGTTTTAGCCAGATGGGGGAGGGAGGGCACAGTCAACAAGACTACCAGGGCAAAAAGAAAAAACCCTCTACTTGGTGCAACCTCTGGAGCTCTTTGATGAAGGATTAAAGGGTGGGGACCCCTGGCCCTCAGTAGGAGGAGTGACCAGTCTGGGAGATGTCTGGAATAAAGCAGCCTCAAACAGAGCTGGAAGGTGGGGCTTTGCTGTCTACCTACCACCTCTTCATTACCTAATGGGCTTCAGCGTTGTCTTCCCAGCAAGACCGCGAGTCCGCTGTAAAAGAAAAAGAATGCGTGTTGTTCTTCTTTCAAACTTGCCGTGGGATGGACACGCCACTGGCACTGTTTGTACTCGCTGATAATGTCAGAGGAGAGAGGACTCAACATCTACTCAGCCCTCACAAGGCCGAGGCGTTGCAAACGTTGTTTTCACACAAGAAGGCTCGTCACCCAAACGAAGGCTCAGGGAAGTTCGTGACTGGCTGAAGTTCTCACGACAAGTACACGGCAGACCTGGGGTTCAACCCTGTCTGTCTCCTCTCTCCACGGTAGGCAGTCGTCGGCCACGTTGCAGTGGATGGGCGGGGCACACGCGCACATTCATGCTCCAGAATATTCTGTGACCTGAACTACAGAGATGGCAGCTCACGAGTAAATCCAAGGTGCAGTCAAAACTGGGTGGGTTCTGGGAAAGATGCGTGTAGAGCAGGATTTTCAAGATCCGGAGGGACAGCGTGGTGGGAGGAGGGGGCTGGCAACAATAACTGAGAAAACGCACTGGGATGGGAAGCACAGCGAAGGGATAAGAAGGAACAAGAAACAGTCCGTCGCAGTCCCTTGTAATGACACAAGATGTTTGGACAGGAGGGAGTCAGTCCCAGGCCTAAGAAAGCGGTTTGGAAATGAGGCAGTGTTTCTTGAATCCATTATAAGATGCATAATTAAGACATGACTGAAAGCAATTAATGTAGTTCTCATTCATCTGCTGATCAAGTTGCAACTGGAAAGCAGTTTCCACGTGGGGGAGGCGTGCCGGGGAACCAACCAGTGGCTCGTACACCGTTTCCAGAGGGAAGCCGAGTGTGAGCTCAGGGTTGGCAAATGCCTCGGAGATGCCATCAGAGGCCTCCATGGGCACTGCCCCGCCCCTCCCGGGGGCCCATAAAAGCCAAGGGTCTTGGGGCTTCCCCAGATACCCTGTCTATTCCATCCCCCTTCACACGCACCCACACAGGAGCTCTTCTTGCCCCCTCTCTCCGCCACCATGTCCAGGCAGTCCGCCGTCACTTTTCAGACCAGCAGCTGCAGGGGCTTCAGCACCGGCTTAGCCTCCGGGCGTCCCCGCTTCAGCTCAGCCTCCGTGGCCCGCAGCACAGGGGGGAGCGGAGGGCTGGGAAGAATCAGTGGTCCAGGGGCCGGCTTTGGAAGCCGCAGCCTCTACAACCTAGGGGGGACCAAGCGGGTCTCGATTGGTGGGAGTAGCAACAACTTCCGGGGTGGCTTTGGTGGCAGGGCAAGCAGTGGGTTTGGGGTCAGCAGTGGCTTTGGCTATGGAGGTGGAGTGGGAGGGGGCTATGGGGCTCCTGGCTTCCCCGTCTGCCCCCCTGGAGGCATCCAAGAAGTCACCGTCAACCACAGTCTCCTGACTCCCCTCAACCTACAAATCGACCCCACCATCCAGCGAGTGCGGAAAGAGGAGCGGGAGCAGATCAAGACCCTCAACAACAAGTTCGCCTCCTTCATCGACAAGGTGAGGCGGGAGCTGCACCTGCTCCACGGGGCTGGGCTGGCAGCACCTCTTGGAGAGGCCGCCCAGAGGGGAAGCAGCAGGGCAACGGCCCCCCTGTGAGAGCACAGCTGATTATCCGTACCTGCCGGGGGCGGGGGGGGGGGCAGCTTGCTCCAGGGACCTTGTGGAAATTTCTCCATTTTCTCCTTGGGAGCATGTGGGCTGGTTCAGTCAACACTGGGGAAAGTTGAGCTGTTCTCTGCAGGGGGAGTTTCCACTAAGCTAACTAACCTAACCCAGAACAGGCATTGTCCAGACTGTCAACCCAAGAATACAGGCTCCCCTCAGAGGCCTCTACGCCCCACTACACTAGTTCTATAGAAGCCCCTGAGAACCTCGGGGTAACTTCAGGGGCATTCTCATTTTGACTTGGAGTTGTCGATTAAATAGTTGACATATGGGTGTCAAGTGAAGAGCATACTTTTCTTCTTTCCATTATTAACTCTCAATCCTCCCCTGGGTCTCAGGATTTCATTCTCCTCTTTCCCACTCCAGGTGCGCTTCCTGGAGCAGCAGAACAAGGTCCTGGAGACCAAGTGGAGCCTGCTGCAGGAGCAGGGCACCAAGACCGTGAGGCAGAACCTGGAGCCCTTCTTCGACGCCTACCTCAGTGACCTCCGCCGGCAGCTGGACAGCGTCACCACCGAGAGAGGCAGGCTGGACGCCGAGCTCAGGAACATGCAGGACGTAGTAGAAGATTTCAAAGTCAGGTAAGTGGGAGATGGGCTTCCGGTCGCACGCAGTCATTTCAGGGCTCTTCTTTATGAGTCCCATAGACGTGCAAAGGAGCAAATGCCAGTACCAGCCGGGAGGTTTGGAATTTTTAGTCATTATCCCATGAGAGGAAGACAGCGTGGTGGGAGGTAACATAGGTACCCTTATCCCATGCATCACTATGAACAAGAAGCCGATTCTTACCTGTCTATGCAACCACAGAGGGATGCTGTATCATCTGACAGAATATTGTTACTCTGGAAAGCATAATATTATTTGAAGGTCAGCATATTATTGACCCCACTGGGCATGTCTGTGATTGAGATGGCTTGCATTTCCAGGATGCACACTAGTGTATAAATGAGGCAATGTGGTCCTCCTTGGAGGACGGGCTATTATCCAGGCTGCAGGAGGTGAGGTGCCCAGTGAAAGGGGGTGGTCCTCACCAACCTCTTTGCTGCCTTGCCCTTGGTTTCTGAGTTAGAGCTACACCTACTCACTAAACGCACACTGCTCCAAAGGCCGTCCTGAGTTACAGTGAAAATCTACTGAAATCTACCAGGAACAGTGTCCCGAACAAAGTTTATAGCAGGCACGTAAGGCAGCAACGTTTTTTAAAGATTGGAATTATACATCTCTAAGAAGATGGAGGTGCCTACATACATATTTCTATTTCTATAAGTTCCATGCCCACCTTCTAGTCTTACAGAGGGAGGAAGAAGAAAAAAACTTCTGGCAGAAGAAATTATTCTTCTTTTATAGAGGGAGAAATAGAGGTTAAGTGAATCACCCAAAGTCAACCGCAGGTTAGCAGAAGAGCTGGAGGAGATTCAAGGTCTCCTAGCTATTGTTGCATCCAGAACCCTCCTCCTCAGCCTGGGACAAGCTCCATTCACACCTTGCTCAATACACGCCCCCTCTCTGCTTACAGGTATGAGGACGAAATTAACAAGCGCACTGCTTCTGAGAATGAGTTTGTGGCCCTGAAGAAGGTGGGTGGAAATGTCTCTCAAAGAAGATTCCTAACTGAATCTTGGAGTGTAGGGTGACCCAACGCTTGGGCCACCTAAGAAATGTCACACAACCTAGAGACTATTTGAAGAACTCAAACCTGCCCAAATGCTCCCTCTGCATTATGGCCCCGCAGCCCCTGCTTAGGGTTCTGTTAGCCCAGGGAAGCCAGGCCTCCAGTTCTCAGCAGTCACCCACCCCCACGCCCCCAACCCCAGATGCAGAGTTTGCTAAAACCCAACCTAGAAGGGCCAGGGAGGAGTCTGCTCAGCTTCTCTTGGACTTGCCGCTTGTGGCCGGGGTCTCTGAGGAGCATCCGATGCTGTTGTTCCAGGATGTGGACGCCGCCTACATGAACAGGGTGGAGCTGGAGGCCAAGGTCAGCTGTCTGACCGACGAGATCAACTTCTTGCGGATGCTCTATGAGGAAGTAAGAGCCTGCAAATGTGTTGACCCCTCCTAGGTCTGGCCCCTGGAAAGAAAAGGATGCTGCAGAAAGCAACATCCCCCCACCACTCCCCACCCAGCACTGTGACCCAGATGTTCCAAGCTGGGGTTTGGAAGGTTGGGGGACCCAGGACAACTGCTTGAAATCTTGTCACACTAAAGCCTCCTCCAGCTGTGAGGCTTATCCCCCTCACAAGGAAGGAGTGATGATTCTTGAACCCCAAGTTACTGGGTAACATTCCCAAGGAACCGAGGCCCACCTCTCCATTCCCCTTCCCAGGAAAGTTCAGAAAGGCAAGCTCTGCCTCAGCGCATGAGTCAGCTTCTTGCCCCTGAGGACGCTTCCATCTGGGCACCGGCGCTCAGAAGGCAGAGGCTTCAGCCTGTGAGGAGGGAGAGGAGCGGCAAGGGCTAAAGACATACTGTGCATGGGTGGAGGGTCTTAAAAACATTTGATCCTAAAGAAATCTTTTATGCCAGCTCATGAATCCATACATGCCATATTCAGCTGCCTGTAATTTGAATCAGAGGACACTTACCCACCCTTCATATTCAGGGAAAGCACAAAAATGAGAGTCTGGAGAAGTGATGCTGGGGACACAGTCCCGTCACACTGATCTATGACTCAGACACCTCTTGGGGATTGGCACGGGACCCCATAAATGCTGGGAGTGCCCAGGGAAGAGCAGAAGACTTCCTGCCAGGAAGCCAGAGGAGGGCTCCCTGACCTGGAGTGGTCAACCACGTGATCTCCAGATCCCTTCTTTCTATGCCTTGATGACACTAAGTCTACTGGCCCCACAGGAGCTGTCCCAGATGCAGACCCAGGTCAGCGACACGTCCGTGGTGCTGTCCATGGACAACAACCGCAGCCTGGACCTGGACAGCATCATCGCTGAGGTCAAAGCCCAGTATGAAGACATCGCCAACCGCAGCCGGGCTGAGGCTGAGTCCTGGTACCAGACCAAGGTGAGTGTGGGCACCTCCACGATAGGGTTCATAGTTCATGTTCTCTGAAGCCCCCAAACATCCTTTAACTATTAGCCAGTTTCCAGAAATATGTAGCATTTCCATCTCTTTCAACTTGGCAGAAGCATCTTTGATAACTACTATGGAAACTTAGCATGAAATGCGTTTGAAAAGCCAATCGTACATGCCGTTGTGCGGTCAGGCGATGCTAGGTGCTCAGGACAGCCACCGTCCCCACATCACCTGTGATCTGGTTGGTGGCTGGGTGAGACTCCAAAACATCTAAGAAACAGTCATAAAGCTGTTTGTAAAGGGCTTTCTTATCCAATACATGTTTACAGATCGTCTCCTACTCTATGTCAAGCAGGTTATAGAATTGTAAATCAATAAACTGCAAACAGAACCCAAGGTCTGAGAGGCAATGAAGTGAATGGACAATCTTTAAAAGGAAAAAGACAACATAAACCAAAAGCTTCCAAGAACAGGTGGGTTTTCAGTCCACTTTGGAAGCAGCAAGGGACAGAATAGTGCCAACAACGGGTAGGTGTTCAAGGCTAAGCCAGCAGATCTGTGGGGCTAGAAGGTGGAAACTAGCACTTTGCTGAGTAAGTGAGTTTGAACTGAAAGAAGGAGGTTGGGACAACCAGAGAGAGCTACTGCAGATGGCCAGAAGGTCTGGCTTAGGAGGGGTATAGTAGGCAAAGTAGTCCAACCGATAGAGCTCCCTGCCAAATTTTCGGAGGCAGCTGCTCAGCCACAAGCTGGCTCCTATCCCTTGCCTGCTCTGCACTCATGCCGTAGTCCCTACCACTGCCAGGGGGCGGGAAGGAAGAGGGTGTCAGCTGACAGGGGTGCACCTTTGATGGTGAGTGGACGTGGAATACACTTAACCCCCAAGTGGAGGGGTTGGAATTTATAGCAAATGATTTCTTTTGTTGGTGACGCCATTGTTCCCTTTGACCGTGTATATCTAGAAACAGAGAAGCTGAGCTATTCAGCACTTTCAAGCCCGACATTCGCTCAGGCAGGGCCCGGCTTTCGTTGGGAAAGGTGTGGGCTTCACTCCCGTCTGCTTGAGGAGACAAGGTGCATTTATTTCTCCTAAATGAGTGTGTCCTTGACGTGCACCAAGATGACATGGAGAGCTACCTGAGATGGAAGATTCTGGTACAAAGTCTTCAGAACTGGGCTCTCCACAGCCTCGGCTCCATCCAACACCATTTCCTTGCATGTCATCCCTGTTTCCCCAGACTGGTGTCTCGAGGGTTACCACTCTTCATGATCACAATTGGTCTGGATATATGTTCTGTGACCAGGGACCAAGTCCCCTAGAGCTCACCACACTTCTTCCTGCCCCAGGTCCTCGAATAGGCTATTTCCCACCTGGTCTGGGACGGTCTCTCCTGGCCAGTCACTTAGCTCCCTCCCTCCCATACTTCAGAGCACAGCTCGAGCATCTCCATCTTTGGAAAGACTTCCCTGATCGTCACCCCCACTTCCATATCTAGGTCAGATTCCTTAATTATACTCTTGTAGGATTCTGTTATTTCCTAAGGGGTGCTTAACAGTTTGGAACTGTATCTTCAACAATATGCTGATTTGGATAATGTCTATCTCCCCCAATAAACTGTAAGCAGGGGTCTATGTTCTTCATAATATTCCCAGAGCCTAGTACCTGCCCATCAAATAGATGTGCTCAAGAAACATCGCCTGACACAGATGAGCCAGGGAATGTGTGAGCAGTGAGTGGCGGGCCTGCGGTGGCACTGCGGGCAGGCTGTGCACACAGGGAGTGCCAGCCCAGGCATTGGCTGAGATGACTGACTCTGCTCTGGTTCCTTCAGTATGAGGAGCTGCAGGTCACAGCGGGCAGGCATGGCGATGATCTTCGAAACACCAAACAAGAGATCTCTGAGATGAACCGGATAATCCAGAGGCTGAGAGCCGAGATTGACAACATGAAGAAGCAGGTAAAGTTTGGGCAGGGCCAAGAACTCCCTGTGCACTCATTTCTTCTGGGTCGTTCTGCCATGTGTGCAGACTCCAGCCAAGAAGCACCACATGTCCGGGGGCTACCAGTAGGGGTCATGGCTTCTTCCTTTCCTCACAGTGTTCCAGCCTGCAGACGGCCATTGCTGATGCGGAACAGCGCGGAGAACTGGCCCTCAAGGACGCACGAGCCAAGCTGGTGGACCTGGAGGAGGCCCTGCAGAAGGCCAAGCAGGACATGGCCCGGCTGCTTCGGGAGTATCAGGAGCTGATGAACGTCAAGCTGGCCCTGGACGTGGAGATCGCCACCTACCGCAAGCTGCTGGAGGGCGAGGAGTGCAGGTGAGGGCAGAGGCAGTAACTCCATCCCACCTGCCTGGCCATTCCCAGGGGCTCAGGTTGCTGCAGCTCCCTCTTCACCTGGAAAAGAGAGCAAAATGCAGGTGGAATTGGGTTATGACAAAGAATACGAGTGGATTATTTTTCCAGGTTAGTGAATCACTCTCAGATCCCCATGTTTGAGATACAACAACTTATGGCACCCCATAGAAATCTAGGTCTAAGTAATCAAATTCTATCAAAGGAAAAACTTGGTCACACGGCAGTGCTGGATATATGGTATAAAAGACTCTGGACTGAGAATAAATGGTCCTACGATTTAGGCTGACATGCCTGCCACTAACGGCTGTGTAACCTTAGGCAAGGCAAGTCTCCTCTCTGGCCCTCAGCGTCTTCAATGATAGAATAGACCAGGTCACATGGTCGGGCTCAGTGGGAGTTTTGTGTGACCCAGAGCAAAGTATTTAACCTCTCCATCCCTCAGTGTCCTCACCTGTAAAACAGGGATAACCATGGTTTCTGGCTCATGTTTTTAAGAGGGTTAATATAGGGATTATACATGAGGATCTGAAAACAATGCATGCTAGACAACTTAGTGGCCAAAGACATGTGCTTGGATAGCAAATGAATCTGGCTTCAAACCCAGCTTTGTGACCATGGGCAAACTAGTTAAACTGTCTGAGCTTCCATTTCTCCATCTGTAAAACCAAGATAATAGTACCTACTGAATGGGGTTGTTGAGAGAATTAAGTGGCAGAATGTAGGTAACAGGTACCCAATATTTGTTAGCTCCTTTAATGTTCTAAGTATGTGTTTATAAATGAATGCTGGTTCTGTCCTCACGATGCTAAGACAAAATTCCTCTAGCAGCAACCACGATAATAGACTGATTATTACTAGTGTTATGTTTATGACTCAGGCTCCACTCCACACCTATAATAACCTCAGCACTGCCCAGTGCACCACAAGAGTCCATTGTTGGGAGAGATTCTATGTCTTGTTCTATGACAAGTCCCGCCTTTTCAGCCAACACCAGCATATGATCTGCGTTCATTTTCATAAGGGATCTACCTAGTTTACACCAAAAATGTGTTTCTGGGATTACAGATTTTACTCCTGTGAACCTCAGACTCCACATTATTTCATTCATTCAATTATTATTTCTAATACTACTAGTATTTAAATAATTTCAACCTCCACTATTTCTGCAATAAAAGTAATAAAGGGTGTTTTAATTCATTTAAAACAATTACAGAAATATCATGTCAAATGCCCACAAGCTTCTGGACCCAGCAATAACCTCCTTCTCCCCTCTCCTTTCAATCAGGCTGAGTGGAGAGGGTGTTTCTCCGGTTAACATCTGTGAGTATGACATCCTTTGTGCCATTTGGAGTGAGTGTGAGTGGGGGATGGGAGGTGATGGGCATGCATGAGGCATTGGAGGGGATCCCACCAAAAGGGTTCATTTTGAGAGGTTTGAGGTTTTTAATTAGTTAAAAAGAGAGTCATATTAGGAAAAGTCTTCAATGTCACAATACTTACCTCTTTGCAAGTGAGAGTGCCCCAGAGGGGCGATGGAGGTTTGCTGTACTCCCTCTGCATGGGTTTGGAGACCCACGGGCCACACCGCCCATCTCCCAGGACTTCACCTTGTTCTTGCTGGGGCTGCAAGTCTAGCTCAGAGACGAGAGTTCGATGCAGACAGAATTTCTGAAAACCCCTGGTCTGCCCTCAGCCTTTGAAGGGAGCCTTCATGCTGCGCACAGGGCATGGCCCTGCAGACAGCTCCTTCCCAGAACAATTTGGGAAGAGCCCCACTGCTTGTCTCAACTCTGTAGATTATGACTGCGGAGGGTAGGCTGCCAAGGGTTTGCAAGGCACTGAGCGCACAGGAAGGCACAGCAGGTGGGGGCAGCCCCGAGAAGCAGGAGGCGTTAGCGAGCTGGCCCTGCCCTCCCGGTAAGAGCAGAAGGCGTCCCTCAGGGCTCAGTGCTGGCATCTTGAGGCCAACAGAAACGACTTCTACAACTAACTGCACAGGAGTTCAGTGTTCTCGGTGTGGGATTCACAAAATCAGCTGATTATACTGGCTGATGGTTCTAGAAGGCAGAGCCTCTTAACCACCCAGGTGTCCTTCCTTGATGTCTTTGTCTAGCGTCTCCAGGGATCCTCAAAGCTAATTTTGAGACTGGGAGGCACGACCTCTTAAGTTTCCTCTCTCTTGAAAGCACCTAAAAGTCTGCACTGGTTTCCAAGGGCTACCACAACAAAGCATGCAGACTGGGTGGCTTCAAACAACAGAAGTGTGTTGTCTCCCAGTTCTGCAGGCTAGGAACCCCACGTCCGAGTGCCAGGACCGGCTCCTTCTGAGCCTTAGGGGAGGGTCCCCCTTGCGTCTTCTGGCTTCTGGCTCCTCACTCCAATCTCGGTCTCTGTGATCAAATGGCCATTTCCTTGTGTGTCTTTCTTCACATAAGGACGTCTTTCCTCATCTTATAAAGACACTAAACATATCGGAGTAGAGCCTACCCTAATGTTTTTTCTTTGAGCTTGATTATATCTGCAAGATCCTGTTTCAAATAAGGTCACAGTTCACAGATACTGGAGGTTATGACTTCAACATATTTTTCTGAAGGACACAATTCATCCCATAGCAGAGTCTATTTTTTATTTCAATTTTCCTTCTCAAGAGCCCATAGTAGGAAACTAGACGTTTAAGGGGGTGGTGATTATAAAAGTTAGAAAACGAGCAGGCTGGGGAGGAGTAGAGGCCGAGTTGGCCGGCCAGTGGGTCGTCTGTCATCTGGTCTATCAAGAATATTCCAGCTCCGCTCTGGGATTCAGAGCACAAGGCTTTGAGCTTCCAGAAGGAAGGGAGACACCAGAGCCAGGCCCCCAGTGGGAGACGGAGACAGAACAGTGGGGAGTGTGCTGGGACCGGAGGGGAAGGCAGGTGGACTGGCAGAGGAGAGAAGTCTCCACTAAGCTCTGGAAGGAAGAGAAGGGCTCCGAGTGTGGAGGGGAGGCAGGAAGCTGTTCCGGACTGGGAGAACCCAGAGCTGCAGCCGGAGAGGACCAAGCGGAGTTACAGGACGGTGATCTCACTACACGGGCGGGGAAATTAGAAGGAGGCTAACAGCTGCCTGAGGAGACCACCCGGTCTCTACCCCAGGAACTTCAGGGTACAGGTCCTGACACCCCAGGTGTCTTCGCTCCTGCCCTTGATTCTGACCACACCTCTCTTCCGGCAGCTGTGGTCACCTCCACTGTTTCCAGTGGCTACGGCGGTGGCAGCGGCACTGGAGGTGGAAGTGGCTACTCCTTCACCACCAGCGGTGGGCACAGCTTGGGTGCAGGCCTGGGGGGCCCCGGCTTCAGTGCCAGTAGCAGCCGGGGCCTCGGGGGCAATGGCTCCAGTGTCAAGTTCGTCTCCACCACGTCCTCCAGCCGGAAGAGCTACAAACACTAAGTGCAGCCACCCCGCCCCCTCGCCCTGTCCTGAAAGCAGCTTCACCCACTGACCTGGCCTCGTGCACTCGCCCCTGGACGCCCGGGTCCTTCTCTTTCTCCCCTTCACCTGTGCTGCCAGGAAGCCTGGCATCCTGGCTGAACCCCAGTTTCCACCCTGAGCCAGCCTCTGCCCTCTCGGCAGTCCTCAGACTGCTCCCGGGGCCAAAGCACGGAGACGTTCCAGATCCACATCCAGCGTGTCCTGCGGGCTCCCCCTCCGCTCTGCCTCCCTCCCTCCAGATGCAGAAATGGGGAGTCTGGGTCTCCCAGGCCATCTTCATGCCAGGTTGTCAGGCCCCCTGTCTCACAGTGCTTATAAGCTGCCTGTTGGGAGTGAGGATTCCCTCCCTCCCCTCCCTGGAATGTGTCAATTAAATGTATGTGTAATGTGCTCGGTGTCCAGCCCTCTGTTTGGAATGGTGATGGAGCACAGACCATTCTCCTCCTCCAGGCCTCCTCCCCGCACAAGGCCCCACACAAGGACCTCCCTGCCCCATCCCCCAGAGCTAAGAAGGCTGGGGAGAGAAGGGAGGGCCAGGAGGGCAGACGCCTCACCCAACCTCTGCCCACTGCCTTCTACCCTGCGCTGAGGTGCCTTCCCTGAGAAGCGCAAGCCCCGGAGCAGAAGCTCTGCCCAGCCCCCACTCCACACGTCATGCAGGGCGATGCCCTCTCCCAAAGCCAGCCGGTCCTCCAGCACCCTGACGCAGGGTGGGCGGCCCAGCCCTCTGCCAGCAAAGGGGCCATTGTTCCCTGACAGCTTCAAACTTGCAGACCTGAGCAGAGCAATGACAGGGCAGGAGCCGAGTTAAAAGCCAGCCCTGGGGCAGTGCTTTCACCAGCAGAGGAGACATTTAGGCCCATGATTGCGGCAAACAGACTTCCGGAAGCTCCCACATTCCTGAGTTTACGGGATCCTGGACCCCTCTCATCAGGGAACATTTGGGAGGGTTGAAAGGGAGAGGATGGCAAGAAGAGAAATGACACTGAGAACAATTGTTAAATATCCCTGGGGGGGGGGGGGGCGCGTTCAGACCCGGGACAAGAGGAGCAGAGGGGACAGGAATTTGGAGTGAAATCCCGAGCCCGCTTCTCTTCGACAAGCCACCTCTCCTGTCGCCATGAGGCGCAGTCCGGCAACCAGGCCCCAACAGCACGGCAGTCACTAGCTGTGTGAGGTCTGCAAGTGCTTAACGACTCCGTGCCTCAGTTGCTTCACATGCAAAACAAGGACAGTGACAGCCACCTGTGTAAAGACCAAATGAGAGGACAGGTGTAAAGCAGTGACCCACGGTAGCCGCTCGGTAAACGTTAGCAATTTTTATTGCCATCCACCCTCACAAAGTTATGAGAGTCAAAGGACACAGTGCTTGCAACCGACCTGCCCCACGGTCTTGCCCAGATGGAATCCTCCACAAAGGGGGTTTCCTTATAAATGACCATGGCAGGAAGCACCTGGGTTCAGAGTCCAAGGCCTGGAGGTCGAGAAGAGAGGAGCAGATAAGACGCATGGGAGTGTCTGCTGCACACGGCAGAGAAGCTGGGCAGGCGGGGGGCCCGGGACCCAGGCCTGCCCCGGGCCCGAATGCCCAGGCCTGGTCCTGCCCTGGGTAGGGTGTTCCCCACGGTGATTATCGGGGCAGGAAGATGGGCCGTGGCCAGACATGCCATTGAGATGAACTCAACACAGTGGTCTTTGATCTTCTCTGGCCAAGCCCAGTTTTTGAAAGGGATAAAAGTCAAGGAGACTTTGGGACAGTTAGACTCTGAAGGCCACTCGTCCCTTTGACATTTTCGCTTCTCTGACCCTCTGACACCAGCTCCCACCATGGCCCAACGGTCCTCTATCACCATCAAGTCAGGGGGTTCTCGGAACTTCAGTGCTTCCTCAGCGAACCTCCACCCAGGCTCCCGGACCAGCTTCAGCTCTATCTCCGTGACCCAGGGTGGGAAGAGCTTTGGGGGTGGCTTGAGAGGTGGCTTCGGGACCAGGAGCCTCCATGGCCTTGGGGGCAGCAAGAGAATCTCCATCAGCGGGGGCTACTGCTCCAACCGGGGCAGCTTAGGTGGTGCTGGTTATGGGATGGGTCTTGGCGGCATAGGGTACAGAGTAGGGGGAGCCTACAGCGGGTATGGGTCTGGAGCTGGGGGCATCCAGGAGGTCACTGTCAACCAGAGCCTCCTGACCCCCCTCCACCTGGAGATCGACCCCTCCCTCCAGCGGGTGCGGAAGGAGGAGAAGGAGCAGATCAAGACCCTCAACAACAAGTTTGCCTCTTTCATCGACAAGGTGAGAGGCAAGTGGGGTCCCCACCAGAAATGCTGGGGGGATCACTGCTCTCTATGTTTTTCTGAGGTCAGTTGTGACTTGCCCAAGGCTGGTGACCCTGAGCAGTAGGAAGACAGCGTGGAGGAGGGGGCATTTTGTTGAGGTGGGAGCAGAAAAATGTCCATCTCCGGGCTCCAGAGCTTTCTGACCCACTGCGAGGATATTGCTCTTTTGATGGACAGTGGTCATGTACTGGGCTTAAAATTAGACAGTGAAAAGGGATTGGTTCGGAGGGAAGGGGATAAAAGAAAGAAAGGTTACAAGTTCAGTCCACAGAAGTGAGCTGAGGTCACTTTTTCCTGCCCAGTTTAATAGGGGCAAGTCCTCCCGTGGCCACCTCCCTAGTGATTTGGGTATGTCTGGGAAGCTGGGTTGTTGGCCAGGTGCTGCTCACAGTGTTTAATTCTTTTCTTTTGGAGAGAGGAGAGCTGTGACTTCAGCCCTGGGCCCCTTGCTGTGGGCTGGAAGCCCAGGGATTTCCCCAGTTTGGGGAAAGAAGTAATTCTATTTGGGGTTCTATTTAGCATCACCACGGGTTCACACCCCAGCTGGTTGTTTCTACCTGGGAAGAACCACTTCAAGGACCTGGGTCGTTCAGACTCCACACCTGGGGTCTAGAAGAAAGCGTACTAAGCTGAGAGGCAACCGCAAGGCCTCGTTTTGACTCTACTGCCGAAAGAATCCTTAGTTTCTCGGGCATCTTGGGCTGGACAGATGGACTGTGAGGTGCATTTCACAGTCTATGAAATGCCTCTTCATAGGGACCCAGACCTTTAAATGTGTACGACCTAAGCAAGGAGGCAGTGGTTCTTCAGCTCTGTCACCCATGTCACTCCACTGGGCCTGGTGTTTGTGTCGACAGCTGTGAGATTCCCAGGAGCCTGGCTCCAAGGGGAAGAATGTGGGCCCTGCTTGCTTAGATTCATCAGGAGGGCACGTAGGGGACAAAGGGGTGTAAGTAGGGAGGGACTGGGAGCCAGGACTGCCCTCCTTCCTCCGCGACGCGAGAGAAAGCTGGTGGGGCGGGTGCGTTTGTCAAAGACCCTCCGCGGGCACACTGCCATCCCCAAAGGTTTGGAGGTGCTGCTCCTTCATTCTCTGAGCTTGTGTGTCATTCCAGCTACTCCCAGCAGAAGGACTTTGCTTAGGGAGAGAGGTTTCGCATATTTTTCCAGGTGGCAGGGCAGATGAGTGCATTCAAGAAATTTGTGCCACAAGACCATAGAGCACCTGAGAGAGCAGAGAGGGAGGCTTGCCAAAGCCCAATAGCTAGCGCGAGATGGCTGGGACTGTGCCCAGACCCCGCAGTATGACTCCGCAGTGACCCCTCCAGCGTTCCTGGAGTGTGTGAGCAACCGAGTCCAGATGCTAGATCTCGAGAAATCATGCTGGAAAGAAAATAGGTGGAATTTTCTGCCAAGAACTTTTTGTCCACTTAGAAATCAAAATTTCACCCAGTGATGTGAGGGTGGAGTGTTCTTTTCCTCACCTCCCACATGTCAGCGCGGTTTGGCGTGATCAGAGTTTCCAACCCCTCTGGCCCTCCTGCTTCTCCCACCTCCAAACCAGCCACCACCTGTCTCCCAGGCCCATCGCACCGACACGTGCTTGGCCCTCGACAGTCCAGGCTCTTCCAGGCTGAGGATGATGAGGGAGAGCCGGACGCCTGGACTCTGAGGTCTCGCAGACCCCCTGCACTGTTGGGGGTCCTGGATCCCAGAGCTCTCTGGGCTGCTACAAGGAAGTCCTCACAGTCTCTCACCTCTGGCTGGGGCAGGTGCGGTTCCTGGAGCAGCAGAACAAGGTCCTAGAGACCAAATGGAGCCTCCTGCAGGAGCATAAAACCACCAGGGCCAACATTGAGCCCATGTTTGAAGCCTACATCAACAACCTGAGGCGGCAGCTGGAAAGCCTGGGTGGGGAGCGGGCAAGGCTGGAGACGGAGCTGAAGAACATGCAGGACGTGGTGGAGGACTTCAAGAACAAGTGAGTGGACGCTCGGCCGACTCTTCCAGACGTGCCCGGTTCAGTGGGGAAATGGGACACACACGCAGGGCACCGAGGTAGACTCAGAAAATGAACTGGGACCCTATAGTCAAGAATGATGGGGCTTTGGGGAGGGGCTGGGGTTATACAGGATGATGACTAACATGGGCACAGAGAGCACGACGCACACAACCACCTGCCAAATTCTGCAGATGAAGAAAGTAAGGCTCTGAGATAGTAACGGACTCACCCAAGTTTATACAGGTGGTAACTCGTGAGTTAAGAATTAAACCTGTAGAATCTCACCCTCACATTTGTTCAACTCAGTCCTATTGCTAACTTCCACAATGTCTGTGCATTTACCCAACCCTAGCCAAGGGGTGCAGAACAGAGGAAAAAGGCCTATATATGGTGCCTTCTCCCTGGAACCACAGACAGACACACACACAGACACACACACACACACACAGACACACACACACAGACACACACACACAACCTGACACACACACACACAAACACACAGACACACACACAGACACACACACCCACACACACACCACTAAACATAATAGTGTGCTCATGCCTATAGACATGAGTAATTTCTTATTTTTATTGTTCTATTTTATTTCTAATTGTCTTGGTCAAAATAAAACAAGTTACTCTGTAAGGAATTTTAGTTACTGTTTGAGTAATACAGTAAGAGTTAAGGCTTTAGGGTTGAGCTAACATGGTAGCCATGAGCCACATGTGCCTATTTAGATTTAAATTAATTAAAATGGAATAAAATGTAAGATTCAGCTCCTCAGTCTCAACAGCCACATTTCCGGTGTTCAGTCCACATGTGGCTAATGGTGCTGTAACGGGTGCAGACAGAGCATTTCTGTGATCACAGTGGCTTTGAATCTTGGCTCAGCCACTTACTAACTAAAGACCCAAAGAAAACTAACTTCTGTAAAGCCCTAGTTCTTTTGTCTGTTAAAGGGGATATTAATAGAACTCACCCTAGAGGAGGGTTGAGAATATTACATCAAAACTTGTATGTAAAATACTTGGTAGGGTGCCCACTGCCTGGCACATAGTAAATTGTTAATAAGTGTTAGCTCTTTTTATTGTGTTGATGTTTCATTATTTGTGTGCAATGACAAGAAAAGCGGGTGCAGATGGATAATTTATAATATGTATGGAAACATGGAGTAACAGTGTTTCAATCCAAGAAGGCTTCCTGGAGGAGGAGATGAAAGCTTATTGTTGAGAAGGAAAGAGGCACAGAGGAGGGATGGGGGGGGGCGTGAAGTGTGTGCTCCTAGTTAGTAGATGGTGATGTTCCTGTGCCAGGTGTCTGAGGGCCTGTGCAGGACCACATGGTGCTCGCCCTCCGGCAGGGGGCCTGTGAGCTGGGAAACACAGAAGACAAGGACCGCTGCATGAAGTTAGGTGAAGAACTGATGTTCATAGTTAGTGAAAAGGCAATGCTGGGAAACAATAAGGAAAACCAAATCACTGGCAGGGAAGAGCTTGTCTCAGATCCTGCTGGATGACAGAGGCAATATAAAAGCAGAGATCTGGTGATATATATCATGTGGGACAGCCTCTGTGGTGGTTGTTTTTTTATTTATTTTTATTGTGGGAGGATTACAGATATCCCCCATTTCCCCCCCTTTGTGCCCCTCCACCTGGCTCCCATCGCTCCCCAGGCCTTCCCCACACTATTGTCTGTGTCCATGGGCTACCCACATATGCATATAAGCTCTTTGGTTAATCTCTTCCCGTCACCCCACACACACTTCCCTCTGGGATCTCTCAGTCTGCTCCCTACTTCCAGGTCTCTAGACCTATTTTGTTCATCAGTTTATTTTGTTCATTAGATTCCACATAAGTGAGAACACGTGATATTTGTCTTTCTCTGACTGGCTTATTTCACTTAGCATAATAATCTCCAGGTCCATCCATGCTGTCTCAAAGGGTAAAATCCTTCTTTTTTTTATCCTTACCCAAGGACATTTTTTTTTTTTTTTTGCACTCATCTTCAGATAGAGCGGGAGGGAGAGAGGGAGGAAGAGAGAAAGAAACATTGACATGAGAGACACATTAAGTGTTTGCCACCCACACGAACCCAGCCAGGGCCCTGGGACAAACTGCAACCAAGGCACTTGTGCTTGGCGGGAACGGAACCCGGGTCTCTCTGGTCTGTAGACCAACGCTCTAACCACTGAGCCAAACCGGCCAGGGCAAAGGTCCTTCTTTTTCACAGTTGCACTATGCTTTGTGGTTTTCAAAGAATAACAACAAGCCATTTCATAGCTGGGAAGGGCATC
The DNA here is from genome assembly GCF_014108415.1 of Molossus molossus. NCBI lineage: Eukaryota > Metazoa > Chordata > Mammalia > Chiroptera > Molossidae > Molossus > Molossus molossus. The sequence goes on from NW_023425345.1 coordinate 78,457,723, forward strand.
TCTGAGAGGTGAAGTGACCTGCCCGGGGTTACTGGGCGGAAAGGTGGAGAAGACAAAGCCCCAGCCCCGGCCGTCAGAGCCTCTGAGAGGGAGGGATTCCCTGCTTCTCGGAAAGGTTGGGCAGGACAGGGGCCAGGACAGCAGGAGTGCGACTTCCTTCCCACGGGTCAGTGAACAAGGGGTGGGGGTGCTGTCTGGGGGAAGATGGAAGAAGGAGGAAACTGGAGAGGGGTGGGTCGCTCCTTTTAGCCTGAAGACTCTGCTTTCTAAGCCAGAGAACACAACAGGGAGGCATGAGGGCACCATGGGTGCAGAGGCCACTGCGGCCTAGGACTGGCCACCTCCTACTGTTCTCTCTGTTCCTCCCGCATGGCCTCTGTTTGCGTTGGGACAAGACCAGGGGGTATAAAAGGAACCGCGCATGCCTCTTTGTGAGACCTAAGCACTCTACGGAGCAAGCTGTGTGCAAAGCACGCTCAGAAAGGAGGGCTGGTTTGGTTTCACTTGGGGTTTGGGCTTTGTGTGCACAGGGGTAGGTGGGTGTTGGTTGGTATGGGTTTGGGGACACATGTGTAGCAGGGGAGCTCTGCTCTGCACCCTGTCGCTTGCCCACCTGCTTTGACCTCCCCCAGAACCCTTGCTTCTACAGCAGTCCACGCCTGCTCCTTCCCACAGGTACGAAGACGAAATCAACAGGCGCACAGTGGCGGAGAATGAGTTTGTGGTGCTCAAGAAGGTAAGGGGACGGGGCGCCCCCTTCTGACTCCGGCCCTTCCAGGAGAGCCAGCTGCAGTGTCAGCCAGTGGCCTTGCACACAGCTTTATTTAGTTTGTGCCACCAATCTTAAAACAGGTTTTCTTTGGAAGTGAGGACATTCAGTCTCAGGGAGGGGAAGCAAGCTGCCCCAGGTTACCCAGACGTTCAGGGTCCAGGGCCTCAAAGTGCAAGCCATAGATCACGACACCAGCCCCTCCCCACATGGAGTCCAGTGCAGAGAGGTGAAGGAAAAAGGGGCCTCATGCTGAGCTGAGTCTACAGGACATCAAGGGACCAGCACAGGACAAGGATCAGCTCCACAGGGTTGTGGGCCTTCTTGCTTAGTGGAGGGTGCGGGGGACAGGCGGAGGGAGGCGAACCAGCCCCCAGCTGAGCTGGAGGAGGGAGAACAGCAGTGGTGGGAGGAGGAAGGGGCGGAGAGTGACGGAGGCGGGGAAGCCACCAAGAACTTCAAGGAGAGTCTGGGAGAGCCTGGGCCCCCATGATGAGGTTGTCCTTACCACGTGGAGGTGAAACAGGTCATCTTTCCACGTGGCACCAGCTGGTGAGCTGGTGGGCATCCCTGGGAGCACTAGTCCTCGCACAGTTTGGATCCCCTCACCAGTCCCACCCAAGGCCTGGAGTAAAGAACTGCTCTCGTCCCTGGGAGCTGGCGTCCTCCCGCCCGGCAGGATGCAGAGTGACTGCATGTTCTGTGTGCAGGACGTGGATGCCGCCTACATGAACAAAGTGGAGCTGGAGACCAAGGTGGACGCCTTAATGGATGAGATCAACTTCCTGAGAGCTTTCTACGAAGCGGTGAGCAGTGCCCACTGCACCCCTCAGGGGCTGGAGGCTGGAGGCTGGCTGGCCAGAGGCTACCGGCTCCTGCTCGGATGGCTTCTCTGCTCCCACCCCGTCCCTGGGTTGGAATTCATGGAGCACATGCTGCTTCTCCCACCCAGGGAGAAAATATGATTGATTCCATCAGGTAGCTGGTGGGTCAGGTGAGGTAAGAAATTTAACCTTGATCCCCTGCACCGATCATGTTCGGTTGGTCAGACAAAAGAACTGCCTGTCATTGAATTCCGCATGGTTTCCATAGAACTGTCTGAAAACCCAGCTCACCCATTTCAGCTTAAATCTACTTGTTACTCTTGGCTGCAGGATGTTGCAATTATGCAAATCAAGTGGCAGTTAGTGAGCCTCCAGATGCTTCTAGAAGCTCACAACACAATTGCCTGATTCTCCCGAAGATATATAAATATATTTAATCCTCACCTGAGGATGTTTTTCTATTTATCTTCAGATAGAGTGGGAGGGAGAGAGAGGGAGAGAGAGAGAAACATCAACGTGAGAGGGACACATCGACTGGTTGCCTCCTGCATGAATGACCCTGATCAGGGCCAGGGACAACTGCAATCGAGGTACATGCCCTTGGCCAGAATCGAACCCTCTACTCTTTTGTCCGTGGGCAAACTCTCTACCACTGAACCAAACTGGCCAGGGCCTGAAGACATATATTTTTTAACATGTTTTTATTTTTATTTCTTTTAAAGAGAGAGAAAGGGAGAGGGAGAGAGAGAAACATTGATTCATTGCCTCCTGCAGACACCCTGACCAAGGATCAAGCCCGCAGCCTGGGCATGTGCCCTGACTGGGGATTGAACGGTGACCTTTCAGTGCACTGGACAACGCTCAACCACCTGAGCCACACGGGCCAGGGCTGCAGACGTATTTTGCTCAGAGTCAGACACTGTCCTTGGGGCTGTGGGCAAAGTGCTGAGCAAACACAGTGGGGCGCTGTCTGTGAGCATCCCTCACAGTGGGGAGACAGGAGCAGACACAACGCCATTCAGGCACAGCAGGGATGATGACACATGCGACAATAAGGAGCAGCGGCAAGGCAGGCGGTGGGTGGTATTTGAGGAGAAACCTGAAGGAACTAGGATCCAGGAATGTGAGGAGGAGGCCAAGGAGGCTGGAGTGGAGTGAGTGTGGGGAGCGGGGGAGATGGGACCAGGGAGGTCTTGGGAAAGTGCAGGGGACATGGCGTGCCTCCAGGTAGCCCTGGTAAGGACAGGTGATATGTCCATGGGGGTTGCATATGTTTAGTGCCCAACAGAAGTTGGTCACATTGCTCCAGGAGCAGAGACATCTGCGCTGTGTCTTTGGACGGGTTCAGTGACCATCCAACAGCCCATGAGGGGCAAACACGGCATCATTTTCTCTGCTTATTCACTTCAGTGCTGACAGCCAGGGTGCTTTGGCTCCTGATTCTGAACCAGCCCCAGCCCAGCAAGCCCATGGGTTGAGACCCTTGAGTTCCCTCAGCTACCAGGAAAAACGGTTTGGGAAAAAGAAACCCCAGGACACAACAACAAAACAGTAATTTCTTGAAGCAGGAAATGCACGAACCAATTTTTAATAAAGAAAGGAAGGGATATTTTTAAGATTTGTGTTTTAGACCACTTATTCTCAAACCTGACAATGCGTCAGAACCTTCCAGAGGTCCTAATAAAACATCAGTTCCGGTTCAGTGCGTCTAGGGCGGGGCCCAAGGTGTTGCATTTCAACCAAGTTCCCAGGTGATGGAGCTGCTGCTGGTCTGAGGATCATATTTTCAAAACCAGTGCTTTAGGGAATCTGAAGAGTGATCGTTAACAAATTAATTGTGGGTGTATTGTTCCAAAGATCATCGTACATGGACGTGAATCTGTTTAACGCTCCTCTCTGAGACAGAGATGCCATCTAACCTGCTTGGCAGATCAGGCTTGAAGATCTCAGTCTGGTGCCCTTCCTGGAGTTTCCAGCAAAGTTCCTTTCCCATCCCTGAGGGAGGAGCGAAGTTGGGGAACAAGACTGAGATGCAGCAAAGCTTCCTGGCTCCTTTGACTCAGTTTTCTTTCACAAGATGACTTCTCTATTTGGTATGAAAGGCTGTTTTTCTCAGAACAGGAGACCTCACAGCACTGACAGGTTACGACAAGGTGCGTTCCCTTGACGACAGGAGTAACAGAGCAGCTAAACTTACCTGTGCTGCTGCTTCCTCCATGCAGGCGGGCTGATGAGTAAGAATGGGAGTAAACCCAGTGGCCTCCCTAATGTCCTTCCCAGCCCTTTCAGACCTTAGCAGGGTGCTACACTCAACAGTGCAAGTGAGACCCTTCATGCCAAGATCTGTTCCAGAGGCCTGGTCACAGTGTCCCAACACACATGAACACACACAGGCGCGTGCGCACATGTACATGAGCACACACATGTGCCTCCTGCTTCAGCTCTCCCCATTTGGACCCCAACACAGGAGCTGGCTCAGCTTCGGGACCAGATCTCTGAGACCTCCGTGATCCTGTCCATGGACAACAACCGCTCCCTGGACCTAGACAGCATCATCGCTGAGGTCAAGGCCCAATATGAGGACATCGCCAACCGCAGCCGGGCCGAGGCTGAGTCCTGGTATCAGACCAAGGTGAGCTATGAACATCAAGTTCATGAAACAATAGTAGAAAACTTGGATTTCAAAGACAATTTAGATAAGAGCCTCGTCCTCTCTGATGTCCCAGTCTGATGGTGTTGAAGGGCTCTATCTGACTTTAGCTTGGGGCTGACCCTCTGTACTGAGCCCTCCTTGGGCCGTACCCCCAGGACCTGGGGGAAAAGCCAGATGAAGGCAGGAGGTGGTCAGCCCATCTGCCACAGCGAGGTGGACATCCCTCCAATGCCCTACAGAGAGGCAAGGGACAGCCGGACAGCACCAGCCAGCTGTGTCAGGAGGAGTGAGAGAGGGGAGGTGAGAACGAGAGGCAGGCTGAGCCTCCTGGATCCAGAGGAAGGTGGAACAGTCTGGAGCTGAGGGGCTGGGGGAGGTGGAAACAAAGGCTGGATATGAGTCAAACAATGAGGTCTTCCAGATTAGAGCCAACACTCTGAGCTGGGTGTCACTGGGGTGTGAGATGTGGTGCCAAGGTAAACAAGCATCAAAGAACTTTAAAACCAGAGAGTGACAGGCTGAGTGGATACCTGGTGTCAGGGGAGAGGCACAAAAGACCAGATCCAAGAAGAACGGGCCGACCCTGGTGCAGAGCCTGTGGCCACGGAGAGAGAGGCCGAGTCCAGGGACAGCGGGGATGGATTGGATGGGGCGTGGCGGGGCCAAGGCAGGGACCTCCAGGCAGCACATTGGAAGCCTGTTGGGCCTGGAACCCACTGCCTTTTCTCTGGCCTGAATCTCCCTGCCTTCTGCTTCTGCTTCTCCCCAGTACGAGGAGCTGCAGCGGTCTGCCGGCCAGCATGGGGACGACCTCCGCACCACCAGGATGGAGATCTCTGAGCTGAACCGGATGATGCAGAGGCTGCGCTCTGAGATTGATAACCTGAAGAAGCAGGTAGAACTGAGCTCCCGGAGGTCATCCTATCCATGCCCCTGCCCCCGGGCAGACCAGGGCCTGGTCCTAACTCAGCCCGTGCAGAGTGAAGCCTCCCCAGATGAGTGACCTTCCAGGAAAGAGGTCTCCTGCCTCACCAGGGGTGTCAGCACCTCCTGTCTGAATTCTGTCCGACAGCAATTCTTCTAAGAAAGGCTCTGTCCTCTGGAGGCAGCCAAGGCGAACTTTGACCGGCTTTACTTAGCCACTGGCCAGAGACATTCAGCATTGAAAAGGACCCTGCAGATCATTTTCTCTATCCTGGCTAAGTCTCACATGATTCAAGGGGAACAGACTAATCTTATTTTTAAACATGAGGGAGCTCCAGACTCCATGAAATCCATTTCAAAAAATTCCTCCCTATTTCCACCCAAAGCCCACATCGTTCTGCATCCTTGTGGGCCATCTCCGACCCCTGTGTCCCCCTGCAGTGCGCCACGCTCCAGGCCGCCATTGCGGACGCCGAGCAGCGTGGGGAGCTGGCCCTCAAGGACGCCAAGCACAAGCTGGCCGAGCTGGAGGACGCCCTGCAGAAGGCCAAGCAGGACATGACCAAGCAGCTGCGCGAGTACCAGGAACTGATGAACGTCAAGCTGGCCCTGGACATCGAGATTGCCACCTACCGCAAGCTGCTGGAGGGCGAGGAGTGCAGGTGGGCCACCTTTCCTCCCACCACGGCGCAGACAGACTCCCCCGGAGCACTGCAGCGAGCCCCGCGGTGGCAGGCCCCACGTCCAAGTTCCAAGGGTTAAAACACAGCTGCTTCCTGGACGCCTCCTGCAGTCACAGCCCCTCCCACAGCTCCGATTGGACCCGGGGCAGGGGGCCAGGGGGAAAGATGTCGGGAAAGGTGGCCGTAGGCAGGGTCATTTCTGCGCAGACCCTATGACAAATGAGGCCACACTTGAGGCAAGCCTCAGGGACTCTACGACCTCACTGCCCCTCTGGGTAGGGGGTACGGGTCCCTCTCCCGTTCCTCTGCATGTTTTGACTGGGTTTGTCTTCTAGATGTCGCCCGACAGATTCACCCCCACTTCCTGACTAATGAGACAAACGGAAAGCTTGTCAGGCACAGTGCCTGACTCAGTAAGCGAGCGCTCTGTGCTGATAACCCTTTAACGTCTCCGCAAATGTCTCTTTCTCTCCCACCTCAGACTCACTGGAGAAGGTGTCGGGCCCGTGAACATCTGTGAGTAAACATCTTCGGTGGCAGAAAAGTGGGAGGCATAGTGAAAGCGGATAGCATCACCAACAAGGATTCGATGACTAGAAAATGAACAAGCTAGTTTAGGGAAGTCATTAAGACCCTCTTAGGGGCTCTGCAGAGACCCCTCTCTTCTTCGGCCTTTCCTCCCAGGGGGGTCAAGAGAGACTTGTGATGACTTCTCACCCCTGGGGCCCATCCAGTGGGGTCCTCTGTCCACAGGAATGACTCCACCCAGGCCTCAGGGGACCCCAGGTATGGGACAGGACTTTTTGCAGAGCAGTGGGTCCCCCATCTGAACCCCTGATTTCTCATCTAGTTCTGGCAGGGATTCAAACTCAAACAACTGACAAGAGGCTACTAGACAGGTTAAATGTAAAGAACTATGTTCAGAATTTTGAGTCGAACAAGCAGAGCAGTGGCTGGCCTGGCTTGGCTGCAGCCCGTGGCAGGGGCATGGGGAGGGACCTCACATGGTGACCCAGGTGGCATTCATGGGCCCTGAGTCCTGCACATAGAACCCCGTGTGGGTCCCGCGTGGGTCAGACCGAATTAGAGAGGCTGGAGAACCAGGATGCAGGAGAGTCGGACACTGATGAGTAAACGGAACAGGAACAGCTCCCCTGGAGAAGCATACAGAGGAGGGCCCAGGGGCATCTGAGTGTTTGCCAGGCCCCGGAGAGCCGCCCCTAGAGGTGGTGAGCTCCCTGGCACCGAAAGTGGTCCAGCAGAAGCTAAATGATTGCCCCCAGGATGTAGTAGAGGGGACTCGAATCCTGGGGCGGGTCACCCGGGTGGCCTCCGGCCTCTCCCAGCAGGGGAGCCTCGGCCCCTCTCCGTGTGTGGGCCTCACACGTCATCCAGTGAGAGCCTCTGTGTAGATGAGGAGTGAACACAGCATGGGAGCCCAATGCCCTGGTTTCTGTCAGGGGTGACCTTGGGCTTGCCACTTGATCTCTTCGTGCCCCCGGTTTTTCCTCTGTAAAACGAGGGTGCGTGTAGTAGTAGCACCCTCTTAGGCCTGTTGAGACGAGCGTAGTCACAGCTGTGGAGGGGTTAAAAGATGCGCTGTCCTGTGCAGATGCTCACCTTGAGGCCACTGGCCCTGGGGCGGGAGTCCGCGCCCACCGCTGAGCCTGGCTCCTGGGGACCCAGGAGATTCCTGCTCCTCAGGAAGGGCGTGGGGGGAGCCCCTCAGCCACCGCCCGGGAGGGTGGGTCTTAGGAAACTGGAGGAGGCTGCCAGTGAGCCCTGTGCCTTCTCTCCACAGCTGTGGTCTCCTCTTCCGGGGGCACGGGCTACAGCGGTGGCGGCCACAGTCTGGGCGGGAGCAGCTACAGCAGCAGCCTCTCCTACGGGGGAGGCGGCGGGGGCTTCAGTTCCACCAGCGGCCGCAACATGGGTGGCAGCACCTCCAGCATGCGCATCATCTCCAAGACGTCATCCACCAAGAAGAGTTATAGGAGCTAAAGCCCTCCCAGCCCCCGCGCCTCGGCTGCACTCCCGCCCTGCCCCCCAGGCCCCCGTTCCCAGCCCCAAGTCCTGCAGCTTTGCTGATACCCCTGCACAAAGTCAGTCCTGGCAGCGGGAAGCACAGGGAGGGGGCAGTGGCCTGTGCGTGCTCAGGTCACCATATTCATCCCTCTGCTTCCAGACAGGTTCCCAAGGAGGGCCCCCGCTCGCTCCCCAGCCCAGAGCCCCAGCCAGCATCCATTCTAACTAATGCTGACTCAACTGTCTGAGCCGAGACCTGGGCTAGGACTCTGCCCTCAGTAGCTTCCAGGGCAGGGCTGCAATTGGGTCTTCCTTCCCCTGTCTGGCCAGGGCCACTGTAACCACAGTCCTTCATGGGCACTCAGAACAGACCTCGGTGCTCCAAGAAAGCTGAGTGCAGTCTAGGCCAGAGTCCCCATGTGGCTTTCTCACCACAGACAGAACACATCTCCCGCGGGCTGCTGAGACCAGGGCCTATTGCACACCCTGCCCACACATGGCCTCCTCAGCGCCTTCCTCCGGTCCTCGCCCAGGCCGCCAGCCTCTGCCCCTGACAACTCCCACCAGCAGAATATTTGAATGAGGAATCAACACCCATTAAAATATTGCCAACTCTTGATTATTCATAGGAGAATGGAATTCTTTCATCAAGAATCCAAAAGTTCTCCATGGCCAGGGGCTGCATAGATAATACCTTATAGCCAAAGTTTTTCGAAATCTAGTACTGGCCTCATTTAAGCCAATATTAGAATAAGGGGCCCAAACAGAAGTGTCCTGATGAGGAGGAAGGGCAGGCCCTGTGAAGGTGTGGGACAGGCTCAGCACCAGCTGCCCACAACAGGTGCACTGGGGGAAGGAAGCCAACTAGCCTGTGTTCGGGCTGCCGGCAGACGACTCCTGCAAAATAACCCGCAGGCTCCGGACTCCTCGTTCCTCTGTGCTGGCCACATCTCTTCTCTGGCAAGTTGTCTTTCCTTTGTCACCCTGCTCTTCCCACCTTCTTTTTCACCCTCGCTCCTTCCACTCATCCTCCACCACCCTGTGGGTCTCCTCTCTCCATCTCCCTCCTTTCCTCTGCTCTCCTTGTCTCTCTCTTTCCTTCCTCTCCCCCCCCCCCCCCCCACTCCTCGGTTTAGCAATACATTTCCTGCTCTTTCTCTCTTCCTTTTTCTATCTTCCCGTCTCTGAAGTGTCTGCGGTGTGGATTAGCCATCCCCAGCACTGGCCACACTGAGCTTCGTTAAGGCAGCCCACCAAATGCCTGCCCCGCGGGAAGGCTGAGCAGACTCGGAGGAGAGGCAGCCTCCGCTGTCAGTGTTCCTGGGGGCACCTTGCTCAGCCCCTTGAAGGAAGCAGAAGTAGGGTGGCGGTGGAATAGGGAGTAGGGGAGATCTTTTTGAGGCTGGCCTTCACAGGGTGGTTTCCCCATCCAGTTAGAAGAGCTATAAACCCTCAAAACACCTGCCTTGCATTCAAGACCAAAATGCACTCCCAAGGCAAGGAGAGACTGCCGCCCTCCTGCTGACATGAAGACAGGAGAGTTCCCTGCTTCAGAAAAAGTCACTCCTGCTCTGATCGTTTCAAACCCTTCTCAACTGCTTGCCCGCTGTGCCTGCCCATCTCCTGAAATAGCTTCAATAAACAGTCACCGAGCTCTCTAGGTCTTGACTGAGTCTGTGTCCCATCTCACGTTCAAAGGGCCACCTTGGACCTGTGCTCGGGGGGCAGGGGCCCTCCAATGAACTATCCTACTCTCTGCCCCAGAGCTCTGGTCCTGGGTTTCAGGGAGTCCAGCAGGGTCATTGAGACCACACTCTGGCCTGGATGTGTCCAGGGGATGCTCTGCCGTGTCCACATTGTCCCAATGAGCCCAACCGTCACAGGTCTGCCCACTATCTCATTTGTTGTCTCTGGTGGGAGTGTGGAGGGAGTCTGCTCTCTAGTCTGGCTTCTCCACATTACCATCACCACTAACACCATCTCCGGGGCCCAGTTCTGTGACACTTTCTCCGGGGCATGATGAAAATCCCCTTCCCCTGTACCATGCAACAGGACGCTGCACCATCATTGCCCATAGTCTCTTAATAAGCCCTCACCTGCCCCAGTCCCCATCTCCCCTTCTCAGTGTGCTGGGACCCAAAGTCAAGACTATGCAAAAGGATGCCCTGGCCGGTTTGGTTCAGCAGTTAGAGCATCAACCTTTGGACCAAAGGGTCATGGGTTCGATTCCTGGTCAAGGGCATATAGCTGGGTTGCAGGTTCAAGCCCTAGCCCTGGTCGGGGTCATGCAGGAGGCAACCAATCATTATGTCTCTCTCACATTGATGATTCTTCCTCCCTCCCTTCCGCTCTATCTAAAAAATCAATGAAAAAATATCCTCAGGTGAGGATAACCCAATAAAATAAAATAAAATAAAATAAAATAATTAAATTAAATTAAATTAAATTAAATTAAAAAATAAAATACTATGCGAAAGAGGACATTGTGAAATGTCACAGTTAGACTGAGAATTGCCGAGCACAAGAAATGTTGGAGTTCCAGGCTCCTAATCTACAGATGGGGAAGCCAAGGAACGGAGGAAATAGAAGCATATTGGCAGGAGACCCCCGATTCCTAACCCAGGCTTCTCTGCACTGGAGCAGCAGGGCACAGTGACCTCAGAGGGACTGGGAGGGAATCCAGGCTCGGGGAGCTTAGCCACTCTGCTTCTTGCTTCCCGTATTTGGAAACTAGAAACTACACCATGGTGACATCATAAGAAGTAAGTGAGACAGTGAATGGAGAGCTCTGGGTGGTCCCGCACAGAGTAAGCACCCCATAAATGTTCTTACCATTATTATTACTGAGTAGATGCTGACCTGGAAAAAGTCACAGTGTGGAAGGGAAGGACCCACTGGCCACAGCAGCAGTTTCCCCGACGGGACTGATGGAAAGGGGGAGGGGACAGAATGGGGGCCATAGTTTGAGCACCTTCTAAGAGCTGTGACCTGGATGCTGGGGAGAAGGCCTCTATCCTGCACCCACCTAAACGATTCCTGAGGTCAGCGACTGTCCCAGAGATGTCCTTGGGCCAGAGCAGGCTCTGTCTACCTCAGGGAGGCTCAGGACGGGGTGGGGAGGAAGGGAGAAAACAGCAATGTGGAACCCCAACCTAATGGCTGACATCCCGGCATGTTTGGGGGAAGCATTTCTTCCTCTCTCCTCCTCAAGCACAAGGCCTCTCCTCGTGAGTCCCCTATGGCCTTTCTGGACTAAACAGGCCTTAGAGACAAGACTCCGTGTCTGGAACCTTCGATCTCAGGAGCCCTAGGGAGATGTGAAATGGTGTAAAGTCCCAGTTCTCTTTCCTTGAGACTGAGCCTCTGAATATGCCAAACATCTGTCTGGTTGGCCCCTTTCATCACCTCAGTAAACAAGGAAGGAAGACACCTGAGACTTTTATAGGGCCACCAGCACTGACTATTGACTCCTTTTCTCTGCTCTCTGCTACTCTAATTATCCACCGGAGTACTTAGAGCTGCCAATCTCCCAAGCTCATAAACCTGATTTAATGGTGATTGGGGGTCTGACCCAGCTCAGCCCTCCAGCCCCCCACCAGATAAAAGGGTGGGAGCCGAGCGACCTGATAGCTCTCGCTCCCCATTCTCCCCACCAGGGCCCGCCTCTCTGCCTCACTGTCCTGCCATGTCCTGCAGATCCTTCCAGCAGGGCTCCAGATGTGGCGGTCGGAGCTTCAGCTCGTGCTCAGCTGTCCTCCCGCAGATGGTCACCCACTATGCAGTGAGCATGGAACCATGCCAGCCAGGGGGCAGCAGGGCCCCCCGGGTCCTGGGCTGCCTCCGCTCACGGAGCTTGTGCAACGTGAGCTGTGGGAGGCCCCGCGTTGCCTCCAGGTGTGTCCTTCCTAGCTTCGGATACCGAGTGGGGAACACCTGTGGGCCTTCTGCCTGCATCACCCCTGTCACCATCAACGAGAGCCTACTGGTCCCACTGCAGTTGGAAATTGATCCGACCGTGCAGAGTGTGAAGTGGGACGAGAAGGAGCAGATCAAGTGCCTCAATAACCGCTTTGCAGCCTTCATCAACAAGGTAAGAGGCGCAGGAGCGTGGGATGCAGAAAACACCTTGTGCCTGGTCCAGGGGGCAGGAAAAGACTGACCACAGAGAAGTCACAGTTCATCTGCTGGCCTCTCCTATGCTCCATGACCACCAATCGTTGAAAGCTGGTTAGATCAGGCTCAGCACCAACCATTTCTGTTTGTTGATCCTTTGTTTTTAATGTCATCTCTCTCTGGATATTATCTGATAAAATTGCCACGGTTGCCTGAGGTTAGACTACAAGAGGAACTCCCAAAGCAATGATAGATACTGAAAGGAACAACCTAAGAGGCTTTCTTGATGAGGCTTTAACAATAGAGCTGCTTTCTAAGGACCTGAGCTGGGGCCAGACCCTCGGGCCTGAAGGTGAGCATGGGCACCAAGACCCCAGAATTTGCCATCGGCTTAGGCCTGTGATGAGGAGAAGGTGGAGCAGTGAGAGCCAGGGACAAAGGTGGTCATGACCACAGTCTTACACGTGTCAACCCAAGAGCCACAGCTCTGAACGCCTTTGGGGAAGGGTGGAATGCGCCTTTGGAACGTGCTGAGCTGTCACCCTCGGCTGCCTCTGGGCCTGTCCCCTACACCTCAGAAAGGCTCTTGGGAGTCAGGCCACATGCCAAGGGCTGAGCAGGCATTTCTGGTGACTCCAAGGTTTAGTGCAAGAGTCTTGGGCCAGAAATCAGGAGACCTGGACTCTGGCGTTGGCGCCACTCCTGACCGTTACCCTGAGGGCCTGTCCTCTCCCAGCCTCGGGGGGAGTGGGGGGAAGAAAGGGGATGATGGTGAGAAAATGAAAGGAAGTAATACATGCAAAAGCCTACCAAAAAGACACTTGTTCTAGTAAATGGGAACTGTCAAACAGTTTAATTTTGAAAGCTCATAAGTTTTAGAAGGTTGTAAGCGCATTCTGTCAGCCCGGGGCCCCGGCTCAGCCACCTCACGCCACCCTCTGTGAGATGGGAAGCCTCCTGGCGACATGGCCGTTGACCAGAAGTTGGGCAGCGTTACCTCCTCCACACTTCGTCGGAGAGATGATGTACAATATGGAAAATCCCAGGGCAAGATCTGGAGACCGCGTTCCCTCTGCCCATGACTGGCTGGGTGACCATGGTCAACTCGCTCAGCTTCTCATCTAGGTTTCCAAGGCACAGACATGGAGGGGGGGCCTAGCTCTCCTCATTACGTCGCAAGGGCTCGTTCTGGACGCGGCCACACGGGGTGGGGCAGTGGTGGAAAAGCTTAAGTCCTGGGACTGAGCCTTTGATAGGACCTTCTCCCCCGAGTGTCCCTGGGCTGTCACTGAAGACAGCCCGACTACTGCCGCCTAGAATGTCGCCTCCTTACATTAGTATGAAGATCTGTTAAGCGCTTCCCACGCACAACCCCATGTAGGAGCTTTAGAAAAGAAAACGAGGCTTAAAGGGCTGGGATGGCCGGGCCAAGGTTACAAGGCTGCTGAGAGGCAGGCAGGGCTGGAAGGAGGACCGGCCCTGGGCCTCGAGGGGCAGTGTGGTGGAAGGTGGGTCCCAGGAGCTCCCCAGACAGGGGAGACACAGACACATACCTCAGGTGCAGTCTACAGGAGACCCAGCCTGTCCACTTTAGCATATTGGCAGCGGCGTGTGGGGAGAGAGAGCAGAGACTGATTCCCTGCCCCCCCACCACTTCGTTCCTCTCTCCGAGCCATGGTCCCCAGGGAACCTGCTACCCGGTGACGACCCGTTCTTGGCTGCAGGTCCGGTTCCTGGAGCAGAAGAACAAGCTGCTGGAGACCAAGTGGAAGTTCATGCAGCAGCAGAGGTGCTGCCAGAGGAACGTGGAGCCCATCTTCGAGGCCTACATCTGCACCCTCCGGAGGCAGCTGGACTGCGTGGCCGGGGACCGGGCCAGGCTGGAGGCGGAGCTCTGCAGCCTGCAGGACACCCTGGAGGGCTACAAGGGGAAGTGAGTCCGCTGGGTTCCACCCTGCAGGGCGCCCAGGGAGAGCGACACGAACCGTCTGGACCTTGGTCTCCACACCTATCAAAAGTTCTGGGGGACCTAACGCTTAGTCCGTTAGCTGGTAGAACACGTAGGTGGGATGACGTAGGCAGAGCATCTAGGACACCGCCCTCTGGCCCGTGGCAGAATCTCTGAAATTGTGTATTTGTCTTCTGCTCCCTTCCCATCACCTGCCCGAGGAAGACCTTCGTCCTCTCTCTCATGAAACATGATCTTTCTCCTACCGTTTCTGGCACTCCGGGGCCCTGCCCTACCTTCCACCAATCCTTTGGCATTTCCTCTACTACTTCTTGTTCCCCAAACAGATCCCCAAATGCTCTTCCCTTCGAGCTGTTCTTTCTTCTGATAAAGCCCCTCTCAGCATCTCCTTGCGCCACACCCAGGCTAATCCACCCACATTTCCTCTAGCCCCTGACTTCTGGCTTCGGCTCCTCCTGGCACCGTGGGAAGTCCTCACCCCTGAGGTCACTAACAGGTCCCCTGTCTCCCTTGTCTCTGGCCCAGTCCTTTGTGGGGAAGGTCTGTAGCCTGCTAGACCTGCAGCTCAGGCCTGACTCACAGCAGGAGAAGGTGGTTGATAAGCAAATGTTAATGAGGAGCTTGAAGGCTTGTAGCTCCAGTGCTTACAAGAAGCTGGGGCCAGATAAATTGCCTAATGGTCCTAGGTGGGTCTCCCCCAGGACCAGGATCCCATGGAGCACATGTTGATGGGGGAAGGTTGAGAGAGACACATTTCCATGAACACAAACAGTGTGAATATACTGAGAGCCACAGTTCCGAAGGGATGTAGGTCAACAGAGCAGAGCCAGAAGGGGACTCTCTCGCTGCAGATGTCCACCATGTGCTTATCCGTGGTCGATGGACAAGGCTGGCTCCTTCCCTCAAGATGCCCCAGCCCAGGAAGAACGGACCTTGGTGTACACACACCAACAGCTACAAGGGGTTCAGGCCAGAAGGGGAGAGGAATCCCGAGAGTGAGAAAGCAGAGGGGCCCTCGGAACGCATCCTAGGGCGGGTGCTATTTGCTGGGGGCCTTGAAGAATATGTGTCCTTGCAGTTACTTCTTATAAAAGAGGAGTCCAGAGTAGCCCTTGGAAAAGAGAAAGGACAGGAGCAGGTGAGAAGGGAGGGCCGGAGTGCGACAAGTTAGAGGAGACAACTCCAGCAGACTGTGCCCGACAAGGCCCAGCACGGCAGTGGGGGGTGGAGGCCAGCCCTCTCCGTGGGAGCAACGCCTTTCCAAGGCATAAGACACACAAGGGTCAGACACTTGGCTTGCAGCCCAGTGGGACAGTAGAAGGATGCTATTGGATGGTGTCTGACAACAGCCAACACTTATACATACGCACCCCAGGCCTTGCTTTGTGCTTTGCAGATATTAACTCATATGATACGTTAACTCACAACAGCCCTGCGAGGCAGGACCAGTGTTACCCTCATTCTACAGATATGCAGCTGAGGCACAGAGAAGCCAAGTCAGCTTCTCGGTCACATGACCAGCACTGGGTGAGCCAGGATTCGAACCAGGGGCAGGCTCCGGCAGCCAGTGCTGCTGCGGCAGGGCTCCGCTGGGAGAGGAAGGGTGGGCGTCAGGAAGCGCAGTGAAGCTTTTAATGGATTGATGCTGCTCTTCAAACTGAGTCATTCTGGCCAGACGGAACCTCTTGACCCTGAGCCCGTTGCCCTGGGGAAGTGAGTAAGCGAGGACCTAGAGGAAATAGCTGGGCTGTCTGCGGGCCTGGTAAAGTGGGTAATTGCTACCTCTGCAACTGAGCTGAGGGGGGGGGGGGTTCAGGACTCTCTGGCGAGGAGGGCACTGGGTCAGCTGGGATTTCACTGACTGCAGTCAACTCTCAGAAGAACTCAGAACAGCCAGCCATGCCAGCAACAGGCAGCCAGCTTTTCACCACCTTCCCAGAAGAGATGATCAGATAAAGGGATTTCTTAACAGCAGGACGGAATGAAGTTAGCCTTAGGAAGGACTTCCCAGAGGATGATTCATCACAGGAACAGGCTAGTGAGGAGTGCAGTAAACTGGCACAGTGGCTAATGAAAGGCTGTGATATTAATCACCTGTCTTGAATGGCTGGAGCAGCAGCTAGAGGTGTCCAGAGGCAGGGGCTGGACCTGGTGACTCCTTAGGCCCTGCAGTCCGTGAGAGGCCCTTTCCAAATCCCACAGGTTGACTAAAATTTTGTTTTCTACTCATTCCACCAGATACGAAGAGGAGCTGTCCCTGCGGCCCTGTGCGGAAAATGACTTTGTTACCTTAAAGAAGGTGAGGGAGCTGGCACAGAGAGGCAGAGCCCCCGAGGTGGCCCAGCTGGCCTTGGGACACTCAGCCCCTAGATGGTGTGCAAACGAGTCTGCAGCAAAAGGGCCTCACACCCCTCAGACCCCGGTGCCAGCCCCAGTGACCCTGAGGAAGAGGAAGGACAGCATCCCCCACCCCTTGCTAAGGGCAGTGATCGACTGAGCCTCCACCTCCCATTGCTAGGGGCCGGAGCTGGTTAGGGCTGTGTCAACACCT
Organism: Molossus molossus; assembly: GCF_014108415.1. Lineage (NCBI taxonomy): Eukaryota > Metazoa > Chordata > Mammalia > Chiroptera > Molossidae > Molossus > Molossus molossus. Next base: position 78,474,234 of record NW_023425345.1, read on the forward strand.
GCCCAAGAAGTTGGAGATGCAGCTCGTGCCAAATCAAAATCAAAACAAAACCCGACTCAAACCCCCGCAGAGGAAAGTCTCTGCCACGATTCCTCAGACAGACAGCTAGGCATTCCGGCCTGAGCCCCACACGGAGAGCTTTGAGGAGCTGCACTCAAGGCCCCTCTCAACCCCACTCCCTTCAAGTCCTTCCCCAGTAGGGTGCCAGGCCCAGGCATAGGGACCCTTCCCTCCATCCTTGGCTTTGTGACCCCCTCATTTTCATGTGGGCTTAAGTGAGGAGAGGTGGCTCCCACACCTGCCACCTGCCACCAGCTTGCTGGGAGTGGCCTGCTGGGGGCAGGGTGGCCGTCCCCTGTTGCCCCAGCCCCAGGTGACAGTTGTCCGTGCTCTGGTTGCAGGATGTGGACACAGCCTTCCTGATGAAGGCGGACCTGGAGACCAACGTGGAGGCTCTGGTCCAGGAGATCGACTTCCTGAAAGGCCTGTATGAGGAGGTACCCGAGCCTCGCTGCCCAGCGGTGGCAGATCAGGGGCCAGGGTTTGGGTGGGAAATCCCCAGCCCAGTGCGGCGTTTCAGGGCAAGCAGACTGAAAAGTGAGCATGCGAAGAAGTCAGCAGGGGACAGCTGGTTCTCAGGCAGTGAGACCCCGAAAGTCCGATGGCCCAGACCTTGGCTCTCGAGTCTGTGTGTAACTAGAGTGGGGGACAGGGAGCAGGTTGGTGATTGAAGACCTGGGACCGCCACGGCAAAATCCTGTGCAAAACTGCTGTGGGAAGGTCAGAGCAGGTTCTCCCCCTGATCCTCGAAGAGCTCACCCATCCTCACCCCACCCCCAGGAGATCTGCCTGCTCCAGTCTCAGATCTCAGAAACCTCGGTCGTTGTGAAGATGGACAACAGCCGGGTGCTGGACGTGAATGACATCATTGCCGAGATCAAGGCCCAGTATGACGACATCGCCAGCCGCAGCAAAGCTGAAGCGGAGGCCTGGTACCAGTGCCGGGTGAGGCGCGGGTCAGGGAGGGCGCCCCGGACCCACTTCCCCAGAAAGTGGGTGAGAAGATAATGAGAGAGACAGGGAACCCCATAAACACTAGCCCCTGTTGTTTCTGCCGGGCCCCAGGCCAGGTCCCTGCGGAACATGTGGGAGTGGACCCCACGGTCACCCAGGCCTGTCATCAGGGTGCCCTGGCTTTATTTACTCCGAGTCCCTCGACGTGAATGCAAGAATGCTAATTGGCAATAATGGCAAAGAGGGCTCTGGGCTTCGAGGTGTCAGAGGAGACTAATGGCATGGAGTGGTCACTAATGGTGGAGCAGAAGGGTGACTAAGTTGACCTCAGACTTAGGTAATTAGGGGCTTGCATAAGGGCAGCTGGTGTCCCCAAGGGCAATTTGATTGAACCAATGTCATCACCTCAGTCTCACCTGCCCTACCTGTGAAAGGCACCATGTGTCCATTCATTCCTTCCCTCGTTCCTTTGTCCATTCAACAGCTGTTTCTTGAGTGTCCATCATGTGCTAGGCACCATTCTAAATGCTGGATCCTGGCAGGGAGCAAAATAGACAGCAGTCCCTGCCTTCACGTCGCTTCATTGTAGAGGCAGGGCGGAGAGGAACAGACAGCGAGCAGGACACACAAGTACATGATGTAGGACGGAGATGCCTGCTCCGGAGGAAACGACGCGGCGAGGCGTAGGGAGTGTTCTGGGAACACGGTTTGAAATGAGGCAGCCAGGGAAGGATGTGTGGCACCACGAGGAACTAAGAGTCAGACCATCCCCGTGCTCAAGGAGATTGCAGTCCACGGGGAGAGAAACGTGGAACCGACCAAACAGAAAAACAAGGTGGCATGAAGTGTCTGGAAAGGCAGAGGCATCGGCGTTTGGTCTGGATCTCGAAGGCCAAGCACGATGTCAATAGGCAGAGCATGAGGGGAGGTGTGTCCGACTGAGGGGCAGCAGGAGCCAGGATGCAGAAGCATGAAAGTGAGGCCCCTGGTGTGAAGCACCATGAAGGAAATGGGCTGGAGGGGTCGCATGGGGCCAGATCACAGCAAACCTGCAGAGTTGTGCTAAGTGCTTTGGAAGGCAATGGAGCCCAGGGAGCGCCCCAAGCAATGCTCTGCACATTTTCTGGAGATCCATGGTGATCAAAGGCGTCAAGCCCTGGCCTGAAGTCAGCTCCCAGTGATGCTACGGCCCATCCACACCAGGTTGCACCTTGGCTGGTCCCTCCTCCAGCTGCTCTCCTGAGTCAAGTGGGCTCAGAGGAAACAATCTCGGTTTCCCAGCTTCCAAAGTCAGAACCAGAAAGACAACTCTGTTATTTACGGATTGTATTTAGCTGTGAGGATTGATTTTTTTAAATAGCTAAAACAAATTCAGTTTTCACTGTTTTCTTAAATAGTTTGAAGTGCAGGAATAGAGTACCTGTGATAATCCAAAGGGTCTATCTCACCACCAGCGACACAGGCTCCTCCTAGCTTTCTAGTCTGCCATCCTTAACATGCTTCAATCTGCCCGGCCGCTGTGGTTCAGTGGTTGAGCCTCGACCCATGTACCAAGAGGTCGCCAGATTGATTCCCAGTCAGGGCACATGCCCAGGTTGTGGGCCATCCCCAGTAGGGGATGTGCAGGAGGCAGCCAATCGATGTTTCTCTCTCATCGATGTTTCTATCTCCCTCTCTCTTCCTCTCACCCTAACATCAGTTAAAAAAAAAATTAACAAACAAACAAACAAACAACAAAAGAGCATTGCTTCAATCTTCATGGCTGACTCCTGTCTCGAGATGGCTGCCCTACCACCAATCTCACATGCTCATTCCAGGCAGAGAGGAGAGCCGAGAGCAGAAGAAACATGGCACCTGAGTCATCCCCCACTTCAAAGAACTGTCCTGGAAACTTACCCAGCAAGGGCCAAAGATCTCACTGATGAGAAAGCTGAGAATGTTCTCTTATCTGGGCTCAACGCCACCCCAAACAAGAGTTCTGTTTAAGAAGAGGAGAGTAGGTATTGATTAGGCAATGTAGGCTTTTGCACAATAACCAAATACCCAAAGGGCCAACGAGAAGGATTTGTGCTTATCTCTTGCTTTGCATCTTTTATGCAAAATGCTCCCATCCCTTGTGTGCAGAAAATCTAGTTGGCTAATTTTCAAAAATCTATAAATGTGTGATCTATAACACACTATTCAGAAATTGGCTTCAGAATTGCAAAGGTTAAAAAAGTGTTAAGCCAACGGAAAAAGTAACATTTCATTTTGTTTTCAATTCTTTTGGAGGAGAATATACAATTGTACTCACTCTGAGGGCAACATGGTCTATCCTCAGTCCTCCGTCTGTAGGCGCCCCAGGCTGAGCGCAGAACCCCTTCTGAGATCCAAAGGGACATCTAAAAGGGAGGGGGCCCTCAGGAGATCTTTGGGCTCTGGTACAGAGAGCAAAGGACAAGACACAGAACAGCTAGACAAAGAGGAGAGGAGCTTGGAAATTGGGGGGAATTTAATAAGCCTGACTATTCAGGGCCGGGAGGTGAAAAGGGACTAAGGAGCAATCCAGAAAAGGACCCCAAAATTGACCAGAAATGGAAAGGGGATGGGGAGCAGGGCGAGTGAGACTCTAGAGAGCATCTGAGCCAGAAGGCATTGGAACAGAGACTTGGGGCGTGAGAAAGGGGGCTGGGAGGTGCCACAGCAGTCTCTGGGGTGCTCACCTCTCAGTCCCCGCAGTATGAGGAGCTACGACTGACCTCCGGGAACCACAGTGACAGCCTCCGTAACCGCAAGAATGAGATCCTGGAAATGAACAAGCTGATCCAGCGGCTGCAGCAAGAGATTGAGAATGTCAAAGCACAGGTGAGGCCAGAAAGACCCTGTTCTGAGGGCTCCTCCTAGGCTGACCGCAGTCTGGTCGTGTGGGCGGGTCCACTCCCCGGGAGTGCTGTTGAGAAGGGAATAAACTTATGCTGCCTCACGGAAAAGGGCACATCCCTTTTTGCAAAAGAACTGACCGACAGCAGTGAGGTCCCCCACAGAGGCCAGGTGACCTGCTGTCCGAGATGAAGTAGCAAGGGTGCTTCAGTGATGGGAGCCTAGAAGAAGTCTCCATGGTCCCTTCCAAGCCAATGACTCTAATCCAGTTATCCTGGAATTCAAGGTGACTCTGCAGAGCCCACTCTGTTCTCCTAGGCCAGCGAAGACCAGCCAGACAATCCCAATCCACTAGTGCTGAAGAAATGGCTCTGTGTGCCTATTAGAAACGCTCAGGTCTTCTTGTAGAGCTGCAGACAGAACTGGTGCCCACCCCCCAGAGAAACCACGTGGTTTCTAAGATGAAACCCACAGCAGGTTTACATTGCCATGTAACCAAGACTATAGGAACACTCACAAAACTTCTGTCAGAGGATGTGTGGTGTTTCCCACACCAAGCACTTCTGTGGTGCCATGTGGGTGTCCTACAATTCAACTCAAGTCTGACACTACCTAGAAATCGTGTCAGATCCCACCGGCTAAGGGCTCTCCCACAAGTCCCATAAGTCTGCCCCACTTCAGATGCCAATCACGAGTCCAGGTTGCCACCTGAGCTTCTGACCGATCTGCTGTCCATTGGAACCCCTTCCTCGGGTTTGATGAACTTGCTAGAGCAGCTCTCAGAACTCAGGAGAACAGTCCACTTGCTGTTTACCTGTTAGTTTTAAAAGGATGTGATCAAGGGTACAAATGAACATGCTCATGGAGGGGATACCTAGGGTATCTGGGGAAGGGGTGCAGAGCTCCCATGCCCTCTCTTAGCGCACCCCTCTCCCGGCACCCCCACAGGCTCACATGCTTCGGCCCGGAAGCCTCTGAACCCCGTACTCGGGGATTTTCACGGAGGCTCCCTCACGCAGGCATGGTCAATCATGTCCAGCCCCTCTCCCCCATCTGGAGGACGGACAGTGGACTGAAAATTCCAAGACTCGCAGTTTGGTCCTTCGGACCCACCCTCATCCAGGAGCCATCAGAAGCCAGAGTCACTCATTAGAACAAAAGACTGCTGTCATCCAGAAGATGCCAAGGAATTTAGGAGCTGTGTCAGGAACCTGGGTCAAGGACCAAATAATAGAACAAAAGATGCTCCTAGTGCTCTTATCACTTAGAGAATCCCAAGGGCTTTAGGACCATGTTCTCTCGGTTCTGAGAGTCAGCCAAGGGCTCCTAAAGCCCCCACAATGCCTTCTGTGCCCCCCCTCCCCCCCCCAGCGCTGCAAGCTGGAGGCCGCAGTGACCCAGGCGGAGCAGCAGGGCGAGGAGGCCCTCAACGATGCCAAGTGCAAGCTGGCCGGGCTGGAGGAGGCCCTGCAGAAGGCCAAGCAGGACATGGCCTGCCTGCTCAAGGAGTACCAGGAGGTGATGAACTCCAAGCTGGGCCTGGACATCGAGATCGCCACCTACAGGCGCCTGCTGGAGGGCGAGGAGCACAGGTTAGTCAAGGATGGGCCCAGGTGTGGATACTCCCCTGCCCTCGGCTTGCCCATGCCAAAGTCACGGGAAATCTCGAACAGCACGCAGTCGGCCGGCCCTCCTCGTGCACACGGCCTGTGGTGCGGGCAGGAAAGGGGCTGCCGCGTGCTCACTGGCCTTGTCTTCTCTGATGCACGTACCTTGTGTCTCTTCCTCACTCCAGGCTGTGTGAAGGCACTGGGCCCGTGAATATCTGTGAGTAGACGCGTCCTCCCCACGGGCTCGGGTCCTGGGGGCTGATCAAGCCAGCATAGACGACAGCACCCCTGCCCAGACTTGGGCACGCTTACCCCCCAGAGGGGTGTTCTGTCTGCTGGAGCTCCTGGTCGGGGGAAGCCCTCCTGCAGGGCTGCATACGTTCCTGGGAGTCAGAATGCGAGCAGATGTGCAGCATGGTCCTGGTGCTTCAGGCCCAGGGCTGACAAGGGGACGCTTTTCTGGAGAAAGAGGATTTGAAGCAGGTTCCCACAAGTAGAAACAGAGAGGGTGAAGCGGAAGCCAGGGCTCTGGGAATAGAGGAGAGGCATGTGGGGAACTTGTTGGCTGGGTGGGACTTGGTAACTGGGGTGGGGGGCTCCTTAGAGGTGAGTGGCAGCAGGAGGGGGCATGGCCTGACTGAATGGTTCAGGGCAATGCCCTTAGGGCCACACAGTGCAGGGCCCTGAGCATCATTTTCTATTCCTGCAGCCGTGAGCAGCTCAAAAGGTGCTGTCTTGTACGAACCATGTGTGGTCAACATGCCCGTGATGAGGACCGAATACTGCCCAGGGGGCACCAGTGCCCTCAAGAGCAATGGGGTCTGCAGTGTGGTGGGCACCAGTGAACTCTACATCCCCTGTGAGCCCCAGGGGCTCCTGGGCTGCTCGAGCGGCCGCTCCGGCATGAGGCTGGGGGCTGGGGGCGGCTCCTCCTGCCACTAGTGTTAGCACTGCTTCCGAGGCTGAAGGTCCAGCCCTCAGCCTGGATGTTGCCCACACTTACCAGGGCGGAAGACCAGGAGATCCAAAACTTTACCTTCCTGTACTGACCACAGGTCTCCCTTGGGCTGTCCCTGCAAGCCATTCCTCTTGTCTAGCCTGTCTTGTAGAGCCATTTTCACTTAGCTGTGTGCAGACCCTGAACTAGGCCCTGGGGGGGGGGGGGGGGGTAAGATGCAAAGAAAGAGAACACATCACCCATGCCCCATAGTCTGCTGACTGCCAGGCCCTAGAGTGGCCAAGAGGATGGCGACAGCCACCAAGTACTTCTCTTCCAGATGAGAAGTCCACTGGGCGCATCACAGTTCTGCTTTGCGGGTTAAATCATGGCGGTTTCCCCACGAAGCCAGCCTCCCCCAACCTCTGGAGGTCCCCTGCCTCCCTTACCTCTGATTCTCATGCACCTTAGAAAAGTGATCTTCTTTTCACACCCTAAAACATGCACTATTGCAAATGTCAAAAGGAGACGTTCCCAGATCCCATTCTGAATTCTAAAAGCCACGGGCCAGGATTTGGAGATCACTCAGGACTGTCCACGGGCTTCTCAGTTAACACAGAATCGACAGGTGGCCTTTGGGCAGTAGATTTACCTGCTCAGAGGTGTTAAGCACACACTACGAAAATACATTATTTTCTTAGCTTGCCTTGGCCACTGATGGTGGAGACAAGCCTAGAACAAAGACAAGGGGACATGGAATAGTTACTTGACAGCAGAACAGTCAGGAGCTGACATTATTTGTTCAATGAAATCAAGCCCCACCCCTACTTCTGTACATAGCCAACTGGTTCCCACTCCCTCTTCCTTTACTTCCTCTTGCTTTGAGTCTGCTATGAATGTGTCTTCCTGGCTACAGTGATGTGGGGCTGCCCCAGCAGACTTGGAGTCTTCCTCAGGGACTGCCACGGAGGAGGAGGTAGTGGGATGACCCGTCTCCTCAGAGACCCCACCCCTAGCGCTGCGTCCGCAGGAGCCCCGCCCTCCCAGGGATCCCTGTCTCTGCCTGGAGCCTCTGGGCTTGTTTGTTCCCAATAAATGAACTGGTCACAGGTTACAAGGATCAAGACTATTCAACCTGTTCTGCAGGGTGTGAGAGGAGGAACCTCCTCTGAGGGAGAACAAATAAGCAGTTTTGGTGGGGCTGGAAGCTGGGGGACATGCGGTGAAAATTTCTAATTTATACCAGTGTCAAACTACATATACACGATTTGCAAGCGGCCTGTGAAATAAATGTGGACCTACACAAATTGCACTGAAAAACTGCACATCGCACCCCAACAGTGCACCAGTCACTTGCCACATTAAAGACCACATGCCTATGGTACATAGGCCTCCTCACCGTGGCCCCCTGCACCTGTCCTGGAGAACGTTCATGGGGCCCCATCATGTCTGCGCTCAGGCTCCGGGCCAGGGTTCTGTCCCCCGTCCTGGACTGGTCCAGGGCAGGATGTTCCGGTCCCAGGAAAGCAGAGAAGAGGAGCGGCAGCCCAGCCAGCGGGGAGAGCCCTGCAGTCTCTTCTTCCTCTTTAGGGAGCCCCAAGGTCTGCAAATGAGACTCGGTAGCAGCAGTTTCACCCTCTGTGGGGCCCAATGCCCTCCCTGTCGCTTCACTGATTACCCTAAACAACCCCCCAAATCCCCTCTCCTGAGCGTTGAGGCATAGCTCCCCTTGGCCCACAGCTCCACACAGAGCATCTGCTCTGTGCCAAGCCCTGCATGAGAAGCTGGGGGTACGGAGGTGACTAAGATGCCCTCTGAACCCTGAAGGGACTCTGCCTCACAGAGGAGTCATTCGTGAGAGCCAGGGAGTGTGGGGCTATGAGAAAAAGCAACTCATGATTATGCCCAGCAAGGGGGTCAGAGAAGATTCACAGAGAGGATTGTAAGGGCAGAGTCTGAAGGGAAGTCCAGGGTTCATAGTCACAGGCAGCAAATGCAAGAGAACCTGTCCGCTCACTTCCTTCACTCAGTATACGTTTACTGAGCGCCTGCTATGAGTCAGGCCAGCCAGCGGCTGGTGATACCATGATGAACAGTCCCAGTTAGGGCCAACTCACCCAGTAGACACAGTAGGCACAGTACCAAGAGCCCATTACACAGGCTGTAAACTGGTGCAGCCACTTTGAAAAACAGTCTGGTGGGCCCTCAAATGTTAAACACAAGGTTACCATATGACCCAGCAATTCCACTCCTAGGAATATGCCCAGGAGAAATGAAAGCACATTTCCACACAAAAGTTTCTATGAGGATATTTACAGCAGCACTATTCACGATGGCCGAAAGGGGGAAACAACCCGAATGTCCACCAGCAGACACACGGATAACCAAAATGTGGTGTGTTCATACAATGGAACATCACTCAGCCATAAAAGAACAGAGCAGTGATGCATGCTACAACACGGATGAACCTTGAACACATTACGGAGGGTAAAAGAGGCCAGGCACAAAGACCAGGCAGTGTGCAGTCCCTTTCATTTGAAAGTCCAGAATACAGGAACCTATGGAGACAGAAAGCAGATTATGTTGCTTAGGGCTGGAGGAAGGAGAAGAGGGGGAAGACGAGGGCTGGGGAGGGGACATAGGAGTGATAACTAGAGGGTTTTTTTTGAGGTGATGAAAATATTCTAAAACTGACAGTGATGATAATTGCACATATCTAGGAATGTACTAAAAATCACTGAATTGCACATTCTGAATGAGTGAATGACATGGTATGTGAAATGTATCCCAGTAACCAACAGCAGGACATTCAGACCTGGAACAGGAAGCTACAGACGTGGGAACTGTGAAGGGCACATGGCTGAGGGGCCAGCCTCGTCGTGGGCCGGGAAGGTCCCCGGAGGAGGGGCAGGCCAGCTGGATTCTGAAGCACAGCGGGCCGTCGGGGAAGGACGCAGAGAGAGGTGTTCCACACTGAGGTGGGCAGCTGTGAGCCGGAGTGCGGTGCAACCCCAGGAGAGCCTGAGATTCAGGGGTCCATGTCCACGCACGGGAAAGGAGGGGCAGAACAATGGGGCCGCACAGTCTCAGCTCCCACTTGAGTTCCTGTCGCTCTGGCCCTCAAGCCAGCCAAGCTCCTTGCTGATTACTAACTCAAAGCTCTGAACGCTTATGGGATGCTCTGGTCCAGGAGATGCCAATGGACCACCCACCTCTAGCCCATACATGACTACCAGAGGCCCAGGGAACATCCCGCTGGAATAAGGAGAGGAGGGCAGGTCCCCCCACTGTCACTGAGAGGTGGGCTTGGGCCTAAGGACCATCTGTTTGGAACTTCCCAACTCGGGGTGCCCAGGACCCAGGGGAGAGGAGGCACAACTCAACCCAATAGTGAGGGCACCCCAGCTCAGCCCTGGATATGAGCTTGGACGCCTGGGCACACCCCCTCCAGAACTTCCACCAGGGGAACCCCCTCAGTGATGTGCAGCAGTGACGCCCCCTCCCTTCTTCCCCAGGAGATGAATCAAGGTAAGGGAGGGAAAGCGCCTCCTGGTGGTGGCTCAGTGATTCACACTCCATTCACTTGGACAAAATTTGAGCTGCTTTCTCCCTGGGCCAGCCCCCCAGGGTGCTGGGGTACAGAGGGGATCAGGCCCCTCCCCCTCCCTGGGGTAGGAAGGGAGACCTGGCTGTGTGAAGCCAGAGCCTCACTGTGTTTCATTCGCCTCGGGACTCCAAGTCCAGGCCCTTCCAGCGTACCCCTGTGAGGACTGGCGGGGAGCCATCCAAAGAGGCCTGGGGAGGGTGGGAGAATCCAGAACAGAGCTCCCTGTGTCTGTTTCTGTTTCCCCAGAATGTCTCCCATTTTCTTGTTCCTCTTACCTTCTCACTGGGGCCTCTCTTCTCCCAAAAAGGCCCTCCTTTGCCCCCACGGCCCCTCCCTCGGGTGCTCTCTGCCCCTGAGGACCTTATCTCTCCAGGTCTCTTCCTCACCCCGGTCCCATCAGTGGCCTCAGGTGCCCCCGCTGCTGCCATTCTCCACCCAGAGCTTGGCTGGGTTTCGGAAACGGCACGTGAACAGAGGAGGGGAAACAGGACCACTGAGTCTGGCCGAAGGAAGAGGGCACCAGCCATCCCAGCACCTAAATACAATGCCGGCCACACATCAGCACCCAATAAAGGTTTGTTGAAGCAAACTGACCTTATGCCTATGAGATGCAATATTGTTACCCTGGACAGGTGAAGCTGTGTGGGCAATGCGAGGAATTTGGATGAAACCTAAAAAAATCATCCCGCCCGGAGGATGGGGATGGGGCCAAACCTGGGGGTGCTCTGCCTCTCCTGGGAGACACTTAGATTCCATCTCAGGGTCATGAGAGCAGAGGGGTAGATGGCATAGGCAGGGGTGGACTCGACCTCTCCCACCGTCTCCTTCCTTCTGCTGGGAGACTCCTGAGCTTCCCTTCCCACAGGGCAGGTCTCAGCATGAATACCTCCCAGTGAGGGCCTCTCTCCAGTACAAACTTGTCTCAGGGCAAAACAGAAACACCAAAGAATATGGCTTTTAGTAAAGCCTCTTAGCATCTGGGATTTCCTTCTCACCCTCCCTCCTTTACACTTGCTCCAGTACACGTGCGCACACACACACACACACACACACACACACACACAGCCACAGGGAGCCCAGGGTTCCCGGGCTCTGCTTAGCCCCTCACTTACACCCCCTTCCCCTCCCTCTCTGGCCACCTCCCTGCTCCCCACTGCAAAGACAGCATCCGATGAGCCAGCACACACTCTGCAGCAGCACAGGGAGGCGCTGTGGCTGGGCTAGGCCAGCAGGTCTCAGGGTTACATTCAAGTTGACTGACAGCAGTAAGAAGAAATTGTGAGAGCAGCAAAACCTTCCACCTGAAGTTTCCATGGTGACTCCTCCGCCTCTCCCTACCTGCCACCCCCTAAAAATGACTTAGGGTTGTGTTATGCATCATCTGGCGAAATGATGCCTCAGAACCATAAACTGCTGATGAAGTCAGCTCATCCCAGATCAGGGGTTATGCTTGACAGTCTCAATTACCCCCCACCCCACCCGGCCCGTCAGGGCTGAAGGAAGCTGAGCCCAGGCTCGGGACAGCCCCAGAACGGCTGATGGAGTGATGAATGTCTGCTGGAGCGGGAAGGGGGTGGGGTGTAGACTGGAACAGGGAGGACTGCTTAGCAGTGAAGGGAGGACTGTGAGAGAGAGAGGGGAGAAGGGGCAGAAGAAAGAGGGAGGGAGGGAGGAAAGACAGCAGGGAAAAATGGACGACAGTAACCACACAGTGTACACCCAAATGCCTTCACATGTACTCCTCACAGTGCTAGAAAGTAGGGATCATTCCATTTTACAGATGAGGAAACTGAGGCTTAGAGAACTTAAACAATTTCCCCAGGTCACTCATATACCATGGATGGAGAGTGTTTACTGGCTAGCAGTGCACAGTGACAATAAAAAGCTGGTCAACTTTCAGTTGGTTATATGATGGCTTATAAGTTCTCTATAAACAAGCACCCCTTATTGCCTCCTCCCCAGAGCAGAACCCTGCCTCCTCCCTGCCCTCGGTGCACACTGCCCCAGGTCACACTGCAGGTAGGTGGCAACACTGACCCTGAATCTAGGTCCATCTAATTCAATGGTCTGGGTCAAGTCTTCTGTCCTGGGTCTGGCACACTAGCTGGTGTTCTCTATGCCACCCCTCCAACTCCCCTCTCCCTTTCACCTCCATAGGGGTCCCCTGGTCCCCTTCCCAGTGTCCTGGATCCCCTTGCTTCCTCAGAAGAGGGGGATGCCCTTTCCTCCGAGTGCCAGATTTAACCCCCAAGAGGCTGGAGTAGGAGGGCAAACTAGGTTGGTTCCCCTGTGAGCACTTGAGTTTCTACACCACCGAATGCCTGAATTCCTCTCCTTTTCACACCATGCTCCCATCTTCCCTTTTCCTCCCATTTTTAATCTTTGTAGTGTATCCATCCGTTCAACCACGTGTCCCACTCTACTAAGCACTGGGAACACAGAAGACAGCAAAGCACGCCACAGTGCCTGCCTCCTGGAGCTTCATTCCAGCAAACCCACGCAGGAGAGGACCTCGGTGGGTGGTGAGGACTGCTAAGGAGAGAAGGGAACAGGGGGACGGGGGAGGCAGGCAGTGTATGGGGGAGGGGTTTTTCAATAGGAGGGTGCCCCGTGATCAAAGACCTGAAGAACTGAAGGACCTGACCGTGTAGCTATTTGAGGAAAGAGAGTTCCCAGCAGAGAAAAGAGCAAATGGGAAAGTGCGTGAGGCAGGGGTTTTCGTGCCTGTTTGATGGACAACCAGGAGGCCAGGATGGCTGAGGGTGATGACGTCAGTGAAAGGGAAGGGCAGGCTGTGTCATTTACTCTGAGTAGGACTGGAAACCATTAGAGGGGTTGAGCATAGAAATGACATGAGCTAACAGGTTATTCATGGATGACTGACTGGTGTTAGGAAAAGACTGAATGGGGCAAAGGTGGACACAGGGAGGCAGGCTGCAGGATTCGGCAATAGACCCCGCGAGAAGTGATGAGCCTGGGCTCACATGCTGGCAGAAGTAGTGGGAGTGGAGTCCAGATACATGAAGAAGGTAGGATTTGCCAATGGACTGAATGTGGAATATGGAGAAAACAGAGGCATGAAGGATGGTTCTCAGATTTGGGGCCTGAGCTACCGCAGGGGTAGTGAGCCTGGCAAGCGAACATATGTAGTAGGAACATTTGGGTGAGCAGTTTTGGATATATAAGGTTGAGATGCTTATTTGATATCCAAATAGAGGCATTGATCAAAGAATACATGTGGAGTGCAGAGGGGAAGTCTAGGATAAAGATACGCCTTTGGCCGTCATCAGTGGATAGATAGTATTTAACATGATGAAGCTGTATGACCTCGCCAAGGGAATGAGTATAGGTAAAGGTGAGAAAGGGTATACGGGCTGAGTGCAAGAGTACTACAATGTCTAGAGGTTGGAGATATGAAGAGGAACTTGCTAAGAAGATCGAAAAGATGCAGCCAGTAATATGGCAAGAAAATCAGGAGCGTATGCTCTCTGGAAACCAAAAGAAGAAAGTGTTTCAAGGAAAAGGGAATGATCAACTCTGTTAAATACTGCTGATAAGTTCGGTTAAATGAATTCTGAAAACAGAGCACTGAATTTAGCAACATGGAGGTCACTAATAATCCTCAAAAGAAGTATTCTCTTATTATTATTTTTCTGCTTCTTCTCCCATTAGACATTCACCTGGTAACTGGGTCTATGAAAAACAAATGTAAACTAGGAATAGAGGGAAACTTTCTCAACTTGATAAAGATTGTCTACCAAAAATTTAACAGCTACATCATGCTTAATGATGAGAAGCTTGGAGCTTTCTTACTAAAATTAGGAATAAGGCAAAGATGTCTCCACTCACCACTGCTCTTCAACATTGTACTGAAGTCATAGCTAGTGCAATAAGGCAAGAAAAGGAAATAAAAGGTATAGAGATTGGGAAGGAAGACAGGAACTCCAGTCAAAAGCACACATCCCCTTCTAAGTGGAATCCCAGGCATCCCCCCAAATTCCAGTGTCCAATTAAGCACAAGTTCCCCCAGGCACAGCACAGGTAAGACAAACCATGTCATCCTCTAGAATGAAAAAGGCAAACATCTGCCTCTGAGTTCTGAGATATCTGCAATATTGATAACAGTGATAACCATATGCAGTTGCTCAGAACTTTTCATTTTCTATCTTGACACTTATTGCTTTGTGTCTCTCTGCTCTAACCAAAGATTCATCAATAATTCAACGACTTGCATAGACAGAGTTATAGATGAACCTTCATGTGTATTGGGGCGGGGAGGAGGGGCTCAAAATCAAGTGGCTAACTTTCCACACAGATCAATGGCATAATTATCAGTGTGCTTCGGTCTCAAATTATGCAACAAAAGTATCAATTTATAGAAATCCTCAAGATTAATCTTCCTCCACCACCATGAGGGCAGAGACCATCCTTTTTATCTCTGTACCTTCAGTGCTAAGCATACTCAATGGGATAGAGTAGGCACCTGATAATTGTTGAGTGAGTGAGTGAGTGAGTGAATGAATCTCCTTTGAGTGTCTCAAATTAGGCATCTGTCTACATTGACACAAATGATCTTTACTGAAGACTGAGCTCCAATGTAAACAGCCAAACCAGGTCATAGAGGATAGATAAAACACTGCAAACGGTTTTTGGACTATTTAATCTATCTACAGAGATGCAATCAACTGTATTCTTGCCATATTATTTCTTATTATGAGCTCTGCAGATCTGTCTCTCTTCTGCACACCCCATCTCTTTAGGGGGTATTTCTATATAGATGCGTCCCTGTGAGCCCCTTGCTTGAGCTCTCACCATCCTAACTTTCTCGTGATTAGCCATCCTTGCAGTGCAAAAGTCTATTGGATTTATGACCAAAGCAAATTAATGTCCCTATAATGGCAATTGTGGTGGACTTGTGGGGAAAAAATAGGACCATAATGTATATGTGTTTATGCGTTTTTAATGTTTATAGGTTTGATGTTATAGCCCTGATCCTAAGGAGAATAGGTGTGTCTGAGATTAGCTCATTATTAAGGAGGTTATAGGCATGAAGAGTTTCTGCTAACTACCCAAGCTCATAAATGCCTCCAAATGGCTTTTTCCACTTTTATGGGGCCAATCCTCAGATCCCCACACACATAAAAGGGGTGAGAGAGATCCACTAGCCTCAGAGGGACTCCCAGCTCCAGCTCGCCCACGCTCTGCAGCTCTTGCTCTCCCCCAGGAAGCCATCATGCCCTGCCGCTCCTACCGAGTCAGCTCTAGTCGTCGTGTGGGCAACTTTAGCTCTTGCTCAGCAGTTGTCCCCCAGAGCCTGAACCGCTTCCGGACCAGCTCTGTCTCCTGCAAGAGTGGGTCCAGCCTCCGAGGCCTTGGCGGCTTTGGTAGTCGGAGCGTCATTGCCTATGGATCATGCTCTCCCCGGATAGCAGCGGTGGGCCCTCGTCCCATCCGGTGTGGAGTTGGCTTTGGTGCTGGCAGTGGAATGGCTTTTGGCTTTAGTGGTGGTTGTGGTACTGGTCTAGGGTTTGGGGTTGGCAGTGGTGTTAGTCTGGGTTTGGGCGCCAGCAGTGGCCTTGGCTATGGCTTCGGTCGCCCTGGCTTTGGCTACAGAGTTGGAGGAATTGGAGTGCCAGCAGCCCCATCGATCACAGCAGTGACTGTTAACCAGAGCCTGCTGACCCCCCTCAACCTGGAGATTGACCCCAATGCCCAGAGGGTGAAGAGAGATGAGAAGGAGCAAATCAAGACCCTCAACAACAAATTTGCCTCCTTCATCGACAAGGTACAGCTTAATTCCTGGGTGTGGGGTAATGAGAGCTCAAATGCATTGGGATGTCCTTTCCCTTAAGAAGAAATAGCCCAGGCTTAGGGCACTGACCTTGACCCCCAGATCCTTTAGATGTCAACCAAAGGCATTGCAGTATTATTTCCAGGTCACTCCGCTGTAGAGCAAGGACTAGCCTGAGGAGCCCTGCATGGTGGGCTGGACTAACCAAGAGGTTGTGTCTTCTGGAGGAAAGAGGAAGATCCAGCCAAATCTCAGGGCATCGGGACAAACTGAGACCTGCGACCTAGTCACTTAGAACTGTCTCCCAGACAGGCTGGAAACAGTAGGACTTCGGCCAGGTGTGGCTGTTACAGGCTTAAAGGTTTTATCCTTTGAGTCAGTCCCTCATGCTGTCTTTCAAGTTTTCATAGTTTCTGAGGCTGGGAGGCCACATCTGACCAGACTTAGGAAATTGGAGAATAGAGTTGAGTAATTTTTGTACAAAACAAAGAATTTACACCTCCATGTGGGGTATCCAAATTCAGCCCAGTCGCCTAGATTGAGGAAATAGTGGGGACCCCCACAGGCAGTCACAGGCTGAGGAAGGACCAGCGACATGAAACTGACATCCCACAGACCATGTCTCCATGGAGCGGACATACTCTGATTGTGTCAGAATTTGGAAACTGACTTCTGTGAGCTTCAGTTTCCTCATCTAAAATGAGGGATTGCAGCAAATGATCTTTAAGTTCTCCTCCAGCTCGATAAGTCTCAGCTGAAGGAATCTCTGGGATGGTGGTTATGACCTATGACCTGAGAAGTCCCACCTCCAAATGCCATATTACACCCCAAATGTACTTTGCTCAGCTCCCCATTCCCTGCCAGGGATGGCCGGCATCAGTTTTTAGATGTAGACAAACCCCAGCTCAGGCAGAATCGATCTAACTTCCCAGTGAACTGGCTTCCACCCTTTTCAGAGGGCAGAGAGAAACCGTCCTGAAGTGCTTTGGTTCAGAAGCCTCTGTCTGTAGCTGAGCCTGGATGGGCACCAGGAGGGGGTCACAGACCTGCTCCTCCATGTTCTACTGAAGTAGAAGAGGAATGAAAGTCAACAGAGGAGAGAAGGATGTGACCACAGTGTTGAGAGTCATTTCTGGCCATCTGAAGCCCTGGTGGACATGCAGGTGGCTCTGTCCAGCACTTCAGTTGCCCTTTCTGTGCCCCTGTGGACTTAGGTGCGGTTCCTGGAACAGCAGAATAAGCTTCTAGAGACCAAGTGGAACTTCCTGAAAGAGCAGAAGTGTACCAGGAGCAACCTGGAGCCCCTCTTCGAGAGTTATGTCACCAACCTGCGGAGGCAGCTGGGTGCAGCCAACAGCGACCGGGCCCGTCTGGAGGCTGAGAGGAACAACGTGCAGGATGTCCTCGAGGGTTTCAAGAAGAAGTGAGTGGTATCTGAACTGCACTGACCGAGGCCGGGCTAGTCCCTGAGCAGCAGCCAAGCTCAGATGAGAGCAGCTGGAAGCAGCAGGGCTGTATGCTGGTCCAGTGCCCGTCCTAGAGACAGAGGGGGCAGTGCTAAGGAGCAGGTCCTCCGTGGGTCCCGAGGAAAAGGAGGCTTGGAACTGAGCATGGTTTTTTCCTAATCCTGGCTGTGGAAATGGATAAGTTAGCCTCAGAAAAAAGGAGCCCTCTGGCTTTGAGAACAGTGCCCAGGTTCAGCAACAAGTTGGGTCCTACTTCCTCTCTGGTCACAGGCAATGATGCTAAATCTTTTCAGGAGGAGAAGTATAGAAATGGACCAGATTTTCAGACCCCACATCTTATTTGAGACAGTTAGCCCTGGCTGGTTTGCTCAGTGGTTAGAGCGTCAGCCTGCAGTCCAGAGACAGTTAAAGGTATTTGGAAAAACTGGGGGCTACTGGTTCATGTAAGGTCTTAATGAAGGGACAGAGTGGCTGAGAACATGTAAGTAACACCGGAAGCTGTGCTCCTGGGTGGAACAGAGGTATGAAGAAGCTCACTGGGGAGGCGGAAGTCATTGGTTCTCGGTTCAGAATGAGAACTCACCCTCTCAATTCCTATCATCCAGGTATGAAGAGGAGGTGGTATTCCGGGCCAACGCTGAGAATGAGTTTGTGGCTCTGAAGAAGGTAATGGAGGACAATAGGTCCAGGCAAACTTCTTCAGGCAGGCAAATGTTCTCGAGACCCCCAGGAAACTGCCCCGGAGGCCCTGTGGCATCTCGGACCACTGAGAGTGGAGCACCTAAGGTCACACAGGTTCCCTTCGAAGTTCTAATTTGGTCTCAGGTTACTAGTTAGATTATTTAGACATCCTTGTAAGAGTCCTGGATTATCCAGATCCTCCTTCCCTCTAAATTAGCATCAGGTCCAGCAGCCCCGGGGAGTTTTTATGTTGCAGTAGGAGAAGAGCAACAGTCACTGAGCTGTAGTTCCACCCAGTGACTTTACCAGCCAACCCATAGCCTGGCCTGGCCCTGTGGGGACTGATCTGATCCTCCACCCATCTCCAGACTCCGCCAAGGTGGGGAGGTTAAACAGTGCACAAGTAACGTGCCTCTTTTTCTTCTCTCTTTTATGTAGGACGTGGATTCAATTTTCTTAAATAAATCTGATCTAGAGGCCAACATGGACACCCTCGTTCAGGAAATCGACTTCATGAAAACTCTATACATGGAGGTAAGGGCTCATCCCCCTGAGCCCCTAGACTCCCTGGGGGCTTCGCCTGGACTGGCATATTTTCTAAATTTGGTGTCATACATCTTTCCTCCCACTCAAATCTATATCCTCTGTATGTCAATGTATCTACCAGTGGAGAAGGGAAGGGAAGCAGACTTCTCGGCAGCTGACTCAGGTCTATGAATAAACTCCTTGGATCTAGGATCCAACTCCTTTTGGCCAATCCAGAGATCGGGGTCTAGGAATGTCACTTTCTATTGATCAGAAGACTCTGGAAAACTGATTTGCGGAGAGATGTAAGAACAGTTGTGTTTGACCTAATTAGCCACATGAACTAGCTCTCTTTTGCTTCATAAATGGTCTGTTTGGTCTGATGTAGACACAGCTGGAGCTGAAGGCCTGGCTCTGAGCGGAAATGCTAAAGAAAGCACCCTCGGACCCGTCGCCTTGCACACCAGCTCCATGCTCCCTGGTTCTGTCAAAGACTTGGGATACAAAAAGTCCTAGATCATCACATTCTAAAATATTGTCAGCACTCAATAATCCATGAATGGCTCAGCCACTTTGTGGATAATCCAAAGAACAGTTTAAGCCCTAGTGTGGCTCTCACTCCTCTTCACCTAAAACCTAGGCCCCCATGGCCTTAATATTCACCTAAACAAGTCATGGTGTTAAAGAGATGTCTCTGAGTACCTAACAAGAGTTTAAAGTCAACTGGAAATGGTTCTCAGCCATGTCTTTTCCTTTGCCCTTGGTCTGGATGGCCTACTCCCCTGCTTTGCCCTGAACAAACGAGCAATGCTCTCTGCTCCTGTCACCACATCCTGCGGATGCCGAGGCAGCCTCCTGGCCGCCGATGGGGCTCTGAGTCCATCTGTCTCGCTGATCCTCCAACACAGGAAATCCAGTTGCTGCAGTCACACATCTCAGAGACATCGGTCATCGTGAAGATGGACAACAGCCGGGACCTGGACTTGGATGGAATCATCGCCGAAATCAAGGCGCAGTATGAAGAGGTTGCCAGGCGCAGTCGGGCTGATGCTGAGGCCTGGTACCAGAACAAGGTGGGCAGAAGCGGGCTGGGGAAAGGGTATAGGAAGCCCTGGAGGGAGACCCATGTACAATGAAGTGGGCCCCATGGAGGTCTGAGGCCCCCAACCCAACTGAAGTGTGGTCTTGACCCAACCTTTGAGCCCTCAGAACATGCCCCTGTCCCCACCCCCAGTATGAGGAGATGCGGGTGACAGCTGGCCAACACTGTGACAACCTGCGCAACACACGGAATGAGATCAATGAGCTGACCCGCCTGACCCAGAGGCTGAAGGCGGAGATCGAGCACGCCAAGGCGCAGGTGGGCAAAGGGAAACAGAGGAAGCCCCAGAAGGAGGAGAGGCAGGGCTCCGAGATGTGGGGAGCCCCAAGTCTGAAATGAGGGAGGCCACCAGGACGCAAAATGGAGGAATGAAGGGATTAGTCCGGAAAGACTTTCTAGAAGAGGAAAATGTGCAAGGGAAGGAGGGCCTGTCATACAGAAGAAAAGGGCTGGGGCCAACTTGGAGGGGAGGTGAAGGAGAAAGAATAGCTTTGCCCTCTGCACCCACCCATGGCTCTGGGAGCAGCAGCTATCAGGAAGTGCAGTCAGTGTGAATGGAAACTGAAGAAAAGGAATGCTTCGCCCCTGGTGACAGCAAACGACAGGCTCACAGTCCCTAAGAAAGCAGCCACGTGGGTTCCATCCCTGGCTTGGTGCAGGCTGCAGCCCCACCTGGGGATTCTCTAGTCTCTGCCAAAGCCCACTTGCAAACTGCCCTCCTGCAGCGAGCCAAGCTGGAGGCTGCAGTGGCTGAGGCGGAGCAGCAGGGTGAGGCAGCTCTCAAGGACGCCAAATGCAAGCTGGCAGATCTGGAGGGCGCCCTGCAGCAGGCCAAGCAGGACATGGCGAGGCAGCTGCGGGAGTACCAGGAGCTGATGAATGTCAAGCTGGGCCTGGACATCGAGATCGCCACCTACAGGCGCCTGCTGGAGGGCGAGGAAATCCGGTGAGTGTTCTTGGTGCACCAAGAGAGACTGAGGTCAGAGCTGGGCATCTGCGCTAAGTAGGGGGAGGGACCAGGTGAAGACCTGCTGAAATAAGCAACCTCCGGAAGTAAAAGGGCCTTTTCCGCAAACATGAGTCGGGTTGACCCTAGTAGGGGTTTGGATGGTGACTAAATCTGTGCTTCTAAATGCCAGTTTGCAGACAGGCTGGGCCAAAAACATAGGGAGTTCTGTTTGATTTAGTAGCTGGTGTAAAAGATTTGGTTGGCCCTGGCCGGTTTGGCTCAGCGGTTGGAGCATCAGCCTGTGGACCAGAGAGTCCTGGGTTTGGTTCCCGCTAGGGGCACGTACCAAAAAAAAAAAAAAGATTTAGTTAGCTTGCCAAATAGTTTGGGGGTAGGGTCTAGGAACATGTCATTTTCCAAAGCTCTCTGGATGCTGGTACAGCTACGGTGAAAGCCTGGCCCACTGGCCCACCCAGCCAAGAGGGCCCTCTGAGAGCGAGCAGGCCTTTGGGGAGCAGCACCACTGTTGTTAGCTGACTCATTTCTTTCTCTCTCCAGGATCTGCGAAGGTGTTGGACCGGTAAACATATGTAAGAGACTTAAGTGTTTTCCTCTTCACATTTCCCTCCTGGGCCCTTCAAAATTTTTTTAACTCAGGCCCACATTGGGCTCAGGAGCCCATGGCTGGGCTGGCCAGGACAGTTAGGGGAGCAGGGAACATCTGGCCCTGGACTGGGAGCATCCCCTTAGCAGGGGTCTGAGATCTCCCCGGAGCCTGCTTGCCCCAGAGTAAGCAGTCGCCAAGGTTTGCAGGGCCTCCTAGGTGGGAGAGGGTTCCAGGACAGCGGCAGCCCCTTCGTTTTGAGTGGCCTTGTCCTTTAGGGACAAAAGCCAGGGGAGAAGGGGTAGGCCTCTGCTGAGGAGTTTCCTACCCCCTTAAAGGCAGGGATGGGGCACAGCTGAACAGAAGTCCCCCTGCTGCTGCTGCTTCCTGACAAAGTATGTGTTGTGCCCAAAGCGTGCAGGGCACCATGCTTGGTACTGCAGCTGTGAGCACAAAGGTGAGCCTCAGTCCCTGCCTCTAGAATCATAGTCTTCTTGAGAAGATGAGTCTCACCCACTGTCAGCCTGCCCCTCGAAGCACCCCCAGGGGAGGAATGGGCGCTGGCAACCCCCTTTTGCTCACGCAGAGAACATATATGGTTTGCCAGAAGTCACATGGTCCGTGGCATGACCAGAATCAAACTTAGATCTCTGACGCCAAAAGCACAAATAGACACAGATGTGTAGTAGAACTGAGTGCCAGATTGGGTGGGTCACAGTCAGAGCTACAAGTGCTCGGATGACAGTGCCTCCGAGGGGGGTGGGCAGCAGGAATGGCTTCCGGCAGGAGGTCAGGCTGGAGAGGAGGTCAGCAAGGATTCTGCTCAGAGGACAGGCAAGAAGAGGGCTCCAAGGATGAGGGCTGGTCTAAGCAAGCTTGAGTCGGATTAGGGTCCTGGGTCGTGGCGGGGTGCCCTGTGGAAACCAGAGAGCTACAGAGCAGGGCCATCAGTGGGCCAGACAAGAATCGACAAGGGACTCTTAGCGGAGGGGCAATGTGGGGACCACCGAGGGGCAGGATACAACGGGAAGAAGGAGCCTCATGCCTTTATGAAGCCTACTGCTCCACCTGCCTGGGCCATGCAGCTCACTTTCCTCTCCATAAAACCTGGCATGACTTTGGCCACATGCAAATGAGAACCAACCTATAGCCACACGCAAACATGGGGTGTTGACTGAATCCTTTCATTTACTCTGAGAGTTTGCCTCTAGCAGAGTCATGGCCTTTGAGTCACCCAGACAAGAAAAGGGAAAGTGAGTATTGACTGTGCAGACAATAGGGCCACTTCCGTGATGCCACCAGCCCTGGCCTCCCACCA
Organism: Molossus molossus; assembly: GCF_014108415.1. Classification (NCBI taxonomy): domain Eukaryota; kingdom Metazoa; phylum Chordata; class Mammalia; order Chiroptera; family Molossidae; genus Molossus; species Molossus molossus. The sequence continues at coordinate 78,496,697 of NW_023425345.1, forward strand.
CACAGAGGGGAGCATGAGGACAAGGCAGCCTCACGGACGCTTCTCCCTCTTCCTCCTGCAGCTGTGAGCAGCTCCCGCGGTGGCATGGTGTGTGGGCCTGAGCCCCTGGCCGCCAGCTCCACCCTGTCCCGCGGCAGAGTCACCTTCTCTGGCAGCAGCATCCATTCTGGCGGCATCTGTGGCTCCAGCCTGGGTGGGGCCCAGGTTGTCATGGGCAGCGGGGACCTACTGAGCACAGGCTTCAGGGGAGGCTCAGTGCTTGTGAGGGAGTCCTGCACCCCCAGCGTGCCCTGCCCGCTGCCCACCGAGGGCGGCTTCAGCAGCTGCAGTGGGGACCGTGGCAGCCGCAGTTCCAGTGTCCGCTTCGTGTCTACCACCACCTCCCGCCGGACCAAGTACTAAGAGCCTAGTGCCAGCGAGCCACTGCCCAGGGAAGAACCATCTCAGTGTCTCCTGCTTCTGTCCCCTCGGCATCCGGCCTCTGGGCTGGAGGGGCTACCCCTCCTGCCAGGAAGGGACACAGCTCTGCCTGGCCTGTGTCCTCTGGGGGATACTTTTCTCCACCTCGATGCTCCATCCGCAGCCCCATCCAGACTGGTTTCTTCCCGACTCCCAATTCCCTTCCTTTGGATCACTCCTCACCAGCCAGCCAAACAGCCTCAAGACAGCAGATTCAATACAACAAAGATCTGCCCGGGACCAAAGGAGCAGTCCGAAGCCAAAGAGAATGTCTGCGGGCGCATCACCACCCCGGCTTTGCATTACTTTGCAGGATGGCAAGCTGACTGTCCACCCTGCAGCTGGCCTACTGCCCTTTGCTTCCTCTCCCTGGCAGAGAAGGTTTTTCCCTGCTGTTCCTGACTCCGAAGGATCCACAGTCCTGGGTGGCCCAGGAGATCCGTTAGTACCCTGAGATTGTTCTTCTCCAAGGGGCATATGTCCTGGCTGCTTCTCTTCCTGGGTCGTTGGTTTAACTCTGTGGCATGTGAACTCATGAGGTGTGTGGGTGCTCATGGAGAGGTGGGCTCTGCTACACCCCGCACACCTGTTGGTGGTGGGAGGGAGGCCTGGCCCTGTCCGCTGCAGCAGGGCTTATGTCTGCAAGCTCCAGGGAGGCCTAGGGTGGGGTAGGTACCTGTTTGTATGCTCTTTGTGTTTCTGAGTTTTCAATAAACTTGCCAAGCTAACATCACTGGGACTCTGGCCTCTCCTTCTGGATCATCCTGGGGATGGGGGGATCCTAGACTCCATCCTGGGATTTGGCAGAGGCTGGTATCCTGGGCACAGGGTAGATCCTGAGAAAAGAGAGCTCAGGTCCTTCTCTGGAGGGGCTCATAGTTCGGCAAGGGAGAGAAGACATATAGCAAAGGCTCTGAAAACAAGTACCAAGCAGCCCACTTCTCTCCAGGCATTGCCCTGCGCCTCCAGGTGCCCTTCTTCTGACCAAGTTGAACCCTTCCACGTGTTCCCTAGATCCACCCCACACCCAGTTCCTCTGGGATCACTTCAGGGGGCTTCCTGATTTTTCTGTCCCCACTCCTACCCTCATCCAACTCATTCACCATGATGCTGCTATAGAGGCCTTTCTCACATGGAAAACTGAGCATGCTTATAGCCCCCAGTGGCTCCCCATTGCCTTCCAAATCATTCACATTTCTTAACATGGCATGTAAACCCTGAATGATCAGCTCATACACCCCTGCTCCCCTCCCCATGTATCCCACTTTCAGCCTATCATTCTTTATTTGTTCATTTAACACTTGATGGGGGCTCACTGCATGCCAGGCCTGGTGCCGGGGACACAGCCATGAACAGGACTTGGTCCTTGTCCTCAAAGAGCTTTTAGTCCCACGTGACAGATGGACAGCCAAACAGGCAACTGTGGCTCGATACATGTTATGTGTTAATAGAACCAATGCCACAGTGCACAGAGGTGAGGCCCGTCCCAGACTTGGGGCATCATTAAGTGCTCCCTGGAGGCTGTGGAGCCCCAGGAGACAGGAAGGATGATGAGTTGGCCATACTAAGAAGGAAGAAGTGTCTCAAGTAGAGGCAACAACATGTGTAAAAGCCAAGAGGATGGAGAGAGCATGCCCAGTGTGGGGGTCTGCCCGAGGCTGAGTATGACTGCAGCGCAGTTGGGGGGGCAGGACTCAGCTGAGGTGCAGTCATGACCAGACCCCTAGACGGAGCCCCATCAGGGCGCATATCTCACATGGGGGACTGTGTGCCACTCTGCCTCACCCAGAGAGTCCTCCTTAGACAGCAGTGAGCAGATCTTCCACCTTCATGCATGCCGCCTTCCCCGGGCTTCATCCAGCAACCTGAGAACTTAGGGGGTTCTACTCACAGCCTAAGGCCTGCCTGACCCCAGACTCACCAGCCACCTGCCCTCTTGCTTCCAGGGACTCCTGACTTCCCACCTCATCTCCTGTGTGCAAAGTCACACGCACCCCTCAGGTGACAGCAACATCAAGGTTGTTGTCTTCGGGCCTCGGTGCCTCCCCTCAGCCAGACCCACATTTGCCCTGTGCCAGTTATCAATTCATTGCCTCAGTCCAAATCCACCCTTATTGCCCAGTCTGTGCAAAGGGGTCTGACCCCTGCAGATATTTCCTCTTCCCTGCTGGCACCAAGTAATGCCTGGTCGGTAGGCATGTCCACAAACACCGGAGAGACCGTGCGAAGGAGGGGCCTTTGCTTCCGCTGTGCGCTCTGCAGTCCCGGTGCAGATCCCTGCAGTGCCCACCGTCCCGCGCTCAGGCCCCAGCAGCCAGCAGCCTCCCCAGCACCCTTCTTGGGCAACTGCATAGCAGTGTGACTCCAACAAGACACCTCCTTGTGAAAAGCTTTTCCCAGCACCCTGAAGGTGTGTTTCTGGTATGTGCTGGGTGGAAGGTTCCCAGCAAATCCCACTGGTGTGGCAGCACAGCGACTTCTCGGGAACCCTCTGAGAAGCAGCTGCGCCCTCGCCAGCGAGGTCTGGATCTCAGCCAGGGCTTCTCCTTGGGGCGTCTATCCAGCCCTAGTTGCTAGTCCTTACATCTCTCATTTCTATACTCTTTAGAGTGCTTTTCCCCTCATGACTCCAGCCCCCAATATTGTCTGTATGAAACTTCCCCTGTTGAGGTTACCATGTGGGACTGTCCCTTGATTGGGCCCTGACTGACACATGCCACTTGGATGGCATTGCTTCCAACCTCTCGGGCCGGACGATAAGCCAGCACTGGACTGCTCAGGCTCCAGCCATCAGGTCTCTTCTCTTCCCTCTCTACCTCACCCCGTAGGTGGCCTCACCCAGTCTCCTGGCTCTAAAAGGCATCCAAATGCCAGTAACTCCTGAGTTGGTATCTCCACCCAGACCTTCCATGCACTACAGGCTGGTACACAGATTGCTCAGTGGCAGCTTCATCTGCATATCAAATGGGCATTTCAAACCAAACATGTCCGGAACCAAACTCCTCATGTGCCTTATTCCCTCCCTTGCTGCTCCTGCCATATGAATGGACAGTTCTTTTAGTTGCTGAAGAGAAATAAATAAATAAAATCTTAGCATCACCTGTAGCCTCTCTATTTCTCTAACATCCCCATATTTAATCCGTCAGCAAATCGCGTCAGAATCCAGCTGCTTCCCCACCTCCGTGACCACCAGGAGACCCAAGCTGCCATGGCTCCTGCCTGGACAGCTGTCGCCTCTTTAACTGGGCTCCCTGCTCCTCCCGCCTCCTTCAGTCTGTTCTCAGAAAACAGCCAAGGGGATGCTGTTAAAACTAAGTTGACCTCCAGGTTCTTCCATGATGGAGTAAGCTTATTGTGGCTCTCCCATGGATCACAACTAAAAACTCTGGGTAAAATAAAAATAAAAAAACTATCAGAGGACTCAAAAAACGAGACAAAAGCAGGTAAATCACAGCAGGAAGACAAAGCTTGCAGAAGTCGCCCATGTGTTTTCTCCGTCTGCTCACGTGGCTTTGAGCTGAGTGTTGGCCCCGGTTGTGGGCCTGGGAGACATCAGCATGACCAGCCAGAGCTCCAGTAGAAACCCCATCTTCCTAACCAGAGAAAGCAGGAAAAGGGACCCAGTGGGCTGGAAAGTATGGAAGGGGAATCCTCACGTTCTCCTCTTTCCTCTCGTGGCTTTGCCCTGAGAGCAGACCTCCGTCATGGAGCTGTGCGGCCGCAATGACATGGGCAGCAACACTCCAAGAGAAACCTGACTTTCCTGGCTGAGGGAACCAGGAAAAGGGACTGTGATAAAGGGGGAAGGAGAGGAAGAGGAAGGGATTCCTCTGTGTGTAAATCCTCTCAAGTCCTGGGCTCTCCCTTGAGCTGCACACTCATGAGAGACCCAAAGCAGCAGGTCACAGGCTTTGAGAACTAAGGTAAGATTTAAACCACTGCCCAAATTTCAGGCAAACCCCTGAGTGCCATATACACAGGACGGACACAAAGCAGCAAACAAAGGCCTGAAAACTGAACTAAGTTTGGAACCATTGGAGAAATAGAAATTGCATTCTGAGCTCTACTAAAACAAAACAGAACTGAACACTCTCCAGAGGATTTCGGCAGGACTAAGGGTCTATACATCAGAAGATTTCAAATGTCCAAGATATGAGCTAAAATTATTTTGACATTCAAGGAACCAGGAAAGTGTGGCCAGTTCTCAAGGGGAAAGGAAAGCAATGGATGCCAATCCCAAGATGACACAGATGTTGGAATTAGCCCACAAAGATCTTGAAGCCCAGTATAACTCTGTCCCAGGAGATAGAGGTAAACACATTTGAAGTGAATTAAAGTTTCTTAGCACAAAATAGAAACTATGAAAACAGAACCAATGGAAATTTTAGAACTGAAAAATACTACATTTACATTTTTAAAAATTATCGATAAACTCCATGGCAAAGAGGAGAGGGGGGGAAAAAGAGTCAACAACTTGAAGATAAATTAATAGAAATGATCCACTATAAAGAATAATAAAAAAATACTTTTTAATCTACATAAAAATGGCACATTATATCTAGGGGAACAAGAAGTCTTACCACAGATTTCTCGTCAGAAACCATGAAAGACAGAGGATAGTGGAATGACATCTTTCAGTGCCGTCAACCCAGACTTCTAGGTCTGGCAAAAATATCCTTCAAAAGTGAATGCAAAAAAAGAGACATTCTCAGATGAAAGGGAACTAAGAGAATTTGTCACCTGCAGACATACTCTAAAAAGAAGGCAAAAGTTCTTCAGAACGAAGGAAAATACTACTGTAGGAAAACAGTAAGCCTCTTGCCTTACCTGTAAACGGGAAAATATTTTCTACATCAAAGAGTTGTTGTGGAGATGACATGCAATGGCATAGCTGAAGTGCTTAGCACTTAGCCTAGTGCACAGTGGGTACACAATAAATGGTTGCTATTGTTTTGATGAAGGTGGTGGGGTGGTTCTAGTTTTATTACTAATGGAGAATCGCTTTGTTTGGCAGCTCAGCCACTCCGGTGACAAGCACGAATGGATGCTGCAGTGTCGGTGGACTGTTGCCAGCATTTGTATCTCAAGTACCAGAGCTCTGAGTGGCAGGCAGGTAGGCAGGCAATTGCCTGGCCTTTCCTGCTCCGGCAACCAGGACTGAGCCTCTGCCCCACCAGCTGTGGGGGTTTGCTGCCCTCTGCTGGCCTCCAACTTCCGAGGTGCCACTGCGCAGGACATTTTCAAAGCAAAGTATTTAGTGATTTGACATTGTTGGGGGAAAGGGAAGCTTAGAGTCTTTCTCTCTCTCTCTCTCTCTCTCTCTCTCTCTCTCTCTTGATTTTAGAGAGAGAGAGGAAGGGAGAGGGAAAGAACGATAGAAACATTGATGAGAGAATATCGATTGTCCGCCTCCTGCATGCCCCCCACTGGGGATTGGGCCCAGAACCTGGGCATGTGCCCTGACTAGGCAAACCGGCGACTTCTTGGTGCACGGGTCGATGCTCAACCAATGAGCCACATCAGCCAGGCAAAGCTTAGAGTCTTTTTAAACATTTTTTTTCCTTCCAAAATTGTGTTTAGGACACAAGCATTACAACAATGAATAGCAATGTTAACAAAGAATCCACGCCCACCTCACAGCCCAGCCCAGCACTGTTTCCACGTTTCTGTGTTCATGTCAGTCTTGTTCCCGCAGGTGCTCCGAAAACCACAGGCTCAACACAGGACAAAGCCACAGAGGGCTCTGAGTCCTATGGCTTTCAAACTGGGTGTGCTCCTCGGGGCCTAGCGCCGGGGTTTCCCACAAGTAGCACTTTCTGTCAAACATCACCTATCTAAAGTACCCAAGATATCCATTCACTTAAACATTCAATCAGTCAACAATATTTACTGAGCACTTGCTATATTCCCAACACTGTTCTAAGGGCTTGAAACCCATCACTGAACAAAATGGACAAAATCCCTGCTCCCATGAAGTTTATTTGGGGTTGAGAGGCAAGACTGACTATGATCAATAAATAGAATAAGTAATTCCATTATAGAGTGTGTTACAAAGTGCTAAGTGCTATGGAACAAAAAGAAAGATCCGAGGAAGATAAGCCTGATGAAGACTGCCGAGGAATGGGAGGGCAGGTTGCCACTTTAAAAGAAGGGTCAGGGGCCCTGGCCGGTTTGGCTCAGCGGTTAGAGCGTCGGCCTGCAGTCCAGAGAGACCCGGGTTCGGTTCCCGCTAAGGGCACGTACCTCGGTTACAGTTTGTCCCCGGCCCTGGTTGGGCCGTGCGGGTGGCAGCCGCTTGATGTGTCCCTTCCACGTCGATGTTTCTCTCTCTCTTCCTCTCTCTCCCCCCCACTATATCTGAAAAAAAAAAAAAATGTCCTCAGGTGAGGATAAAAATTAATTAAAAAGTAAATAAAAGAAGGGTCAGGGGCCTCCATGAGAGGCAATATTTGAGCAAAGACCCACCGGTGGCAATGGAGCAAGCACATGGCTGAGAGCATTCTGGACAGAAGGGACAGCCAGTGCAAAGGCCCTGGGTCTGGAGAGTACCGTGTGGCTGAGGAGCAGCAGGAAGGGTATGGTTGCCACGAGCAAGAAGCTGGGTTGAGAGAGGTAACGACGGGGGCAGGCAGTGCATGGCCGTGCTGGCCATAGTTGGGATCTGGCTTTTATTCCTGGTGAAATGGGGAGTCACCGGGGTGTTTGAGCAAAGGAGGGACACAATCCAACTTAATGCTTTAAGGGGATCACTCTGCCGTTGAGAATGGAGCGGAAGGGGCCAGGTCAAGCAGAGAGACCAGCATGTCAATCTTATCTGTTTTTATAACTATGTATATAGTCATGTGTTGCTTAACAACAAGGATACATTCTGAGAAATGCATCATTGGGCGATTTCATCCTTGATAAAGAGGAATGAAGCTCCCAGAGTGCACCTCCACAAACCGCTGGGACAGCCGCCTGCACACCCAGGCTGTGTGGTGCCCAGCACTCCCAGGCCACACGCCCCACAGCGTGGGTCCGCACTGAACACCGTGGGCAACGGTGACACGATGGTAAGTATCTGTGCACCCGCGTACATCTAACCATACAAAAGGTACCCACAGGGATGGGATAAAGATAAAGACGGTGCACCTCTGGAGGGCACCTGCGCGACTGGAGCTGGCGGAACTGGAAGGTGCTCTGGGTGAGGCAGTGAGTGACTGTGGGGCCAGGACTCGGCTGTCTCTACTCGGACTGTACAAACACTGTACACTGGGCTGCCCTAAATTCATAAAAAATACTTTTCTTTCTTCAATAATAAGTTAACTTTTATAAATCGACTTCAATAAAAAATATAAACTTTTTATTTCTTTAACTTTTCAATTCTTTTGTGATAACACATATCCTAAAACACCAACACATTCCACAGCTGTACTAAAAAAGTATACCCTTTCTCTGTAGCCTTATTCTATACGCTCTTTTCTATTTTAAAAAATGTTTTTATCTTTTTTACGTTTTAAACTTTTTTTGTTAAAGACTGAGACACAAACACACATAGTCGCCGAGGTCTACAGAGGGTCGGCATCATCAACATCGCTGTCCTCCACCCCCGCATCCTGTCCCCACGCACAAAGCTGTCATCTCCTAGGATAACGAGGCTTCTTCTGGGCTGCCTCCTGAAGGGCCTGCCTGAGGCTCTTCCTGAGCTGTGATTCTTCTCAAAAGTACATCAGTGGCTTGGTTTGTGTCTCTTTTCCATCATAGATTTGTTTGCAAGCAACTAATGCTCCATGAACATTCCTGTCTGTGAATAAAAACCTTTCAGTATAGGAGTCCGTGTTTTCAAATGTCTTACGGAGCTTGCAGAGGACTGCAAAAGCTTCTGCGAAAGCCTTCGCTGTGAGTGTTCTCGGGGTTTCTTTTCTTCTCGTGCAGCTTCCTTTTCTCCTGCCTCTTCTTCAGCGCTGGGTGCCTGTTCCAGTTCCAACAACTTCTCCTTAGCCAGTTCCTCAGAAACCACCTCTAGGAGCTGCTCAGTGTCATCACCATCCACACACAGGTGAAAGTTGTTTGCCATCTCAGCAAATGTTGATGTTTGCAACCTTTGCACTACGACACTGTGATGGCTACAATGTCACTTGGCAGTAGGACTTTTCCAGCTCCATTATAATTTTATGGGACCACAATCCTATTTGTGATCCATCACTGACCAAAACATTGTTATGCTGCAGATGACTATAGTTCAGTACCCCAGGACCAAACCTCAAGGGAGCTCCTTAACCATGCCGTGATAGACATCTGGGCCTCCGGACTCCCACAGAAGCCCCATATGTCTCCCCAGCACGGGCCATAGGGATCTGGCTCAAATGATCATCTCCCCTCCGCATCAAGCAGCTGATAGCAGCCACTATCAGTTTTAGATAGCTAGTTTCTTCCTAAGATTTAGGGAAATGGTTTTAGTGCTAAAAATAAAAGAAGAAAACTATTCCCAAAGATTTGTATGACCATTTTTGAAATTAGAGGCTCTGTATTTACTTAGCATCTGCTCTGACCTAAAATAGCCATAGGAAGCAGCAAAGCCACCAGAGAAAGCTGCCTGAGGAGGGCGTGTGGATTGCTTTCAGGAGGAGACTAGAGATTCTTAGAGTTCCTGGCAGAGAAGCCTAGGAAGGTGGGTCAGCCCAGGAGCAGCTCTTTCGACTGGATGAGGGCCCAGCTCCCGATGCGTTGGGGATGGGCCGGTGGTCCACCCAGCTCCTTCCTGTTGCTCCAACTCACTCCTCTCATAGGGAGTCTCTGAGTCATGCCCAAGTTTCATAAAAGCCAAAGAATGTGCCACAGAGCTAGACGGCCCTTCAAGAGCTGTGCCCCAGTACCAGGACGTGGTGTAGATTCAAACACAGTAACAGTGTGGAGGAGACCAGCAGAGATGACGGGCAATGCCCGACTTAGATGAGCCGTGTGGGGAGCCATCAAGGCCCTGCTCAGGACGTGCCGTGCCCATAGGGAGCCAGTCAGGGCGGATGCGCAGAACCAGCCAGCCGGGAAAGACAGAGATGACCCATGAAAGCCCAGGCAGGCCAGACACAGAAGGGTCAACAAGGCAGGACGGGAAGGTACCTGCACTCCTTTATCTTTGGACAAATCCAGAAAGCATTTCTAGAAGCAGGGGGGTTAAAGCACAGTAGAGACAGCAGAAGGGAAGGGCGGTCGTGACCCCCTGAACAGGGAAGAGCCAGCATTCCTCTGACAAGCATCACAGCTTAGTAGCAGGAAGGAGAAGGAGGATGCATCTGAGGTGGGTTCCGGGGAAATGATAAGGCCTCTGGGGAAACCTCAGGGATGGGCTGCAGGAGGTCGGAGAAGTGTGGAAATTTGCCTGGGCTCCAGGGTGGGGTAAAGAAACTCTCTCATCCAATTAACTCTTGAAGGCTTCCTGGAAGAGGTGACTTCTTGGGAGCATTTTAAATTATGGGAAGGACATGGGTTCTTGAGTGGACATTCCTGACATTGGGTGTGACCTTCAAAAGGTACGGGGGCAGGAGAGTACAAGACCAAAAGGGTGATAAATGACAACACCCAGGACAAGAGGGTGTGGAAGGGATAATTGGAGTTACCTGAGGAGCCCTGGAAGGGCATTGTGTAAGCTTCCTGCTGAGGCAGGGAGGGGGGAGTCCTAGCCTCCCTCTGACTAGTTCACCAAGGCTCCTGGAGAGGAAGCTGGCTGTTCTGGGACATTCCAGGCCAAGTGTAACCAGGGAGAACATTTAGGGTATGGGGAGCAAACAGGTCACAGGTGGGCAGTAAATGAGGAGGGGCCGGTGAAGGGAGGTCCGGCTCCCATCCCAGCACAGGATGAGGATCTGGTCCTACCAAGCAGAGGTGGTGGGTGATGGGCAGAGAGGCACAAAGCTATGGGTTTTATGCCCCTCCCTTGGGTAGAACCATGTGACAAAGGCCTATGTGCTGTGAGTCCAAGGCAGCTGTGTCCAACTGGTCTGGTCTATGAGTTTCTCAGTTGCCTGAATGACCTGGTAACAGTGCATGAGGACCTAGCCTCCCTCTCCAGCACAGCCCCTCCCATCCAAAGTGCCACCCCGACAGCCATCCTGGGCAGCCCTGCCAGCCCTGGTCTCAGCTGCCATCTGCAGTGATACCCAGTGTCCATGAGTACATCCCTATGCCGGGTTGGGCCCACCCTCACTTCACACCTACCTACCGAGGTACTCACACCATTGTTCTGGATAGTTCTGCTGGTCCTGGGTGGGTAATCCTATTTCCGAACGCAGTCGAGCTTCCCCAGGTCTCCTGAGTCCCCTACCTCCCCTTTCCCACCCCCAATGCCCAGGCCCAATTCAGGGTGGAGGTTTGGGAGGTGTGTGTGTGTGTGTGTGTGTGTGTGTGTGTGTGTGTGTTGGGGGCATAGGGGAGCAGCTGACACGGGAGCCACCCTATAGGAAAAAGCCTTCACTCTCTCCTGCCCCCAAGAAGCAGCAGAAATGGGTCATCTTCCATCCTCTTCAATAAGCTGAAGGACAGCAGGGGCTCGTAGGAGTTGAGAGAAGAGGGCGAGGTTTTATGGCTCTCGAGGCTGCCGAGCAGAGGGCCCACCCGTACTCCACCTCCCACACTCAGCCACCACCCTCCTCCCCACTTTCAAAGGGCCAAATCTTTCTCGGCCCATAGACCTCAGCTCCAGGTCTACACAGCTGTCAGTCAGTGAGCTCACTGTCCAAGGCACCAGAATACACCCTTGGATCCAGGCCAGCAGAGCCCCTGCTGAGGGATGGAGGTTGGGAAACCATCCCCTGTGCTCCCCAATAGAGCTTCCTGTCTCCACCCCCAGACTCCACCCCAGATTTTTATACTAGTGAAATCAGGTTAAAGAAAACATGAAAGGCAGCCTTGGAGGAGTAAAGAAGTCATAAATACGCAGAGGAGGCGAAGACTGTGGGTGGGGCAGAAACAGGTTCCATCTCTGCTAGGGGAGGGGTGCAGGGCTTGTGGAGGGTGCTTCTGATAGGAACCAAGAGTCACTTTCCTTTATGCAAAGTTTTCTGATCCCCAAAGCACATTCTTGCATATTATCCAATTAATCCTTCCAATAACCCTAAAAAGCAATGATAAATTCCCCATTTTAGCCAAGGAAACGGAAGCGCAGAGAAGTTAAGAATTCCCTCAAAGCCACATAGCTAGAAAGGGTCCAGGTTTGAACCAGGTTTTCCAACTGTGATGCCATTGCCCACGTTGTTAAATGCAAGTAGCTTTCCCATCGGTGGCTGTGCTTTGAAGATCACCTGGGGCCACAGTGAGGCTACCTGCTCCCCACCAGCTGCCCAAGGTCTTGCTGCCCTACTCAGAGAACAGGTGTGGAGTGTGCAGGTAGAAACAATCAGCCTGGACCTGGGTGAAGACCTGCGTTGGACCCGGTCGTAGAACGAGTACAGAATGTCTGGCATTTGAGGGAAGATTCAGGAAAGGAGGACACAGTGGCAGTGTCTGGTTCTGGGAGGCTCCCTGGAGGGATTGTCATCCTCAGAGGGATTCCACCTGCTCTTTTTCCGGAAGCTTCTAACACCTTGGGTGTCTGGCTGGCATCCCTACGGGCAGGGACCACATCCTCCAGGCCCATGCTCACTAAACATTAAAAGAATAGCACTCATTCTAATTAGTGTCCCCAGGACACACAGGGAAGCAGGGAAGTGAGAAGGATCCAGAAGTCACAGCACCTTAGATAAGAAGAGTCACTGTTCTACCAGCAGTCTCTAAATGCTCCTCTGAGCATGACAGTTCTGAGACTGACTGACAGGATGAGTCCCTCCTCTGGCTGGCGGTCTTGGAAGAGAGACTGAAAGGACCTGTTTCTTTTTAAATTGCCAGGGGCAGGTGCCCAGAGCAAGTTCATAGCAGTGGGTTATCCCAGGTTAGGGTTCTCCGTCCTTCAGCCAAGCGGGAGAAAGTGGCTTTGGGAGGCTCCCATTACCACAAGTGGCTGTTATTGAGACCGCTGAGAGTTAAGCGTTTTGCAGTCTTGCTGGGTGAGAAATGAAGGCTCTGGAGCGGAGTCTTCTGGACTGGAATCCAGAAGGTTCTAAGAGACCATACTCCACCCCTCCGTCCTGCAGGGAGCATGGCCAAAAAAGCCCCTCTGGACCTGAACCACCTTCCAGGCAATGCTGCCTGGGTGGGTGAGGATCCGCCTGACCTTCCCCTGAAACGCAGCGATTCACTTGACAATGGATGCTGCGCGGAGCAGGAGGAAAGGGGCAATCCCTTCTCGTGGTCTGGCCCAACCTGGGACCCTAGAGCTTCTCCCGGAGACAGCGGCTCTGCCTCTACCCCAAGCCAGCCACCTCACACTGTTGTGGAGTTCAAATCCGTCTCCAGGTGTGGGTTGAGGCCATCCCACAGGGATAATATGAGAAAATTAATTACTTAATGTATGTAAACGAGCTTTGAAGATGAAAAGTGCAAACGCACAGTGTTCCTAATAACATCTTCAATACTTTCACGGAGTCCCAGAGTCGCCACTGAGCTCACCTTTAAGATGAGTCTTTGGGGAGTTGCTGGCAAACTCCCCAAGCCAATAAACAACATAAAATGCCTTTTCACTACTTTTATGCAGCCAACCCTACCTCTCCCCACCAATAAAAGGACCAGGAAGGATCAGAGAGGCCAGAAGAACCTGAGCAGGGCATCCCTCCGCCCTGGAAGACTCCCGCGGCACGAGCCTCTGCCTAGACGCACACGATGTCCTGCCGCTCCTACCGGATCAACCCAGGATGTGGGGTCACCAGGACCTTCAGCTCCTGCTCGGCTGTGGCCCCCAAAACCGGCAACCGATGCTGCATCACCGCCGCCCCTTATCGGGGTGTGTCCTGCTACCGGGGGCTGAGCGGCTTCGGTAGCCGCAGCCTCTCTCACCTGGGCGCCTGTGGGCCCCGCATGGCTGTGGGCGGCTTCCGCGCCGGCTCCTGCGGCCGCAGCTTCGGATACCGCTCCGGCGGCGTGTGCGGCCCCAGCCCGCCCTGCATCACCACCGTGTCGGTCAACGAGAGCCTCCTCACGCCCCTCAACCTGGAGATCGACCCCGATGCGCAGTGCGTGAAGCATGAGGAGAAGGAGCAGATCAAGTGTCTCAACAACAGGTTCGCTGCCTTCATCGACAAGGTCAGTGAGGCCCAGGATGGTCCAGAGAAGGCTCCAGCCCTGCCCTCCTTCGGGAAGGTCCCAGTCTGCTGGGGAGACAGCGCGACAGCCAGGTTTGAGCCAGCAGAGGGAGAAACGCAGCCATTACAGGCAGGAGGATCAGTTTGCACTAATTCCAACAAAGTGTATCGGGGGCCCAGAGTGGTCCAGAAATCAAGTCTGTGGTCTGAAGTGCTTGTGAGCTTCTGGAGATAACAAAGGAGTATCAGAGCTGCCCTTGCAACTGGACTGGGCACTGGGTGCTGGAAGAGTGGGAGCCAACAGGGAGAAGGAAGGGCATGTGGCTCATGGCCCAGGCAGCTCGGAAGGGGCTGGGGCGCGGCTGGGAGCCAAGCTGCCGCCCATCCTTGCTGGGCCCCTCAGCAGAGTGGGACCTCAGGCGAGTTACGTGCCTGGATAACAGAACCAGCCTCAATTGGTGGTTGTGAGAATTAATGGGTACATACATAAAAAATGCGAGCACATAGTAAGTGCTCAATAAATGTTAGCTGTCAGTGTTATTTTCCAAGGACAGCAGTGAGCAAGGAGGTGTGACAGTTAACCAACCAGGCTTGGAGCGTCTTTCATGGATGGAGGCTGAGACTATGGAAGGGAAGGCGGCCAGGCTGGTGAGAGGAGGCCCACGACACCGTGTGATAAATGCCACAGTGCTGTGAGGCTGCCTCCCAAAAAGGCCACCTCTACACCTGCCTTCGTGTTGGCTCCTCCAGTGTCCGTGATGCCTCACTCTGGGGGAGTAGACAGGACCAAGCTCTGGGGTCTGGGATCAGAGGCTCTGGAGCCACAGGTGTGACCTTCCTGTTATCACTTTCTCTGTAGTGATCTTAATTTTCGAAATGACCCAGTGGGGTATATTATTATCTCCATTTGTTTGGAATAACAAATTGAAGCTGAGAGAGTTTAGATGAGTTGCTTAGACACACTGTAGTGAGCAGGTGAAGGGGACTCAGTATGCTTAGACATACTACAGTGAGCAGATCCTGTCTCCATCACAGTGTGACAATAAGCTAGGCATCTCACACCATGTACAGTTTCCCCATCTGTGTGCTGAGGGAAATAACATCTCCCCACCCAACAGATTGTAAGAATTGAATGAACTAGATAGATAGATGATAGATAGGTAGGTAGGTAGATAGATAGATAGATAGATAGATAGATAGATAGATAGATGTATATAGATAGATACAGATACAGATACAGATATAAATAGGTGTGTTTGGGGGGGTGTCTATGTGTGTGTGTGTGCGTGTGTATCTTGCACAAGCCCTGGCACCACATGGCAAATACTCAATAAGTGTTGCATAAATGGATTATAATAATTGTTAATTATAGTGATTACAGAAATAGTTAAACTAGTGAAGAACTTACTATGTGTCAGGGACTGTTCTGAGCACTTGCATGTATTAACTTGTTCAGTCTTCACAACTCTAACGAAGGTACTATGATCATCTCTGTTTTAGAAACAAGAAAACCAAGCACCAAGAACTTAGGCCACTTTCCCACTTACAGTGGCAGAATTGGGACTTGTACCAATTTTGGTTTCAAGCTGGGGTGCTTTCCCTCATACGCACACTGCCTCTCTGGGGGTTGGGAGCCAGGGCCCTTGAGGTGCAGACACTCAACCCCCTGGCTCAGGCCTCAGCTGGCCCTGGCTGTCCAGGGAACACCAGGGCAGAGCAAGCTCTGTGGACCATGCCCCCCAGACCCCCCACTGAGCCTCTTTCTCGACCCTGGGCGGCAGGTGCGCTTCCTGGAGCAGCAGAACAAGCTGCTGGAGACCAAGTGGCAGTTCTACCAGAACCAGCGCTGCTGTGAGAGCAACCTGGAGCCGCTGTTCAATGGCTACGTGGAGACGCTGCGGCGGGAGGCCGAGTGTGTGGAGGCCGACAGCGGGAGGCTGGCCTCGGAGCTCAACCACGTGCAGGAGGTGCTGGAGGGCTACAAGAAGAAGTGAGTGCAGGATAACCAGGGGGGACACAGAGGGAAGGGAAGGCTCCGCCTGCTACCTTCTGGAAACAGCTTCTCTAAGTTCCTGCCTGTCAACCGGAGCTCCCTGGAATCCCAGGGAATGTCCCGGAGAGACCCAGGTTTCTTCTGATCCTTTGGCCCCACCTCCACCCCGGGAGGTCCTGGAGGTCTTAGAGCTGGTTTCCGGGGGGGGGGTGGGGGGTGAGGAAAGAATCCCTGTGGAGCTCCGCAGCTGCCTCTGTTCCTGCCCTCCCAGCTCACCTGCTTGACACAATCTCTGTGCGCTCCCTGCCCAGGGCATTCGCTCTCTCTGCGTCTGGGATGCACAGATGATTCTAGACTTCAGGGAGAGCGTGCTTCCCTGCTCTCACCCCACAAGCAGAGACCCGGGATGGAATAAGCCAGGCTGGCACAAGGACTAGCCCATGAATAACACACAAAGTAGACCATGGAGAGAACAAGATAGCATTCGCAGGGAGTTCATCCCTCTTGGCCCCAGAAGAGCTTGCCTGGGAACTGGGATAGTATCCAAGCGCCGACCTCTCAGCTCTGGCACCTCTGTCCCCCACACTCAGGTATGAAGAGGAGGTGGCCCTGAGAGCCACAGCAGAGAATGAGTTCGTGGTCCTCAAGAAGGTGAGGGGACTGGTCACAGGGCAGGGAGGGAGGGCACCCATCTGTGCAACCTCCAACGGGATGCGTGGTCACCACACTGACCTCAGAGGCACCTTCGTTCCTCGGGTGTCCCCACACCACGCCCCTCCTCCTCTCTCCACCACCAGGACGTGGACTGCGCTTACCTGCGGAAATCAGACCTGGAGGCCAATGTGGAGGCCCTAGTGGAGGAGTCCAGCTTCCTGAAGCGCCTCTATGACGAGGTGAGGAGGCCCCTGCCAACCAGCCAGAGCAGTGAAGGGGAGATATGGAGATCTGGGGAGAGGGGAGAGGGTGTGCTGTGTGCATGTGTTTGCCCCATGCGTAATATAAGCATGAAAAGAACATGTACACACAAGCAAAAAGGGCATGGTATGTGGCTGTCACAGACACTTGTGTGTATGTGCCGAGTTGAGTGCCTGGCATACGTGTCAGAGGACTGTGGGTTGCATGTGGTCAGGCCTCACCCTGTCTGTGAGCACCTCCGCATGCTGCAGTGTGTGTGCCTGTGTGCTGGTCTGTACACATGTCTATGTGCACATGGATATAAAAGTACCTATGGGGGTAGGCATCAGGGTGGGTTTCTAGTCAGAGAGGGGTCATAATTAATGGACAAATCATTAGTCCTGGCAATGAAACACCATTCCCCTGCCGGATGACTTTGGGTTGGGTCTTTCATATGCCGGGCCTCAGTTTCCCCATTTGTTAAGTCAGAGGCTCTCCCCAGCTGACCTCTAGGGCCTCTTCCAGCTTTATCGTTTTATAATGTGTCTGTGTGTGAATGACAGTGGGTGGGAACCTGGGAGTCATGAAGCATTTATGACCAGTGTCCCCTCCAGAGAGTGGGCACTGCCCCCAGGAGTGGAGCAGAGAGCCCAGATCAGGCAGCAGAACCAAATGCATGGGTTTTGGTCTCACAGGAGCTCCAGGTTCTCCACGCTCACATCTCAGACACCTCGGTCATCGTTAAGATGGACAACAGCCGGGACCTGAACATGGATTGTGTTGTGGCCGAGATCAAGGCTCAGTATGATGATGTCGCCAGCCGCAGCCGGGCTGAGGCTGAGTCCTGGTACCGCAGCAAGGTGAGTGCCACAGGACACCTGCCTCTACACTTGGCAGTGGGAGGCATGCCAGGTACATATGAGAAAAGCTTCTTTGTCTGGGGTCCTGATCCTAGGGATGGTAACAGAGGGCAGACAGCTCTCAGGTTGAGGTGGCAGGACAGGGCTGCAAGGACGGTGGCCCAGGCTGAGACTATACAACCTGCCCTGTCATCCGTGGTGTCCTGAGTGGGTGGCACGTCACATCCTGAGTCTCTGCTTCCCCCAGTGTGAGGAGATGAAGGCCACAGTGATCCGTCACGGGGAGACCCTGCGCCGCACCAAGGAGGAGATCAACGAGCTGAACCGCATGATCCAGAGGTTGACGGCCGAGATTGAGAATGCCAAGTGCCAGGTACGAATGTGGGGAGCACTTGGATACCCAGCACAGGCAGACTACAGCACGAGGTCCTTTGCCCCCCTGGTCTCAGTCAGGCTTCACGGTGTGCATGTGACCCAGAGAGTGGGCAAGGACTCTACTACACAACACTTGAGCTGGTATAAATCATATCACTGATGACCCCTTTCTTGGCCACCCTTTTCCACTGCCAAGGAGATTTGGTGAAAAGCTTAACCATCTCCCCCTTCATGTTTACACCCCATTAACTACGTGGTCAAAGGGAGTTAACCTGCCTTCTCTCTGGGACCCTCTCCTCCCTGCCATAGTCCATCAGCTTGTGTAAAATAAGCTGCACCTTCTCTCTCTCATCCTTGTCTTCATCTTCCTCCCCATAGCGGGCCAAGCTGGAGGCCGCCGTGGCCGAGGCAGAGCAGCAGGGCGAGGCGGCCATCACCGATGCCCGCTGCAAGCTGGCTGAGCTGGAGGCTGCCCTGCAGAAGGCCAAGCAGGACATGGCCTGCCTGCTCAAGGAGTACCAGGAGGTGATGAACTCCAAGCTGGGCCTGGACATCGAGATCGCCACCTACAGGCGCCTGCTGGAGGGCGAGGAGCACAGGTGGGGCTAAGGAGGACCTTGTGGGGTATAGGAAGTGGGGGCTCTGCTCTTCTAGGGGTAAATTTCCGTAAGCCCAGGTGTGAGTTACATTTCTGCCCACCGCTAGCACAGATCAAGCTCCAGTAGTAATAACTATCGAATGCTTCTTATGTATTCAACCTGTGCTAAGTGCTCACTGTAATCCTCAGTCTGATGAGGTAGGTATCATTTTTCCCATCCAAATATAAGGAATAAGGTTCAGTGTTCAGTGACTTTCTCGTGGCTACACAGTTAATAATTGCAATAGCCAGGACCTGCACCCAAGCCATGTGCCTCTGAAATCCATTGTCTTTGCACTGCTTCCTGGAGGAGGCTGCAACTTGGCCTGCAGGCAGGCTAGCGCATTTGAAGACAGTGCACTCGATACCTATGCACGGAGTAGATCTTTGTTGACCACAAATCACACTGGTGCTTGTGATTTAACTGCTTGCTGTGAGCCCCATCACACTGTGAGCACGGGCCTGGCCTCTCACACTGGAAGCAATGGGTAGAGTTCATTATCTCACCCACCTCTGCAGAAAATCAGAAGGCCTTGTCTCCATGGTCAAAGAACAGTTAAAGAAAGTGAGCCTTGAATGCAGACTTAAGAAGCGCCTTTCTTGCTTCTGGGGGTGGGATCTGTACACAGGACGGCCCTCTCTGTTCCCAAGCAACCATAATCTCAAGGAATCCAGCTCAGTGTTGAGTTAACACTTTTCTATCTTCACAGGCTGTGTGAAGGTGTGGGCTCCGTGAATGTTTGTAAGTATCTGCTGGAAACCCCCTAGCAAATGGCTTTGTTGATGGACAAAGCTGAACCCTACTGCCTAACCCACTGAACCTGGAGTGTTCCTGACTCGGGGGCTGCCGGTTCATCCTTCCCTGGGGTCTCACTAGGGAACGAAGAGGGTTATAGGGAAAGCAGGGTTGAGCGCCCTCCCTGGTGGCGATGTGAACTGCAGGCCATGGAAATGGGGCTAGGCAGCTTTGCCCCTTTGGGTTCCCAAGGTCGCCTAGTCCTTCTTGCCCCAGTCCCCTAGAAAGGCTGAGGTGCTGAGAGGAAGGGGGGCCGAGTTATTAACCACTAGAACCCTTTAAGAAGGAGGAAGCTCCTGCCATGCGGAAGCAGTTAGTGCCTGTCCCGGGGTTGGTAAGAGCACAGCAGGCTGCTCATCCCAGCGTGTCCTCTTCCCGCAGGCGTCAGCAGCTCCCGCGGCGGAGTCACCTGTGGGGGCCTCACGTGCAGCACCACCCCTGGGCGCCAGATTGTCTCTGGCCCCGTGGCCACCGGGGGCAGCATCACGGTGATGGCGCCTGACTCCTGCGCCCCGTGTCAGCCCCGCGCCTCCAGCTTCAGCTGCGGGAGCAGCCGGTCTGTCCGCTTTGCGTAGAGTCTGGGGCCGCGGCCTCCATTTACGCACAGATGGTGTGTGAATGAAAATGTGTGCTTGCTTCTGGAATTCTCTACATGTTCCTACAGAGGGGCAGACCCTGGGGCCGCTCCATCACCTTCTCTTTTTAGGGAGTTGTTTCCTGGTTCTCCTCTTGGCTTCAGTTAGAGAGTCATGCCCAGCCCTTCGCTTAAGTTGTTTGACTCAGAAACAGCCGTGGTCAATTTGTATTGTTCACCACGCTCTCTGGGACATTACCAGCCACCCAGGGTGACTGGACATCATGGGAGCTTGGCCTGCCCCTGGGACAAGAAATGAGCCTAACCATGCTGGGGTCTTCCACAACCCGAGAATCAGAGAGGAAGTCCCCCCACACCCAGCGGCTCCCTCTCCTGGTGGGGATGGTGTGTGCAGGGAGCACCTGCCCAGTGGTCATTCCTGTGTGTTATGCTTCTCTCTCCCCGACTGGCTGCCTTCCTCTGGGTTAACCTGTTCCAGCCAGATTCCTCACACGGCCTCCCAGTTGAGACACGCATTATGGGGAGGGAAATACTTTTGACTTTGGACAGGTATTGCTATTCAAAGCAGCTTATACATTTCAAAGAAAACTCCATGGTTGCTCCAGATCTGACCTTGCCCGTGCAGGAGGAGTCGACACGGAGCGGGTGGGATGGAGAAGGTCAGGCCACTTCCTGGTCTCCCAGCTTGTTACGACTGTTCGTGGGTGGCTTGCCTTCTGGGTGCTCATTCGGTGTTTCAATAAATGCTGCTGCGATGCAAGGCTATGTGATCTCGTGAACACAACGTGCGCCCCTCCAACGTCCGACACGCGGCTCCCTTGTGCCCCGTCTCCCGCTGTCCAATCCTTTCCAGCCCCACCCCAATGGTGCAGTGTTTCCCCAATTCCCCAGTGATTCTGCCTCTTCCTGTCCACTTCCGTAGCCTGATTCCAACTTAGTCCCCTCAGGCCTGGAGCACAGCCGCAGCTCCCCCATGACCTCTTTCTCCTTGGCCATACCCCATGTATCCCCAGCAGCTGGAATCCCATCCCAAACTCATCACTCTCACCCTCTCCCACCTGGTTCGAACCAGTCCCCAGCCTATGTGTGTGCTCCCTATGTCAAACGCAGGCTCCCTCCATCTTTTTTCCACCTGCTCCTCAGCCCCCAGCAACCCCTCCACCCAGTGCTGATCTTCCTAGATGAGGGCTCCACCTAATGGAGACGAGTCTACCCTCTGAGGCCAACAAGGACCATCCCACATGGACACATAGGCCGTCCCACACCCCTCCTCCCGTTTGCCTTTGCTCAGTGCTCTCTACACTCTCCCTCCCCACCCTGCCTCCTGCATGCGCACATCCCCCTCCCCCTGCACCACAGTGTTCAGAACCCTGAGGATCTCTGGTTTTGTCTGTGTGGCTCGGAGCCAAGGATGTCATTGGGTGTGTCTGGAGCCCGGATTAAGCTGGAAGTTTCTGGAGGGCAGGAAGTATCTCCTCCTGGCTCTGATCCCCAACTAGTCCCAGGATTGGGCTCCAGGCATGTCAGGCCTGGGATAGTTTGATAAATTCAGGCAGCTGGTAGAGCAGGAGTTGTGCATATCAGCCCTTATCCATTGGAGTGACTCCGAGATTGGCCGTGACTATTCCATGCGTATGTCCACCTGCCAGCCCCCTCTGCGCCCCCTTCCCCAGCCTTTCCCTGAGAGAAGAAGTTAAGGCCCTGTGCATTCTGATGAATCCTCACTTCAGGCCCAAAGGGTTGCAGCTCCATGGGGGGCCACGGCTTCTCAGCGCTCGGGCTGCTGCCATTTGAGGTTTGTCAGCTGACACCAGACTGGCTTCTTCCAAATTTCTTGCCTGCTTCATCCTTTCTCCCACTTGTCTGGGCCTTGAGGACATGGTCATAATCACAGTGGGCCAACGTTCGATTTGGGGCACCTCATCCATCCACAGGAAATGGTAAATCTCAGGGGCTGGGAAGTCAGGAGATCAAAATTTGAGCATCAATTCTGCCATGTCTCAGGGAGACCCTGGGCAAGAGGTGGCCTCCATGCTCTGGCTGTCAGCCTGGGGACCTGTGAGATGAGCCTTTTCCAGCCCTGCCACCCCTGTGATGCTCGAGTAAGTCCGTGCTTGGCGAGAACACCTTGATATTAGCATGGGTCTGGGCCAAGCGTAACTAACATGCCGAATCTGACAAACCCTCCTCCCCGTAATGTGACACCATGCATTGAAAAGTCAAACAGCCAGGAGTTTAGAGATATTAATAAGCTTTTAATAAGTTTCCATGCTTTGTGTGCAAACGCCAGTCAGCTGATCAGTCAGCCAGGGGTGCCGCTGGTTTGAAGATGAAACTCCTCCTTGCAGCCAACAGCAAATCGCAGAGCAAACTCTTCAGGTCCAAAGGGTCTCGGGCTCCCTCCACCCTCTCCTGATGAAAGAGCTATTCCCCGTGAAAGCAAAGGGTGCACTGCAAAGGTAACTAAGAACTAAAGTTTTTATTTTTTTATTTTATTTTTTATCCTCACCTGAGGACATTTTTCCTTTTTTTTTTGTTCAGGTAGAGTGGGAGGGAGAGAGAGGAACAGAGAGAGAGAAACATCGATGTGAAAGGGACACATCGAGTGGTTGCCACCAACATGACCGACCAGGGCCGGGGACAAACTGCAACCGAGGTACATGCCCTTAGCGGGAACCGAACCCGGGTCTCTCCGGACCGCAGGCCGACGCTCTAACCGCTGAGCCAAACCGGCCAGGGCAAGAACTAAAGTTTTATTAGAGAAAGACAAATTTAAAGGAGAAACCAAGTGGTCTAGAATCAAGAGTTCAGAAGAGCAGGCAGCCCAAATGGTAGAGTTGGCCCATGTGGGTGATTCCAGGGCTCTTTCCTGGGCTCCCTCTTCCTTTGAAATTCTGCAGACCAAGTGAAGACCTCCATCAGAGAAAATCAGACCTCTGTCTGTTTTCTACTCTTTTTAAAATATTCGATTCCCCCCCAAAAGTACACCGGGTCTCCAAAGGATGAGGAAGTATTCATCGCGGCCTTTTCAAAAACTCAGGTAGGCTTGGGCTCTGGTATCTTCTTTTCTCTCTGTGGCCACAAGCATTCTGCCAAGTCTCAACTCCCCTTTACTTTGAACCATTGTCCCAACACCCACTCCCAGGCTGACTCCTGCTCCCAGCCCCAGTGTCTCCAATATCCCCTGCTTCCGTCTTTGGGATCTCAGGAGACACAGATTGATGTCATTACTCACCTGAGCCAAGCATAGTGAGAAATGCAAATTAACCACATGATTGAGGAAATCACAAAGCACTGCCCCCTCTGCAGTGCACGTGGACACAGGAAATGGCCACCTGGGAATTGCCGTGTGCTTGTTCACACCACTGCCACTCTCGGGAAGGTGGACACTAAGAGGAGACAGAATGAGCCCAGCTGCTGTGGCTCAGTGGTTGAGCGTCGACCCATGTATTAAGAGCTCACCAGTTCGATTCCCAGTCAGGGCACATGCCCAGGTTGTGGGCCCGATCCCCAGTGGGAGCATGCAAGAGGCAGCCCATCGATGTTCTCTCTAATCGATGTTTCTATCTCTCTCTCCCTCTCCCTTCCTCTTTCTAAAGTCAATAAATAAAAAAAAAAGAGGGAGAGAGACAGAATTGAGTGTTTTGTTCATTGTAAATGAGAGCAACGAGGATGCCTGCACTGTTCTGCTCTGTAGTCCACAGCTGCCTCCTACCACTCTCCTGCCCCTCCACCAGACCCCTTGGTGCCCCCAGAAACCACTGTCCATTTCTGCTTTGTTCAAAAACAAAGGGGCTCCCAACATGCCCACTCTTATTCCCTTGGTGCTATTGCACAGTGGTGGGGAGAGGTGAGTAGCCAGGGGATGGAGTGGGGCAGAAGCAGCACTCAGAGGATGAGCTTTTGCATGAAAAACTGAAGAAAACACCGGCAGCACACATATGGGTATACACGCCCTCCACCGTCACCATCAGAAAGAAAAGGCAAACCCTCCCCTATCCTTCTGCCACGGCCCCTCCCTGGGGCAGCAGGTGCCAGGTGGGATCCTTCCCTCCTCACAGAGGACCTGGCAGGCCTCTGACCCTGATCTTATCCCATGGGATCCAGACCGTGTGCCCAGAATGCAGACCCTCTCAGTCTAGGGGACCTCAGATCAGGGGACCATTCCCCTAAGGAACATCATGGTCCTCCCAGGTTCCAGAGGACCAGTGTGCTCTCTGGGGACACATTGTGGAGGCGTCAGAAGGCCTGCATCACCAGGGAGCACAGCTCAAAGGTTTTGCTTCTTGACACCAAATATATATTCTTGTGGCAAAATATCTTCTACCCATTCAGGCCCTGTTTTTCATCTTGGTTATTTAACCCCAAACAAAACAAGGTGGGGAAAGTAGAGTTCTTCCTCTAAAGCAAGTGAAAGTTGCCCACCAGAAACCCTCTCTCCACCTCGCCACATCAGGGGGACTCCCATGCATCAGAGGGGGCTCCAGACTTTCCCTGGTAGGGCATCTTGGGGACTGTCAGTTCAGGAATAAGTAAGAGGCAGAGTTCCCCAATTAATGGCCCCCTACCAGGCCATCAATTTCCAGGGAAAATGCCCTCCAGCCAGAGGTCTGAGTTCTAGTTCTCAGTTCCTACAGAGGAGGCCTGTATTAACCACCCATAACACCTGTCCAAGACTCTTGGAGAGCAGAGGCTATGGGGAGATGTTTCTACAAGTGCTTCCAGGAGGTTCCGTTATGTCACCTTCTGTCTCTTATCTCTGGACTGTCTGACCAGTAGGGCAGGATCAGTTAGAACACCTGGTGCAGGAGCATCTCGATGAGCCAGGATGTTCAGTGTGGAGGAAAAAGTGGGGCGAGGCAGAGGCAAGTCTGTGAACTCTGGCACTTTCTAGGCCCATTTGATCCTGGATTAGCTGCATGACCTTAGCCAAACTACTTAACTTCTTTGGGCCTTGATTGTCTTACCTATAAAATGAATATAATAACACTGTTGCTATGACAATGAATGAAATGCATACATAAGGTGTTTAGCAGCTGCTGTGAACAGGCACCCTTCGCTCCCCTTTTCTGCCTTTGTCTCCACGACACCCAGCCTGGGTGTCCTAAAGTGGCCACCAGAGGGGAAATGCAAAGCGATGAGCCCGACCCTGTGAGAATCTGAGGGAGAGTCGCCTCCAGTCAGAATGATCTGACCCTCCTATTCCCTGGCCCACAGAAACCAGCAGTTCTCAACGTTAGTTCTTACAGGAGTCACCCAGGAACTTGTTTAATTCAGATTTCTGGGCTCATCTCTGCCCCCTCCTGATAGAGGCTGTGGTCTGCGGACCAGGCTTGGAGAAGCACTAAAACAATCTGGAATGCGGGGAGGTGAGTGGGGGAGACAGACATTAGCTGGTCACTAGGAGAAAGCCCTTAGCCTTCAACATTTAATCACACACCAAGACAGGAGGAGTCATAACACAAATCACCCAAATACAATATAATCCCAAACCACCGACAATAAAATCCTCCGCCTGTTAGCCTCGATCAGTCTGTCCACACTGACATACGAATAGTTGGGGGACACTCTAGGAACACACAACCTCTCAAGTGAGGGGCCCCCGGAGCCCCAGCTGCACTCCTCCACAGCCCCCTCCACGCTCACATGCACATCGTCCAGGGCAAAGCCCAGAGGCTGCCCACACGCTGCCCTCCCCCTGCTGGCTCCCACCCTGGAGGGCCTGGCACGCGGTCAGCACGAGGAAATGTCTGCTGACCTGAAGTTAGCTGGGGGGAAGGGACTAAGCAGTTTATATCAAAAAGCCTGGACGTCCCTTTCCCAGACCACAACGGGGAAGGAATCAATGGGAGGGGCAATAATGCCTAATCCAAGGTTTGCACTGAGCAAATCCCAACTCCAATAAGAAGGACACTGGAGAGCTAGTCTGGGTTCCCAGAAGGGGAAATTACTAAACTGACATTTGGGCCTGAGAGAGAAAAGATTTCCCCCTCTTACTCCCCTCCCGTGCCTCTATCAGACCTCATCCATCTAGAGTCCCACCCCACCCCACCCCCACTATGCAAACCGCACAGATCTGGTGCTGGAGCAGGCTCCTGCGGCAGGCAAGGAGCTGAGGGCGCTGCTGCTGATGGCCACACCCCCCAGGCCTCGAGGGGCGGCGGAACTGAGGTCCCCGCAGACCACGCCGCCCTGGGAACGGCTCACACCTGTGGATGGAGACACTGGGTCAGAATTCTCTCTTATCCCCGATGTGGTGTGACCCAGAATTTTTTGACACCAATAATTAACTCTCTTTACACTCCAAGGGACCAACAACATGACTCTTTTAAACCCACTGCCATTTGCTTCTTGAGGGAGCTTGGTTAGTACCTTGCTTGAACCAGACTAATGTTGAGACATGTTTAGTCAATCTTTGAGTGAAATCTGATGGATCACAGTGGAGAAATTATCTAGAACTATGGCTGTTGGAAAGATGAAGGGAACAAACCTAGCCTAGTTTCTGTGTACACACTGGATTATTAAACACAAAGACTGGAGAGTTGCCTGCCGTGGCCCCAAATGATCAGAACAGACATCTAGTGTTTCTTCTTAGTAAAACATTGTACCACGTGAGTATTCTGTGTGTAATTGAAATGCTCAGGCTATTTTTGCAGAGCCAATTGGGGGCGCAGAACTTGCCACATTCATTAGCCTAGGCTCCATGGATGTTTCAGAGGATCCATGTAGGGGTCAAATAATTTGGACCATCAATTTGTTCAGATCCCAGAGACCTCAGCTACTGCCACCCTACCCAGTGCCTCCCAGACAGTGCAACCCAATATTAGTACAATTGACACCCCAAAGAACCGAACCCACACCCCCCCTACTTACAGATGTTGACTGAGCCCGTGCCTTCACACAGCCTGCAGGGGAGAGGAGAGTGAGCATTAGCACGGAGCTCCCGCCCTTGCAGCCGGCCTGTTCTCCATCGGAAGCAGGGCAGAGGAGAGGAGGGCTGGGAGCGTGCTGTCCACCCCCCGCAGACAGCATGAGTGCTGGCACTGCCCCCCTGGGGTCCCTAAGAAACAGGCCTATTAAAAGGAAAAGGGCACAATATGCAAAGTAGAATACACTAAACCCCCTTTTACCATCTCACGCATTGGAGACCGCTCTCGTGGCTTCACCCAAAGTCCTGAGGAAATGGACAGAAACGTTTACCTGCTTCGCTCAAGCCTGGTGCAAACCCAGCGGCGTGGCAGCTGCCTTGGGTGCCACTCGTGCCAGGTTTCCAACACCAACCATGTGAGCAAGGAGCCCCTGCCTGGGTGCAGCCCTGCCTGGCCACCTGCTTAGAGATATTCTCAGTCTGATAATAACCAGCTACTACTTGTGCTCACTATGTTCCATTAGCTCATTTAATCCATGCAACAGCCTTAAGTGGGGGGGTTTATGATGACCTGTTCTACCGATCAGGACACTGAGGCGTGAGGGTTCATGGCTAGTAAATGGGAGAGGTGGGGTTTGAACAAAGAAGATCTGGCTCACAGCCTGTGATCTTAACCTTGTGTAGCCTGCTCCCCACCCCCAGGGGACCCAGCTAGGGTGTGACAATGATGCGGCCACCTCAAGGCTAGAGATGCATGCACCATCCCAAGTGCAAAGCTACATGGCTCCTTCCCATGATGACTTCACCTGCCTCCAATTCTTGGTTCAAATTGTGAGCACAGCCTGAAGCATCCTGTCCCTTTTCTACCTCCTCCTCTGAGATGCCTCCGACAGCCTCCCTGGGACACTAGCCCCAGCCCTAGGAGGATGGATCTGTGCTCACCCCTGTCTTCCCCTGCTAAGCGAGGACTGTGCTGCTCATTTCTATTCGCTGGTCCTGAACACCAGACTATCCAGGTTGATAGAATGTCTGCCTGTGCCTCTTAACTCAAGGGGCCTTGAACAAACCTGAATGCCTGCAGCTTTTACAGCCCACTGAGATGTGACTACAGAAGCATCCTTCCAGGCAGCGGGGTAGAGTCGTTGCCTTGGAATGAGCTTTGGGTGCAGCTGCGGGGGGGGGGGGGGCATGTAGGAGGGAAAAGATCTCTGGAGTGCTAGCCAGGAGGCTGGTATCATTTTAGCTCATCCACTAATTAGCTGTGGTCTTGGACCAGGACCAGAGCCTTCCCCTCTCTGGGCCTCAGTTTCTCCATCTTAAAAATGGGGAGGTGACTGGACCCCAAGACCTCTAGAGTGTTTCCCAGTTTGAACACTCTGCCTGGAGGACTGTCACCCAGTGAGGCATTCTCCTAGCCTGAGCGGGGATGTGAAGAGACCTGAGCCCCATCCTTACCGGCTCTCCTCGCCCTCCAGCAGTTTGCGATAAGTAGCGATCTCCACGTCCAGGCCCAGCTTGGAGTTCATCACCTCCTGGTACTCCTTGAGCAGGCAGGCCATGTCCTGCTTGGCCTTCTGCAGGGCAGCCTCCAGCTCAGCCAGCTTGCAGCGGGCATCGCTGACGGCCGTCTCACCCTGCTGCTCCGCCTGGAGCACCGCGGCCTCCAGCTTGCAGCGCTGGGGGGGGGGGGGGAGTTTCAGAAGGGCACAGGCTGTGGGGGCCCTGGTGGGTCTCCCATACCTTGATTGTCCTATTTCACCTCCAGTTAAAACAGTCAACTTTTAAATTAACTAGGCAGGAAAAGAATAGCCATTTGGAGAGTTCTTCCTTTATTTTTGTACCACTTTATTGTAAAACTGAAGTCCATGGTGAGCCATTAGAGGGAGGAAATGTTAGCACTGAAATAGGACTGATAATAATTAGTGATATTATCTTATATTTGTTTACTGTCATTGGTTTACAAGGCACTTTCACAGTTGTTATCTTATTTAACCTTCAATTTACTCTGTCAGCTTGTCAGAACAGGCCTTGTTATTCCCATTATGTAGATGAAGAAACTGAGACTCAGAGAAGCTGTAACTTGCCCTAAGATAACCAATTAGTTAGTGCCTACCCCAGGTTTTTGAGGCCACTGCACAGGGTCTCATTCTTTGAGGTCAGCAGGCTGAAGGCAGTTCCCATTCACAATGCCCAGCACACTAACCACAGCTTCTCTCCCGGCCCCACCTGAGACAGCAGAAGGAACTCCTGCAGCTAAACACCAAAACCTAAACCAAAACCTAATAGCTCAGTTTTGAAAATGGGTTAAGAACTTGAATAGACATTTCTCCAAAAAAGACATACATGGCCACCAGGTATATAAAAAAATAGATATATACCACTGATCATCAAGGAAATGCAAATCAAAACTATAATGAGGATTACCTCACACCTGTCAGGGTGGCTATTATATAAAAAAACAAAACAAAAAACAAGACGAGAGTGGGTGAGGATGTGGAGAAATTGGAACCCCTTGCACACCGTTGGTGGGAAGGCAAAATGGTGCCGCTGCTATGAAAATAGTACGGAGGGTCCTCAGGAAATTAACAACAGAACTACCATATGATCCAGCAATTCCACTTCTGGGTATTTACCCCAAAGAACTGAAATCGGGATCTCAGAGGGGTGTTCATCTCAGCACGATTCACAATAGCCGAGATGTGAAAACAGCCCATGGAGAGATGAATGGATAAAGAAAATAAGGTGTGTACATAAAATGGAAAACCATTCAGCCTCTAAAAAGAAGGAAATCCTATAATATGCGACAGCATGGATGAAACCTGAGGACATTGTGCTACGTGTAACGAGCCGGACACAGAAAGACAAACACCGCTGATTCCACTTACGTGAAGCATCTAAAATAGTCAAATTCAGAATCAAAAAGCGAAATGGCGGTTGCCGGGGTGGGAGGGGGAAATAGGAGTTACTAGTGAGCGGATGTAAAGTTTCAGTAAGCAGGATGAATGAGTTCTAGAAATCCACTGTAAAACACCCCACCTTAGTCAACAGTAACATGTGTACACTTATTACACATTTGTTAAAAAGGGTGGATCTCATGTTGTGGTCTTACCACAATAAAATAAGTATTTTTAAAGCATTTCATAATGCAAGTAAAGATAACTTTTAATCTCCTCTAATTTCTCATCTGGAAGGAAAACCGTTTGCATTATTTCATTACCTCAGCTGTAATGAAACAGATTACTTGTGATACCTCACACAGTGGATGAGCACAGCAACTGAGCCAGGGTATGTGGGAACTCAGCGTTATGCCAGAGGTGTTATCATAAGCCCACGGGTAGAAAAATAGATTACGTAATACATTGTCTTACTACAGTATATTCAGAAAATTTCAATTAAAACCCTACTTTCTGTATATACAAAAACTAAACCGGATGGATTGAAGACCTAAATGTGAGAGGTAAAACTATACAACGAGTGGAGGACAAAATGTAAGAGGACACATCCATGACCACAAACCTTCATGGGCTGGGAACCCGTGAAGGTGAGAAGGGGTGGGTTTAGTCACAGCCAGGTTAGAGATGTCTGTTCCGCAGAGGACACGGGAGCAAAGCAAACAGACACGTGGCAGAGTGAGAGAAGGTGCCGGCAGCACGTGAAGCTGACCACGCGTTACAATCAGGAGAGAGTGGACAAGAGGACAAAGCAAATCGCCACAAAGAGACGGAATCGCAACAGACGATACAAACAGGCAGTTCTCAGACGGAGAAAAACAGATGACTAGCAGGTATGTGAGGAGACATTCGCTATCACTAGTTAACCAGAGGATTCTGGTTTACACGAGACCCACAGGATTCGGAAGTCTGATGATAGCACGTGCAGGATCCGAAGCCCTCAGTGCCCACGGGGGTGCACGTGGGCACGGCACTCCACGCGCACTAGCGAAAAGTAGGGAATGTCTTACAGCTCAGCAACTCCATTTCTTGCTTTATACCTTCAAACATCTCTCCTGTAGGTGCAAATGGAGATGTGTATAAAAATGTTCCTGTTACCACTAGTTCAAGTTGCAAAGACTTGGAGGCAAACTAAATATCATCAACAGGGAAATGAAGAGGAAACTATGGTTTATGAATATTACAGCATTGCATACAACAGATATAATGAAACAGATCTTTATAGCAGCATGCATTGATTTCAAAGACATAATGTCAACTGGCAAAGGGAAGAATCGAAATGAGATCCATAGCGTAATGTCATTATGTAAATTTAAAACACTAAAATGCTTATGTAAATATATTTTAAAGTATATAGTGTATGTATGTAAATATGTGTATGAAAAAGAGACTATAAGGACATACATTAAAATAGATAGATCAATCCTCTGCCTAACATGTTTTGTGCACTGTTGGTCCTTCTGCAGGTGGTTAAAATAGAAGCCCCTCAAGGTAGAAGGAAAGCAGAAAGCAAATCAGAAGCAGTAGTTGTGCCGAGTGGTTCCCAGGGTCCCCCACCTGCTGCTTGGCATTCTCCACCTCTGCTGTCAGCCTCTGGATCATGCGGTTCAGATCGTTGAGCTCATCCTTGGTTCTGCGGAGGTTCTCGCCCTGCTGGGTGACTGTGGCCTTCATCTCCTCGCACTGCAGGTCAGGACACAAACATGTGGAAACTACCAAAAGTCACCAGGTGCCCGGAGGGTGTGCCGGGAGGTCACAGATCCCACCCAGCCCAGATTAGCCAGCCTAGTGTCCTGCGATGGCCTCACCTCCTCCCCCTGCTCTGAACCTGGAGCCTCAGCTGCAGCCCCTGACGCCTGGGTGCATGTCCCAGGGAAGCTCCAGGCCCATGGCTGTCTTCCCTGCCCAGCGGGGCCGCCCAGCCCTCCCGTTACCTTGGTTTGGTACCAGGACTCGGCCTCGGCTCGGCTCCGGCTGGCCACGTCGTCATACTGAGCCTTGATCTCAGCCACAACTGAGTCCATATTGAGCTCCCGACTGTTGTCCATCTTCACCACCACGGAGGTGTCAGAGATTTGTGATTGAAGGACATGGATTTCCTATAGGAGACAAGAGTCAGGGCCCTCAGTTCCACGTCCCCTTCCGATTCTTGTCCAGGTAATGAAAAAACACAGTCCCAACTCTAAAATTTTAGGAAATAAATTAGAAAACTACTGGCAAGTCAGGAAAATTTTAAGTGTAGCTTTACGAGAAAAAGGCTGGAGTTTGGACATGGCCTCCAGGCAACGAGTAAGGTGAATTTCATTAATGTTGGGATCAAGAGGGGCAGATTTCTACGCTTCTGAGGGACAAACTGGATGACTGTTCCTGAAGCTGACACTCTTCAGATCAGCTGTGGCTACCTGTGTAAATCCAGCCACCCAGGGAATGGCCAGATTTAGAGTTCGGGTTTTCTAACTGGGTTTTCATACTACAATTATTATTATATCTAAAGAACTCTATCATTAACTCTCTACTTTATGTTGTGCTGTGCAGACAGGAAATGAATTATAGTCTTACAAATCATTTTAAAGGAAGGACATCATCCATGGTCATTTTGCAAGGAGGCCTAAACAAGAGAAAATCTCCTTCAGTCCCAACAGGAAAGGATGTTGAGATCCTAGATGAGGAAGGGATGGACAACTTTCCCTAGAACCAAGGAAGCAGGACAGGCCACACCCCAGGGCACCCTCCCTTCCTCCTCTCTCCACGACTCTTCTGCAGACAGGGAGACTCACCTCCTCATAGAGGGCCCGCAGGAAGTGCATCTCCCCCTTCAGGGCCTCCACGTTGGCCTCCAGGTCAGCCTTGCGCAGATAGGCACTGTCTATGTCCTGGCGGAGAAAACGGGAGGGTGGGGCACGGGTCATTCAGTGCCGCCGGACACTGCGCTCCACAGTGGGCCCCGACACCAGTCCTCGCCCACTCCCTGCCCCTGCCCATCCAGCCTGCAGGCCCCACGAGGAGTGACAGGCCCTTTGTTGTCTGCCAACCCATAAACATCAGTGACACCACAGGGGACAGAAAATGAAGAGAAGTCTGATCCCCTACAGAATTCTTTCCAGTTCCTCCAGAATTGGGGATTTTGATGAAATAGGTAGCCCAGGATCAAAACCCAAAACCTCAGCTGCTGCCACTAAGCCGAACTGGCCCACCGAGCATGACCATGAGGTGGCCACAGAGCCATGGGTGCACCTCCCCAGTAGATCACCCTTGGCACTCAGGTCCGGCAACCCCCAACACCCCAGAAGCTGACCTTTCTACCTGAGACCAAGGTCACAACTTCATTAGCAGATTTTTTTTACCAGCCCTCTCTCCATTCTGTGATGACTCACAAAAGAGGTGGCTGGTAAGCATGCTGTTTGTGAAACTGCATGACTGTACACTTCAACTCACTGATTTGAAACCAAGGGGAAACCATTAGCAGTGTTTCTTCTGGTTTTTCCATCATCGGCAATTGCCAAAGTTCACAAAATCACTAGCAAGCTGAGACCAACCGGAAGCAATGTGAGATGGATTTAAACATGAGTGAGATGGGTTTAAAAGTGGCCGTTTCAGCCCTGGCTGGTTTTCTCAGTGGTTAGAGCATCGGCTCTTGGACCAGAGTCGTGGGTTCAATTCCGGTCAAGGGTATGTGCCTTGGTTCCCGGCTGTGGTCGGGGTCATGTGGTTGGCAACCAGTCGATGTGTGTCTCTCTCTCTCCCTCTCTCTCTCTCCCTCCCACTCTGAAAATAAATGGAAAAATATCCTCAGGTGAGGATTAAAAAGAAGAAAAGTGACCATTTTAGGTAACTGGGAGTTTACAGAAAGTCAAAGGGCAGTATGAAGAGGTTGTTGGTTTTTTTAAGAAGCCTCATCAGCTCAGTCTGGGTTCCTGCATGGGGGCCAAGAGCCTTCAGAAGCCTCCACTGGCCAGGGGACGTGAGTGCCCTGCCACCCCAGGGGGACGGACTTCAACTTGGCGAGAAACCCAGGCTCCGAGCATTCGCCATTCAAGAGTTAGCGGCTTGCCACATGGAGAGTCACTCACCCTCTTCAGCACCACAAACTCATTCTCGGCTGTGGCCCTGAGGACCACCTCTTCTTCATACCTGAGGAGAGAGAGCACAGGGCTGAGGGCTGTCTCGTGAACGCGAGGTTTTCCAGACTCCCTGGGTCTCCCTTGATTTTCTGGGTGCCTCGGGAGAAGAGGCTGGGCCTCTCTGAACTTCTGTTTCCCAGCCACAAAAGACACTGCATATGGAGTCCAAGTCCCTGGTTTCCGGTCCAAGCTTGGAAACGAAGTCCCTGCAAAACCTCAGGCAAGTCATTTATTCTCTCTGCATCTTGGGTTAAATTGCCTGGTATGCAGTAAGACACTCAGTAAATTTGTGGGATGAATGAGAGACAGTTGTTCCAAGGAGCCCTACAACCCTAAAATTATACAAAACATAAAGCTCCATGAAGCCATGCCCGTGACATCCTTTCTTCCCTCCCCCAACAACCAAGGACTTGAAATACTGGAAGCAGCCCACCCTGCCCAGATGCTGAGGGATCCTCCACAGTCCTCCTCCCCCAGGCTCGTTCTTGGCTCTTGCCTGTGAGGTCTCGTCCGTGGAGCAGCCCTGCCCCGTCGACAGTGGAGACCAGCGTTCCCAGAGCACGGTTTTCACAACTTTGTAATTACAGGGTAATTTGGGTTGCTATAAACCCCGAGCTCTGTGATGACTGGCCCTCACCCCCCCAGAGCCGGAGACAGACGTTGACACCTGCAACCAGAATTGTGTCTGCATCTGCAACCCCGGGGGAAGTGAAGACCCATTGCTGGGTCCAGCTGGATGGTAAAACCTGACCTTCCAAGACCAGAATTCTAACTACTTCCAACTAGAATTACCAGAACCGATAATGTCAAAATCACCCTTCAGTCTGTCCACGTCTACCAGATGAAGTGGGACAAGTTAAACGATCCAGTGAGGAAACTAGATAATGGCCAAATTAAACAAGTCAGGTTAAAATACAAGGTTTACATAGATCTTTGAATTGTAGAGCCTTGCAGAACAAACGCCCGAT
Source organism: Molossus molossus (assembly GCF_014108415.1). Classification (NCBI taxonomy): domain Eukaryota; kingdom Metazoa; phylum Chordata; class Mammalia; order Chiroptera; family Molossidae; genus Molossus; species Molossus molossus. Next base: position 78,531,362 of record NW_023425345.1, read on the forward strand.
GGCTTATTTACAGTGTAAATAAAAGAAGCATCCAGTGGTAGAGCATCAGCCTGTGGACCAATGAGTCATGGGTTCGATTCCTACCAAGAGCACATAACTCTGTTGTGGTTCATCCCCGGCCCTGGTCAGGGTCGTGTGGTGGCAACCAGTTGATGTGTCCCTTCTCAAGTTGATGTCTCTCTCTCTCTCTCTCTCTCTCTCTTTCTCTCCTTCCCACTCTATCTAAAGATAAATAGAAAAATATCCACCCTGGCCAGTTTTGCTCAGTGGTTAGAGCGTCGACCCGTAGATCAGAGAGTCCTGGATTCAGTTCCCGCTAAGGGCACATACCTCAGTTGTAGTTTGTCCCTGGCACCGGTTGAGGTCGTGTGGGTGACAACCAGTCGATGTGTCTCTCTCATGTCGATGTTTCTCTCTCTCTTTCTTCCTCCCTCTCTCTCTCCTGTTCTATCTGAAGATAAATGCAAAAATGTCCTCAGGTGAGGACAAAAACAAAAAAGAAGTTTCCAATTTCATCAGATATCTTTAATGGTGTCAGCCTGACCATTTTCAAGAATTATCTTCTAGGATCATTCCTTTCCACCCATCCTGGCACCGATGGCTCCCTGTTCTGCTTTCCAGCCCTATTGATCCATTTGTTCTCTCCCCATCTCTGGGTCAGCCTGCACCCTGGGCGTGTGCCCCAGCCCTCCCCTTCAGGGAGCACCCCTTCCCTCCAGACTGTTCCCAGTCCCCAGTATGAGCTGCAGGAGCTGGGAGCAGAGACGAGACGGAGCCGACTGATAAAGCGAGCCATCTGATCGGTAGCCTGGAATGACCCTGACCTTCCACCATGTCTGCCTCCAGGAAAGTTGTATGGACCCAGCCAAGACCTACCCCACTCCTATAACCACCCGGTCCTGTCATGCTTACTTCTTCTTGTAGCCCTCCATCACCTCCTGCACGTGGTTGAGCTCCGAGGCCAGCCTCCCGCTGTCGGCCTCCGCACACTCGGCCTCCCGCCGCAGCGTCTCGATGTAGCCGCTGAACAGCGGCTCCAGGTTGCTCTCACAGCACTTGCGGTTCTGGTAGAACTGCCACTTGGTCTCCAGCAGCTTGTTCTGCTGCTCCAGGAAGCGCACCTGCCGCCAGGGTGGGGAAAGAGACTCAGTGGGGAGCCTAGGGAGTTGCCTGGCCCCCTCGAATTCTCCCTGCCCTCTGGCTGGCTCCTGACCTGCAGTAGCTGCGCCCTTCCCCCACAGACCAGATCACTTACAACGTCTGAAAGGACAGTTCACAATTGTTCCCCAAGTAACTTCCCCTTACCCCACCCCCATTTCCCAGAAAGAGCACACAATTTGTTTGTGATTTATTTATTTTGCACAGAATAAAATAACATCTGATGCCGAAAAAATGTGGCAGACCATGTGTGGTAGGTCAAAAATGGCCCCTCAAAGACGGCCACGTCCTAATCCCTGCAACCTGTGAATATGTTGGCTTACATGGCAAGAGGGACCCTGCAGATGGAATCAAGGTTATGAAGCAAAGATCAGGAGATTATCCTAAATTCTCCAGGTGGGTCCCACAGTCGTCGCCTTTCAAAGTGGACGAGGAAGGCAGGGGAAGGAGAGACGCCCAGAAGGAGGCGGAGGAGAGATTTCAAACACAGGAAGCAAGAGGCACTGGACCACTGTCAGCAGCCGGACGGTGGAGAAGGTGCTGTGAGTCAAGGAACACAGATGCCTCTTGAAACGGAGAACGCCTTCCCTGTCAACCAGCCCGCAAGGGATCGGGGACCTCATCCTACAGTCACATGGACCTCAGTTCTGCCCCAAACCTGACTGTCCCTGGAAACAGGTCTTCCCCAGGGCCTCCAGAAAGAAGTGCAGCCCCCCTGACAGCTTGGTTCCAGCCTCAAGAGATAAATTTATGTCGTTTTCAGCTGCTACGTTTGTGGGCATTCTTATGGCAGTGGTGTAAAAACACACCTACCGTGACCCTCCCTCACTCTGACTCGTGTGCAGGAGTCAGGAGGAAAACCCTGAACCAGAAGTTAGATCTCTCTCTGCCTAACGCGGCCACCAACCGAGCCACGGAGCCGCACTCTCTCTGAGCCTTACTGTAAACTGAGGCAGTGGAAACACACAGGCGATTTACACGGGCAGCCCCCAGGCCTTACCTGGCCCACAGGCATGTTTCACTTGACTGCACCCTGTTTTACAAAAATATGATTAGTTGCTAACATTCAATAATTAAGTGACTTTAGGCAAGAATCTGGATTTCCCTGACCTTGACAAACCAGACGCTCAGGCGATGCTGGGCCAGTGTCTGGAGGTGAGTGGCAGCAGCTGCCCCTGCGGGCGGGCGGGCACGCCTCTCAGCTTGGCTCCATTCACCAGGCACCGTGCAGCTGCCAGCCCTAAAGTAGGATCTCCTCCGAAGCCCTGAACTTCTGGGAGGACGAGCTGGTATAAAGCAACTCTCAATGCCCATGCTTGTGGGAAAAGGAACCCAAAGCCTGATCATCCAAAAGGCACCTGCTTGGGATCTCCACATGCAGGGCCCAGGTCACGAGGGCAGCTCTCCGGCCTGCCTGCTCCACAGGCTTAAACGCACCATTTGGTGCACTTTGCACCCCTGGAGCTCATCCTGAAGGAAGAACGCTGCAAGGAGGTGAGTGGCTGTCAGCAACCCCGGGGGAGGGATTGGCCTTCCCTACAGAGAGAGCAATATACCTGAGTGATGCCCAAAAGGCCACGTGCAAAGTTCCTTTCTAGTCTGCATGGTCAGCGTCCTCTCCAAAAGGTGCCCCCTCCAGGCACGTGCAGCCCCCTGCCAGGGCACACAGCCTGGTGAGCAGAGCAAGGGCTGGATTTCAACCTCCCTCTCGCCTGTCCTGGTGGGTATCCTTATGCAGCGAATAGCCTGCATGATCCTAGGGTCGGCGTCTTTGCGCTGATGGGAGGGAAGAGTGGTTTGGACAGACAGGAGCATGCTGGGAATGGGTGCACAGCACCTCCGCTTGCAGATCTGCCTATTTCTGATACTGATTGAGAGCAAAGCTCCCACCCACGGCTCCTGGTGTGCACCTTCTGGGTGTGCACGTGCACCCACTCAGCCCTGGAAGGTGAGCCTTTCCTCCCTTGGACTCCAGTGGCTATTCTCCCCCAAAGGTCAGATTGCAGGTTCTCAGAGGGGGCATCAGTGGGTCAAAGGAAACCAGATCTGCGTATCCAACCACAGGAGGGTTCTGAAACCGCAGCAAGGGAAAAGTGCAATGCGACAGCCCCTTCATGGACCGCCCTTAAGTTTCTCAGCCCACTGTCTTTACTCTATGTAAGTGTCGGATGGAGAAGGCACCTGGGGCAGAAGTCCTGGGAATTCCCAGCCTTCCTACAATGTCTCTGCCAGGAAGGGCAGGAAAAGAGCTTCTGGCCCCCCACTCAGTGCTGGGGGTGGCAGCATCTCCTCCAGGAGCGAGGTCAGACACCAGCCTAAGCAGAGATGCCCACCTCACCCCCTCGCGGTGTGATGACTGAGGTCCAGAGGATGGGGCCCCAGGGTAAGCAGCAGCAGTAAACCTTTCGGTTCTGGCCGGTGGTTTCACATCCATCATTGCAATTTTGATTCTCTTGGCAACATTGGAAACCGAGACCCTGATTCAGCCATGTTCTTGAGGCCACGTGCTTCTCAGTAGCAGGGCTGGGACCCCAAGAATTTGAGCACAGCCAGTCACTGGGTTCCAAACCCCTTGCCCCTTCCTCAGCCATAGCCCAGAGGACAACCCGCAGACCCACCTTGTCGATGAAGGCAGCGAACTTGTTGTTGAGACACTTGATCTGCTCCTTCTCCTCATGCTTCACGCACTGCGCATTGGGGTCGATCTCCAGGTGGAGGGGTGCAAGAAGGCTCTCGTTGACTGTTACAGTGGTGATGCAGGGCGGGCTGGGCCCGCAAAGGCCCCCTGCTCTGTAGCCAAAGTTTCCCCCACTGCGCAGGGGGCGCACACAACTCACTGCCATCCGCGGGGACCCCACTGCACACAGGCTCCGGCTGCCAAAGCCCCCAAGGCGCCTGTAGCCTGGCCCCCCCGGACTGCCCCCGTGGTAGGCCATGGCACTGGCACAGCTGTGAGCCCCAGGCTTGGGCATGATGGCAGAGCAGGAGCTAAAATCCCTGCCCCCGTAGCCAGAGCTGATGCGGTAGGAGCGGCTCGCCATGCCTCTGCTCTGCAGGCGGTGCCAGGGGCGTGGGGGGGACTGAAGGACACCGGGTGCCACACTGGAGCCTGTTAGTGCTCCTGACTTTTATAGTGCAGACAACAGGCCTCCCGACAACATGAAAAGCAGGAGAAAGTTATTAATGGCATTTATGAGCATGGGAATCACCCCCAGGGGAAAACTGAGCAGGAAAGGCTGAAACTTGCCACCTTTAATAGCATATCAAGGAGACCCTGAACCCCAGTAAACCTGTGCCCTGCCTCTTCCACCCCACAGGCCTAGACACAGCTGTTCAGCCCTGATTCCCCTCTAGCCTTATGAGGAGACTTCAGGTCATCATCCCACACAGGCAAGTGGAGGCCTGGGCCGGCACATTCCTGGGACTTGAAGGGTCCCCCGTCCCACCAAGGCCCCACTGGCTGTATTTCCAGGCAGATCCCATGTCCCTTCTAAGGTTGCGAGGATGCCTGGCCACCCTCCCAGGGTGAGCACATAGGCATGAGCCTCTTCAAGCCTTTCCCGGTTAGTGCTCGGACATACATTCAGTCTCTGGTAGAGTCATTGCAGTTGGTACTGTCCCCTGGATTCAGAAATCAGGTCTTGTCTGCCTTTACCCTTCATGGCAACCAGCACAGACTAGGTCCTCAGGAAGCACTGCTTAAGTAGGCTAGACACAGGAGGAGTGGCCAGTAGCTGGAGAGGTTCTTCATCGAGTCTACAGATATTGGCTGACCTTCCCCCAGGTGCAGGAGCTAGCCTGGAGGAGGTGGCCCTGGGGAAGCTGGGTCACATGGGGAGACCAGACAGGGGCAGGAAGGATCCATGGCAAGAGAGGGAAAGACGAGTGAGCAGGCAGAGGGAGTGCTCTTGGTTTCTGAGGAGGCCGCTCATGGCAGTGGAGGGTCACGAAGGGGGACACCCAAGGCTCTAGAGGATGGTGCGACCTGGCAGAGACCCGAGGCGGGGGTGCCAGCCTGACCGTCAGAGAAACTGCCCAGTTCTTGGGACCCCTTGCAAAGCCAAGAGCCTCGGCCAGGGCTGTTCACCCCCCGCCTCCCACCTTCAACCTACAGGGTGCCTGCTGGGCACACCCAGGCAGAGCAGGGTGGAAATGCTACCCAACGGGGAAAACCTGCTTTTAGAAAGTGCATTGGCAGCCCCCACTACAGTGATGCCAAAGTCCCCAGCTCCTCGGGCCCTCGAGTAAAGTTCTCATTGCCGAGAATTTCTGTGCACCAAAACAAGAACAAGAAAGAATCTTCCAGAATGTCCCCTCTACAAGAAATAGGCTTGGGGAGAGGATAGAAGAAAGGAGGCAAATGGAACAGGAGAGAATGGGGCGTCTTTCTGGTCTCCCCCGACGCCCCCCCCATAACACACACACACACACACACACACACACACACACACACACACACACACATCACCCTCATTCCATGTGGAGAGTGTAGGGATGGAGCCAGAGGGAGCAGACACCACCCCAGGAGCGTGGGTCTGGGATGAGGGCCTTATTTCTGCATCTGACGACAAGTTCCAAGGATGAGCCAAGTCAGACGGGTGGGCTGGGGAGACACCCTATAAACTGAATTCCTGTGCAGACAACTTACTCCAGTGTTTTGTTCTTGCAGCCACCCAACTGCCTGGGCGCTGGCCAGCCACAGAAGCACGTCTCCTACACTGGTGTCACTGGTAGGGAAGAGTAGAGTGTGCGAGGAGGTGAGAGAGCTTCTCCATGGTAAACACGCTGAACAAGGCCAGCAAGAGAGAAACTGACGCTCTAGAGGGGCCCGTCTCATGCCAACCTCTGTTTGCTTCTCTCTTTCATGCAGTGAGTATTTACGGAGCACCTACTATGTGCCAGGCATCATTCTGTGAGCTTGGGATGCATCTGTGAATAAAATAAAGGTATATACTTTTGTCGGAGGTACTGACAATAAACTTGAATGTTAGGTGGTGATAAGTGTTACGGAAAGGAGAAATTGAACCGGATAAAGTCAGGAGGGCTGGGATAAAGGTGGGGTCCCACTGTAAGGGTGGTCCGAGTGGGCTGCACTGAGTAGGTGACATTGAACAAAGATTTTGAAGGAGGTTAGGGGAGGCACCAGGTGGGCAGAGGAAAGAGCCCGTGCAAAGGCCCAAGGTGGGAAGAGGCCTGGCGTGTTCCCACCAGGAGCAGGGAAGGAAGTCCCTGTGGTCTGAACAGCAGGAGCAAGAGAGTGCTGTGTGCGGGCGAGTTTGGGAGACACAGGGAGGGAGGCGCTCCACTCCCACCAGGGCGGCCAGAGGCCAGGCAAGAACTCCAGCTCCCACTGAGTGCAGCATGGAGTCTCGGGGGTCTGTGCAGAGGAAAACCATGAGGTGCATGCAAAATGATCAGTGATGGACGGCTGCCCAGAAAACAGACTGTAAGAGAGGCAACGGTGAAAGGAAAGCGAAGGATCAGGAGGGTCTTGAAGTAATCCCAGGGAGATAACAGAGGCTCGTGCCAGGAAGGAGGACAGTGTGAGAAGGTGCCAGCGCTGGGTGAAATGTAAAGACTTGAAAACGAATTTAACATGTTGGATCTGGGCTGTGAGAGAGGGGACGAGTCGAGAGTGCCCCCACACTTTCTTGTGCATTGAACTTGTCTCCACAACCAAGTAAAGCAGTGGTACAGTGAGGAAAATGCCCGGGTGAGCGCCAAATGCTTGTCCTGGCTCTGCGGACTGCCATCTGGTACAAGGCACCTGCCCTCTCTGGTCCCAGTGTTCGCAGTGGTACCTGCAAGGGTTGGACCAGATGCTCCAAAACATTTCCTAGGGAAGCCAGGGGCTCTTCTTTTTGTTGGAAATCCTTTAGAGTCCATCATTCCACGAGGCCCACACTGAGTACACTAGATAGATGATAGATAGATAGATAGATAGATAGATAGATAGATAGATAGATAATAGATAGATACATACATACATACTTACTTACAGAGACATATATCACTTAATCAGTTGTCAGCATCACACATGGGCCTATAAAACCTCTTTTAATCTCCATTCATGGGAGTCTCAGTGCATTCCCTCAGACACAGCCAAGCCTGGCAGGGAGGTGTGACTGTGTAAGAACAGTTTTGTCTTGTTTTGGAGCAGCCCTGTGCAAATCTCCGTGCGGAAGAACGCTGCAGAGAGTCGGCATCGTTCTTGGAAGGCTCTCGCTTAGTCAGTTACCTGGATGGGGGTGGGATCCGGAAGAGGCATCGGGAGAGCTGGAGAGTGATGAGAAATAATAGGATCAACTTTGATCTGCAGGTTAATTATCTGGGTGTCGATTTCCTGCCATTATTGTTAAAACTGCTTAGTTACCTCCTAGGTTCCACATTTCTGTCTGCACAGACTCAGTCTGATGCAGAGGAGGATGGCCAGGCTCTGACCGCACTTCCCCTCGTGCGCACTGACCACCCCGAAGCAACCTGCTCCAGAGTTGTCCTCCATACTTCATGTGACCATTTTATCATTTTCAGAAGTGCTTTCTTCCCAGCTGTGACAATCAGGAGGTCACCATCTCTAACCCCAGGGCCTGCTGGCACCCACATTTTTGGATCATTCCCATCATTTCTACAGGGTCTTCCCATCCCCCTGGAATGTGATGTGGTCTGAGCCCAAGGCCTTCAGCGCACCGAAGAGCTGCGGGCGCACTGCCATGGCCCTGACCTCCAGCCCCCGCCTCGCCACTGTCTGCAACTCCTGGCCAGACTCCCCAGCTGGAAAACCACCAGGCTGGCGAGCGGGAGGCCAGCCGCAGAGAACACAGCTGCCAGTGAAGCCGGTTCATGCCCTGCCCAGGCCGCCTGCCCAGCCTTCCTCTTTGGCAGCAAGCCTTTCCGAGCACCTGCACGTGTCTGCCAAGGGCACTGTGGCCACACAGGCTGGTGCTCTGCAGCTTCGGGCAGCATGGTGGCCACTGAATACCCATCCTCTCACCTTGTCCCCTGTCCTCAAGTGGCTCACAGCCAACTGGTCACGATGGGAAAATCAAACATCAGCAGTGACTTTCAATGGGTGTGCTGCAGAATTTTTAAAACATGCAGTACCTGACTATTCAGTCAGGGGCACTGACCTCTTTCCCCTTAGATTGTCAAATTAAAACATGACAACGGCCAACACAACATTGACCATTCAGTATAAATGCCCTGTCCTGAACCATAAATATAAATATAGGTCATACAATAAAGTTGCATCTTATTGGTCACGACACATAATAAGGTTGCATTACATTAGTTAATTCCTGCTACCAGAAATCCTCATATATGAGTATAGGTGCTTGATTTTCCCCCATTCCCTTCCCCCTTTGCCCACTTCCACCCAGTCCCTGCCCCCACCCCTTCCTTGGGTACGTGATTTTTTAAAAGAGTCACTTTGGAGCAAAAAGGGTAGGTAATTACTGTTATTATTATTATCATTATTATTATTATTATTTTTGTACATCAATTAAAATTACACCTATTTTTGTCAGATCAGCTAAATATATATATATATTGGGGGCGTGCCACAGAATTTTAGTAATCTGTGTGCCATGAGAGGAAAAGGTTGAAAATCACTGATCTGTGGTGTGATAATAGACATGTGCAGAGATAGCTGACTCTGTTCAAAGGAAATGGCCCTGAGCCGTCCTGAGTTCCCAGACCCAGGGGACAGAGCGCATAAAGGAATGGAGACCTGAGCAAGGTCGCTCCTTCAAGGTCACAGCAGCCAAGGTCATGGCTGGAGCACAGGGTGTTTCCTGAAAAGTGATGAGAAGTGAGGTTGAAACACAGTCATGGCCAAGGCATAAGGACTTTTGTGCCCCTCCCAGGAGTGCAGACTTTATCCCACCACAGTGGAGGATTTTCCTCTAACAGTGACATACAGAGATTTGGGATGGATGCTGATGAGCAAATGGATGTATAAGTGGGAGGAAAGTGACTGGGTGTATGATCAGACCAACTAAGTAGCAGGATGAAGAACAGATGATGGGAACATGCCAAAAGGCAGAAGGCCCAGTGAGCAAGCTGTGGGGTGGAATCCAATGCGGAACAACGCAACCCGAGCTCAGTGCTGGAGAAATGGAGAAGAAATAGAAACAGCCACGAGGTATCAGAAGGGCCTGTCAAGGTATTGGATGTGAGGGGAGACGAAAGGAGTCAACATGATGATACTTGGGTCGGTGGCCAGTACCCCCAAGTTCTGGGAGAGCTACACTTTAGACCTGGCCACCACCCCTTCTGGTCACAGGCCCCAAAGATGGTCTGGAAGGAAAGCTGGGCTGGAAGGGTCACAGTCTGGCACGTACCCAGCAGAGTGGAGGACAAGATATGGCCAAATGTTGCAAGGCAGCACCAGTGTTGGGGGACTTCATGGGAATCAACCCTCGAACGTCAGGCTTGTGGGGCCACCACCCAACTTTAGAGGCAGCCATGGAGCCTGCTGCCCCCACCAGCTGCCGTCTAGGTGGAGCCCTGTTCCACAGCGCCTCCCCTGATGCAACCGGGGCTGAAAATCTCAAAAAAGAAGGAGGTGGGAATGTGTGATGAAAAACCCCACCCCAGTAAGCCGAGCCCTTAGAGCCAGAAACAGGCTAGCCAGCGCTGGGGAGGTGGCCTAAGGGTGGGGACACAGAAGGGGTTTGAACAGAGCTTAAAACTGAAATTTGACCATGAGGCTGGAACTTCTTAAATTCTGGAATGAGATGATTCTAATGATCAGGAGTGGCTGCAAACCATGGAATCCAGCCAAGAGGCCACTTGGGTGAAATACACTGAGCCGAAACCGCGCAGCTTTTAAAACAAACATTTATCAGTCTCTACCCCACAACCATGTCTCCGGGTCCATTCTGTTCATCAGTTTGTTTTGTTCATTATATTCCACAAATAAGTGAGATCATGTGGTATGTCTTTCTCTGACTGGCTTATTTTGCTTAGCATAATACTCTCCAGGTCCCTCCAGTTGTCTCAAAGGATAAGAGATCTTTCTTTCTTACAGCTGCATAGTGTTCCATTGAGAAGGGTGGGGGAAGGAAATAATAGACCACAGGACTTATATGCATGTATACGTAACCAATGGACACAGACAACTATGCTGGGGTGGGGGGATGGGATTGGCAGGAGGGTGTCAATGGGACAAAAAGGAGAACCATCTGTAGCAAAAATTACATAATTAATAAAAAAATAAAACCAACATGTGTTTCACTCATGAATCTGTAGTCTGGGCTGTGCTCAGCAGGGCCAGCTCACCTTTCTGTCTCAGGGAGCTCCTGCTGTCTCAGGCAGCACTCAGGGATGCAGTGTCCAGAGCAGTGGCCACCCTGCTCTCTGCTGCACAGACCACACAGGAGGAAGAGTGACTGGCCTGAGCCTCCTCACTGCTTCCCGAGGGACACTGCTGGCCAAGACAGCACCCAGCAGCCATCCGGTGCACCCGGGCCCTGAGGAGTCCCGAAGAAGATGGGGTTTGATGTCTGTCTTGGGGGTGGAGAGAGGAAGGGGGGGCTTGTGAGGCAGCTGTACCCACAGGTGCTAAGTGAGGCTGCTGGGGGACGGGACTGAGGCTACGCGGTGCCCAAAGAGGTGAAGGACAACGAGCGGGTTGAAGTTACAGGGGACTCAGCTTTGGGCCTCTATTTAAGGGGCTCTTCCAGGACTGTCAACCTGGTCCGTGAGACAGGAGGCAACTAGCTGTCTGGAGGGTGCCGAGGGACACAGTGCCCTCCAGAGTCCCCCAACTCCAGCAGCACAGAAGGCTTGCCAGAGAAGGATGAATTTCAGGAACAAGCAGGAAGAGGACTTGGCCCCAAAACACTTATAATTACCCCTTTCCTGTTCTCTTCCAGGAGCTCATCCAGTTGCACCACACCCACATGACGTGCAACCATTCCTCAGACCAAAATCCTGCGCTCTGCAGCTCAGAGAAGCCTGCGGGGCTGTGAGCCACTGCTCCCACTAGAGGGCACCCTAGCCTGCCTACAGAAGGCACCCAATGGGGGGAGAAGCCCTCTTCCTCCAGGAAGCCTTTCCAGGTTGATAGACGCAATGTATGGCTTCCCTGGTTCTTGCCAGGCTGGGTTTTTTCACCCTCCCAGCAGTTTCCCTCCAAGTGCTCAGAACTCCACGGTGTATCCTCCCTGGGGTCCTGCAGCCACCACCCCCTCGCGTTAACTTCCTAACCGATCTGTGTACCAGGCTTCCCTCTTCTGGTCCATCTAATGACTTGACAGTTTCAGCTTCTTAAAAGTCTGCTTCCAAGACATCTACCCAGGCACCAAAGGCTCAGCAGATGTCTGAAGGCTCCTCAGCCAGGCCTCAGGCTGGCCCCATCGAAGCCCTCTAGGTGATCTCCTAGCCCTTTCCACGTCTTTACTTTATGCTTTCTCTTTCTTTGGGGGCTGCAAAGCAGAAAGCTGAACCCATCCGTCTCCAGTCCTTAGCACAGTGTCCTCATAAGCCCCAGAAACCCCTTCTCTGTCTCATTCACCTGTTCCCTTCATTCCCCATCCCTTCTCTCCCTCTGCTCACCAAAGGCACTCACTGGAACATGTGACGTCGTCCCAAACGGGTGCCCATTACTGTGTGCTAAGTTGCAGTGCTCTCTGTGTATGTTTTAATTAGATAAATGGCCTGGTTTCGACATTTTTTAACCCAACACTATGTTATCTGTACATACATCAACTTTGTTGTTTCTAACTTCCATAATATACAGTTATCATCTTTTACCTCTGACCAGTCTCTGGCCATGCAGACTGCCTCCAACTTCCTTCTGAAACACATGTGCCACGATGCACGGTCATGTCCTTGCAGGAGAACTGCCCTCCGGTGTGGGGCTGGACTTCTCCCAGGAGCGGGCTTGCAGGGTCCCAGGGTGGACACATGCCTAAAGTCACTGCACAGTGCCATGCTGCTCTCCAGAACGCCTGCCCCAGCCCACATCCCCCCCACCAGCATGAGGGATCCCCTCCTCCCAACTCTTCGCCATTCTAATGGTGGAAAGACACCTCACGGTCTGCATCGTCTCAGGATGGTGAGAGTCTTTCCATGCACTTAACCGTTTAGTCTTTTCCTTCGGGGAACTGTGCAGGCTCTGACTAGCTTTCCACTGAGTTCCTGTCTTACACTTGTTCTGCAGGAGTTATTTACATACTGCAGATATTAAGCTTTTTTCAGGCTATCAACTGTGTTAATGTTTTCTCTATGTTATTTTATTGAACTGGAATTCTTCATTTCAACGTGGTCACGTCCATCAATTTTTCACCTTGGCGCTTTGATTTTCATCCTCTGAGGCTTCCCATGGCACACGGTACGGAGTCTACGCTTCCACATGGTAAGTCCGTTTCCACAATCTCACCCGCTGAATACACGGCCCTTCTCTGGTGGCCCCTCCGTCAAATGCCAAACGCGCCTTATAACTGATGGCTCGTTCTGGTCTCTCTAGGGTGCCAGTGGGCGATTTCCCTCACCAGTACCATATTTTCCTACTTCTGTGGCTCTCGAATCCTCGGACATTCTCTTTCCTTTTTCGTAACTGACTTTACTGTAAATGGACATTATTCCTTCATGTACATTTTAGATTGATTTTATCAAGTTCCTCGAAAAAAATCCAGCAGAGTAGAAACAGACATTTTTACAAATGGCTTAGCAAGCTGGCAGCTGCGGCCTGCTTATAGGCAGAAAAAACTTTTGATTTAGAGCTCTTTAAAATCAAGTTAACCCCAAATCCTTTAAAAGACTAAAAATGATCAATTTAATTAAAGATATTACAATTTAAAAATCCAGTAGAATTTTATTGGGTTTGCGTTGTACTTATAATTTAGTGGGAATTTATACCTTTAGAATATTAGGTCAAATTATTGCTGAATATGATATAATTCCACTTAATCACTTTTTCTGGTATGTTTTTTTTCATAATAGAGTCTTCCATTGTTCCCCAATAAAGATCTCATGAACACTTTGTTGTTACACCGTAAATACCTTATTGTTTTTATCATTCTTAGGAATAGTATCTTTGTTTTTCTACTTATTTTCTAAGTGGTTGTTACTGATACAGAAAAACACTTGGTTTTTGTAAGCTGACCTTGTACCTAGCAGCTCCGTTCTACTCGGCCTGTTACTTTTAGAGTTTATTGGTTTCTTTTGTTGCGTTTCCCATGTAGCTGACCCCACTGTCTGCAGATAATGCCAGTTCTATCTCTTCTAATATGTACATGCATTTCCTCCCTGGCCAGGAATCCCAGCGTGAGACGCGGCACCGAGAGCAGACATCCTTGTCTTGCTCCCGGTTTCCACTGGAATGTGCCAAAGTTCTTCCTTTGGGGGTGACACCCTCTAAGCTCCACCAGAACTCATCCACTGTGCTTTGAACCTTCCTGTGCGTTTCTGCTCTTCTCCACCTAGCACTGCCTCCACCCTTCCGACTTCCCCAGGCCTTCTCCGTCCTTCAAAGCCCAGCTCAAATCTGGCCTTCCCCGCCAGCTCACAGTGAGCTCCTCCTCAAGCCCCTGAGACAAGACAAGCTCTGTCAGCCAACCGGCAGTCGGTCATGAGCTGCCTTGAGCAACTGCAGCTATCATTTAACGTGTGCCTGTTTACAAATCTACCCGATGAAGCAGTCAGCTCCTTGAGGACAGGGGTGGACCTGTTTAATGAACAGTCGGGGGGTGTGAAGGTGCCATGTTGTATCAGCTCTGGCACATAGGCCTTGGTGTGTTGTGAGTTCAAGGCCAAAAGGCAGAACTGGAGATGGAAGGTTGGAGAACCAGGGCCAGCAAGGCCCAGGGGGTGTCTGTCCTGAGGAGCCGGTGGGTGCCTCTCAGCCTCCGTGCTTTTGCTTACACCACCTCGCTGCGTCTCAGAGAGGCCCCGGGGCCACGACTCTGGACATCTCGGAGGAAGAAACAAGGGTACAGAGATGGGCTGACCCGTCACACAGCCAGTAGGAGTCAGAAGTGAATTTCCATCCACACTCCCTGACTCCCAAATCCTACTACTTCACTGCGTGGCCTCCCACAGAGATACCAATTCTTCAGCCAGGTAGGTGGCAGACAGGCACACCCCGGACGAGGACTGTCCCCTTGGACGCAGCTAGATAAAGACATTAGTGGAGATGTACGTGAAAATATACTGACGAAGGTTCATCACAGAGTTGTTTATCATAAATCCACTAGGAAGGGACAAGAAGAAATGACGAAGTCAGAGCATCCATGGGTCAGAAGCCAGGCAGGCTGGAAGCCATCAGAAAAACACAGAGTCGTGAGTAAGGCCAGGTGATGGTCACAGTTCCAGGGAAGCAGGCAGAATTCAGAGCACCAGAACAACAGGACAACCAGACTTTCCAGCAGCAGGGATGAGCCAGCCTATAGGCCGACTTGGGCGGGTTGGGTGAGGGGCAGCACAAGGCACCGGCCTTGGCAACTGAACCAGCCTGGGGCCGGGCCGGAGCCTTTGTAGCCCGTGGTGAGGACGGGAGCCCATCCAACCAGTTGCTCAGGTGGAAGGAAGCAGCCTGGTGAGCCGCTGCTGTCCCTTTGTCAGCTTCCTGTCTAAGTCTGTTTCCAAGGGGCTCACCTGGTCTGTAATTCTCTTTGTTCTGAGCCGTTTACAAATAGGTGCTTTAATTAAGGCTTTCTGAGGTGACAATGATTGCCTTGTAAAAGCGGCTGGGCTGTTTTGTGCTCACACAGGGATGGCACCTCACGGCCGTGCACACTGTCCCTCTGCAAGGCCCTGCTGGCTATGCATGCCCGCGGCCAGTCCCCCTGTCAGTAAGGAGCGGAGTGGCGGGGGTACCTCCCACCACCAGGCACTCGCCAACCCCTCCCAACAGCCCAACAAGGCCCAGGTTGCCATTCATAGTTCACAGGTAAGGAACCTAGAGAAACATAGTTGTCCCAGGTCCCCAAGCTAGCAAGTGGAAGAGCTGGGCTCCAAATCATGCCTTTTCATCTCCAGGGTTCATGCTTCCATCATCTCTACCAGGAAAGGTTCCCCTTGAAACCAAGCAGGTGGGTGTGTCCACGCAGAGCCCCTGAGTGAAGAGTACCACTGATAATCCAGCTCCCTGGGTTTAGAAGTGAGTGGGGTCAGAGGAAGAGGCACAGTGGCCAGCGCAGTGATAGGGAAATCTTTGTGAAGAATTCACCGACTTGCATCTCTCAGCATTTTACCAAGAAATAAATCACTGGACACGGGTTGAGAACCTTCCAGATGCTAACCAGTTCCAATGTGGATTCAGACAAGAGGAGAGAAAAAGTTGGTTCTTTCTTAAAGTCTGGCAGATGTTTGACCCAGTGAAGGCTCAGCTTGAAAGACCCATCAACTGTGCCTTCCACAGCGGTGCTCCAAACACCCCACCAACCATTCAGCTGGAATCAGCCACCCCAGGCCCCAGGCCTTGTCTCCTTGTGTGTCTCACACCAGAAGCCCCTGGCTCACAGCCCACACCCACAGAGTTCCCACCCCAGAAACAAGAGTCTGTGCAAGTCTACCCATAGGTCCCAAGAGGAGAGCTGGGAGTGTACTTTTTTTAGAATCCATGCACATGTTGCCCGGCTCCCTGACAGATTTTCATGGCACCATCACCTGCCCTCCTAGGAAAAAGGGGTCCTCCCTCACTCTGGGATATAACTGGCCAGTCACCCAGGGAGGGAGTAGGGAGGCCCTGGTGAGGCCCTGGGGCGATGCGTGAAGGGCTATTTTTAGGCCAGACTGGGTCAGCATTTGGTCATGGCTGGTCAGGAAACAGGCCCATCAGAAGCGTCATCCGTAGGTTCAAAGGCGGTCAAGAGACGTGTGCTTGGAAGGGTTTATGGGCTCAGATCCTCGTATTCAGGGAACCTGGCTTGGTCCCACTGTCCACCCATCAAAGCCTGACAGTCCTAGCCCAAATGGATGAAGGGACTAATTAAGGGAATGTGGCTGAGGTGCAGCCACATGAACCCCCACCTCCTCTCACCCAATGGGTCCTGTGAGGGGAGGAAGTGATGCCATTTTAGGACCCTGGTGACCTCCCCCACCCCATCTCCAGCACCTTTCACCCTTCCTGATGAGTGCATACACACCAGTATTCCCTGCTCCACTTCCCTGCTGGGGACCCAAAGACTCTCACACCCCCACATCAGACTCCAACACAGCCTGGGCATCAGGACCTTCCCTCCACCTGTTGTTTCTCCCGCTTCCTTGTTGGCCAAATGTTGGCACCCCGTATGCATGCCACCCTCTCCTACCTCCAAACACCTCAGGTCTCTGGGGGATTCTCAGAACCCAGCAAGCGTCTTTTGCATAGTTGGCACTCGACAAGAATTTACCGAATGAATGAGAGAACGACTTACTACACAGTCTAGTCTCCAAATCGGAGCTGGACTCCTTTCTTGTCTCCTCCCAACCCTATCCCCACCCCACCCCAGTCTTCCTTAAACCCACCTCCAAGAAGCCGTCCCTGATTAAGCCCTGTAGCTCTGGGGCATTCCACACTCCCCCTCCTAGACCTATCCCACCAGCAGCGATGCCCAGATCTCTGAAGAATGTCCCTGGTTTTCTTCTGAACTGTGACTCAGTGTCTCCCAGGTCCTGGTTGGTGCCCATGGCTTCTTTTTTCCTAGTAACACCCAGGTGCAGAGACCATGCTCCCCCCGAAATCTCTACCCAGATCCCCATCCCTGACTGGGCTCTAGATAGGACCAGATTAGGGGAGGCTCATGTTGACACTGAAGAGAGGGATATTCTTTAGAGAGAGAGGGAAGGCAAAGAGCCTAGAACAAGAGGTTGTTGGGACGTAGCCCCTCCTTGGGACAGGCCAGTTGCTCCACCTGAAGCCAGGTCAGAGGGCCAGGGCCCATAGCCCAGCTGTGCCCCTTACAGAAAAGGATTTGGGGGGAGGCTCCACCCCAGGTCACTGCACCCAGCCCCTACATCGGAGCATGGATCCAGCTGATGCTTCCAGGAGCCCCCTCTCTTCTCCACATCCTCACGGGCGGGGAGAGGCCAGGAGGAAGCTTGTAAAGGGCTTTGAAGATGAAACAGGCCTGTGGCTGGGGACTGTTGACACAGCTACACTGAAGAGGCAAGCGAGGTTTGCTCTTAAGAGCCCAGGGTGATGCCAAGCCAATAAAATGCAGCTATTGTCTCTTTGCTGTCCCTTTTAATGCCAGCTGCTCCCGGTGCATAAAAGGGTCTGCCACGGCCCCGGGAGCACAGGCCTTTGGCTCCATTCTCTGCCAGCTTCTCCACTCTTCAGACACCTTCCTATCTCCAGCATGACTTGTGGCTTCAGCTCCATGGGCTGTGGGTTTGGCCCCAGGAACTTCAGCTGCGCCTCGGCCTGCGGGCCCCGGCCAGGGCGCTGCTGCATCACGGCCGCCCCCTACCGCGGCGTCTCCTGCTATCGCGGCCTCACCGGGGGCTTTGGCAGCCAGAGCGTGTGCGGGGGCTTCCGCTCTGGCTCCTGCGGCCGCAGCTTCGGATACCGCTCTGGCGGCGTGTGCGGACCCAGCCCGCCCTGCATCACCACCGTGACTGTCAATGAGAGCCTCCTCACGCCCCTCAACCTGGAGATCGACCCCAATGCGCAGTGCGTGAAGCATGAGGAGAAGGAGCAGATCAAGTGTCTCAACAGCAGGTTCGCTGCCTTCATCGACAAGGTGGGTGTCCTTGATCATACCCTTCCTAAACTCCACCCATGTGCAGGACTCAGGCTGGGCACTGAGGAGGAAGTCAGAGAGGCAGGCTTTCCTAGAGAAGCTCCCAGTTCAAAGGGAAAAGCAGTTATACCTCTAAAACACAGACAAAAAGACAAGCATAGGATCAAGAGATGCCAGTCTAATGCTTGGGACAAACTGAAAACACATGAACTAGAGGCAGAACTTATAGGTCTGAGTGACATCTGGTGAGCAAAGGACCATGCGGGTGTTCGATGTATTTGAAACCAAATAGCCTCTTACACGGCAAGGAGGTGCTCCCTGTGTCCAGGGCAGGGCTAGCGAATTAGATGCTAGAAAACTGTCTACAGGGAACCTTGTGGATCACACGGAGCTGTTTCCAAACAGTAGTTACTTAGCTGCTGAGCAGGGGCCAGAATGATTTGTCCAAGCCATCGTCCCTGGGGCCAGGGACCCAAGGGTTAGGTATACACAGTTCCCACTCTTCCAGGCCCTACGGGGAGGCAGGCAGTATGTGGTCTGGGCAAAGTTGAACCATCTGTGGATGTCAGTGTCCCGCTCAAGTCTGAAGTTGTCTTCACTGAGTCCAGGCAGTGCTGTGAAGGGTGGGGGGAGACGTCTCCAACAAGGAAGCAGTTCTGGAGCCAACCTCGAGAGAAGTCACGCTGCAGAGACACCCACCAGGAAGGACCAAAAAAACCTGAACTCGCCCTGGCCGGTTTGGCTCAGCGGTTGGAGTGTCGGCCTGCGGTACAGAGAGACCCGGGTTCGGTTCCCGCTAAGGGCACGTACCTCGGTTGCAGTTTGTCCCCGGCCCTGGTTGGTCGTGCGGGTGGCAGCCACTCGATGTGTCTCTTCACATCGATGTTTCTCTCTCTCTCTTCCTCTCTCTCCCTCCCGCTCTATCTGAACAAAAAAAAAAAATGGAAAAATGTCCTCGGGTGAGGATAAAAAAAAAACCAAAAAAAAAACCTGAAACTCTTAACAGCATGAGAGACCAAGTAAAACATAAGAAAGGACTTACCAGGAGATTGGCAGTTACTAGATGAAGGGATCTGAATGGGATAGTGGACCAACCTCCTGGCAGGGAGATGGATGTGGAATTGTCCTTGGGCCAATAGTCAACAATTACTATAGTGGGAGACACACCCCCTGCAGGGCAGCAGATGAGTCTGAGTTCTCCCTCTGCCATTGTGAGACCTCAGGCGGGCGTTCACTTCGATCCCTTGTCTGTAAAATGAGGAGGTCGGAGCACACAGCATTCTTGCACTAATATCCCAGGTGACTATCATTCTAATTGCCTTGTTGTTGTAGGGCTTCAGTAATTGGCACATGCTTTGTTTTTCAACTTTTATAGTCTGCCTTCCTTAAAGGGTCGAACTGTTCATTTGCGTGCTGACAGTCACACCTGACCTGGTGCAGTAGCCACTTGCGAGCAGGTGCCTGTCGGGCCGGGGCTCACTGAGCCCTCACAGTGAGGCACTCGCTCTGCGAGGGCTCAGTGCTGGGCCCGGGGACACATTATTAACAAGCGGCAGCAAAGCCTGGACTCAGCATGGTTTAGTTTTCAGGACACTAGGTAAATTGCCTTAAAGAGACTAAAGTTAGCTTATAAGGACTTCCACGTGGTGAGCTGATTAAGCCCTGGTGTGACTTTGAGAGATGACATAACCCCCACCAGGGAGGACTCTGGGTCAGAGAGTCGGGGGCCTGCAGGTCCTGGTGCTGGGACCTCCTCTTGCCCTCTGATCCCGCAAGAAGAGATTCTCAGGTTCTGCCTCTGGGCGGCAGGTGCGCTTCCTGGAGCAGCAGAACAAGCTGCTGGAGACCAAGTGGCAGTTCTACCAGAACCGCAAGTGCTGTGAGAGCAACCTGGAGCCGCTGTTCGAGGGCTACGTGGAGACGCTGCGGCGGGAGGCCGAGTGTGTGGAGGCCGACAGCGGGAGGCTGGCCTCGGAGCTCAACCACGTGCAGGAGGTGCTGGAGGGCTACAAGAAGAAGTGAGTGCAGGAATGGCTGGCTCAGGAAAGGCTTGAAGGAAGCTCCCAGTGCAGGGATGTGTCCAAGTCTCTGGCTGGGTCTCTGCCTGAGGACTGGGAAGAACCTATACTCTGTCTTTCCTCAAGGCACACGGTCCCTTGAGCGGGTCCTCGCCCCCTAGGGGTGGAGTTTTCTCCTTGGCTTCCTAACAGCAACTCAGGGAAATGATGTTCTCCCCCCTTCTCCATCCACCAGACCCTTCTCTTAAGAATACAGAAAAACTAACATTTCTGGTCCCTTTGAGGCTAGCCCTCAAAGCCATGGACATTCTTCTTAAGTTTGCCCCTTCACTTTCTGAGCACTGACCAGGTGGCAGCCAGACACCAGGGTGGGATCTGGAGATTCAGAGCCAACCAGAAGACGTAGTCCCTGTCCTTGTGGATCTTACAGTCTGCTGGGAGGCAGGCGTGGCATGGTCACAGACCGACCTTCAGTTACCACGTGTGGTACATGATATGAAGGGTGCACACCGGGGACTCTGAAGGAATCTGGTTTCGAGGTGTGGCCAGCTTCCTCCAGTAAGGCTCTCGGCTATGGACTCCCCAGTTCACCACACCCCCTGCCTCTAGCTCTGAACTGGCCTGCCCACAGAGCAGGAGGATGTAGCAGGCTTGACTCCTCTTGGCTGAGCCCAGGAAGAGAATGACAGAGAGGGGATCCCAAAGCCAGGGGCAAGAAAGGGTCAGAGGAGTGCTAAATGGAGACCTGGGTGAGAAAAACAGCCACCTCCCATGCCCTAACGCCCCCCCCCCCCCCCACGCACATGCATGCACATGCATGCACATGCACGCACACACAGCTTCCAGCGCCTGCCCTCCACCCCCACAGAGAATCTCAGAGGTGACGTGAGAATGGGTGCTTCAGTTCTGCGGCTCCTCCCAGTAGCCTGGACCAGCAGCCTGATTCCTTCCTTGTGCTGCTCCACTTCTTTGGAGCCAGGGGATAAGCCGGGGGAGCTCTCGGAATGAGGCACATTTGCATGCTGCTTCATGGCCGAGAGACAGCGGCTCAGATGGGGTCCTGTTCTCCTTGCCCACCTCAGGTATGAAGAAGAAGTTGCACTTCGGGCCACAGCAGAGAATGAGTTTGTGGCTCTAAAGAAGGTGAGTACCTGACGCCAAACCCCACCCTGAGTCCCAGCCACCCAATCCTGTCTGCGCTGCCACATGGGCAAGCCCTCTAAGCATCCTGAGAAAAGCAAGCCTCACAGCCCCTTGAACCCCACACAGGACGTGGACTGCGCCTACCTCCGCAAGTCGGACCTGGAGGCCAACGCGGAGGCCCTGACCCAGGAGATCGACTTCCTGCGGCGACTGTACGAGGAGGTGAGGGACTCTCAGCCATGGCGGGCACCCTGACTCCAGCCCAGGCCCTACGGGTCGGCTGATGGGGGAACCCAGCTTGAGGCAGGAGGGTTGAAGGGGAGCAGAAAGAGGGAAGAAAGGAGACAGAGGAATGGAGAACAAAAGGGACAGAAGTAGTAAGGGGCCAAAGAATGTGTCTCTAGGACAGACAGCATGCATCGGGCACCCAAACCAGAGGTCGCATGAAGCACCACGCAGACTCAGCCCCGTGTTCTCCAGCCTAGGTTTTCTCGGGCAGCCCATAGCCTTCCTCCATGTGGCCGGTCCAGGAGAATGAGACCTGGCCCGGCACAGGTCTGGCCCCCGAGGAGTGTCCACAGCATGCTGGCTGGAGCAAAGCTGCCTGAACAATCCCAGAAGGAAGAATTTGACAAGTAGATGCATTTTCTTCTAATAGGGAGTTTTGATCTTGACAAAAATTTATGCAATTTCATCAGAGATCTTTCTCTTCAAACAAGAGAATTTGGCTCCAAACGGGCCATAGAGATGATAGGCATCATGCTCGGCAGGTGAGGAAAAGCTCAGATAACTGGGTTGTTCTTCCTCTTCCCCCACTCCTGCCCTACAGGAGATCCGTGTCCTCCACGCCCACATCTCAGACACCTCCGTCGTCGTCAAGATGGACAACAGCCGGGACCTGAACATGGACTGTGTCATTGCCGAGATCAAGGCTCAGTATGACGACATCGCCAGCCGCAGCCGGGCTGAGGCTGAGTCCTGGTACCGCAGCAAGGTGAGTGCCACAGGACACCTGCCTCTACACTTGGCAGTGGGAGGCATGCCAGGTACATATGAGAAAAGCGTCTTTGTCTGGGGTCCTGATCCTAGGGATGGTAACAGAGGGCAGACAGCTCTCAGGTTGAGGGGGCAGGACAGGGCTGCAAGGACGGTGGCCCAGGCAGAGACTATACAACCTGCCCTGTCGTCCATGGTGTCCTGAGTGGATGGCACGTCACATCCTGAGTCTCTGCTTCCCCCAGTGTGAGGAGATGAAGGCCACAGTGATCCGTCACGGGGAGACCCTGCGCCGCACCAAGGAGGAGATCAACGAGCTGAACCGCATGATCCAGAGGTTGACGGCCGAGGTTGAGAATGCCAAGTGCCAGGTACGGGTCATCTGTGCCCTAGACTACCAGACAGGCTGCAGGCCTAGCCGTGGTTTCCCAGGCCATGTGCGCTCAATCTGGATCCCACCATTCACTCTCAAGCCCATGTGCATGACTAGAGTCATGGGTTGTGGTCACTCAGGGGAACCCAGCTGATGAAGGCAAGATGCCTGTTCCTGGGGTGTTCCCAGCTGGCTGGGAGAGACTAGACACGTCCAGGAAATGGACAGAGACCCAGAGACCGTACCCCACCTTGTTCTCTTCTGGGTCCCCAGAACACGAAGCTGGAGGCCGCAGTGACCCAGGCGGAGCAGCAGGGTGAGACGGCCGTCAGCGATGCCCGCTGCAAGCTGGCTGAGCTGGAGGCTGCCCTGCAGAAGGCCAAGCAGGACATGGCCTGCCTGCTCAAGGAGTACCAGGAGGTGATGAACTCCAAGCTGGGCCTGGACATCGAGATCGCCACCTACAGGCGCCTGCTGGAGGGCGAGGAGCACAGGTGGGGCCCCACCCAGTTGCCCCAAGAATTCCACATGCATAGATCCGCCCACCTGTGCTTCCTCCAAACCTCAGTCTCAGTCCCAAGAACTGGCCCCAAGCTAGGTTCTGGGATCTTTGGATCCTAGATTTCAAAGGACTGGAACTTGGACATGGCAGACAGAGGAAAAACAGAAGCTATTGCCACTGTGATGTCTAGAGTCCCAAACAGCACAAGGTCTTGCTAGCATGAGAACCTTGGTTGGCACCGTGCCTCTCAGTTCTGAACATCCTCTAGTTATTCTATCCTCAACCCTTCCAAGATTCACTCCCTCCTTCGTTTCTAGAAGGTCACCTTGTCCTAAGGTGGAGCTGCTGGTCAAGCTTGACCCTGACCTCATTTTCACAGCCCAAGAGAACCTTCCCCTTCCTAAACCAAACCCATGCACACATGCCAGGTATGTTGTTCAGGCTGTGTGCTGACAAAGGCAGCCAGCGGAGGGGAGAGCGAAAGCCGAAATCCGGCCTGTACTCCGCTTGCCAAATAGTGGGGCCGGCATTGCCGCCGCTGCCGGGAAGGCACTCTCCCAGCTCTGCAAAGGCATAGTAAGGACCAGAGCTGGCCCGTTCCATCGCCTAGGCAAAATCTGAGGGTCTCCTTCTGATCTCACCCTTTCTTACCTTTGTCCCACTCAGGCTGTGTGAAGGCGTTGGATCTGTGAATGTCTGTAAGTATCATGAGGAAAATTTTAGGTGGGACAACACGAATTCCCTGGACACAAATGTGTAGAGATACTGGGTAGAGTGTTTCCAGTAATCCCCTCAGTCATCGGAGAAGGTTGGTCATGGAGCAGGACAGACAAAGGTTAGCTTGCAGGAAGAACCTCACAGCATGAATGGGGTTGGGGTGGGAAAGAAGAGTAAAATGTCACTGCAGGAAGGGATCTTAGATATCATTCAGTATGACACACACACACACACACACACACACACACACACACACACCCTCCATGTAGGTGAGGAAACCCAGAGAGAGGAAGGGGCTTGCCCAACGTCACAAAGTAGAACCAGGGCCAGAAAACTCAAGGCTCCTGGCTCCCAGGAGAAGTTCCTTCCACATCTTCAGAACTAAAACTGAAGGTCTTTTGAGCCCTTCCCTGGCAGGTCACAGGGGCCAAGTGAAAGTGCTGGAGGAAGTGGCCATCAGCCGGACCTCCTGACCCAGTCTTTGTTCCCGCAGGTGTCAGCAGCTCCCGGGGCGGGGTTGTCTGTGGGGACCTCTGCGTGTCTGGCTCCCGACCAGTGATAGGCAATGCCTGCAGCGCCCCCTGCAGTGGGAACCTGGCGGTGAGCACTGGAATGTGCGCGCCCTGCTGCCAACTGAACACCACCTGTGGAGGCGGCTCCTGCGGCCTGGGGAGATGTTAGGCTGCCCCCAGAGAGCCAGAGAAGCCCCTTCTGCCTGCAAGACATGCCACTGCCCCGCCCCCAGCTGAGAACAGCGGTGCCTCGGTGCCTCGGTGGCTTTTCCCCTTGTGTTCTGAGAATACACCACGAGGCTCCTTCCCATTGGCCACTCCTCTGCTCATGTTGCTGCTGCTTGGAATGGACCCTTCTCTTCTGCCAGCTTCTCTGGCCCCTCCCAGGGAAGAGGGCTCTCCTTCTCTGGAAGGAGCTCCACTGGACTGCCTCCCTTGCCTCTCTGGCCCTTGTCCTCCATTTTCCCAATAAACTGGGGGACCCGCTTTCTGTGCTATGATGTCTTGCTTTCTCAGAGTGAGCCCAGGTCCACTGACTGGTGAGCACCCCTGCCCAGCAAGACAATCTGAGGACTGGGGTCTCTCTGGCCTGTCCTCAGTCTGCACACCCACAGAACAACCTGGCCTCAGATAGTGCCCCCCTCCCTGGCCAGGCAGTGCTGACTGTGCTCACAGCACCTTGCCCAAGCCACACCTGTCAGTCCGGGGTGGTTTGACTCTTGAGACCTGTTCCTCTGACTGGTTCTGAAGGGAACCAGAGGAGGCCATGGAATCTTCTGAAGGCGGGGTGTGTGTGTGTGTGTGCGCGCACACCTCCACCAACACCACCCCACATATACACCACAGCAGCAACCTCCAGAAGTGCCAACAGCCACCTCAGAGGGCCACCCTGCATCAGTCTGGACCCCAAACCACCCATTCCCACTGCTGCCCATCAAACAAAGGAGATGAGACCCTTGACACCCACCCCTTGCCCATCCTCCCCACCCCCATACGCTCAGGACAGCCTCCTCAAAACCTCTTGACTGGTAAGAGGAGCTACTTCCCCCCACCATCTACTCACTTTCTTGACTTCCCCACTCACTACCCTCACCCCAGATTCCCCAGAGCGTCAGTCCCAAGGCTGAGATGGCTCCTCTGCCCCTGCATGGCCTGGCCTCTCCTGTCCTCTGCTCAGAGAGAGGCTGGAGCCCCCAGCAGAGGACACTGAGAGGCCCCGACCCCCATTCTGGAAGAACCAGGTCTGGACACCCTCCCCAGCCCCAGCCCCGCTCCTGTCCACTTTCTCTCACAGGCCTGCATCTTTCCTCTGTTTGCTCAGCCCCACCTCAGCCCCTATGCTGACCAACCTTCCTCTAGGCCCTGACTTTTTATCCATGTCACCATGTCCTAGGAGGACCCACCACCTTCCCTCACTCCCTCCTGGAGTCTGGGGCCCTCCTGGCTTCTCCCCCGTTGCCCTCTCTCCCTCCCATGTCCCGAGCCCAGAGTCTCACACTTCCTTGTCCTGCAGGCCAGGCTCTCGGCTCCTCCCAAGCAGTTCTGCTCCTTCGGTTATCACCATGATTAGTGTCGTCCCTGGTTAAACCACCCTACTGTGCTTCAGAGTCCTGATGGCCCTCCTGCTGCCCCCGCCTCAGCTTCAGACCCACTCACCCCAGTTCCTATAGGACATCTCCACTTGGCCGTCCTAGAGACCCTTCCAACTGAACAGACTTCAAGCTGAACTCACTAGTGCCCACCTTCTTCACCCAAGTCTCCTCCTATCTCCCCTGCCAAGACCATCCACATCTAAAACTGTGATCTATGCCTGTGCCCTCACCCTCACGTCTAATTAACCCCCACATGCTTTCTTTTCCTCCCTCCTGAGTATCTCTCTAACCCTCCCTCCCTGCTGCTTCCACCCACGGCCCGCCTTCCGATCTCACACAAAGAGAGCTTTACAAAGCCCACGGCTAACCTTCCAGGAGGTCTCCGTTGGCCTCAGGATGAGGTCCACGCCCTGGATCATAGCACAGCAGTCCTACAGCCCTGGCTGACTGATGGCTCGGTGCCCCTCCTCCCTCCCCATCACCCCACCTGCCTCCCCTGCTCTGGCTCAGGGTGCCCTGAACACCTGTCAAGTGAGTACTTGACCAGAGCCTTTGAATGGGTCTTTTCAGTTCTGACTTTCTTAGGAAATGACTCTGAGCTCCACTCTGGGTTGTAATACTCCCTTCCCAGGGACTTAAGGGGGATGCCGTAAAAACTGCTGGCCTTGGGAGGTCATCCAGATGCCACCTGGGGGAGCTCAGGGAGGTTCCATGCCTCTGGAGTGGTGCACTTTCCTTCCAGCCTACTGGCTCAAGGGACCAGGCAAGACCGATGTCACAGACAGTCCATCTATTAGAGCCCCCTGTCCTGAGGACCTGAGCCCACCTCCTCTGCCACCCCTTCATCGAGGAGAGGTGTGGTTGCAAAGAGGCCTGGGCTTTGGTACTAGGAGGAAAGAGGAAGGACAAGTGGAGGATTATTAACCAGGGGAAGCTGGTTACCCTGGTTACCTCCTGAAGGAAGCAATGTTGAAGCTGAGACCTAAGGGAAGACCGGGAGTTCACTTATTCAGTCAGCAAATGATTACTTAGTGCTTAATATGTACCAAGTACTGTTATACAAACTGGGGCTCACATACGTGAAGAAAATAGTCCAAAAGGCCTGTCCTCCATGAAGCTTATATTTACAGTAAGAAAAGTAAGCATAAATAGGGAGTTAACCAGGAAGAAGCGATGTGTCCTGGACACGGGGAGTGCACATGAAGAGGTGGGGTTGGGAAGGGAGCGTGGAAACGTGCAGGAAGTCTAATAAGCTCCTAAGGCTGGTGAGGAGGATGGGGCCTGCTCACTGGACCCCTCTAGAAGCTTCTCCACTCTTCTCCACTGCCCCCTCCTACCCCAGCCCCAACCCCACCCCATAAAGGCTTTCTTCATCCAGGTCATTTCTCATTCCTACTTCCTCCAGGCACCTGCCCATCATCTCGAAGAAGCAGATGGTATGGGTCAATCAATGAGGCCTTCCATGCCTCAGAGAGAGCCAACTTCCTCCCCTTTGGAATATTCCTGCTGACCGCTAAGGAATATGAGCTCTCTGGACATCAGAGCCTCTGTACTGACAGCTGAGTTAGACCAGCCATGGTGGTGACAGTACCCAGAGTAACAGTCCTTCAGCATCTGCCCTGCACAGCAGCTGAAGTGCTTGCTCCCTTAGTAGACCAGTTGTCACCCCAAAATGTGGATAAACTAAGTGAGGTTCTAAAACAGAAGAGGCCCGACCATATCCTCCAGGTGACCAAACCAGGACAAGAATCTAAGATTCCAGACTTCCAGCCCCCAGTATTTCTCTACCATCCCATTCTGCCTCCTGCTAGTCAGAGCCTAGGAAATCTGTGCTGTTGTGATATCACAGTAACAGTAACAACAATAATAGAAAATTTTGAGTATCAATTACATGCCACACTATACTCTAAGCTTTTGTTTGAATTGTCTCATTTACCCTCCTGTGATAGCTATCTTTAGAAGTGGCCCCATTCTCCCCTCTCTGTCTACACCACTCCTCATTTTCCTCCCCGGGACGCTGGGCGGGCGCTGCGACACTCTGACCAATAGAATGTGGTGGGGTGATATTCTGAGGCTCTTCCTTGGGTGCACTCTCTCAGGCCTCAGGCTAGGGGCTGCTCCTTTATCTGCAGCTCCTGTATTTACAGAATTTACTCTCGGGTTTACAGAATTTACTCCCACAATTATAGAATGGGTAAATGGCTGAACCAGCATGCAAATACAGATTTTTTAAAATTATCAAAACCTTTTACATACATAATCTCACTTAGGGAACCAGAAGGGACCGATGATCCAACCTCCTTCATTCTACAGACATTGGACTGTGTCTAGAGACATTTTTGGTTGTCACAGTTGGGGCCAGGGGAGTACTGCTGGCGTCAGGTGGGTGGAGACCAGGGATACTGCTACATACCCTACACTGCACAGGACGACCCCACCACAAAGGACTATCCAGCCCAAGATGCCAATATGGTCGATGTTGAGAAAGTTTGGTAGAGAAAGTGTGACCACACCCACACCCTGCCTCCCCTCAGCCTTCTCCTGCCTTCCCGAGCCTTGGGTTGCTCCAGCCAGATGGGCCGCACCTACTGCAGTCATTTCACCCGCTGAGAAATGGCTGAGCGGATGGACAGGTCCCGGGGAAATGTTTGGCCGGGAGCCCCTCTGGCATTTTCAAGACTCTGAGCAACCAGGTTTGATAAGCTTCAATAAGTTTATTGGAAACACAGAGTGAAACAAAGGCAAACAGAGTTGCTGGCAGTTGAGTCACTGGCTTTAGAAGCGGCTGCAGGCAGCCCTCACAGTTACAGGAAAGCCACCACAGGGCTCCCCGTCTCCGGCCCACAGGCACAGCACCCTGGCGGGCTCCCGGGCAGGGCAGACGGGGAGCCTGCGGGTCGGCCCTGTTCCTCCAAGCTCGGGTGAAGGGGTCAAGCAGGCCCAAGGAATCCAGCAGAAAACAAGGCGGAAGAAAGGATGAATCCTCAGGAAAACAAATCGACTACTCAGAAAGGCTACAGAACGAGACTAAGGTGCTGGCCCAGCCTCCCCGGGCTCGGGGCACCTGGGGGATAGCACACAGCAGGAGCGGGTAGGAAGGACGTGCAGAGTGCACACAGCTGGTGACTGGTTCTCGGGAGGCCAGGGCTGGCGAGGCCTGGGGCAGCCGAGGGAAGGGCGGTCAGGTTTCCAGGTCCTGGCTGGGCGGTGCCGGTGATGCGTGCGCAGAGGCTGTGGCCTCCTAGCACCTCCTACAGCCCCCGCCGCAGGCGTTGGCTGTGCCCACCCCGTTGCCGCTGCAGGGGGCGCTGCAGGCGTTCGTGGTGACAGCAGGGGCAGTACAGCAGGCGGAAAGATCGCCACAGACGACGCCACCGCGGGAGCTGCTGACGCCTGAATGAGGGGAGAACAGGCCCAGAGGCGCATCAGGCACCGCCGCAGCCCGGCGGCTTTGGGGCAAGCGAAAATACCCCTCCCCAAAGGCCTTGGGACCACCCCAGGGGGAGAAGGGTAAGGGCTTGAGCTACTTACAGACATTCACAGAACCAATGCCCTCACACAGCCTATTGGGAAAAGAAAAAAGAGAGGTCAGTGCCGTGGAAAAACCACCTGGTAGATGCAGCCAATGTAAAAGGTGAGACCCGTGGTCCTCCTTCTGGGTAACAAACGGTGCCAATCCAGAAGCCGGGGGAGCACCCCACCAGCATGTGGCTTCTGGAGACAGAATGCCTGGTGTACCTGGCTCTCCAGCCACTGTTGAACAACGTCAGATTTACCCTCCCTCAGCCCACCTCCTCGTGGGGACAGTCTGCTCCTAGATCTGCAGTGAGGATGAAATCAGATGATACATGTACTGCTTAGTGCCCACCACACAGTGAGCACTTCAGAAATGTCAGCTGCTACTATTTCTGCTGGCTCTGATTGGCTTGTAAATGCATTTGAGGGACAGCAGCTGTAACTCCTTGAATCTGGTCTGATTGCTGTCACTAGAATGCAGGCTTCAGGAGGGCAGAGATTTTACCTATTCGCTTCCTCACTGCAGAATCAACAGTGCCTAAAACGACGCCTCGCTCAATAAAGAACTGTTGTGTTGCATGAATAAAAGGGATTTTAGAACCCTTTCGGGCATTCTCAGAGACCACCTACACCAACTCCCTCACTTGACAGATAGAGAAACTGAGGCCCAGAGAGAGAAAATAACCACCGATAAAGTCAGGGCTACGACTTGGGCCATCTAACTCATCCCAGCCTGCTGTCTCCTTACGGGGGACACACAAGAGTCCCTGTGAGAGCACAGTGGCAAAGGGTTGTCAAAATTAGCTTCAGCTGTGAGGAGAATCAACCGCTAAGCCACCGTCTAATCACCCATCCCCAGGTTTCCTAGGAAACTCACACCACAGCTTCTCAGTTCACTCCCAGAGCCCCGTGTGGCAGAGAGGCGGGCCACTCAGTTCCCAGGGCCATCTCCACACGTCTCTCCAACTTCCAAACTCAGTCTTGGAAAACTCTTCCTCCCAGGATTCTTCATTAATGAAACTCCCTGGCGAGCAAGCCCCGGTGCCACCAAGCTCTCCAGTGCAACCACCTGAGTTCATTGTGAGTCTCTCCATGGGATTGCTTTGATTCCAGCTACCAAACCTGTGTCCTCATCGCCCCAGTACACATCGCCCCCTGGATACTCCCTCTGCATCCTCACCCTCCACGGTCATCTGCCCAAGGCCAGGGGCCTGGCTATATACAAGAAGAAGAAATCTCAGGCTTGAGCACCTGACCAACCTGGGGCAAGAACTCAAGGGCAACATTCTGGGCATGTTCTATAGGAGCTGTTCACTGCCCTCCAACCATAAGAAGGCTAAATGACCAATGAGTGTGCCCACCTCCTTCCCATCCCCCAAAGCAATCCATAAGCAAAAATGTCCAAAATATGAAACAGCTGCCTCAAGGGACAGGTCGCTGCTACCAAGTCCTACCTGCTGTACAAAATCCCCTCCTGAAGCTGTCCTATGGAATAGACCTGAACTCCCAGGACAGTGGCCTTGACCAGGCTGGAAAAAAGAGCTGGAATCCTGAGTGGATAATGAGGGCCCAGGAGGGAAGAAGCACTGTGAAGGGGAGGAGACCCCAAGCCCAGGCACAGCTTCTCAGGAACAACAACTACTACAGCCTGAACAATTTGAGGAACCGATTGGTAAAAGGAACCAATTCCAGATCAGCACCAGTTAGGCATGGGAGACTCAAATGGGGCTAGAAATATACCTAAAGAACTTATTCAAATTACCTGTCCAGTTGCATGATCGGGATATTTGGAAACAAGAGAGAAGTGATGCCACGACTGTGAGGGACCGGACACGCTGACAACCCAGACCAGGCTAGGACGGAACTTTGGTTATGATACACACCTCTGCTCCTCGCCCTCCAGCAGGCGCCTGTAGGTGGCGATCTCGATGTCCAGGCCCAGCTTGGAGTTCATCACCTCCTGGTACTCCTTGAGCAGGCAGGCCATGTCCTGCTTGGCCTTCTGCAGGGCAGCCTCCAGCTCTGACAGCTTGCAGCGGGCATCGCTGACGGCCGTCTCACCCTGCTGCTCCGCCTGGGTCACTGCGGCCTCCAGCTTGGTGTTCTGGGACCCAAAAGAGCACAGGTGGTTTATAGTACCCCAGGTCTCTCTGTCCATTTCCTGGATGTGTCCAGTCTCTCCCAGCCAGCTGGGAACACCACGGGAACAGGCATCTTGCCTTCATCAGCTGGGTTCCCCTGAGTGACCACAACCCATGACTCTAGTCATGCACATGGGCTTGAGAGTGAATGGTGGGATCCAGATTGAGCACACATGGCCTGGGAAACCACGGCTAGGCCTGCAGCCTGTCTGGTAGTCTAGGGCACAGATGACCCATACCTGGCACTTGGCATTCTCAACCTCGGCCGTCAACCTCTGGATCATGCGGTTCAGCTCGTTGATCTCCTCCTTGGTGCGGCGCAGGGTCTCCCCGTGACGGATCACTGTGGCCTTCATCTCCTCACACTGGGGGAAGCAGAGACTCAGGATGTGACGTGCCATCCACTCAGGACACCACGGACGACAGGGCAGGTTGTATAGTCTCAGCCTGAGCCACCGTCCTTGCAGCCCTGTCCTGCCCCCTCAACCTGAGAGCTGTCTGCCCTCTGTTACCATCCCTAGGATCAGGACCCCAGACAAAGAAGCTTTTCTCATATGTACCTGGCATGCCTCCCACTGCCAAGTGTAGAGGCAGGTGTCCTGTGGCACTCACCTTGCTGCGGTACCAGGACTCAGCCTCAGCCCGGCTGCGGCTGGCGATGTCGTCATACTGAGCCTTGATCTCAGCAATGACACAGTCCATGTTCAGGTCCCGGCTGTTGTCCATCTTGACGACGACCGAGGTGTCTGAGATGTGGGCGTGGAGGACACGGATCTCCTGTGGGGCAGGAGTGGGGGAAGAGGAAGAACAGCCCAGTTATCTGAGCTTTTCCTCACCTGCCGAGCATAATGCCTATCATCTCTTTGGCCCGTTTGGAGCCGAATTCTCTTGTTTGAAGAGAAAGATCTCTGATGAAATCACATAACTTTTTGTCCAGATCAAAAAATCCCTTTTAGAAGAAAATACAACTGCTTGTCAAATTCTTCCTTCTGGGATAGTTCAGACAGCTTCATTCCACCAAGCATGCTGTGGACACTCCTCGGGGGCCAGACCTGTGCCGGGCCAGGTCTCATTCTCCTGGACCGGCCACATGGAGGAAGGCTATGGGCTGCCCGAGAAAACCTAGGCTGGAGAACACGGGGCTGAGTCTGCGTGGTGCTTCATGCGACCTCTGGTTTGGGTGCCCGATGCATGCTGTCTGTCCTAGAGACACATTCTTTGGCCCCTTACTACTTCTGTCCCTTTTGCTCTCCATTCCTCTGTCTCCTTTCTTCCCTCTTTCTGCTCCCCTTCAACCCTCCTGCCTCAAGCTGGGTTCCCCCATCAGCCGACCTGTAGGGCCTGGGCTGGAGTCAGGGTGCCCGCCATGGCTGAGAGTCCCTCACCTCCTCGTACAGTCGCCGCAGGAAGTCGATCTCCTGGGTCAGGGCCTCCGCGTTGGCCTCCAGGTCCGACTTGCGGAGGTAGGCGCAGTCCACGTCCTGGAAAGGTGGGCAGTCTTTGAGCTCAGAGCGTTGTCACCCCAAACTTCTCTTCTCACCCACATATCCAGGACACTGGACACATCCAGGAAATGGACATGTCCAGGAAATGAGGCCAGGGTTGGGGGGAGGATTCCCAGAGTGCCCATTCTCATCCCATCTCCCTACTTTCTGACCCTCCTGAGATGGTCCTCACGGCCTCCTCCCCTTGAGAACACACCCCTTTGTGCCTTGGAAATGGGCCACCAGCCTTTCCCCTCCCACCTGAGACAGCTCACCCTCCCATTTCTCCTTTTTCTCCCCTGTTCCAGGACACCTGCCCAGATTCACTCCCCACTCAGACCTCGGGCCCCCTCCCTGTCCCCCAGCTCTCCTTCCAGACTCCACCTGGACACTCCTGCTTCTGCCCATCCTCCCCCACACCCTGGGTCTCTGTCCCTCAGACATCCCGCAGCTCTAGACAGCACACTGTCCCTCAGCAGAGACTGGAGACGCCAGGCCTTCGTGGGACCCACGCCATACACCACAACCTCTGAAGCACAGCAGGACATCCAGAGGTCAACCCGGCCGTCCCCCTGCCCTAGGACAGGTGCTGGTGGATAGTCCAATCTATTGCCCTTTATTGAAGCTCTGGATGCACCTTCCATGACCTGATCTCTGGGAACTCCCCATCTGAGTTGGCAAAGTCACTGCACCCCATGCTGAGGCTGAGACCCCCTGGGTCTCCCCTAGAAGAGTCTGTCACTCTGACACCCTCCTGTCTGTGCTCCCCGGGCCCACGCTACTCACCTTCTTCAGAGCCACAAACTCATTCTCGGCTGTCGCTCTCAGAGCAACTTCCTCCTCATACCTGGGGCAGAAGAGGCCGAGAGGGAGGTCAAGGAAGGGCAGGTCTCCCATGAACCCCTGCACTTCCTACAGTGAAAGGGGCACTGTAAGGACCCTCCCCACACTGTGGAGCCCCGGCAGCCCTGTTGGGTCCTTTTGGTTGGATTTGGGATGTCTCCACCTTGAACTGAGGGACCCATGGGGCTAATCTTCTGGGACCTCATAGCCCTGTGTCCCAGAGCTGCTCTGAAGTCACCTCAGGAGGCAGATCTGGTCTCAGCACCCAGCCCCATGCTGGGAGTGGACAGCATCCCCTCTGGGGCATGGCAGCCCCAGCCACCCCGCAGCTGGGTGTCCATCCGAGCCCAGAGGTGGGGTCTGTGGGTCTCAGAGGCCATCAGCACTCAGCGCCCTAGATGGTGGGACACCCAGAGCCCCAGGACATGTCAGCCTGAGTGACACTGGGGTTCATATCACACCCGTGATCCATGTGCAGAGGTCAGGAGGAGAAGGCCTGGAAGATGCCAGGCCCCTCCTCCACAGAGCACAGGCAACAGCTGCTGGGTGTTCTGGCTTTGAGAAAAGAAGGCTGGCATGGGGAAGAGACCTCCTGGGGGATCACAGCCCTACTCTTAGGCAGACATCTGGGCAACCATTGTGCAGGTGAAAAGACCATTCTGCTACACGCTGCCAACCTGGCCCACGTGGCTGCTCCCCCAGCTTGGAAATTCTTCTTATGTCTAATCCAACGTTCTTTGACTTAACTCATTTCCTGTGCCCAACGTCAAACCCAACCACACTCACTTCTTCTTGTAGCCCTCCATCACCTCCTGCACACGGTTGAGCTCTGAGGCCAGCCTCCCGCTGTCGGCCTCCGCACACTCGGCCTCCCGCCGCAGCGTCTCCACGTAGCCCTCGAACAGCGGCTCCAGGTTGCTCTCACAGCACTTGCGGTTCTGGTAGAACTGCCACTTAGTCTCCAGCAGCTTGTTCTGCTGCTCCAGGAAGCGCACCTGCCGTTCAGGATGGGGAAGAAGAGTCGGATGGCTCTTGGTGCCCCAAAGCCCTTCCCAGTCTTCAGCTCAGCAGAAATTAGAGGTAGACAGTGGTAGACAAAGCAACTTCTGGAATTCCTGGCTGTGATCTATATCTGGATTTTCCATCTTATGGATGGGAAAGGCCAGTCCCTTTGCTCAGGTGAACTGAGTTATCTCCACCTGATGAGTCCAGGTGGTATGTAATCAGACCAGGTGGAGGGTCAACCCCTCACCTTGAAGCTAGAAGAGGTGCCATCTTAGGCAGAGTTCCAAGATTCGGATCACAACATGGGGTTTCTGATGATAGGTAGCAGGAGATGATATCACAGGCCATCTAGAGGAGGGCTCTGCTACCCCGGCCCCTGGCCCGCTTCACTGGATAGCCAATCCACCCAGTGCCCTCAGAGGGAACACAGTCCTCAGCCTGGGCCTGGAAACGTCTGTCATTTCAAAAGCAGCAGCCATTTTCGTCTTCAGTTTCCTGAACTCTAAATGTGCCTCAGAACAGCCAGGTCATACTTCTCTTCCATAAGCTCTGCCTATCTGAATTCCCAGCTGAGCCTTCTGTGTCTGTGTGAGTGCCTCGTCTTGTGTGTCTGCCTCTCTCATCATAATGAGAACTCAAGCAGTCAAGCCCTTCTGCCTGACTCCTGCCTCAGGGCCCGGCCTGAGTCATGAGTATGGGTGGCTTTCAGGAAGGGTGTGTTCAAGGACACCCACCTTGTCGATGAAGGCAGCAAATCTGCTGTTGAGACACTTGATCTGCTCCTTCTCCTCATGCTTCACGCACTGCGCATTGGGGTCGATCTCCAGGTTGAGGGGCGTGAGGAGGCTCTCATTGACAGTCACGGTGGTGATGCAGGGCGGGCTGGGTCCGCACACGCCGCCAGAGCGGTATCCGAAGCTGCGGCCACAGGAGCCAGAGCGGAAGCCCCCGCAGAAGCTCTGGCTGCCAAAGCCCCGGGTGAGGCCGCGGTAGCAGGAGACGCCGCGGTAGGGGGCGGCCGTGATGCAGCAGCGCCCTGGCCGGGGCCCGCAGGCGGAGGCGCAGCTGAAGGTGCCGCCAGCGCAGTATGATCCACAAGTCATGGTGTTTCTTTGGGACCGGGTGCCTCTGAGGAGGGAGAGGTCGGAGTGGAGGGTATAGGGGACGAGGTGTTTACGTTTCGGACATCTTTGGGCCTTTTATATAGTGGGGAGCATGGTGAGTCCATGGGTTAGGAGCAATTAGATGTCTTTTATGGGCTTGGATTATTTAGCTGCTGTCGCTCCTCCCTTAATGTTCTTAATTGGGGACCAGATGCAGCCAGATGTTTATTGCCTTTTACCCTAAATTGCACAATTTTTATCTTCAAAGAACCAGCTCACTTCCCTCACCCCCACCCCCACCTCCCTATACACAGTTGGGGAAACTCAAGAGTTGGAGGATGGGGGGCAGTGACGAGTTGGAATGGAGGGGAAAGGTGGGGGCTGCGTCTCCTTCTGTACCGCCCACTTGATGACGTCAACGCCGTTGTCCGTGGTGCTCATCTGATCCCCCACCCCCAAATCGTGGGAGTGTGAGATTAACAGATGATGTGGAATTTGAGGTGCGCCTTGTGATTTCCCTCACACTGATGGCCTCGTTCTGCATTGCCAAACCCCACACTTGCATAGTCTCTCAATTATCCTCAGTATCCAACACTCCCACACTGTCCCCAAACCCCTCACATCTATCAACATAGTCCACCCCCTACACACACACACACACACACACACACACACACACTATGCACTCACACACATACTCACATGCTCATGGGCACTGTCATCTACCCCTTACCCCTCTTACACACTGACCAAACCCTAAGGCAACTTACTAGACCTTCATGGCCAGCCCATGCTGAGGCGGGGGCATCCCCCTCCTTCAGAGTCTTCCATGAAGTCTTAGGGGGCACACACCAGCTCACTGGCCTCAGGAATGCCCAACCATTTCCAACAAGCTCCCAAGCAGGGGTAGTATGCCTGGATTTCACCTCGAGCCTCTGTGTTTCCTCCAGAGCCCAGAAGGCCTAGGATGGGCACCAGTGTTATGAGTCTGCATGGCACTTGGCTCAGAATATAATCAGATCTAGATAGAGCCATAGGAGGAGAGCATCCAGCCCCCTACACTCCCCCACAGAGTCTGAGCTGCTTTCCATGCTGTACCAACCTTGCCACCTCATCCCCATCACAGCAG
The DNA here is from genome assembly GCF_014108415.1 of Molossus molossus. Taxonomy (NCBI): domain Eukaryota; kingdom Metazoa; phylum Chordata; class Mammalia; order Chiroptera; family Molossidae; genus Molossus; species Molossus molossus. The sequence continues at coordinate 78,568,264 of NW_023425345.1, forward strand.
TTTGTCAGCAACCTTGGAAGATATCACAACAAATTCATATAGGTGTGTGCTGTCCATCCAGAGTGGATAAGTGTGTACCTTCAACCTAGAAGGGCTGGGTAGGAACCAAGGTTCTGCCATGATGGTCTCTGTGTGACCTGGGGTAAGGCACTTCACTGCTCTGGGAAGTGGAATAAGCCTTTCCCCCCAGCATTACCTTGAGGAATTCAAAGATGTGCAAGTGCTCAGTAAACCCCAGAGCACAATGTAGATGTGTTTTATTGTGATCATTGAGAAGGCAGGAGGCGCCCCAGCCGGTGTGGCTCAATTGGTTGGAGCATCATCCCATACACCAAGAGGCAGTGGGTTCAATTCCTGGTCAAGGCACATACCTAGGTTGGGGGTTCAATCCCTGGTCAGGGCGCATTGGGGCAGGGAGGCAGCCTATTGATGTTTCTCCCTCTCTCTCCCTTTCTCTAAAATCAATAAAGTTCTTTTTAAAAAAAAAAAAAAAAAAAAAGCAAACAAACAAACAAAAAGAAGCAGGAGGCTCTAAGGCAGCATGTTTTCAGAGTTCACACTGTGACCCACTCATGGAAGCAAACAGAATTTTTTATTTACTTTATTTTATTTATTTATTTATTTATTTTTAGTTAATTAATTTATTTATTTTTATTACAGATGTTTTTCCTTTTCCCTCCACTGATATCCCCCTCTCCCTTCCTCCCTGCCCTGTCCCCAGCTTTGTTGTCCATGTCCACTGTACATGCATACATGCATATAAGTTCTGTGGTTTATCTCTCCCCCACCCCCTCTTCTAGGGATTGTCAATCTGTACCCTACTTCCACATCTCTGCAACCAGAATTTTAATTAAATTAGAACAAAATCAAATAGAGTAGAATAAAGTAGAAAATATCAGAGTGCATCACACCTAGAAAGAAGAACATTTCATGACTTTTTTGTTTCAATTGTATGTAGTGTGTATATATATGCGTACTTTGTCACTATGCAAAATAATTTCTTAATACAATTGAAAATAAAAAGTTTAAATACCTGGCTTATCAGATCAGAACACAGACGCAGATGCCAAAATGCCTACTTGCAAAGTTCAATTCTGCCACTTTCTAGTTGTATAATCTCTGGTGATTACTTAACCTCTCTGTACCTCATTTTATGATTTGTAAAATGGGGATAATAGAACCCACCTCATAAAGCTATTGTATGGATTAAAAGAATTAACCCAGTTAAAGTACTTAGAACAGAGCCTGACACGCTCTAAGAATGTAATTGTATTAGTAGTGGCTGCTGCTGCAGTAAATATAGTGACAGGTTTGGTGGGGAAATAGAGATTTTTGTGATTGCTGCTGCTATGGCCATATCAACAAGTTTGATGGAATATGCCTGCTCACATTCCTGGACCACATATGTAAAATTCTCACTAATGTTGCCTATTGTAAAGGACTAGTAGAAGGATTACATTAAATAATGCATGGACAATGCTTAACATGGTCCCTGGAACACAGTAAGTGCTCAATAAATGTTACCTACTGTTAGTACCATGGGGATCAGTCCAAGGGGCAGTCTAAGACCTTTGGCCATAGTTACTTTCTTTATCCTGGAAAAGAACCCTAAATCCAATGCCCCTCTTTCAACCCACTGTAACCCAGCTGCCCCAGGGAAGGCCTGATAAGAATCTCTCCTCTTAGGCATAGGGAATATGTCACCAAATCCTTGGGCAATCATGCTACTGGATGCAAAGAGAATCTTGGATAACCCAAAAAGTCTGTTATTTGTGAATAATTCATTATTTGGCCTTAACAGACAATCAGAAATCCTCATGATGTCTGATAATATAATAAGGCAAGCCAGAAATCAATGACACGTTCACTTATCTTTATTTTTACCTAATCCTGAAGTCTCCTGATACCGTGGGTTTGAGGGTGGGATATGCCTGTGATGATCCGTGCAAGAATAATGGAACTCCAAAGGGAGCAAGAGAAGTCAGGCTGTCACTGCAGCTGGAAAGATAGAAGTTGGAGTTGAGAAAAAACTTCCCAGGCGGCAGGTAGTCATGGTTTCCTAAAGGAGCTTCCATTACATCTCTCATTTAGGGAAGCTTTATAGAAAAGAAAACACTCATTATTCTGGAGTGGTCAACATGCTTGTGAAGACAGGGTGAACCAAAAAACCTTCAGATCTGGAGATCAGAACCTCCTCTGTTAGCCCAAATGGATCTTTTTGCAAGGGACGCCTGAAAAGAAAAGGGCAAATCAGGTGGTTTTAACATCTCCTTCTGTTCCTGTGGAGGATGTTGAGGGAGATTCCCCAGGATTGATGATGGGTTAGACAAGATAACATCTTGTTGAGGGAGTCAAAGATTCTGTGATTGATACGTCCCTGCCGTATCCTGAACCCTGTCTTTGTTTTCGGAGGGAGGAAGGCACTAAAAGAAGGAAGGAGACATGGACTCTGGAGCTCCCCATCTGATAGGGGAGACAGACCCACATTTATGAGAAAGGCCAGAAGTCTGAAGAAGGCTGTCTTTGAGACGTACCATCAGATGCTCAGGGATGCACTCTACTGACAGCGCCCATTCTGGGGCCATGTGGAATGCAGCTGGTCTGGTGGGAAAGGCAAGAATGTCTCCCTGGCAAGAGTGAGGACAGGCCAGCAGGACAGTATTGGTGCAAAGGTTTGCATGGCGGCATTTCAGAGAGTGGACAGACAGTGGAGGCACCTGAATAATGAAATGCTGTGATGGTGAAGAGCCAGCTGAGACAGAGACCCAGGAAGTAGGGCCAGTGTTGTCTCTGGGATTCTACTCCACGCCTGCGGGCTGGGAGACAGCCTGTGGGCTCTACATTTGGAGGATACCAGGGAACCTGCACGCTAGGCCTGTAGGTATCCAAGAGGCTGTGCTTTTACTAACCTTGCAACTCATGCTTTCTGTTCACAGAAAGAAGGTACAGGTCAGGTTCCAGGGAGAGAAATGAGGGATGAGGGGATGGATGTTTACACAGCACCCGAACTGTGAATGAGAGAGTTGACCTCAGGTCCCGCCACCAGGCAGGGTGGTTGAGTTGGTGAGTTAAGGAGTGGCCCAAGTCAGAGCCTCAGCCAAGACAGCCTGGGACAGTGGCCAATTATCTGTTGAGAGGATAAGGGGCCAAAGGGCCTCGTGGAGATCCTGGAGGAAATGAAGCTTGACTCGGGAGCTCTGCCCTTCATGAGTTCTGTCCCATTAACCAGGCAAAGCTTCTGTACCTTTCCCAGCCAATGTCTCTGCCCTGTGAAGATCCAGCATTATAAAGCGGGAGCCAAGGTTGCCCACCTCTTCAGGTAGACCTACATCTTGCCCTCAGTGCCGTGCCCCTTCCCCATCACCCTCCTCTTCCTCTGTTCTTCCAGCCCTAGAGTGTATCCTCACCATTTTCCCCCTAGGTTTTCTCCCCATTGTTCCTCCACTGTCCTCCACTTCCATCCTCTTCTCTCTCACTCCACAAATCTCTCCTCCCTACCATCCTCCTCAACCCCCTCCCAGCCAGCCTTTGTCCTTTGTCCACATGGCCCTAAAGAGTACTAGTCAAGACCAAGCATCCTCTGTCTCTTTTCTCCCCCACAAATCTACTTCTCTCTTTTCTTCCCCAACCCTGCCACCAGTCTCTACACTGCCCTACGGCCTTCAGGATTCCTGCCCTTTTGACAGGCTTTCTCGACCTCCCCCATCATTGCTCAGGTTAAGGACTTTGCTTTGGTCAAAGACGTCTACTCACTTTACCCTTCCTTCAGGCCCTAGCTAGGAACATCTCCCCACCCCCTACCACAGGAATGACTACCTTCTGATCTGCTTCATCTGGTTCCCAGCCCATCCTACCAGAAAGCTTTATACAATTAACCACCAAGCTTTGATGGCTCTATTACTCAGCACTTAACATGCAGCTGGTATTCATTTCATTCATTCAACAAATATTTATTGAGCACCTACTACGTGTCAAGCTCTTGGAATATATCCATGAACCAAAACACATCTGTACCTATTGGTCATGTTGCAGGGTTTGCATTTCTGTTCATGATCTGGCTGTGTACCAGCTTTTCTCTTAAAACTGGAAACTCGCCAAGAACAAAGGTAAGCGCTCCTCCATCCTCTGGTCTTAAACCCTGGGAACACTCTGAAGGGCCCAGAGTGCGTGTGTCAATATATACAAACACCATCTACTGCATGATACTTTTTTTTAATGATGGCAGACCAAACACACCAGGCTCTGAGTGCTGGCTCTGCCACTAACCACACGGCCTAAGCCAGTCTCTCAACTCCCTAGGCCTCAGTGTCCTCCCCTGTGAAACTAGAATAATAACACCTGCCTCACAGGGCAACTGTAAAGATTAAATGCATGAATGCATGTTGGGCTCTTAGTATAGTATCTAGTGCGAAGCAAAATGAACAGCAAGAGATGTCAATATCTTTTAGGTTTGAAAGAATAGTCATAAAATAGTTTATACTCCAAGTATATACTACTTGCATAGTTTTTAATAAAAAAACCATATACCCTAGAAACATTCTTGCACAATTATACCAGAAGAGGTGGAAAAGAATGTTCACGGCAGCTCTGTTCCTAGTACAAGTTCTGGGGACAACCATGAGGCCCTCGCGGTAAGAGGTGAGACCCTGAGTACAACCCAGCGAAATGAACACTGTTCGGCTGCAGGAAGCAACCCTGAACAAAAGAAACCAGACATGAAAGCATACACAATATGATTCCATTTATATGATATTTAAAAACTGGAGAAGTCAGTCATATATGGCTTAGTACCAAAACTGTAAAGAAAAGCAAAGAAATAATTTAACACAAAATCCCGGAAAAGAACCATCCCTAGACCAGGAAGGAGGGGGGTACAGGCTCATAGGGATCTCGGAAGTTACATGTCCATTCTAGTTCTCCCAATAAGTAGTAGGCACACCACCTACACGTTCTTCGTTGTGTGATATATTTTATAATAAAAACCATTTTAACTTTTATAAAGGCCGCATTGCCAAAGCCAGGACCATAGAGTGGTGGTTCTGCCAACCCTCCCCCCTTCCCAACCTCCCCACCTAATAAAATATTTTCACTCACAGAAAACATACAGCTTGAATGTCTTTTAAGGCCCTCAAACATTAGCAACCATGAGTAATGCCTGAAGCTTAATGAAATGGTGTCACATATGAATTTCTTTCTATCTGGTTTTAAATTGTTTCTTGCTTTTTAAAAATTGCTTAGCAAGGGTCCGCCATGAGTAATTAGCTCGTGTTTATGCATGTCATTTTTATAAGGAGTTATACTGGTGGAAAAGGTGCAAGGAGTGTGAACTGCTGGGCGACTCACTGCTTCTCAGGAAACCCAGCCAGCTGGCCTGCTGAGGGCACCGCTGCTCAACTGTGGGCAGTGCCCGGGACTGCAGATGAGGGTAGGAGGGGCCTCGGAAGTGCTGGCCAGCTCCCCAAACACATAAAGTGACAGCAGGTGCCGCACCCTCCTCTGAGATGTCCAGATAGCTGACACAGTCTGTGACCCCATGTCTGTCCTGTCACAAGGTCCCACTCTGGAATATTTTGCACGGACACCCAGAGCCCTTCCCCTGACAAACCGTGTTCTCTTCTTTTCTCCTTTTCCCTTCTCTTTTTCTCATCAACGCGCCCCCTTCTTCTCCCCTAAGCTGCTCTGCCTACTTTGGCCTACAGAAGCACAGCAGCTGTGGGGGCTGCCAGCCAAGTCAGTCCACTTCTCTTTTCTCCCTTTCCACTTATGCAAACCTCTGTACTTTATGAGATAATGTCTGTAGACCTGCTCTATCGGAGTGGGATACTTCATGGATAAGTAGAATACAGTTCAATCTATCAAGGTTACTTACAATATACCATAAGTTGATGACTAATTAAAATGGTCACTTTTCATCCCCTCCCTTCAATTCTCAGGGGTAGGATCCTGAAGATCCAACCCATCGCCCTCCAGCCCCAGCCTCACGCTGCCAACCCCTCTGACTCTGCCCATCTTCCTTAGACTGACTTTCCAACCCTAAATCCACAGATACCCCTCCTAAACAGCTCTTTCTACCCTCTCGGTTTTCAGGGATTCGGCAATCCAGGGGTCAGCATAGCTTGTAGGTAAGGAGGCATAGTATCTCAGCTTCACTCCTTACAAGCTGGAGACTGAGCCAAATATTTAGCCTCTCTGAGCCTCAGTTTCCTCATCTGTAAAATAGGAATAATGGTACATACTTCATACTGTGAGAATTAGAGATAATTTATAGCATGTAATAATAATAGGTGACTAATTTAAAATCCTGTTATCAAAATATGTTTCCTTACAGAGTACTTTCTAATTGTAAAGGGAGAAGTATATCCAAATGATCTGATTTAGCATCACCAATAATAGAACAACCTGACATTTTGTGCTTCCTGTGGTGATACAGTAAGAGGTACATAGAAGGAGGGGGGACAGGAGTGGGGAGGAGGGTGTTAATGGGAGAAGGGGGAGAAACATCTGTAGCAATAATTAATTAATTAAAAATTGAAAAGTAAAAAGAGTTACATAGCATCATTTATGAGGTATTCTACCCAAAAATGTTTCAATTAAACCCAATCAAGTCTCTAGACCAGTGCTATCAAATAAATGCTGTGATGGTGGAAATGTTTAATATCTGTTGTGTCCAATAAGGGAGACACTAGTCCTGTGTGACATGAGGCTAGTACAACTGAGAAACTTAATTTTGAATTAAATGTCAACTAATTCAAATAGTCACACATGTCTACTGGCTACCATACTGAACAGCCCAATTCTAGGGTTAATGTCCAGTTTAGAGACAATCCAAGGGCTAGAGCCACAAGTTAAATCACATAAAACCTATTTTTAAAATTTTGGGAACAGTTGGGAAAATTGCATGTGGAATGGATTGTTAATGATTCCTTGGAATTATTGTCCATTCTCTTGCATGTGAAAACGGTGCTGTCCTTGTTGTTGAGAAGGTGCTGTGTGCCAGATGTGTAAGGGCCCTGTGCCATGCTTCCTGTAACTGTCAAGTCATTGGCCAGGGCGAAGGCAAACGTGGCACAGGTTAACATCTGCCCCTCGAGGTGTCTGGGCGAAACATCGCGGGACAGTGGTTATACCATTCTTTCAGCATTTCTGTATGTTTGGGAATTCTAATAATAAAAGCCGAGAAAGACATCAAACAAAGATTTAATAATGCAGTAGCTGCTGCTGTGGTAAGAAAAAAGCAGACGTTTTCGGCAGCCCACTGGACAATCTCAAGAGGGGAAATCCAGATTTGTGTTTTAGGGGGGCCTTGGCCACTCCTGGAATGGAAACGTACACCTCAATCTTTCCTGGGTCTCCTCCCAACTCACTCCCCAACACACACACCGGTCCCTCCTCCTTGCTTCTCCTGGCATCTGTCCTTCCTTCTCTGCCCCTTCTCCTGGGCCGATGCCTCCCTCCTTCCCCTGCCCTGCCCTGCCCTGCCCTCCTCTCCCCAACACACTCGGATGAGTGCATGCCCTGCCGGCCGGGCACTTTGAAGATGAAACATGCTGAGTCCCACTACGGCCCAGGGAATGGCATCCTTTACACAGAGGGTGGGGGCCACTCCACCATTAAAGCACATTCTAGAGAGGTGTTGGACCTGGCTAACCGCCCAAGCCCATAAAGCACAATTGCTCCAACTCCATCTACATAGCCAAGCCCCTTCCCACTGGACCATAAATAGGACTGGGGCACCTTGAGGAGCACATTGGAGTTTCACCAAGACTCCAGAACCCACATTCTCTTCTCTGAAACTCAAACCTGCAGAAGCACCATGACTTGCGGATCAGGATTCTGCGGCCAGGCCTTCAGCTGCGCCTCCGCCTGCGGGCCCCGGCCAGGGCGCTGCTGCATCACGGCCGCCCCCTACCGCGGCGTCTCCTGCTACCGCGGCCTCACCCGGGGCTTTGGCAGCCAGAGCGTGTGCGGGGGCTTCCGCTCTGGCTCCTGCGGCCGCAGCTTCGGATACCGCTCTGGCGGCGTGTGCGGACCCAGCCCGCCCTGCATCACCACCGTGACTGTCAATGAGAGCCTCCTGTCGCCCCTCAACCTGGAGATCGACCCCAATGCGCAGTGCGTGAAGCATGAGGAGAAGGAGCAGATCAAATGTCTCAACAGCAGATTTGCTGCCTTCATCGACAAGGTGGGTGTCCTTGATCAGCCCTTTCCTGAACCTTCACTTCCTCCCTGAGGCACTAAAGGGATAAGAGGGCAGAAGGATGTAGTCCAGGTGATCTCCCAGTCTGATAGAAGAAAGGACACATAACCAGGACACAGACAAGCATAGAGAGGTGCGTATAGAGGAGGCAGGGGCTTCTGATTTGATAGCATTTCTATTATATATACAAAATGTGTCTACGTAGGCAAGGTCCTCACAGAGATACAAAGGCAAGGTTTGGAACTGTATCATAGGAAGGAGGCCATACATGTATCCAAGACATAAGAAATAGAAGCAGGACCACAGGGATCTCCTTTTGGAACATGTCCTTGATCACACCTTTCCTGAAACCTCCCCATGCTCTCCACTCAGGCTAGCCACGAAGGAGGGAGTCAAAAGCTAAACAATCTCTACTCAGCTCCTGACTACATGCCACCTAGACTCATCAGATCAGAATAACAGTTCACCTGACAGCAGGAACTAACCTTTCCCAGCCCCAGGTCCCATTCCTAAGCTGGAGAATCCAGATACGGATCATAATCAGGAAATCCAGAAGTTGCCTTGGTCTCCTACATTTCAACTCTAGGTTCTGTTGAGCTCTAGCTTTGGGAGCATCCCCAAAACTGGTTTTGGGACACCAAGAGCCATCTGACCCTTCTTCCTCACTCTGAATGGCAGGTGCGCTTCCTGGAGCAGCAGAACAAGCTGCTGGAGACCAAGTGGCAGTTCTACCAGAACCGCAAGTGCTGTGAGAGCAACCTGGAGCCGCTGTTCGAGGGCTACGTGGAGACGCTGCGGCGGGAGGCCGAGTGTGCGGAGGCCGACAGCGGGAGGCTGGCTTCAGAGCTCAACCACGTGCAGGAGGTGATGGAGGGCTACAAGAAGAAGTGAGTGTGGTTGGGTTTGACGTTGGGCACAGGAAATGAAATGACTTAGGTCAAAGAACGTTGGATTAGACATAGGAAGAATTTCCAAGCTGGGGGAGCAGCCACGTGGGCCAGGTTGGCAGCGTGTAGCAGAATGGTCTTTTCACCTGCACAATGGTTGCCCAGATGTCTGCCTAAGAGTAGGGCTGTGATCCCCCAGGAGGTCTCTTCCCCATGCCAGCCTTCTTTTCTCAAAGCCAGAACACCCAGCAGCTGTTGCCTGTGCTCTGTGGAGGAGGGGCCTGGCATCTTCCAGGCCTTCTCCTCCTGACCTCTGCACATGGATCACGGGTGTGATATGAACCCCAGTGTCACTCAGGCTGACATGTCCTGGGGTTCTGGGTGTCCCACCATCTAGGGCGCTGAGTGCTGATGGCCTCTGAGACCCACAGACCCCACCTCTGGGCTCGAATGGACACCCAGCTGCGGGGTGGCTGGGGCTGCCATGCCCCAGAGGGGATGCTGTCCACTCCCAGCATGGGGCTGGGTGCTGAGACCAGATCTGCCTCCTGAGGTGACTTCAGAGCAGCTCTGGGAAACAGGGCTATGAGGTCCCAGAAGATTAGCCCCATGGGTCCCTCAGTTCAAGGTGGAGACATCCCAAATCCAACCAAAAGGACCCAACAGGGCTGCCAGGGCTCCACAGTGTGGGGAGGGTCCTTACAGTGCCCCTTTCACTGTAGGAAGTGCAGGGGTTCATGGGAGACCTGCCCGTTCTTGACCTCCCTCTCGGCCTCTTCTGCCCCAGGTATGAGGAGGAAGTTGCTCTGAGAGCGACAGCCGAGAATGAGTTTGTGGCTCTGAAGAAGGTGAGTAGCGTGGGCCCGGGGAGCACAGACAGGAGGGTGTCAGAGTGACAGACTCTTCTAGGGGAGACCCAGGGGGTCTCAGCCTCAGCATGGGGTGCAGTGACTTTGCCAACTCAGATGGGGAGTTCCCAGAGATCAGGTCATGGAAGGCGCATCCAGAGCTTCAACAAAGGGCAATAGATTGGACTATCCACCAGCACCTGTCCTAGGGCAGGGGGACGGCCGGGTTGACCTCTGGATGTCCTGCTGTGCTTCAGAGGTTGTGGTGTATGGCGTGGTTCCCACGAAGGCCTGGCGTCTCCAGTCTCTGCTGAGGGACAGTGTGCTGTCTAGAGCTGCGGGATGTCTGAGGGACAGAGACCCAGGGTGTGGGGGAGGATGGGCAGAAGCAGGAGTGTCCAGGTAGAGTCTGGAAGGAGAGCTGGGGGACAGGGAGGGGGCCCGAGGTCTGAGTGGGGAGTGAATCTGGGCAGGTGTCCTGGAACAGGGGAGTAAAAGGAGAAATGGGAGGGTGAGCTGTCTCAGGTGGGAGGGGAAAGGCTGGTGGCCCATTTCCAAGGCACAAAGGGGTGTGTTCTCAGAAGGCGAGGAGGCCGTGAGGACCATCTCAGGAGGGTCAGAAAGTATGGAGATGGGATGAGAATGGGAACTCTGGGAATCCTCCCCCCAACCCTGGCCTCATTTCCTGGACATGTCCATTTCCTGGATGTGTCCAGTGTCCTGGATATGTGGGTGAGAAGAAAAGTTTGGGGTGACAACGCTCTGAGCTCAAAGACTGCCCACCTTTCCAGGACGTGGACTGCGCCTACCTCCGCAAGTCGGACCTGGAGGCCAACGCGGAGGCCCTGACCCAGGAGATCGACTTCCTGCGGCGACTGTACGAGGAGGTGAGGGGTTGTGGTCCAGCCAGTACACTACAGCCAGCCTGGAGGAGAGGTCTTTGGGCTGGGACAGGAGGTAGCCAGTGAGCTGGGCAGCAGGCTGCAATCAGGAGGGTGTGGGGGCTGGAACCAGGAAAGTGCTGAGAAGATTGGGTACGATGGGTGAGGCTGTAGCATAAACAAGATCCTCCTTCTTCCCATCCCCACAGGAGATCCGTGTCCTCCACGCCCACATCTCAGACACCTCGGTCGTCGTCAAGATGGACAACAGCCGGGATCTGAACATGGACTGTGTCATTGCCGAGATCAAGGCTCAGTATGACGATATCGCCAGCCGCAGCCGGGCTGAGGCTGAGTCCTGGTACCGCAGCAAGGTGAGTGCCACAGGACACCTGCCTCTACACTTGGCAGTGGGAGGCATGCCAGGTACATATGAGAAAAGCGTCTTTGTCTGGGGTCCTGATCCTAGGGATGGTAACAGAGGGCAGACAGCTCTCAGGTTGAGGTGGCAGGACAGGGTTGCAAGGACGGTGGCCCAGGCTGAGACTATACAACCTGCCCTGTCGTCCGTGGTGTCCTGAGTGGGTGGCACGTCACATCCTGAGTCTCTGCTTCCCCCAGTGTGAGGAGATGAAGGCCACAGTGATCCGTCACGGGGAGACCCTGCGCCGCACCAAGGAGGAGATCAACGAGCTGAACCGCATGATCCAGAGGTTGACGGCCGAGGTTGAGAATGCCAAGTGCCAGGTACGGGTCATCTGTGCCCTAGACTACCAGACAGGCTGCAGGCCTAGCCGTGGTTTCCCAGGCCATGTGTGCTCAATCTGGATCCCACCATTCACTCTCAAGCCCATGTGCATGACTAGAGTCATGGGTTGTGGTCACTCAGGGGAACCCAGCTGATGAAGGCAAGATGCCTGTTCCCGTGGTGTTCCCAGCTGGCTGGGAGAGACTGGACACATCCAGGAAATGGACAGAGAGACCTGGGGTACTATAAACCACCTGTGCTCTTTTGGGTCCCAGAACACCAAGCTGGAGGCCGCAGTGACCCAGGCGGAGCAGCAGGGTGAGACGGCCGTCAGCGATGCCCGCTGCAAGCTGGCTGAGCTGGAGGCTGCCCTGCAGAAGGCCAAGCAGGACATGGCCTGCCTGCTCAAGGAGTACCAAGAGGTGATGAACTCCAAGCTGGGCCTGGACATCGAGATCGCCACCTACAGGCGCCTGCTGGAGGGCGAGGAGCACAGGTGGGAACTCTACCTGGCTGAGCTACTCTATCTGCCCCATATACAAAGGCCACCCTTTTTCCTGGCTGAGCAAGGGCCAGGAGTCTGGGATAAATCTGTCATTCATCACTGTTGGGGTGGGGTCAATTTGGGAGGCCTCTTCCCTCAGATCTCTGCTCCTCCCTTCTTGACTTGTGGATTCACCCCCAAAATTTGTGGAGGTCTGTCTGCCACTCTGGCCGAGTCACTAATACTGCCCTTTTTCTTCTTTCTTCTCAGACTGTGTGAAGGTGTTGGAGCAGTGAATGTCTGTAAGTAACACAGGCCCTGTGCGGGTGGATTTACTCTCTTCCTGTGAGGATGGCAGGTCTAGAAGGAGAGATTTCTCTGCGACTAAATATTAAAGGCAGGGCTGGCATCCCAGCAGGAGGGGCTTGGCATCAAACAGCAGGAAAGACCACAGCTGTGGGCCCAGATGGACCCAGAGTTGTCAAGTAGAGATATTTGGGGAGGAGCATGCTCAGGGACAGGATAACTTGCCGTCAGAATTTTGACTCAGGCTTTGGGGTTCACAGGTGTCAGTAGCTCCCGGGGCGGAGTCGTCTGTGGGGACCTCTGTGTGTCGGGCTCCAGGCCAGTGACAGGCAGCGCCTGCAGCGCCCCCTGCAGTGGGAACCTGGCAGTGAACACCGGAATGTGTGCTCCCTGCGCGCCCTGCGGCCCCTGCAATTCCATCACCTCTTGTGGTCTGGGCGCCGGTGGTGTGGGCTCCTGCGGCATCAGTTCCTGCGGCGTGGGCTCCTGTGTCAGCAGCTGCCGCAAATGTTAGGCGCCCCAACTGACGTTTCTCCTGCCCAGCAAGGCCTGGTCCAGCCCAGGCGGGGAGTAAGTGTTGGATTACTTCTCCCGCACTTTGAAAGGTTCATCCTGCTTCTAGACTCTTATGTGTTTCTGTGATCCCTTCTTCCTTGCCTCTGCCCCCCTCCACCGTTTCCCACCCTATCCCATGCTGGGGAAGGCTACCCCAGAAAGAAGTCCCCTTGGTGCCCCCAGGAAGGAGGCTCCAGGGCAGGAAGGACCGGGACCAGGACCCTACCTCGGATTGCCATGGGGCAGTGGCCAGAGTCCCCCAGCCTCTTCCCTTCCTCCTCCGTTCATCTCTGTCTTGATCTGTTGCCAATAAATCAATACAGCCAACCCGGGGCCTTGTCTTCACCTGTATTATCCTCAAGGGTTGGGGTTTGGGAGGGTCTCAAAAGTCACAAGGAGCAGAAAAAGGCCTAGTCTGGGGTCTCCAGTATAGTCCTCCATCCCTGGGCTCACAGCAGTCTCAGATTTGTCAAGGGTTGTCCTGGGGCCCCACACAATGTAGTTTTATTCACACAACCTTATTGATTTTATCCACCTTTTATGATGCATCTTGAAAATGAAGAAACCAGAGCTCAGAGACGCTCAGTAATTGGGCCCCATGCCGAGTTCAGTGGTACAGCTGGGGTTTGAACCATGTGCATCTCTAGTGATTTCACCAAACCACAGCTACCTCCCAGAAAACACCCCTGTGCACCCCTATAAACTGATGGAGAATGAAAATTAGATTCTCCAGTCACTCATAGCTTGAGGAAAATCACTCATTGCTGTGGTGGGGAAGACTCATGGCTGAGTAATTTATTAGAATTCTTTAAGGGATAGCCCTGGCTGATTTGGCTCAGTGGTTAGAGCGTCAGCACTTAGAACAAAGAGTCATGGGTTCAATTCAGGTCAAGGGCATTTACCTGGGTCGCAGGTTCCATCCTGGGCCCTGGTCTGGGTCGTGCTAGAGACAATCAATCAATGTGTCTCTCTCACTTCGCTGTTTCTCCCTCCCTCCCCCCTTCCACTCTGTTTAAAATTCAATTGAAAAATATCCTCGGGTGAGAATTAACAAAAAAAAGAAATAATTCTTTAAATGATAAATACCTGGACATGATTTAAACTTCCTAAAAGCCTTTGATATGGTGACTTTGAAAAAACTTGAGTCCCTCTGTGGTTAGGAGACCTGCTATCACTGATAAATTGTATCAAAAACAGAAAACAGCACCTAACAAGATGAAGTGGCAGGGAGGTGAGCACACCGCCTCTGGGGGGCCAGACTGCCTGGGCCCAAAACTGGGCTCTATTCCTTCCTTGCTGGGTGACCTTGGACAATTTACTTACCCTCTCTCTGCCTGTTTCCACATCTCTAGTGAGAAAAAAGAGCACCTACCTCAGGGTTGATGGGAGGATTACAGAATCTCATATATGTAACATGCTTAGACAGTGTCTGGCACAAAATAATCATGATGTATGTTTATCATTAGTATTATCTTTTTTTCAGAATGTAAAGTTGTCACCTCTCGGAGGATCAGGGCCATGGCCAGCCTCTATTTACACTTACATCTGTGATCAGACATTACAAGTGCAGAGAGAAATCTCCATGTCTTCCAAAGTTATTGAGCCCCTTCATTCAGGGATATGTCCCCCTCCTCGACCCCACTCTGACACAGATGAGGACCTTCCAAGTGGTGATGAGAGGGGGGAGATGGCCCTTAGCTTCACTATGGACCAAAGTGAGTCTCTAAACATACACCTGTATGGCAGACTGAATCTCTAAATTTCTAGTCCCAGGCCTAGAAAACTGTAGCAAAAATGTTAACCCCCACCCCATCCCTCAAGGCAACAGAAATAATTATTAATAAGTATTGAAAGACCAGAAGCGAGTGCTCTGAAAACAGAAAGATTCTTATAAGGGATAGTATCAATCCCAGGTATCCTAGCCACCCATGGGGCCCCTGCACTCCCCGGATGGAATTCTGAGCAGGACAGAGACCTGGGAGAGTTTCAGAGTGCGTGCCTGTCCTAACCAGCCCTCTGTGCTGTGACACCACACAGCTCAGAACAGGCCTTGTCAGGAGTCCAGACCTGAGGCACAAATAGAGACACTAACACAGCTAAGTTGTATCCGACATATTTAAGTGTAATTAAGTGTGATACAGGCATCAGCAGCCAACAGAGGGCTGACCCCTTGACATCCCCGAAGCAATGACTGCACTAGTGACAATTCTCCTCCCTTCAGAAGTCACCCAACTCATAAAATTTATAAATGGGATGGTGAATGACTCTCCATAAATATACCAGGTGGTTCTCTCCCACCCCAACCTGGAATGTGGTCGATGGCCGGGGGGGGGGAGCCGGGCACTGAGAGAATCAGTCCCCAAACTGCAAACATTGCTTGGTGGCCCGCGTGGCCCTGGCTCAGCAAGACTCAAACCTTCCTCACAGCCCCTGGAATCTGTTGCACTGACGTCAGGCTTGGGATTTAGAAACAAAAAATACAGGCAACAGCAGTCCTCTGTGATATGGGCTGCAGAAGGCTCATCAGAAATCCTGCCTACAGCTCCTGGGATATTTCCTTCTGTGCTTCCCACAAATGATCAGTGCAGCAGGAGCAGGGAAAACCTAACCTTGAAAATCACAGAATTATCATTACCTAGCAAAATGCCCAACCCAAAAACAACCTTGCAGAAGGGCAAGCTCTGCTTTCAAGAGCTGCTTTGCACTGGAGTGTTGGTAAGCATGTTTATATAGCAGGTGTTGGTCAGTATGGATCCAATGGAGCTGATACAGGAGTCCGGTGGAGCCATGTCCCCAACCCTTCAACTGGGTGGCAGCCTGCCAGCCAAGCTTCCATCCCATTCCTCTAGCATGAGATTGCTCTTCTGCCCAGGAAGGGAACCTTTTGATACCTCCAGGCAGGGACCCAGAAAACACAGCAGACTCCCCGGCACTCGCATGCCTTAAAAGGTAAAGCCAGAGCCTCTGGCCAATGACGCGCCTTAGCCCTACCCAGGAACTTAGAAAGCAGATACCTTTGTTCCAGAGGCCTTGATGATGTAAACCTTTGTGCAATAGAAAAGAATATGAGCTTAGTAGACGGAGGCATCTCTCAGGCTGTGTGTGGCAAGGAAAGAGCTCAGAAATCCAATCCTTCACTGGCCACCCCATCCCCCAAACTGGCCTATCTTCTGCTCCCTAAAGTCCAATTACCTTGTGAAACTCAAACCAATCTACACCATAGACCTGGAGTAGAGGCAGAGCTGGAACTTTGGTCTGATTCCTAAGACATGCTTTCCTCCACCATAGTATGTTGTTCCCAGCCTGCCCTCGGATCACTTGCTAAACTAGAACTCAGGTCAGAACCACCCAGTTGTGTTTATATCCCAGTCTGGGAGGGCCATCTGCCCTGGCGCCTGTCCTCAAGTGCCCTTCCTGGGCACAGAAGGCTAGCCTTATCCCTACCCCACTCCATTCTCTTTCTGGTCTGTTTCCTTATGTAGGGCCTGCCTCCCGACCAGAATGTCACCTCGAGCGCCAGGGCTAGAGTGTCATCTTGCTCACCACACACTGTGTCTGACCTCGGAGGCCATTCAGTGTCTGTAGCGGCAAGTGGATGAATGGATGCACTTCTCAGCTCCTCTGCTGACTGTGGGCCCCAAGAACTGACTGTGGGCCCCAAGCTAGAATGGTTGCTCCTGGTAGTGCCGCGACCCCCTATCTGTCCAGCTTTGTCTTCATTCTGGGAATAGCCTGAGGAATCTAGGTGCAAGCAACCTGGCGGCTCAGTCCACTGCACAATATTTTATTGCAAAGGAAGAGTCCCAAGAAAAGAGGGGTAGGGGCAGTTCAGGGGGGCAAAACAACATCGCGAGACTTTATGCTCCCGGGGGAGGGACACGAGGGAGAGGTGAGGTGAGATCCATGGTAGGGACGTCTGAGACAGAAGACCAAGTCTTTGGGGCAAAATTTGTGTTCTTTGAGCTGGGCAGGAAGTGTTCAACATCCGCCGCCGAAGCCTCTGCAGCCGAATTCCCCTGCACCGCAGGAGGAGCCGCAGAGCGCGCAGCCGCCTCCAGGGGCGCTCGTCTCCCGGGCGTCGGAGCCGGCTCCGGGCGGCAGCAGGAGGGCGTGGGCGGGGCCCGAGGCCGAGCCCGGCCGGCAGGTGGGATCGCGGTCTTGGGCTAAGCAGAGAATGGCTGTTAGAGGAAACCCCCTTCCCGCCCTCCGCCTCAGGAGACAGACAGACAGACAGCTCTTCCAGGAAGCAATGCACAGGCCCTCCTCCCCACCAGGAGTCAGACGTCCAAACTCCCCGAAGTAATAGATACACAGACTTGAAAATCCCTCCCTCCCTGAAGTCAGACAGATTCCTCCAACCTAAGAATAAAAAAGTCTCGTCCACTGTTAATCTGATAAACCCACATGACTTCCTTCCACACCCCAGGCAAAACCAACAGGAACCTCCCCACAAAGAACAGACCACAGGATCCCGTCCCCCAGCACACACACAGACTCACCCCCAAGAGAAGAAACAGCCCCTGGCCATGGGAGACACACAGACAGCAGATCCCTTCTCCCTTCCCACGAAGACGCACGATAAAGGGGGGAGGGGATAAGATTTGGCCCCTCCAACCCAAGCTATATGTATTATTTACTTACTGAGGCTGCCTGTCCCCAGTCTCAGGCCAAGCCTGCAGGGAGGAGCAGGAAACAGGTAAGTGGATCTGTCTCCTAGGTGTAATAGTCCCCTTTCTCCAAGACAGAACACTCCTGGCCCTCTCCAGAAAGGTAGAACTCATTTCATTCTGCAAGCTCCTTGGTTCTCTCACATCCTCACAGCCCTTTTGAGTAAAGGCTCCTTTGGAACCTTTAAATTCAATCCGTCCCGCCTTAAATTTAAATAACTCATTTTTATTGATGACTTCTTGGAAGAGGGAGAAGGCAAAAGATCTACACACTTTTAGGCCTAAACATATGGAAAGGGGAGACCATGGGTGGGGGTGCATTTTAGAGGCGACCTCAGAGAAGACACCTCAACTATCTGAAGAATATTGTTCTAGCCTCACTTAATCCGTTTCCATCCTGGAGGAGGTCCTTTTGCCCTCTCTGAGACACAGTTTCCTCGTCTGCGAAATGGGGATGAAAGCATCCTTTCCAGGATGTGTGTGGGTTTAAAAGAGATAATAAATGTAGCGTGCCTGCATGGAGAATTCCCTCTCCCTCCCCTCAGTCTGGTGTCCCCAGCTGGATGGGGCTGGCAGCCCTTGAGTCCCTAACTGCTGTCTAAGAGTAAAAGCCAGACCCTCCTTGTTCCCACAAACCATGCCTTCCCCAGGTCCCAGGAAGATGGGCAGAACTGAGACGGCATTCCATATTATTCCCCCTGGCCAGGCCTTGAGCTGTCGTGATGGACAAACCAGCCCCTGTTCTCTGGTCCAGGGGATGAATAACTTTATGAGTTGCCCTAACCCAGGTACTATGGTGCTCATTGGCTGGGGCCTTTCGTCTAAAGAGCTGTTGAATAGTGGGAACAAATTGCCTCCAGGAAAACAGTCCCTGGATACTCAGGTCACCTTTCCCTAGCCCGTCCCCAGCTGCTAAGGGCCCAGGTGGTGACCCCTCACCCCCACCCATGCCCCATGCTGTAGCTGAAGCACTGCCCAACCCTTACCTGCTCTCCTCACCCTCCAGCAGCTTGCGGTAAGTGGCGATCTCAAAGTCCAGGCCCAGCTTGACGATCATGAGCTCCTGGTACTCCCGCAGCTGCCGCACCATGTCCTGCTTAGCCCGCTGCAGGGCGGCCTCCAGCCAGGCCAGCTTGCCCTTGGCACTGCCCGAGGCACCCTCCTCCTGCAGAGCTGGCAGGTTCTGGGCTCCCTCTAGTTCACAGGGCTGGAAGTAAAGGGAAGACCACGAACCAAAGGACATCCTTGGTCCCCACCCCATTCTCCTCAATGATCCAGACCTTTTTCAAAGGCTGGAGGACCAATGAGGATTACAGATTGTTGTGTGGAGTGAGCGTGCCTGTTCTGAAACATGCGTGTGTGTGCGTGTGTGTGTGCCCTGTTACCAGGATGGAGATTTGGGGCCAACCATCAGGGATGGCTAAGAGAAAGCCTTTCACATCAGTACGGTGACACTTCTAATGTCACCAAACCCAAGAGAAGCATCAAATGCTCCTTAGTACATAATGCTGAGATTATTGTTTTATCTGGGAAACTAACAAGAAGGCTATCCTATCCTCATAAAAGACTTTGGGGGAAAATAACAACAATAACTGCTGCCTTGGTGAGGTGTGCTTGCTGATTAGGAAACCAACGGGGGATCAGAGCTGTGGCTGGGGGGAGACTGAATCCAATGTGCCTACCCTCTCACTCTGCACCCCTACAGACTGAACAGCTTGTCCCCCCTCAGAGTCATCTGTTCCTGGAGAAGGCAGAATCTCCCTCAGAGCCTGGGACACTTGTCTCTGCAGAGAACAAGAAAAGACCAAAGCAGCACCCCTCCCCTCTGCGGTGTGGAGCGTGAGCCGGGAGGGCTTGACAGAGAGAGGGCTGGCAGAAAAGAGAGGAGGTTCACAGGGAGAGAAGCCAGGAGAAAGAAACTCTTCATGTGGGAACCTCTCCTTTATAAGACCTAAAGTCTGAGTCACAGACACAAATGCCTACAGAGGCCTGGCTGGAGGCATCAAAGGTAAAGGTCAAATGTTAACTATGTACAACAGTGTCCAGTTCCACAGGGAAATATGCATGCTCTCATTGTCCTGAAATCACCGGGACCGCTTTCACGTTTCTGGTCTTTCATTTCTCCACTTTAGACAGACACACAGCTTCTCTCCCACAGGGGTAATAACAGTGACCCTCTGCCTCGGTGTCAAAGGAGGCAATCTGGGGTGGTGGGGCTGTGGCCCACAAAGGAGCATGTCCCCATGTGAAGAAGACAGAGGTCTCTCTTCTCTAGCCAAATGTCATCACGTGGAATCATAGTTTAATATCACCAGATCCACCCATTTCTAAAGAGAACCCAGAAAACTGGATTTGTAGGTAAAATCTTGCAGTTTCCAAAGATGAGCTCAAATTTAATGCTATGTAGGACAAACAAAACACACAGACATAAAAATGTACATACACATAAAAAATGATCTACAAACAAGCATACATATGCATACATATTTACCTACATGTTAGTCACCCACATGGACTACAGGCAAGTGTGAGCAGGACAAACACATACAGCCACACTCCTGTTTGCTCAGACATCCACAAAGAGAAACTCTCTTCCAAAGGGCGAGGGGAGCTAGTCCAGTTGTCATAAATCGCGGACTCACCACTACCATCACACTCTGCCACCCCCACTCCCACCTCACCTGACTCTTGGCACTGTCCACCTCCACAGTCAGCCGCTGGATGGCCTGGTTACGCCTGTCCAGCTCTTCCTTGCTGTGCCTCAGGCTCTGCGTGTGTGTCTGCACCGGCACCTTTATCTCCTCACACTGCGGGTGGGGGCAGCAGAGTAAGGGGAGGATCAGGGAGATGAGGAGAGTAAATAAGGGCACCTGACTGAGGCCAGCAAAACAATTCCAGTACCCACCCATCCACCTGCCGACACTGGCAGAGCATCTGGCTGCTCTGGGCCTCTGCTTCTCCATCTGTAAAATAGGGATGATTATACTCCCGATCCCCAAGGGTCACTGGAAGAATGAAATGAGCTTGGCGGGCACAGCGGTGGGTGTCCCACCAGGCCTTCAGATGCCGAAGGCAGCATGAACTCAGGGACAAAAGGCAGCAATGCAGGGCAACAATCTACTGAATTGAGTCTGGACTGAGAACATGTAGGGTTTACCCCAGGGAATAAGGGAATCAATTGTCCTTCACCACTTGTATCATCTAAATTAATACAAAAAGCACTTAACAAAATTCAATAATTTCTAATTTTAAAAATACTTTTTAAAAACTAAGTATATGAATAAACGTCATTAACTTGATTGATGTTATTCATCAGAGACGGATCCAGATTCCAGCTCCCTCTGCAAACCCCAGGGAAGGAGCTGGAATCTGGATGGGAGGGCAGTCTACAAGGGGCAAAACCGTGGCCTTTTCCTTCCCTGCACGTTGTCTCCACACACCAGTACATAAACAGCCCCCGCACAGTCCGTGCCACTAGCATAGTGCCTTTCACTCTTCAAAGTCTTTTACCTCCACCATCTCCCTGGGCCCATGACCAGCTGTGAAGTCGGCCAGGTAGATGTTACGGTCTCCACTGTATGCTCAATGGACAAGTTGATGCTCATAACATCTATCACACAAGGAGGTGGAGACCCAGAGGGGCATGAGTGAACCAGCCAGTCAACAGCTGAGCCAGATCAAATCAAAGCCCATGCTCTTCGCTCTACACTCTGAGGAACAGATAAAGTCACACACCCCCTTCAACCCAAAAAATAGGAACCGTTCACATCAGCTCAGTGCAAATTTCTTTCTAGGGAAAATGAGGTGTGGGCCACAGATATGAATAGACTGAAAAACATTATCTCCCACCACTGTCTGCCTTATTCCCACCCACCTTCCACCCTTTCCGGCTCCCATCCCCCAAAGCTGTAGACACAGCACACAAACTTGTCCCAAATCTGGGTGAAGTCCATGACACTTCATCCCATGTGAGCCTAAGAGCTGTGTGGACAAGACTCACCATGATGAACCGAGCTGTAGTCTCCTCCAAGCCTCCAGTGAGCACTAAGCCAAGCTCCAACCCAAGGAACTCCCAGAATCCTCACCTCTGAAGACAGAGTCTCTCCTACCTGGGGGCTTTGTGACCTCACCTTGTTACAGTTGCAGAGTTCTGACATGGAGTACAACGGCCGTTCTGTGAGCTTAGATGGAAAAGCGGAGGTCCCTGGGCTGGAAGGGTCTTGAAGGAAGGGAGGGGGTGGTAATTCAGGTGGGAGAAATGTGTGAAGATGAGCAGACCATCTGGGTGATGACTCTAAACTGAAGAAGTAACCAGAGGACTAGAGAGCACAAGCTGCTATTGGCATTTCTTTTTGTTTATAAATTTCTCATGCATACAAAAGAGTATATATAACATACATTTAATAATTTAAACGCAACAGTAGTAAAACAAATCCTTTTGTACCTACTAGTACCTTTAAAACCCCCTGTGGGACCCTTACTTATCACAGCATCCTTCATCCCTGTCCCCATCTAATC
The DNA here is from genome assembly GCF_014108415.1 of Molossus molossus. Classification (NCBI taxonomy): domain Eukaryota; kingdom Metazoa; phylum Chordata; class Mammalia; order Chiroptera; family Molossidae; genus Molossus; species Molossus molossus. The sequence continues at coordinate 78,590,355 of NW_023425345.1, forward strand.
TCCAAAGTAATCATTATCCTGGGTGTTTGTGTTAAGTGTTCTCTTGCTTTTCTTTATTATTTTATCATGTGTGAAGGAACCTCTAAGCAATCCTTTAGTTTTGCCTACTTTTATGCTTTATATAAATAAAATTACTCTGTATTCTATAACTTGCTTTTTCCTCTTCGACATCTTATTTGTGAAATTCATCCATTTGTTCCTTTTCGGTACTGTATAGTATTCCAATGTGTGACTAATTTTCCATTCTCCTGTGGGTATGCATATGTACATTTTGTTTTTGTTATAACAAACAATGCTGCTATGAACTTTTTGTTACATATCTACTGGTGTACTTCAGCAAGATGTTCTTTAAGGTCCTATCAAACTTTTTCTTAACTGCAACTCAAAATAAGAAAACTATTGTATATCATGAATCAGTACCTACATACAGAGTCATGCACCTAAAACAAAATAAATTTCATGAAAATTACTCCTACATGTTCTTTCACTTTCCATTTATGGACTCACATTTTAGGTTAATTTTTTATAAATAGCATATTGACTTTATTGCTTATTTAATAATATAATAAAAATTAAATGGCCATGAACCCACTTACCAACACAAGGGCCAAAACATTACTAATAATTTATGTCTACCTACACACCACCTTCAGTTTGTGTCATCATTCCCTGATTTTGTTTAGTTTTACCACACACATGCATATACCTAAAAATATTTTTTCTTGGTTTTTGTTTATTTTTTATAAAAATGGACTTGCTTTTTTTTTTTTTTTTAATGTTATGTAACCAGGGTTTCTCCACTAGGATCCACTGTGTTCTAATAAGTGACTATACCACACCTGATGTAATTGTATTTTCTTCTTACAAAGCTGGTGCTATGGACATCTTTCTAAATGTCTCCTGATGCGCATATGTGAGAATTTCATTTTTATATACATCTAGGAATGGAATTCCTGGGTCACAGGATGGTCAAATATTCAACAGTTACAACACAAAAAAAATTATTTGCCAAAGTCGTAGTAACAATTTATACTTTGATTAGAATATATAATAAATTTGTATCCTCTCTAACACATTAATTTGCAACAATTTAGATGATATAAGCAATTCTATTGGGGGGCCTATGGGAAATTGGAAACCTTAGAAATGGACTCATTTATTCTCTTAGCATTGCTCAGTGCCTGCTATGAGCCAACACTGTGCCAAACACTTTCTAGCACTTGAGAATTACCTCAAGCACCCCTGAGCCATCAGAGCACCCCTCCTCAATGTTCCCAGCCCTAAGCACATCTAAGAATAAATAGCTGGCATAACCCTAGTAGTCCCTGCCACGTCGAATGGCCTCCTGGAGGTCCCCCTCCCCCTCCAGGTCTGAAATAATGAACAACAAGGATTGACAAGCATGACGGGTACTATGTGGCTTTATTTTAAGCACAGACAGCAAGGAGAAAGTGGAGACTGGACAGGAAGGGAAGAGAAAGAGTGCAAGGAAGAGGAAGGTCAGGAGGTGGGGGCTGAGAGGCTGTCCTCTTAGTGGGCCCAGAATCTTCAAACAGAAGACAGCCACATGTCACCTCTCCAGGAGTCTTTCTGGGCCTGGGGGAGGCAGGAGACAAGGAGCGGGGTTCTCGCACCACAAGAAGTGAGAAGCGGACAGCAGGGAAGATGGCTCAGGGTCAGATCAACCAGCTGTACCCACCACCGGGCTGCACACGGGTGGATTGGGCACAAAGGCCGGCTGGGGTCCTCGGGGAGGGGGCGAGGGCTGGGGGCTCGCTGTTTCCTCAGGCCCTGCCAACTTAACACTTCCTACAGCTGCTGCTACAGGCTCCCATCCCACCGTGTCTGGTGCCACGGGCACAGGTGGTAGACAGGTCCCCACAAATGACTCTTCCCCAGAGCTGTTCACAACGCACAGAGACAGTGATGATAACTCAGAGCCTTTGGTGAGGGTGGGGAGCTGTCCCAAACAACCCCCAGACCTAGAAGAACAGGCTGGCACGGGGTGGAGGGGGGAGGCTGGGATGGTTACCAGGCAGGTACCTGGGGACCAATAGAATGTATTGACCACTCACTATGCACCAGGATTCTACTAATGCTTTACAGACACACCTCACTTTATCCTCACCACATCCTTGAGCAGGTTTTATGTCTTTATTTTGGATACAAAGGAAACTGAGGCTCAGAGAGGTTATGTCATTTTTCACCCAGATTTTAAGTGACAGAGCCCAGGCTTGAACTTAGTTGTGTCTGATTCCAGAAACACTCTTGACCACCACATGGAGAAGGAAAAAATGTATTTCTAAAATGGGCACATAGATGTTCAAGATGTTTCATAATGATGCCTTGGGTTACCAAATCTAGATACACACATACACTATCCCCACGTCCCACTGGCTCCCACACCACCGATCATGGCCCTCTCCAGGTCAAGCACCTCCAGTGCTCAACTTGACATTCTAAGCCTGCCCTGTCCATCCACCATATCCACCATCTAGCCCCAGCCTGGCTCCTTTCCCCCGCCCTCAACCATCCACCGTGTTTCAGCTAAAGTGGACTGTCAGCTGTTTCTGTCACATCGATAGCCTCTGTCACTTTGTGCTTTTGCTTACATCATTCCCCGCCCCTCTTTCATCTCAGCACATCCAATTCTTGACTGTTCTTCGGGCCCAGTCAAACTGTCATCTTCTCTAAGGACCCTGCTCTGACTTCTGTGAGCTGAAGGCTCACTCTCCCGCCAAGTCCCCCTGGCATGGTGTTCCTCCATTAGAGCCAGACACCCTGCAGCTTCGAATTAAGGCCCTCTGTGCCCTCCTCCCCTACCAGGGACTGCGGTCTCCTCCTTCATGCTCTGAGCCTGGTTCCTATGGAGTGCTCAGCAGCGTTTGCTCCCTGCCTTGAATTGGCTCTTGGGCCCCCTGGGAGGGGCTGGGGAGAAACCCAACAACCAAGACAGAGCATTTATTTTTCATCAGTAGACTGGTAGACTGGAGATAAAAGGGTAAGGGAATGATTCCCAGAAGATCTGGCCAAGAATGGAGCAGCCCTCCTCTTCCCCAAGGAAGTGTAACTACCAACCCTCTCCATGGGGAAACCTGTTCTTAACTGTGTCTGAACTCTCTTGCTTCAGCCCATCTCTCACGCATGGTTCCAAGAACAATAAAGGGGACACCAGGGAGCAGGTTTCCCTGAGGCTAGGTCAGGGACTAGCACCTACACTTTGGGGGACCACTGTGTGCTAGTTGTCCAACCTTTCAATTCCCTCCCTTCAGCTTGAGTTCTCAGAGGGCACAAGTCAAACTGCAGCCTTTTGGTCTCTCTGGATTTTAATGCATTTAATTATCTGTGGACAAAGGCTGATAACTCCCCATCAATTGTGATAGCACAGAAAGTCCGATCCATCTACCCACCAAAACCCAAAAAGAGGTCCAAGCAAGCGTCACGTGAGTACCTCCATAAGACAAATTTAAATCCTCCATGCTTCAGGGTAAGTCCATTTCCTCTCATGAGGGGGACACCAAAGGAAGATGTCTCCAACACTGCCATTCCCTGGAGAAAGGTAGAGTAGGAATACACAACCCTAAAACCACGGGTCCCACAAGTGGATGCACAAGACTGTGGAGCTGGGCTCCACCTTCTACAGAGGGCAGAACTAAGGATGGGAGGAAACTTCTGCAAAACCAAAGCTAAACCAAAAGGATCCAGGCCCTCAAGAGTGTTGGAAAGACAGCAGAGCAGGCAGTGGGGCACTCCCTGGAAACAGCATGCCAGGCAGCCAAAGCCAGGCTCGGCTGGCCATGATGACCGCTGAAGTTCCAGGATTTAATTACCCTTTGCACAATAATCACTCATATTTTAAAACAAAGGAAGCCAAGGATGATTTACATTTTTCTTTTTAATACTGGCTGCTGAGTTCACACTTTGCTTTCCTCTGCCTATAACTGGACACATAATCAACTTCCATTATGATAGGTTTGGCCTTCTGGAGTTGGTGGCCATGACCAAGCACTAGTTGAAGGGAAGGCTTTGGATCAGGCTGATTTCTCTAAGAGCCCAGAGCCCAGCAGTCTAGGCACCTGCCTCCTAGAGGAACTCAAACCTCCTCAGCCGCCGAAGACTCAGACCCTGGGAGGGGCCAGCATGGGGGAGCCCTGGGAGCTACTTTCAGATTCTGACTCTGCCTCTCTATGGAGCTTCCTCTGCACGACCTTAAACAAGTCACTGGACCACTCTGAGTTCACCTTTGGAATCAGGTAGACCTCAGGAGGATGCCTGAGGGTTAGAGGAAATAATGCATTTTAAAGCCCTTACACTGTAGGCACTCTATAAATGCAGCTTCCTCCTCTCCACCTAGCAGAATGCAGAGGGAACGATTTCTGGGAGGGGAAAGTGGTCTGATATATTTACAAAGAGAGAATCTATAAGCTGGGTTTTGATAAAGAGAGAAGAGAAAGTTTTTGCCCAAAGGGAGGCAGGATGAATGGCCAATTAATAATAGAATAAACAGAACAAACAAACAAACAAACAAACGTTGACGGGGCTCTTATTAAGTGCTAGGTAGGGCCCTAAATGCTTTCCTGTCCATTATCTCATTAGATCCTCCCAACAATTCTCAGGTGGGTGGTATCATTAACCCTATTTTGAACATAGGGAAACTAGGTTCAGAAAGGTTATTCACCTTCCAAGTTCATGACAAGAAACAGCAGGACTGACTTCAGAGACGCCGGCCCTTCAGTACACACACACACTCGCCTCCCACACCGTGGAAATGCACAAATAACTAAGACCCAGGCTTCCCAGCCTGAAGGGCGGTTTCGCGGGGCTGGGATCCAAGGAGGAGCCAAGTGTGCCCAGCTGCCCAGCTCGGGGATGGAGCCAAAGATTCCGCGCTACCCAGGCCGAGTCCCGCTGAGGGGTGTAGGGGACGCGCCCTGTGCCCTGGGCGCAGGGCGGGCGGAGATGACCAGGCACTTCCCAGCCATAATGAGCGGGCGGGGGGCGAACGCTGTTTTATGGAGGCGGCCGGGCGGCCGGCCCGCTTTGATTCCCGGCGGGACAGGGTGCGAGGGCCGACCTCCAAGCTCGTAAAAGCCTTGGCTGTGCGCTCCCTCCCCGGGCCAGCGGGCCGCGATATAAGGCGCCACGCGGACTTCGGGGTCCAGCGCGCTTCACTGCCACCGACGCCGCCGCACCATGTCCTGCCTGTCCCCTCGCCTCGGCGCCCCCTGCGGCGTCCGCGCCTTCAGCTGCGCCTCGGCCTGCGGGCCCCGGCCAGGGCGCTGCTGCATCACGGCCGCCCCCTACCGCGGCGTCTCCTGCTACCGCGGCCTCACCGGGGGCTTTGGCAGCCAGAGCGTGTGCGGGGGCTTCCGCTCTGGCTCCTGCGGCCGCAGCTTCGGATACCGCTCCGGCGGCGTGTGCGGCCCCAGCCCGCCCTGCATCACCACCGTGTCGGTCAATGAGAGCCTCCTCACGCCCCTCAACCTGGAGATCGACCCCAATGCGCAGTGTGTGAAGCATGAGGAGAAGGAGCAGATCAAGTGTCTCAACAGCAGGTTCGCTGCCTTCATCGACAAGGTGGGTGTCCTTGATCAGCCCTTTCCTGAACCTTCAGTTGCTGGGCTGGGCACTGAAGAGGAGGGATGTAGTTCAGGTGAGCTCCCAGTCTGATGGAGGAGATGGACACACATCCAGAGCACAGACCGACACAGATGTGTTTTGGGCAGGGGCTTCAGATTTGATAGTAATGTTGTTATATACAACCTCTGTCCAGGCAGGCAGCGTCCCTACAGACAAAGTGGGTGTTCTTTTTTTTTTTTTTTTATTCTTACCCGAGGACATTCAGATAGAGTGGGAGGGGGAGAGAGAGAGAGAAACATCAATGTAAAAGGAACACATTGAGTGGCTGCCACCCACACGACGCAACCAGGGCCGGGGACAAACTGCAACCGAGGTATGTTCCCTTAGCAGGAACCGAACGGTCTCTCTGGTCCGCAGGCCGACGCTCCAACCGCTGAGCCAAACCGGCCAGGGCTTTCATGAATGTTTCAATCTTTTAATTAAGTGGAGAAAATCTCACTCGGTGCTAATATGTTTTTAGCATCGCTCTAATACTTGCTACTCTCTCTCCCACTTTAATAAAGGGAGCAAGCCTCAAGGTTCAGAACTGTCTGGGGCAACAATTTCAGCTAAAATCTGTGTTTTATGATTTCCTTTTATGAATGCATAGTGATAATGGTTTTACAACTATGGTGGTAATATAAAGTTACTCCTTTAACTTCATTTAAGTAAATGTTAAGCAAATCCATTTACAGATAAATCATGAGTAAAAAATACAAGGGGATGGCAAAATGTTGAAGTCAGCCTATGAAGGGTTCATATTGAGAATTGCTGCCACCCCTAGTCCAGCTCTTTGAGTGTAAACGGAATACAAAGGAGACGGCTATAGGGCAAGGGGCCTGCCCAAGGGCCCCTGAGAGTGGGTGGCAGAGCAGGACTCCGAGCCCAGCCTCTCTCTAGTTCCCCAGGCCTTTGGAGCAAGAGGGTCTAAACCTTGGGATCAAGCTACCCCTCACCCCTCCATCAGGAGCTGGCCCACCTCAACAGACACTGCACCCTGAGTGTGCTGGTGATCACACCTGGGAAAGGGGGCCAGGATGGAATGTGGAATAGCTTCTGGCCTAGGAGCAGGCAGCCTGAGCTCCACACCCTGCTTCCCCCCGATTCGCTGTGTGACGCTGGGCAGCGGCCATCCCCTCTTGGCCCCAGTGTTCTGCACGCCAGGGCTGTGTGTGGTACAGTGTATGAGCTGGCCATGACTTTGAAAAGAAAGATGGGGGCCAAGGCAGCCGTGAGACTCCCCACCACCGCCGGAGCCCCGTCAGCTAAGACCACCTAAAATGATCCCATAGAATATCAGCAGTCCTGGTTCCTGTTTCTGGAAGTTTGTTCAGATCGCATAAATCTTTCGCCTTTTACCAACCGGGGAATTCCCAGTTGCACTTGAGTTGGATGAACGGCAAGGTAGTGTTTCAACTCCAGCGAAATGCATGAGAAGCAGAGAACGGGAGGCCAGGGACCTAGTCGCGTTTGCTGATGTCCTTTCCGGCCAGCACAGTATAATATGGTTGCCACTGCCACTCTCCAGTTTGAATGACTTCCAGGAACGGCTTGCATGCTTCATTCCCTACAGTTCTCACCCTCCCTACTTCCCAAAACATTCCCCCATCCACATTACCTGCCTGACTTCCAGAGACATCTGAGTGTCCAACAAGAAGTTTGGGCCACCTATGATGAGAAACCACCCTCCCCTGGGCCTCCCCCAGAGCCCAGCACCCTGCTTGATGAGAGCCTGCCCTTCTGACCTCCCCAGCTAAGAAGCCCTCTCCACCTTGACCATCCATTCAAACAGCTGCTCACCCAGAACCAGGCTGGCCACTGAGGACATGGATAAAAAAGCCTTAGGCCCTGCCCTGGGGAGCTCGGAGTGAAAGGCTTTGCTCTTACTCTATCCCTGCAGCCCTTGCTCTACATTTCTTTCCTTCAGGAAACCTCTGTCACTGCCTTCCACCCCTACCTGTCCCCCCAGCCCAGCTGTAACCTATCACAGCACATATGCCCCTCAGTGTCTCACTCATCCATCCAGGGCCACCTGAACAGACCCTCACTCAGGCCTGAACAAGCAATCGTGAACTGGGGACTCGATGCATCGTCACCCAGGAGAGCTTAGCAGGGCTCATGCCGGCGCCCCCTGGCCTCTGCAGGCTCCCCGCAGTTCCAGCCTGCTCTCTGAGGAGGGCTGGGGATATCGGCTCCTCCCCCTGACTTTCTCCCACTTCCACTCCAGGTGCGCTTCCTGGAGCAGCAGAACAAGCTGCTGGAGACCAAGTGGCAGTTCTACCAGAACCGCAAGTGCTGTGAGAGCAACCTGGAGCCGCTGTTCGAGGGCTACGTGGAGACGCTGCGGCGGGAGGCCGAGTGTGTGGAGGCCGACAGCGGGAGGCTGGCCTCAGAGCTCAACCGCGTGCAGGAGGTGATGGAGGGCTACAAGAAGAAGTGAGTGCATCAGGGAGGACAGATTGGAGAAAGGAAGTGGGATTAGGTCAGAGCAGGGTAGATTTGGATTAGACCACAAGAGGAACTTTCCAAGAGGAAAAAGATAGTTAATGGAAGTTTGTGGGGAATGCTTTTGTTCTGGGATGGGGGTTTAAATGTTGGAGAGTCTAGCTGCTCCAGTTACCTCATTATTATGTGTTTATTTCATTAATTCATCAAACATTTGTTGAACATCTACCCTATGTTTCAGGGGTTGTGCTGGGCCCTGAGGTGGGGTAGGGGTAAGAAAGTAATGAGGAGGGATAAGGGGGATACCAGACTAGGGCAGGGTTCCTGCCCCCTTCAGAGTTACAATTCAGAAGCAGAGAGAAGGCCTAGAAAAATGTGCAAGGCACCCACCCTGGCCCAAATCATGAGTGAGAATTCCTGAGTCAGGAAGAACATTGAGTGACACGGGTTTGAGTGTCAAGAGGAAAGAGATGGGCAAGGTCCTTTCTGATCCAACACTTTTTGACCCTGTGACCACCTCCAAATGATCCAGTTCCTGGAGTGTGTTTGTCTAGGCCAGCAGTTCTCTACCTGTGGGTCGTGACCCCTTTGGGGGTCGAATGACCCTTTCACAGGGGTCGCCTAAGACCATCGGAAGACACATATTTCCAATGGCGATTCATAACAGTAGCAAAATTACAGTTATGTAGTAGCAACAAAAATAATTGTATGGTTGGGGGTCACCACAACATGAGGAACTGTATTGAAGGGTCGCAGCACTAGAAAGGTTGAGAACCACTAAGGCCTTAATTCTTTTTTTTTTAATCTTCAAACCCCAGCCTATTGAAGTTTTATCCACTGAACCTGTGCTCTTTGTCCCCAGGTATGAAGAGGAGGTGGCACTAAGGGCCACTGCTGAGAATGAATTTGTAGCCCTAAAGAAGGTGAGTGACCCCAGAATACTCATCCCACAATTCAGAACCAAGGCCAGTGGCAGGAGGGGGCTGTGTGTAGCAGAGAGGCTGAGCACCTCCCCCGGAATCACCTAGCCCAACCCCTCCTCTCTCTTTTTCCCAAATGCCCCAGTGCCCCCTGGATGGCTCTGAGCACCAGAGTACACTGCCTGCTTTGGGCAGGCAACCTTCTCTATCTGAGGTAACTGCCACCTGGCCAGTGGCTAACCACCTCCTTCTGCCCAGTGCCTGGCAGAGAGGGGCACTCAATAAGTATTTGTGACTGAAGAAGCACACTCATGTAGACTGAATCCACAGCCCAGCCACAGCGGGAGCATGCACACAGCGCTTTGTGCATCACCTCTTCGCCTGACTCGGCATGAGGACCACTCACCAGGTCCTTCCAACCACCTCCAGTGAGGAAGGCAGTGGTGACTCTGAGGAAACTGAGGCACAGAGGTCCGGGGTCTTGCTCTCAATCACACCAGCTTGAAAGGGGCAGAATCAATCCCTGAGACTTCTCTGACCACAGATCTAGATTTCTTTCCACGAGATTCCAGAGCAGAGAAGGGTGGGCATCATTAGAACTGACCCATTTTACACCAGATCTGAAGTTTCAGTGATGGTACAAGATGTGGATTCCAGAGGCATCATCCCAGTGGGAACCAGAGGAAGTGCTCAGAAACCTCAGGGTCTCCCTCCCTTTCCCAAACCTGCTCCTGACCCCTCTAACTGCATAAAGGACCTCACCAAGCCCACGATACCAGGCGCTGGCATGAGCAGCTCAGGAGGGTGTCCAGGGAGTTGGCCCTCCCTGGTGGGAAGAGGTCTGTGTTGCCTCCCCGGTGAGACTCCTGTGCCGCTCTCTGCCCTTTAGGACGTGGACTGCGCCTACCTGCGCAAATCAGACCTGGAGGCCAACGCGGAGGCCCTGACCCAGGAGATCGACTTCCTGCGGCGACTGTATGAGGAGGTGAGCGGGACACAGAGCAGTGGAGCAGCAAGGAGGATATGAGCTAGACATTGGAAAGCACTTGCTGCCATTTGGCTTTTGATTCCCTGGGCGGGAGGGCGGGGGGCAGTGCAGAGCAGAGTTGAGATACCTGAGGCCGGTTTACTGTCACAAGGTGAAGAAGTGTAGCTTGATGTCTCATCTGCCATACCTCAGGCAAGCTGGTGTTCCTGATTACTGCAGTGACAGTTATCACAAATTGGTACATTCTGGTCCTAGACTTCAAGGATCCAGACAGGAGGCCCTGAAGTCCGGCAGTGCGCCTCAAACATGGGCTCCTCTCAGCTGTGGGACTCCGGGTCTGAGGTGCTTTGAGAGGTCCCAGCTGAGGGGGAGACTGCACCTTGGAGGTTGGGGCTTCAGCCACTGAGTCTGTGGAAGCAGAGAAAGGGGACAGGGAAGGACCATGAGAGGGATTGTGGGCTTCTGAGAGCAGGGTTCTGATCAAAGAAGCTCTGACCACTCCCCTGCCCCCACAGGAGATCCGTGTCCTCCACGCCCACATCTCAGACACCTCGGTCGTCGTCAAGATGGACAACAGCCGAGACCTAAACATGGACTGTGTCGTGGCCGAGATCAAGGCTCAGTATGACGACATCGCCAGCCGCAGCCGGGCTGAGGCTGAGTCCTGGTACCGCAGCAAGGTGAGTGCCCTGCACCCCAGCAGGAGGGATGCTAAAAGGACAAAGGAAAGGCAGGCAGCTGAGGGGCTCATATCCTCTGTCTCATGAGTGTCTCTGCTTCCCCCAGTGTGAGGAGATGAAGGCCACAGTGATCCGTCACGGGGAGACCCTGCGCCGCACCAAGGAGGAGATCAACGAGCTGAACCGCATGATCCAGAGGTTGACCGCTGAGGTTGAGAATGCCAAGTGCCAGGTACAGGAGGCTGGCCCTCCTCTCAGTGTAGAAAGAGAAGGGGGTAAGCCTGCAGCAGGGAGACTCAAGGTTGACACCTTGCCAAAGAGTGGAAAACGAGCAAACATCAAACATTAGATGAGTCTCTTCCATGGAAAACACTCTCCATTCCCACTGAATAGGGATGAGAGAGAGGTTGGGGGCAGAGAAATATAGAAGGGAAAGGAATGACCGGGATTTTCCTGGTCTTGGGAACATAAAGGGTCAGAGGAAATAGCCCTGGTCTGAGGGCAGGAAACTGGGGTTCTCAAACCAGCCCTGCCACTGGCTTACCACATGATTCGGGGTGAGCCATTTCACCTCTCTGGCCCTTGTTCTAGATCAGCGATGTCCCAGAGGTGAGTGGATGAGTGAACCAGGTTGTCCTTAAGGCACTAGAGTGTATAAGCTAGAAAGCACAAAGGGCAGAGCTAATTAGATCCACTGAAGGCAGACCTCAAGGAAATGTAGGTCCAGTGGGCCCAGATCCTTAGATATTTTTCAAAAGAAGCCAGGAATTTGGATTTTTGTGTTAAATTTCAAAAACTGAAAACACTGTGCCAACATTCCCAGGAGTACTAATTTGCAACCCCTGATCTCACAAATGGGTGAGGCCCCTTCTTCCTCTGACAATCAATGGTCATTGGATGTCTGGCCTCTGACCCCAAATCCAGAACAGGAGCCTTAATAACCCTCCCCTGCCTCCCAGAACACCAAGCTGGAGGCCGCAGTGACCCAGGCGGAGCAGCAGGGTGAGACGGCCGTCAGCGATGCCCGCTGCAAGCTGGCTGAGCTGGAGGCTGCCCTGCAGAAGGCCAAGCAGGACATGGCCTGCCTGCTCAAGGAGTACCAGGAGGTGATGAACTCCAAGCTGGGCCTGGACATCGAGATCGCCACCTACAGGCGCCTGCTGGAGGGCGAGGAGCACAGGTGAGAACCACACCTGTGGGAAATGTCTCTTCAATCTCCCCTAACTGTGCTTAGAGCCAGGAACATGTTTGCATGTTATTTTCATCTAATTTTCATCAGGATTACTTGGAGGAGGGAATTTGCCAGCTTTGCTCTCCCCCAGTTAATTTTTGTCTCTTTGCTCTCCCCACAAGGTTATGTGAAGGCATTGGTGCTGTTAATGTCTGTAAGTAATCTATACTGTGGGTACTGAGATAAGGGCTTGGGGTTCCTGTAGGGCAAACTTTGTCTTAAAGGGCCACATAATAAATATTTTAGACTGTGGGCCATGCACTCTCTAGCTCAACTACTCAAATCTGTCGTTGTAATGTGAAAGTAGCCACAGCCATAAGCAATACTTAACAAATAGGTCTGGCTGGGTTTCAATAAAACTTTATTTACAAATATACAATCACAGTTTGAAGACTCTGGAAGGAAGGAGGGGAGTGTGGTCGTGAATTACTGCAAAAACTTTAATAGCCTTTTCTGCCTAGAGGGAGGATCTGGGCTGACAGTTTGTCAAGGGTCCATCCTTGGGGTCAGGCTGCAGGAAGGAGATCCTGGGTGAAGCCAGGAATAAGAATAAAGGGGAGGAGCTCTGAACAAGAGAAATGGGTTCTGGACAGCAAGCAGGAGCTCTGCCATCTGGCACAGGGACCAAGCCCTGTTCTCTACCCGCAGGTGTCAGCAGCTCCCGCGGCGGCGTTGTCTGTGGGGACCTCTGCGTGTCGGGCTCCCGGCCCGTGACCGGCAGCGTCTGCAGCGCCCCCTGCAGCGGGAACCTCGCTGTGAGCACCGGAATGTGCGCGCCCTGCGCGCCCTGCGGACAGAGCTGTGGCAGCGGCCGCCTGGTGCGGTTTGCCTAGTGCCTCCCGCTTTGTACACGCACCGCCCCGGGAGCCAACCGGCCCCATCCAGCAGCCGACCCGGTGGCCCGAAAGTGCCTGGGCTTGAGACGAAAGGGCTTCGGGAAGCAGCGGGCCTGCCCTGCCCACACTGCTGCCCCAGTTCCTCTCATCATCATCCCCCCACCCATCCCTGCTGCTTGTCTCTTCTTTTCTTCCAGGGACGTGGGGCTTTCGGTGTCTTGGCAGCTACCCCCTGGCTGGTTTTCTTGAAACCCTGGCAAGGGTCCAATCCTGACTGGGCTGCTCTGGGGACTTGGACGGTTGTGGCTTCTAAAGGACGGGTTGGCCCTCTGTCCCCCCGGGTGTGGAAGTGCTGCTGGTGCCTCCCCTGCGCTCTAAACCCGTGCACGATGACTAGGTTGTGTCTCCCGGGGGACATCTTTCTTCCGGCTGCCTGGGCTCTCCCTCTTTCCCTCATGCTTGATCTCCACGTTCCCAATAAAGCTCAGGGGTCACACACGCGTGCTCCAGACTCCCTGTGCACATTTGTGCTTACCCATGTGGACTCCGCCCCGTTTCACCTCAGGTGGAGGCAACAGGGGAGCTGTTTGCTCCCAGCCTGTGAGGCAGAGAAGGCTGCCTCTGAGGCTCCCTTCCCATGGTGCCCCATTCCGCATCATGAGGGTGCAGGGGCATGGGCTGGCAGCCCCAGACACACAGGAGCTGGCTGGGAAGTGAAAGGGGCAACAGGGAAGAGCCTTAGCAAGGGGGGGGGGGGCTGACTCTCCTGACACCTTGAATGGGGACCTCATCACTTGGGCTACTGTCCACTTCCTCCACTCTCCCACTCCACCCCCACCTCAACATGGTAAAATTCCTGACCATGGGATCAATATACAGACCCCTCCAAACCAACACTCCCCGGATAGACCCCCACCCCACAGGCATACCACCACCATTCCTGGAGGGTCTCAGACACGAGAGCTCCCACCTCCTTCTCAGTACCCATCATATGTGCTGCTGTCCACCCTGGATGGATACCCCCAAACATAGACCACAAAACACCACCCCCCCCACTCACAGTCACTCAGACCCCAAGTCAGAGACCTGACACATAGATGCCCATCAAGCACAGACAGCACAGATGCACCCTCCGGGATCCAGTTACACAGACCACCCCTCAGCCCACTGACCTAGGCACAGAGCCACTACCAGGGACCCAGACTCTGGTGGCCCCCTCACCCTACCCGCCTCCCAAACACACTCAGACCTCCTTCCAATGCCACCACCCCCACAGAATCCCAGGCCCAGAGTCTCAAACACACACGCACACATGCGCACAGTGGTTCTGAGAATTGGCTGGTGCACCCACAAACAGGGGCCTGAGGAATGTACTCTGGCAGCAAGGGGTGGGGGAGGGGCAAACAGCCCCACCCCCTGAGTGGGAGGGGCCTCCCTTGCCCACTTCCTGGCAGAGCTAGCACTTCCCTGGGGTGTTTTGGGGCTTCTTCAAGAGAAGAGTTGGAACTGGCCCCAGCCCTGGGAGGGGCCAAGTCCTCGCACTCCGCACTCCCTAAGAGCCCAGCTCCTCAGAGCAGCGTGACCCCAGTCTCCTACACAAGAGGCTTCCAGATATCAAGCAGACCCTGCCCTCTCGAGGGCTCCTCCCTCTCCACCCCTTCTCTGCCCAGACAAACGAAGCCAGGATACCAGGTGCTGGCCATGGGCTCACCCAGGCCTCAGAAAGAGACTTTATTGAAAGCTATTCTGACATCATTTTTCAGCCTGCTTTGCAGTCTAGAGACCAGGGATGGGACCCAGATGGGAATGTCTTATGACTGTGGGGGGAAGAGATACGGGTCTCCCCACAGCCGTGGCTCAGTTGAGGATACTCTTGTGAGCAGCAGAAGTGGTCCTCATGGAACAGGCCTTGTGGGCTCCGCTTGAGAATCTCAGGGCATTGCTGCCCATGGTTCCCCCAAAGGCCAGCCCGCTGCCACCACCGACGTTATTCACCACAGCTGGGAGAGAAGAGAGGACTCAATCAGCATGGGCCCGCCACAGAGGCGCCATCCCTTCACTCCAACCCCCCCTGCCATGGCTGCCCTTCCCCCTCCCCCATCACCTCCCTTCCCCCAATGGGTCAGCCCAGAAGGAGCCTTGGACAGTGTACCCGTTGGGGGGGTGCCCCCCGCCTAACCCTGCCCTCTCACGAGGCTTCCCTGGACTGTTGAGTCTGGCTGACTGGGAGCTCCAGGTCCCCACAAGGCCTAACCCTCAGGCCAAACTATGCCATCCTGTAGACCCCACTCAGTCTGGAGAGCACAGGGGTGGCCCAAGCCAAGGACTTACAGATATTCACGGCTCCCACTCCATTTCCGTTCAACCTAGGGGCAGAGGAGAGACCGGTGAGAGCAGCCCCTTCCGCAGCACGGGGGAGACACTCCCGGCCCCTCCGTCCAGGCCCCAAGCAGGATTGGTCTTCTTTCCTCTGCCCCACAATTCCAGCCTTCCTTCAGCCTTGCTGCAAAATGAGCAAGGAGGAGTGGGGGGCAGGGTTCACTGCACAGGGTGCTCACCTGCCTACTGGCTACATGACCTTGGGAATGTCTTCCGCCTCCATTTCCTCACCTACAAATGGGGCCTAACTCAGAATCAACCTCACAGGGTTGTTTGAGGGTTAAATAACATAATTTACCTAACGCTCTAGGCACACAGGATTCAGTAAATGGTAGCCTCTCTTATTATTACCTAGGCAGCTGCCTCCCCTAACCAGATCATGAAATCCTCAAAGTGGTCTGTCGCTTGCTGAGGACTGTACGTGCGGCCCCTGCACGAGGTTGGGCGTGCAGTGATCACTCTGTGCTGAAATAATTAGTGTATTGTTGACTGAGTGAGTGCCGCTCCAGCAGGGACTGAGAAGGGAATGAGGAGGTAGGTAGGGTGGCTTTAAGCACTGGAAATTAAAAACCCACCCAAGACAGCTGGGTGTGTTTGCTTTGTAACACACAGCCTGTTGTCACCAAGCCCTTGGCCTTAGGGATGAGTGTACTCTGCGGCAAGGAGGGGACACATGTATGGAGGGAGTGAGGGGGCCACCTGGCCTCAGCAGCCTCAAGTACAGGGGGCAAGCCAAGGGCAAGAAATGGTATGCTAGGAAGCTTCCAGGCCCCCTCTTAAAATGCCCCTACAAGTGCTGGGCGTTACTGGCAGTTGGGGGGTGGGGGTAGAGGGATGGGGAGCCAGGTTGCAATCAGGCAACAATTTCATATAAGAATTCAACTCCTAAAGAACTCAAAAGGAGGGAACCTGAATGTCCCGGGCTCTAGTGTGATCTGTGTGAGTTTTCTTTTCTGATCTTAAATAAATATTAGTTTTGTGCCTAATTTTATACTTGTAACTTTGTATTCTTAACAAAAAGGTTCCCCAAATTGGATGAGTTTTCTAAATCCTAGACCTGCCCCTGGGAAGCGCTGAGGGATTAAGGGACAAAAACAAGATGTGCATCTCCATGTCCCCTAAGGGGTGGAGAGAGGACAGTCCCCCCTCAGAGAACCAGGATGTAAGCCCCAGTGACAGCAACCTGGTCTGAGACCAGGCTTTCGGGAGGACCGTCTCCCCTTGCTGTGTGACCCTGGACACACCACTCAACTGAGCTTCAGCCCCCGCATTTGCTCTCAGGCGAAAGTGGATCAGGCCCCACGCAGAGGGTCACCCGGCTCTGATTCGAGGAGAAGAGGCCCAGGGTGCGCATGCCCAAGAGAGGGAGGCGCCTGCACCCGTGGTGGAGGAGGGCCACAGAGAGGCACCGTGGCCAGGACAGTGCGCTCATGGGCTGCCCCGTGCCCCAGATCTCTCTTCCCAGAGAGATCTTTGTGTTTAATTCCTCTTCCACAAAGTCTAAGTGGCCACCTTCCTCCTTCCTACCGCTGCTTCCAGACTGCTTTCAGCATTCAGGCCCTCTGCCCTCAGCGTTCCCTTGTTCCCAGCTCTTCCTCTCCACCCCATTCATTTCCCACCCTCTCCCAGCCCTCTTGCTGTAGAATAATGCTCGAAAAGAAAAAGTCCTTTGTAAACTCAGCATTTTACAGTTCCAAGTTCTTAGTCCGTAAGTGCTTCCTTTTCAGAGGTGTAGCCTCCTCTACCCCTCTGCAAGCTCCCTAAGGGCAGACACGTGTCTTACATATTACCTATCTCTGTTGGCTTCCAACAAGCCAAGCCATGATGAGTCCTATTCCCAGGCCTTTGCCTTTGCTGTTCCTTCTCACCCTCTCCAAATCCTAACCTTCTCCCGAGGCACACTCTAAAGCTGTCTGTTGAATGAATGAATCAACCGACTTATCAAGGTGAGAATGATGGCCCAGCTTCATGGACATAGATTCCATGTGTTTCATGAAGAATTCCCTAAGACTGACCCATCCCAGTCTCCTCTCAGGCTGCAGGTGAGTATGCAAATATCTCTGAGAAATTAACCTTCTCTACCACATTCAGTCAATACCACGTGACCTGGCACTTTGTATAGTGAGAAGCAGCCTAGAGTCACAGAAGATGCTTGCACCAGGAATCAGCAGAGTTTGACTGCACACCAGCCCTGTCCCCTCAATTAATAAAGCTGAACCAAAGTTTCTCCTCTGTATTAACCATAGCTGACCTGTTTACCTGAATGTGTTCTAAGGATCAAATAAAATAACCCTGCTAATGGTCACACACATGAAATTATTACTTCAACTTTTCCAATGAGCTTTATACCACCTGGTCTTTCCCTTCTAGGTCATCTCATCAAGGGCAAAAAGATAAGCCTCAGCTGTACCCTCCCTGGACCTCCCACCTCCAGTGCCCTGCAGAAGAGGGTGCATAGGAATGCCTGTGATGGGGGAATGTCAAGCCCCAGAAGGATCCCTTTCTCAGCTCTGTGACCTCACCTGCACTCTTCGCCCTCCAGCAGCTTGCGGTAGGTGGCGATCTCCACGTCCAGGGCCAGCTTGACATTCATGAGCTCCTGGTACTCCCGAAGCTGCTGGGCCATGTCCTGCCTGGCTCGCTGCAGGGCGGCCTCCAGCTCCTCCTGCTTGGCACGTGCATCCTTGAGGGCCAGCTCCCCACGGTCTTTAGCTTCGGCAATGGCGGCCTCCAACTTGGCATGCTGTGGGCAGCAGAGCTGTGAGGTGGGGGCAGGGCTCACCAGTCACTGCCTTCCTACCTCCCCATCCTGCAGTGAGCACCTGGGCACCAGCCTACTTCCCCAGGCACCAGGGGACCCCAAGGGTCAAAAACATGGGTCCTGATACCCAAAGCCTAGGTTCCAATTCTGTCTCTGCCACTTATGAGCTATGTGATCTTGGATGAATCAACCCTTCTAAGCCAGGCTCCTCTTTTCTAAAATAGCAATAATCATAGTGTCTACCTCTTAAGCACACTGGGAGAATTCAATGAGGTAATACACAAGTCCTGGAAGAGTGTCCAGCATAGAGTAAGCGCTTAATAAATGCTACTAGGATTACTATTATTAATAAATGCTACTAGGATTACTATTATTAATAAATGCCATTATGATTTGCAAATGCCCAACTCCCCAGCCCTCAACTGAAGGACCTCCAAAGCCATGGGATCCCAGTTAAGTTCCCAAATTTCAGCTGATAAGAACCAAAAGCACCTTCAAAACAGAAACCAGTTTGGAACAGGCCCAGAACAGGAGGACTTGGAGCAGAGACACTGCTTAGAACCCCCAAACCCAAAATGCATGATCAACAGCCCCCAGGTTTGGGACAGGTGGTTAGATTCAAAACGGACCAGAACAGTAACTGCCACTTCCTGCTCAGCCTCAGCGTTCCCTCTGCTTGGGTTCACCCCCAACATCAGGAGTCTCAGTACCGGGCCTCATCTTGTCAGCTTCTCCTTCCTTCTTACCCACCATTCCTGCCCGCGGATCCCCCCACCTCAGCTCACGCACTCTGCCTCTCTGCCCAGCCCCAGTCCTCCCCTGGAGGCCCTCTGATGCTCCCTGCCCCTCATCCACCTGTCAGTGTCCTTACCTGGCACACTGGTGCCCCCTTGGTGAGGCCTAGCCCACTGCCTCTGGGCCCCTTGATAGTGACAGACACCCAACTCTGGGGCCTGGTTCTGCCATGGTTTGAAAGAGACCCGGATGTGGCAGAAGCTACAGGGTTTGGGCAACCGCCATTCATTAAGCTGTGCCTCCCCGCTGGCCTGGAAGCTGGCTTGCTTCACCGGTGATTCATGGCCCTGCATCTGTGCCAGAGGCAGCCTCTGCCCGCATGTCAACAGGTCTGCAGGGCTCGGAGGGGCAAACCACCCCCCAGCCCATCCTCCCAGTTCATCTAGAAGTTAGCTCTCTGAAGCTGTGCACTGGTCACCTTCCCTCTCCCCACTGCAGACACCTGCTGGGGCGTAGCTGCCCCTCCCACCTCTGTGGCTCTGCCGGCTTAGGCGACCCTTCCCTCACCAACACTCCCCACGCCAGCTGCACAGCGAGTCCCCCATCAGGCTGTTGTCTGAGGCCTGTGCCCTAACCATGTGCCAGGGGCTGGGGAGGAAGGAGCAGTGAACCAGACGAATGCCCCCCCCCCTCTAAGGCAGCATTCCTTACATTCCAGTGGAGGTGGGGGACAGTCAATATTTAATTAATGAGACAGAACTTCTCAGGTAGTGATAGGAACTTCAGGGCACTTCAGACAGACTGCTGACAGATTAGCTGGGTGGCTGAAAAAGCCATCCCTGAGATCTTCTGTCCTAGTCCCCAGGGACAGGAAAGGCAGCCATGTGCGAGCTGGGAGAACCACATTCCAGGTCCAGGGAACACCAAGTGCAAGGCCCTGACGCGTGAAAATGACTGGCAAATGCAAGGTGCGGGCAGTGGGCCAGAGAGGCCCGGGCATAGGGCCATAGCGAGGGAGGGGGTGAAGGAAAGTGAGGCCAGAATTCAGATAAGGCCTCGTGAGCCACAATAAGGGTTTCTGCTGGCCACTGCCTGGCCCCTGCTCACAACTGTGAGCCCCAGGTACAGCATGCTGCACTCAGAGCTGGGTGCAAGGAGAGTGCTCAGTACCAATTTGGTAACGAAGGGTGGTTCTTCCCCGGCCAGCCAGCCTGAGGCTTCTTCCACAGGCTCTCTACCCAGCTAGACACCCCTCCTCCCTTTGGCCCAAGCCAAACCCTGGCCGAGAACACTCCATCTCCATCCTGGAGCTCTCACAAGTGGGCCCGAGCTGCAGCGGCCTCCCCCAGGTGGGGCAGTGGGTGGAACAGGGGCAGGCCTGACCCCCACCCCCTCCTCATTGTCAGCTGGCTGCCCTGCACATGTCCTACAAACAGGGAGGAGCAAGGAGGAGTGTTTGTGCCCACCTGGTTCTTGATGTTGTCGATCTCAGCCTGCAGCCTCTGGATGGCCTGGTTCGTCTTCAGAATCTCAGTCTGGGTATTCCTGAGGTCCTCCCCATGCTTCCCGGCCTGGGCCCGGAGGGTGTCAAACTGGACCGGCCACACAGAGAAGTATGGTAGGGGGTGAATGATGGCTACAGGGGCTTGTCCCTCTCCCCACCCACAAAGGCCCACAGTTCTGAGTGGCAAGCCCTCTCAGCTTATCTTCCCAGAGAGGGACAGTCTGACTCCCAGCAACCCTCATCCAACACTAAGAGGCCAGACATAGGGCAGCAGGGTGGCTCAGGGGCTCAGTTTCCTCCCAGTCAGGACAGAGAGAACAAGGATGGCTCCTGGGGCCCATTGGTCTCGGGGCTCTTTCCGTTCCCACCACATCACAGTGCTAGAGAATCACTGGAAGTCTGAGACCTATCAAGCACCCCCTCCTCCACAGTACCCATTTCACAGAGGAGGAGAGTGAAGCCCAGGGAATGAAGGGCCACACAGAAAATCTGAGCCCAGGTCTCTTGTAGGCGTACCTGTGTTCTCACCTGTGCACCATGGGGGACTTGCTGTCCCTGCAGAGACAGCCCTCCATGCTGCTTTAAACCCTGCCTCAGGCTCCTTCCCCAGCACCTGCACAGTCAGCTGTGTTGCCTCCACACAGGCCTGATCTGCAGCCCTAGGGCCCTGCTTTTCCATCTACTAGCTGTGTGGAATTAGGCAAATTACAGAACCACTCTGTGCTTCAGTTTTCTCCTCTGTAAAATGGGGATGATACAGTACCTACCTAACAGGGCTGTTCTGTGGTTTAAATGAGCCGGTACAGGTAAAACATCTGAAACACTGCCTAACCTATGAGTACTTGCCACATTTTACCTATTATAATTATTAAACTACGCCCATTTCCTCTGCCCTGCTCCCCCATCAGGGCAGCACCCTGTCCTTGGCATCCTCTTTTTCCCAGGACACTAGAGAGCACCACAGATTTACACTGGTGCCTGCCAGACAGTAGGACTTGAGACAGGGTGAGGAGTAAGGGCAACTGCCACCAAGGCCCTGCAGGAGGAGGAAATGTGTCTCTACCTTGGTCTGGTACCAGGCCTTGGCCTCGGCCCGGCTGCGGTTGGCGATGTCCTCGTACTGGGCCCTGACCTCAGCGATGATGCCGTCCAGGTCCAGGGAGCGGTTGTTGTCCATGGACAGCACCACGGACGTGTCGGAGATCTGGGACTGCAGCTCTGACACCTCCTGTAGGGACCAGACAGAACATCGAGACTTGGGGCATGACCCACCCCTATTCCCATGCCCATCCTGGGAGGCCACACACCTCAGGGAAAGAAAAAGGCAGAAGAGGCCAGAGTGGGAATGAGTCACCCGGCCGAGAGGGGGCACAGCCCAGCATCTGCTAAATAGTTCTGCCCACCCTGGCTCCCTGAAGAGCCCATTAGCAACTTCTCAAATAAGGATCTGGTGGGATTACAGCAGATAAGAGAGTGACGGGTGTGGTGAGCCCTGATGGCTCCGCTATGGGGCGCTGCTCGCATGAGCACCACTCAGGAGGGTAAATATTCTGCCCTATAGTGAACCATTCTGCAGCCTTTACACCTGATGATATGGCTATACTTATAAATGGGGAAATATACTCATGATATACTGCTACATGGAAAAAGTATGGTTCCATTTTTATTAAAATATATATTACTATATCTATTTGTGTGTGTGTGTAGATAGATAGATAGATAGATAGATAGATAGATAGATAGATGTTATATATATATGCACAGAAAAAGTCTGAAAAGGTAAATACCAAGATGATAAGAGCAGATATAGGTGACCTGTTTTCAATTTTATGCTTTACTTAACTTTCTGGATTTTTTGCAATGAGTACATATTCATAACAAGAATAAAATGATTATATATACCTATGTAATACACACACAGACATATGTATACGTGGCATGTGATAGACATGAAGCCCTGCACAAAGATTAAAAACGCCCAAAGAAAGCCTCAAGGATCCAGCCCCTGAAAGAAACATGGAAATTCACTCTGAGGGGCTAATGGAGGCTGGATATTCAGGCATAGACTAGACTGAACTGAGACATGAGAACTGTACTTAGGGTCAGGGTCATGTGAAATTATGCCTCAGACCAGTCCTGCCAGACCACTGGCCACCCTACCTTCTGCCTAAGTCCAGAGCCTCAGGCCGATGGGAGTGAAGAGGACTTTGAGTCGTGTGAGGAAAAGAGCTGGAAGCCAGGGCAGGGCAAGGGTGGACGGGAGAGAACGAGACGGGAGGGCGAACAGAGAGTGGCCAGTCGGTGGGCAGTCTTCCGCCCAGTTCCCCTGGGTAGAAACGGCAGGTACTCCAGTCTTTCCTGCCTCGGCCTCCCTCGCCTGCCCCACCCAGCCCACCACTGAGCTCAGTCACAGCC
This sequence comes from Molossus molossus, assembly GCF_014108415.1. NCBI lineage: Eukaryota > Metazoa > Chordata > Mammalia > Chiroptera > Molossidae > Molossus > Molossus molossus. The sequence goes on from NW_023425345.1 coordinate 78,612,868, forward strand.
TTGGATCCCCCGACATCCTCCTGGCTCCTTCAGCCCTTCCCTATCCCACTTCCAGACAACGGCCATTCCATGTCTCTAAAAGGCCAGTCCTGACGGACCCTACCACCCTGCTCTGATAAGGACAGCTCCTCCTGAACTCCCCGTCCATCAAGGATGTCTGAGTCCAGGAAGGATAAGAACAGGATAAAGACACCCAGCACAGTCAGCATACACCCGGACTAGCCAGAGGTAGGGGTGGACCAGATGGCTTCCTGGTTAGGCCATGTAGGACGTGACAGGTCTCCCACTGCTAAGGTTCTCACCGTCTCACAGAAGGTCCTGAAGAAGCTGATGTCCTCGTTCAGGGCATTCACCTTGGCCTCCAATTCCATCTTGTTCAGGTAGGCAACATCCACATCCTAGGGGTGGTGATGAGAAGTACACAGATCATGTAGCAGGCGGCGGGGGTGAGCCGGCGCTGCCCAGCCTACAGGGCCAAACACCACTGCCCTCCCAAGAAAATAGTTTCTCCAGGCTGCCTGACATGCCCACGGCAGAAAGTTTCCTCTCCTCACTTCCCCCAGGCTGCGTCATCTCCAGGAGCCCCAGGCCCAGAGGCACTTGCTCAGTTCTGGTAGCCCAGAGCAGCCTAAAGCCCCAAACCCTGCACTTGACCGGTTCCTAAAAGCTTTGGTGGTTTGGAGACACCCCTGGCTCTACCACCTACTAGCTATGTGACCTTGAACAAATCAGTTCAATTCTGTGAGCCTCAACTTCTGATCAGTCAAATAAGGAGCACAAAATCACTCAGACTCCAGAACACCACTCTCAGAGATGGAAAATCTCAAGCCTGATGTTCAACTTGCCGCGTGGGTGATTCTGGCACCGGTGGGCCACCGATAACACTTCAAGTCAAATCCAGAAGATGTCTGGATCCCTTCTGGCCACACTTCCCTGTGGTAAAACTCCTATGGGTAGTGCCCACTTTTACACATCTCTGATTCCCAAGGGGCCAGCACTCTGGGGACAGGCTGCATTTATGCGGATAGTCCTGGAAAACTCAGCTGCTCAGTGAATGTGCATTGAATCAGAATCTTACTTCAAGCCCCTGTAAGCTATTTCTAAAACCCAACTTCAGCTTGCACAGCTCCGTGGATGGGGAATTTACTCTGCCTCAAGGCAGCCCATCCCATTCATTCAACAAGTATTTCCGGCCTGCCATGTGCTACCCTTGTCTGTAATGAACTGTTCTGACTGTGATAGAACACTTCCTTACTTGGGGTTGAAATCTCCCTTTCTAACCTTCATCCTTTGATGATAATTCTAACCCCTTCAGGCCCAGAAACAAGTCTACTGACTAAGCAGATACACACACAAATAATCACACACACATATACGTGCACACACACAAGACAGGCCATGTGATAAGGCGCTGACTTCTGGATCTCTCCTTCTCCAAGTCCATCGTCTTCTTCTTGTGGTCCCCTAGGCCAAACCTTGGCCACAGGTCCCTACTGGCTGCTCAGGTGAAAGGGCCATGTGTTCCCCTGTCCCATGTGTTCAGACACCATCCCCCATCCCTCCTATCTGCCCCCTCACCTTTTTCAGCACCACAAACTCATTCTCAGCAGCTGCACGCCGGTTAATTTCCTCTTCATACCTGCAGCAGAGGAAGGCATGCTGTTGGTGCAGCTTGGCCTCCACCCCTGAGATCAGGTGTGGAGCTCTAGCTAGCCTGCATCACCCTCACCTCTCCTTAATGGCATGTCTGTGAAAAACAGGTGTCAGCTCTGAAACCCATGTCCTTGACTTTTCCATTTGGCGGTTCCTAAGGCTTTGAGTCTTGGCAAGGGATGGGGGTGGAGGAGCGGGGAACATGTGAATTAAAAGCCAAGTGCTGTATATATTGGGAAAAAGCAACAAATAAAAGCCCTGCTTACTGATCACTTCATCTGGGACCTGCCCTGTTATGTGCTTCCTATGCATTCAAATCTTTTTTTTAATCCTCACCCAAGGATATTTTTTATTTATTTATTTGAGAGAGAGAGAGAGACAGACAGACAGACAGACATTGATGTGGGAGAGAAGCATTGATGGGCTGAGACTCGAACCCACAACCTAAGTATGTACCCTGACCAGGAATCAAACACACAACCTTTCTGGTATACAGAAGGATGCTCAACCAACTGAGCCACCCGGCCAGGCAATCCTCACAACAATCTCACAGTGGCAGGATGATTCGCAAGGCAGGGAATGGAGGCACAGAGAGGCAGAGCAATCTGTCCAGTCACTAAGCTGTTAAGTGGCAAAGTCCAGACTTGAAACCTGGCAGTCTGACTCCAGGCTCATGCCTTAACCACTACCTAATCCTACCTCCTGAGGGGAAAGAGGGGGACTGAATGGGAGGAACCTTGTGGAATCAGGAAGGGGATACATAAATTCCTGAAATAACCAGGCCCCAATTAGGTGGTCTAGTCCCCATCCCCACTCCCATCTCTTTCTCCCAAGGAGCCAGCCCCACCCATAGGAGGACATCAGCAAACCAGGACACAGAGCAAGAGAGCTGGTGGGTTTAACCCAGGATTTACTGGACACTTAAATGGAAAGGTGTCAGAAACAGGAACTCAGCAGTGCCCAAGAACTGATGGGGAGCAACTGAGGTGGGGAGCAGAATGTTTGGGCAGGCAGACACCCTCCAGGAGCTCAAACTCTCAAGGTCCCGCTCCCTCAAGTCCTATAGAATAGCTATGGAAACATCCTTGAGGCTGTCATCCACCCCTGCCTCGGCGATGTGCCCTATGCCCAGAGAGTGTGCAGATGGGAGCCTCTGGGCAGCTGCACCCAAGGCCCTCCCTGTGCCTCCTCCAGCTCCACAGAAAACCTCTGCAGGCTCGGGGGCGGGGGGGGGGTAGTGTGTGAGTCCACAAATGCAAAAGCGCAGAACAAAAGGGGCTCTCTGGTTACCCCAGGCCTTCTCTGCCCTGCACCTGCCGAATTCCACCTGCTGTGGGATCTATCCCGTTGACTGTTGCCCTAGGGAAGTAGAGGGTGGGTACTCTCCACAGAGGCCTTTGTTCTATCTCCAGTCAGTGCAGGTGTCCCTGCTCTGACTTAGTCACGTACCTCCTGGCAGAGCACAGAACTCACTCACTGCCCCCAATGCCTACTGTGCAGGCATGCCAGGGTAAGGCCCAGTCCAAGCCTTAAGCTTTGGTTTCTAGTCAATGAGAAAACTCAGTGGGCATCAAAGACCTGTCCTCAAAACCCCAGCCTTCCTGGCCCCTGCACTCCCTGCCCTGATCACGCTGGACCCCAGCCTCTGCCACCCCCCGCTCCTGGCTTACAATGATCACTCTCTCTGCTGGCTTCTTTCCAGCCCAAGTTGGCTCCACGTCTTCTCCTAGGAGTCAGAGGCCCAGCATTCAAGTCCCAGCTCTCCCAATGACTTGCTACATGATCTTGAAAAGGGCAGGTCAGGGCTGGGCAGAGATATTTTACTGGGAGTAATTCAGAATAAAAGAGCAGAATGACTTGGAAACAGCCCCCAGGGACAAAGATGGACTAGGATAGGCATGGAATGTGTTAGTCAAGACCCTTCAGGGGTTACTGTACTGAGCAGCTTCCCCCTCTGACCCCCTAAACCAGAGGGTCAGCTGATTGGTTGCACATCCACCCAAAGCACGAATCCAACCCCCTTCCCCCAAAGTTCACACTGGGAGGCAGTACTTATTCTTGAAGTCTTCCACCATGTCCTGTGTGCCCTGGAGCTCCATCTCCAGCTGGGTCCCATCCATCTGCAGGGCCTCAAGCTGTTTCTGCAGGCCAGCAATATAGGCTTCAAAGATGCCCGGGAGGCAGCTGCTCTTGACCAACTTCTGCTCCTGCAGTAGAGCCCACTTGGTCTCCAACATCTGGTTCTGCTGCTCCAGAAACTGCACCTAGAAAGAAATGGAGGAGGAAACTGATAGGAGCAGACCACGCTGCCCACGTGGGACTGGGAGGGTCCCCAGCCACCCAGCAGGACCCATGCTCTCACTGGCTATTCCCACAGCCTGGGGCCCCAGCTCTTGGCCCGCTCAAGGAAAATAACCCTAAACAAGCCTCTTCCCCAGGACTCTCTGTCTCAAGTGTCTTAGAGTGTGACCCAGGGATCAGATGTACCAGGCTCACCGGTGTGTCTGAGCACTGTGCTTTAATGTCTCCTCCCTCCAAACTCCCCATCTCATTACAGGTGATCTCCAGCTCCCCCTCTGAAGGGGCTCCCCTTCCTATCTCAGCCTCCTCCCTTCAGGCTGAGACCTGTCTGTCCTCCCTCAGTATCCTCTCTCCCCTTCCCCTTTCCTCTAACAAGGCCTCAGGACAGGGACCTACAATCTGGTCAATGTAAAATGAGCACCTATTATGTGCTCAGTCCTGGGCCCAAAAGGCTCCTAAGGAGCACCCAGTATGACTGGGGGTGGGAAGCAAGCCTTCTCAGAACAGCAACTCAGGGCAGCAGCACCTGGGGGTTGTAGACAGTGAGACAGAGCAGCTCAACAGCAGGGAAGGAACCTAGGCCTGGAAGGCTTCTGCAGAACCTGAAGGACATGTCTTGTCTGAATGGTAAAGAAGAAGAGGACATTGGAGGCCAGAAAAGTGGAGAGGTAGGTACACAAAGACAAGAGAGGCCTGGTCTGCATCTGAGGGAAGAGGTCCTGGCCAGTGGGCCCAGCTGGGCGAGCTCTTAGTTCCTGGGTCCAGCCCCACTTTGCCCTCATCTAAACCCCCCAGTCTAGGCTGCCCCCTCCCTCCCAACCCCCACTCTCACTCCCCACTCCACCCCCACACCACTGGAACCCAAACAGCCAGGAAAAACACTTCCCAAATGTCCCTTCCTCCTCCCTGCCCCAAAATGGGCTATCTCCGAAGGCAGATACAACCCACTCATTTTCTGCCACCGAAGGGAAGCTAGAGGAACTGGCAGGATGGGCAGGTGTGGCGGGGAGCCTCCCTACCTCCCTCCAGCTCTTTATTTTCAGCATCTGCCTTAAGGCAGACAGTGAGGATGAGGGGAGCCTCCTCTGCTGGGAAGGGCGGTTCACCCCTACCCCACTTCTAACTCCACACAGCCCCCTGGCAATGCAAAGGGCCCAGAGAGAGAAACTCCTGGCCCTGGCCTCTGGAGCTCCCGAAATTGGTGGAAAGAGAAACTAATTCTCCCAGCGCCCAGCCTACGTGCAGTCTGGGCTCAGTGGCCACTGTGGCCTGGAGCCTGACCTGCCTCGGGCAGGTTACAGCCAACCCACCTTGTTGATGAAGGAGGCGAACTTGTTGTTCAGGGTCTTGATCTGCTCACGCTCCTCCTGGCGCACCTGCTGGATGTTGGAGGTGTCAGTGTCCACCCGCAGCGGGGCCAGCAGTCTTTGATTGATGGTGACCCGCTGGATGCCGGCACCCACCGGACCCCCGTGGGCAGAGTGCACGGCCACGTGCGACCGCGGGGCGCCCAGGCCGTAGAGGCTGCCGCCGCGGGAGCCGCCTGCGCGCACCGAGCTCAGGTGCACCTGGGCGCCGCGCCCCGGGAAGGTGGCGGAGCGCGAGCTGAAGACCTGGGAGCTGAAGTGGGTGGACATGCTGGCTGCACCGGATTGAACTCAGCAGCGGGCGGAGGGAGCCGAACTCGCTGACCTTCCGGAAACCTGGCCGCTTTTATCCGCTAGGCGCCGGCCACGGGCTCACACAGGTAGGGGCGGGGCTGGCCGCCTGCCACCTTCCTCTGCGCCCCCGGGCCCCTCCCAGGCCCGCTCCCGCCCTCCGCGCCGCCCACCGGCCGAGCCAGACTTTCAGTCCGAGCCGGGAAACAGCGGTCCGAGCCCGGCTGGGTCAGGAAGGGCTTCCTGGAGGGGGCTTGGGGAATGGGTGAAAAAGATCCAGATTCCTAAGGCCAGAGCAGAGAGTTCAAATGGTAAAAGATCGGTGAAGAGATGAACAAAAAAGCTCCAGTCCAGGAGTCAGCCCCCACCCACTGCACCCCCAGACTACTGGAAGCCAGAAAAGCATTCCCTAACAGCCTCCCTCCAAGTGCAGCTCCTCCTTGAGAGATCAGCCCAGTTCTGGAGTTACCTGACCCCAGGGTAGGCCTGGCCTAGCTGGTTTCCCTGGCCACATGCCCTACACCTCATATCTATAGAGAAATTAGGCCAAGCGGGGCATGACCCCACTTCTCACCCCTCTCCTCCTCACTCCAGTGGGCATGTGGAAATGATTACCCTGGGCCTGGGTTCCCCCACCTCTGCACCCCTAAATCACATTCCTGTCCACTTATTTGTCCCTGTAGAGAAGGGGACATGTGTGTGTACTTGGACTCTGTGGATGTCTGCTCTGCATGCACACCCTATTCATACCCTATTCACATGCCAGGTCATGTCTCTGGACTTTCTCATACAAGCAGCAGTCTGTGTTCGGGGAGGGGTGTCTGTGGATACACAGTTGTACACTTTTGTATCCATGTCTGTGCTGTGCTGTGCTGTGCTCATGTGCACTCAGACACTCCTCCCATCCCCCTACCCCTGCCATTTTTCTGTTTAAAGGTTTCTAACAGTTTCAAACCCAGCCCAAGAGGAGGATAGACATTGGGCTAGAACAGAGACCACTGGACAGAGACAGCGAAGCAGTGGTCTCCCTTCCTAGTAGCCTGCAGCCACACATGCCACATGCGCTGCACCACCCTTTCTGCAGATCCAGCTCTGAGCAGATAGAGGGGTAGCCCTGAGGAGCCTTTAGAAAAGACAGCTGACAAGCCCATTATCACCTCTAGCCCCACCCTCTGAGCTGGCCAGGTTGTCACCTCAGACCAAGTCCTTTCCAGGTCCAGGGCTCAGCCTCCCCTTGAGCAACACTTCCCCATTCCAAGGCTGGCCTGCCCAGTGTCCGCTCTCCATGCCCTCCCTGATGCATTCCTGGTGGCTCCAGTCCTCGCCATCCTGCTGTCTGTGCATTCACAGGCCAGCACCATGAGCCCACTCAGTGCCGGGCTGCCCCCATAAATACCCTCTGGAGGGCTTCACAAGAAGCTGTTAACACAGAGAGACCAAGGATCAAATTCCTGTTCCGAAAGAGTGCACAGTCCAGTGGTTCATCTGAACTCAGGCTCCCTCCCAGGCTCCTACCTCTGCTGGCCTCACAGAGACCACCATAGGAGATTCCTGGCAGAGTCTAGAGCCAAGTTAATCCCACAATGCCTCTGGCCTGCCCCAAAGACTCACTCCCATCCCTGTAATGTTCTGTCACAAATACTCACTCCCCACCTGGCTTTCCCAGAACCCTCTGGACCCAGCTATGAACAAACAAGCAACACCCAGGCCTCAGCCCTGTTTGGCTTCACCAAACCTTCCTGGACACCAGGTCCCACAGTCCTCACAGATGGGACTGGCTGTTGTTTTCTGGAGAGGAGGGGAAGACATTCTTTCTGGCTCCCTCCTGCACTTTCAGAACCATTACTATTGTCCATCCCCTAATATACAGCCTCTGACTTCTAAAGGGAAAAAAAGGGCATGGTTTGTTTTGTTTTGTTTTGTTTTTTGTTTTGGTTTATCCTCACCTAAGGACATTTTTGCATTCATCTTCAGATAGAGCGGGAGGGAGGGAGAGAGAAACATTGATATGAGAGAGGCACATGGAGTGCTTGCCACCCACATGACCCCAACCGGGGCTGGGGACAAACTGCAACCAAGGTACGTGCCCTTAGAGCAGCGGTTCTCAACCTGTGGGTCATGACCCCTTTGGAGGTCAAACAACCCTTTCACAGGGGTCACCTAAGACCATCGGGAAACACATATTTCCAATGGCGATTCATAACAGTAGAAAAATTACAGTTATGAAGTAGCAATGAAAATAATTGTATGGTTGGGGGTCACCACAACATGAGGAACTGTATTAAAGGGTCACAACACTAGGAAGGTTGAGAACCACTGCTTTAGAGGGAACCAAATCCGGACTCTCTGGTCTGCGGGCTGATGCTCTAGCTGCTGAGCCAAACAGGCCAGGGCATGATTTGTTTTTATTGTCTTTGAATTCAAATGCTTGTAATTTATAACAAAAACCTGAGGAAAAGAAGAAATAAAATGGAGTCACTACAATCAAACTGCTAAATTATTAAAATCAAGTAGGTTGAGGCACGAAGAAATGATTATGTTCTTGCTTTAACTAGTGCAGAACTTCAACTTCTGACCTTTCAGTTGTGAATACACCTAAATTCTACAGAGTAGTTCAAAAGAACATCAAGAATGTTCATGTGCTGGAGGTATATATATCTCATAGATAGCCATGTGTCATGCTAAAGAAAGGATATTTCATTATCCAGACCACCTGGCATCCATTATCCAGACCGCTGAGAATCTGGGAGATTACCATCCTTAGCCAATCTGCAGGCTAACAATGCAGGACTGGATTTTTGTTTTCAAACATGCACTTTTTACTATAAAAACTCTCAAACGTTTCTTTCTCCTTTGGAACACTTTGGATATTGCCTAGTTGTGTTTACAATTTGCAGACCTTAAGACCCTTGAATAAATCTTTGTCATTAATTTCTAGCCAAAGAACCTCTGACTCTTTTGAGCTTGTTCAACAAGCTATTTGGCATTTCTGCATGGAATGTGATACTTTTTTTAAAAAGTCAAATGATGAAAGATAAGGAAGCAACATATATGACAGCCAACAAGTTACTTTCCTAAACAGATGAATCCACAAGAAAAAGACAAACAACTGCAACAGAAAAGTGGACAACAGATGTGACAAATATGAACTATGGCCAAGATATGGAAGCAACTCAAGTGCCCATCAACAGATGAGTGGATAAATATGTTGTGGTAGATATATACAATGGAATATTACTCAGCCACACACACACACAAAGAATGAATCTTACCACTGGATGCTAAGTGAAAAAAGTCAGTCAGACAGTCAGAGAAAGACAAATACCATATGTATAATTCCACTTACATGTGTAATCTAAAGAACCAAACAAACAAACAAACAAAATAGAAACAGACTCATAGATACAGAAAACAGACTGTTGCCAGAGGGGAGGAAGGTTGGGGGCTGGGTGAAAGGGGAAGGGATTAAAGTGTATGAATTGGTAGTTACAGAATAGTTACAGGGTTATAAAGTACAGCATAAGAAATATAGTCAATAATATCGTGATAACTGTGTATGGTGCCAGGTGGATACTTGAAATATCAGGGAGATCACTTTGTAAAGTATGTGATTGTCTAACCACTATGCTGTACACCTGAAACTAATACAAAAGAATACTAAATGTAAACTGTAATGGAAAAATAAGATTTAAATATTTTTAAAAAGATGATGAGCTATTGGTTACATCGTCTTACTTTACATGTGCCTACAGTGTTTTAAGCACTTTGCATCTATTCACCCGTTTGTTTTGCATGCTGACGCTGTGGCATAGTGTGTTACTATCCCCATTTTAAGACAGGAAACCAAGGACAACAAATTTAAGTAAATAGCCCAAGTTCGCAAAGCTAATATGTAGAAAAGCCAGGATTTGGACCTTAGCTTCTAGATTACTTACAGAAAAAGAAAAAGAAAGAAAGAAAAATGGCCAAGACCAAACAATGCTCAACCTCACTCAGAGAAATACAACAGGAATAGCAATAAAAATCAATTTCCACCTGTCATGTTGTCAGAGACTAAAACATTTGATAACATTGGCGGGGGTGTGGGTGACAGCTTTGTCCTTTGTTCGTGGGGTCATTGACTGGCTCATCCTCTTCAGATGGAAAGTTGGCAATAACTATCAAAATTGAAGACCTTTGTCCTTATCTAAACAAAATGAATACACTTGTCCTTAACCAAGTATTTCCACTGCCAGGGACTCATCCTATAGATGTTTTCATCAATCGTGCACACATGCGCGTCGTCTCTGCTGACATTAATTTATATTAGTGAGACACAACACAAATGCCTGTCTATGAGAAGTAATTAAATTAACTGAGCTACACACATTCAGAGGAATGTTATTCATTGAAAAGAATAAAATCCCTTATATACTGATTGAATTTTTACCTTTGTATATTGATTGCACACATCGCTATAATTTTTTAAAGTCCTACAAGGTTCATGCTATCCACTTATACCCGGTCTACCCCCCTCCTCTGTGGCTGGTCCCTGCTGACCTCACAGTTACTTTCTGACCCTCTGGCCACTCCTCCTCCCTCACCAGGGACTCTGGCGCCTGGTTCCTGAGGCCCCTCTCCCCACCGGCACCTTCATCCTCCATGGAGATGACCTGCCCAGCATCTTCGCCTGATCATTCCTTCACTCCTCAACTCCAGTGGTTTTCATTTCCACCCTTTTCTCTTTTCTCTGCCCATGGCCACACTCTAGACCCTAAACTGCTTTATCTCTGCCTTTGCTCAGCAATCTCTCCCAGCCGTCCTGGTGGCTACTGCAAAACCGCTCTGCTCTCTTCCTATCCCCACCCTACATCCTGCACCCGCATCCTCAACCAAGTATCAGAGCATTCTTCCTCACTGAGAAAATCAAGGCCAACCAGCAAAAATGCCCTTACTTTCCTTCCCCCACCCAAACTTACCTCCCCACCCACCTCTTCTCCCTCCCTCCAGGCTCTGAGGACAGGCTCCCTCCACCTGTGCCCTGGACACCAGCCTCTCTCACCTCCTCAGATGCAGCATTCCGTTCTGCTCATTGGCCACCACTTCCCAGTGTCGTCGCCCTCTCTTGCTCCCCTCCCTCTGACTGCCTTCTCATTTGTCTGCATGCACTTTCTTTGGAGCTGTGGGGATAGAAGCCCCATGTCAGCAGGCTGAGGTTTGGATGGGGTGAGGACATGGACACCTGGAATGCCAACTACAATTTCTCATGAAGTTTGACAGTAAAAGAAAGCGAGACGAGAAGTTAGCGCGAATGGAAAGCAAGCTAAAGGAAAGGGTTCTTGTAGGATAAAGAGATCTGAGCATGAGGCTTGGCAGTGGTAAAGGAGATAAACCATAAGGAGAGGTGTTAGATATGAAGGGGGGAGCTAATTAATGGAGCAGGGAGTTGGGATTGGAGGGTATTTAAGAGCCCGGGGAGGCCAGCCTTGCTGCAGAGGAGAAACACCCCTTGGTTCATGGCAAGAAGGCACTAAATATGGACGAAGGTGGGCAAGAAGTGTAGTTAGCCAGAGAAGGCTCTACAGACTCTATTAGAATGGCTATTTCTCACAGATAAAAACATTTTGTTCTGACCTAGTTCTCTACACCCTGTGCATTCCCTGGTCTCGGTCTTGCATGCATGACAGTGACTCTCCCTGACAGAGGTCAGCCGTGCCGGACTCCGTGCAGCACCAGCATGAAGGTGCAGACTCGGCCTTGACTCTGCTGCTTCCCAGCTACGCAGCCTTGTAACTGACCTCTGTGCAACTCACTTTCTTCTGCAGAATGGGAATTGGTAGTGTCTAACCCATGGGTTCTTTTAAGTATTCAAGAAGATAATGTGATAAAATGTGCTTAAAGACTCAGTAAATGAGAGTTTCTGTTGTTGACGTTATTGTTGTGGCCATGGTAACATCTGCCATGCCCATGGTGACTCCTATCTTCTTGCTGGTAAGAGCCCAAAGAGACTGAGATTTGAGATACCACCTCCCTCGACCTGTCCCTCACCTGATGACTCTGTGCTCCTAGGAGATCTACAGAATCATACTTTACCCGTGGTGGTCCTGCCACCCTCACCCCCTCCTGTTCCCCTATCCTGTGGTTCTGGGCTCTATTTCCTGCAAGCTGGCTGTCCTCACCCACCTGCTCTTTCTGGCCAACTGCATCCTGGCATTTACCATGTGCCTGCTGAACTTTCTGGGCTTGTGGAACTGGAAATGCAAAAAATGTTTTCCTTGCTTCTTGATGAGACTCACTGCAGTGTACAACAAACAGATGGCGAGCAAGAAGCGGGAGCTCTTCAACAACCTGCAGGGGTTCGTGGGTCCCTCAGGGAAGCTCTCCCTGCTAGAGGTGGGCTGAGGCACAGGGGCCAACTTCAGGTTCTAGCCGCCTGGAAGCAGGGTGACCTGTATTGACCCCAACCCCAACTTTGAGGAGTTCTTGATCAAGAGCATTGCCAAGAACCAACACTTGCAGTTCGAGCGCTTCGTGGTGGCTGCCGGGGAGAACATGCACCAGGTGGCAGATGGCTCCATGGATGTGGTGGTTCTCACTCGGGTCCTGTGTTCAGTGGAGAATCAGGAGCAGATCCTCCAGGAGGAGTGCAGAGTGCCAAGGGGTGAGTTGGGGGGTGGGGAGGAAGAAAGGTAGATGGACCCATCCTCACTGTGTGTTAAGCTGGATACTGGTGGGCTTCATGCACAGCTCCCTAAGGGTGACCTTTGGCAAGTTACCTCACTCATTTCTTTATTCACTAGTCATAAGACAAACATTTGGGGAATGTTGGCTAAGTGCAGCAACACAGTATTTCTGTGGCAAGAAGTCAGCTTCAGAGAGGTTAGATGACTTACACAAAGGCACGTGGCTCATACAAATGGCAGAAACAAAACTAAAATTCGGGTGCCTTGACTCCTAGGTTAGAAGATCTAGGCCATACCACTGCTCTGGTGGCTTCCAACCCGTGTCTTCTAAGCCCAACACAGAGTCCAATTTTCTAAAGATGAGAACAGTGCAAAATCCCTCTCCCACAGGGCATGCCAGAACATCTCTTCTCAATAAATGAGAACTTGTAAGTACACAGATAGCTACCTTTATTTATGACATAATTCTTTAGCTTTTACTTTGGGGCCTCAGGAGTTAGCCATACACCATTCTCCAGCCCTTTCCTCCAGTAACAGTAATTATTCATTGTTTGGGGGTGGGTGAGGGCGAGTATCCAGGGAAAGAAAGAGAACTGGGGAAAGCAGTTTCTCCAAAGACATTGCAGATGGCATCAACTTTGCATTTTTGAACACTGTTGACTTTTCAGTGTTTTTTACTTTATTGTCAATAATTATAAAGTCAATTAATCAATGCATCCTAATTGTTAAAAAGAACTCAAAAATTAGAGAAGAACAAAGAAGAGAAAATATGAAAGTTCTTCCTTCACTTTCCTAAATCCCACCTCCCTTACCTGACCTCATAGGTTGCTACTGTTATAGCTATTTTTCCAGGTTTTTTTCTGTTTTAAATTTATGTTTTCCTTCCCAGCATTTGGAAGTGTTTCTATCCATCTCAAGTTTACTAATAATAACGTTCATATTTCAAGTTATATTTGAGCCCATGCTTCACTATCAATGTAATAAGATTATATGGTTATATGATCTCCCTCAACTCAGCACAATCCTATAGCACTTTTTTTTTTTTAATCCTTACCTGAGGACATTTTTGAATCAATCCTCAAATAGAGCAGGAGGGAGAGAGGGAGGAAGAAAGAAAAAGAAAAACATCGATGCAAGAAAGAGACATCAAGTGGTTGTCACCCACACGACCCCAACTGGGGCCGGGGATGAACCACAACTGAGGTATGTGCCCTTAGTGGGAACCGAACCCGAAACTCTGGTCCACAGGCCAACGCTCAAACCGCTGAGCCAGACCAGCCAGGGCCTATAGCACTTTTTATTTCCCCACCCTCATCTCCTCTTTCCGCTCAACCACACCAGTCTCTCCATCCCATATCCTGGGGTGGTTGAAATAATCTGTAATTTTAGTTTCAACCTATTACTAAGAATTCTCCCCCTTGTCTTCTATTTCAAAAGTCCTTTCTAATGTAAACATAGTTTAAAAACCAGTTTATCATCATCCATTTATCTCCTACACATTTTACTAGATCCATTGCTCTCCACTGTTTCATATGCTCTTTGTCTTCTTCTATCTTGAGATGTTTTTGTTTTTCAAACTTAATTTTTATGTGTCTAAACCACCTTCTTGAATAGCTTCCTGAGAAATGATACATGGAGCCTTGCAGACCTGAAAATGTCTGTCTTCTACCCTCACATTTAATAATATTTCGGCCAAGATTCTTGGATCTGAGCTCCTTCCCCCAGAAGCTGTGGAGACCATTTCATGGTCCACATCGCAAATGACACCTTTAGCGCCAGACTGATTCTCTTCCCCTTTCAGGTGACCTGTTTTTGTTGGTGATTGTTTTATGTCTGGAAGTTTTTAGGATTTTCACTTTTTCTTTGAAGTTCTGAAATTTTACCAAAAGATGACTAGGTGTGTATCATCGTTCCTATTATTCATCTTGCTAGGCATTTGAAGAACCCTTTATGTTTTAATACTCAAGTCCTTCTTTAATTCAGAGAAGATTTCTTCTATTGTTTCGTTCTTTATCGGTTCTCTTCTGTCTTCTTCTGGAACAACTATTATTCGGAGATAAGATCTACTAGCTTTAGCATCCTTGCTCTTATCTTTAATTGATAGTCACAACTGAAACATGTAGTATACAACTGAACCATGTAGTACACTTCAGTTTTTGAACCATGCAATATACTTTTGGTTTTCCCAGAGTTAATAATGATCTGTATATCTATATATAAACATATAGATATAGATATAGATATAGATATAGATATAGATATAGATATAGATATAGATATAGATATAGATATAGATATAGATATAGATATAGATATCCCTAAATCATCCCAGACGCTTGTCTAAATCTCTCAATATAGTCAAACATGTCAAATACTCTATCAGTTTCATCACGTGGAGCCATTTCACCAGCTCTGCCCCAGGTTCCTGTCTGAACTGGGTGCTCTCTAGTCCCACTGCTCGCTTTCATCTTGGGATCTCCCTTCACCATCTTCCAAGGACCTCCCTCTTTTCTCTTTTGCACTGGACTCCCTGTTTTCTGCATGCTATCTCTTCCTCTTTCTCAGTTTACCCCTAGTTTTGGTAGAGCATATCCTGCGGTAGCTTTCTGAGAAATGTGATACAAATGTATTGAGAAAATGCATGTGTGAATATTCTTTATTCTCAAAACAATTCATAGTTTACACAGCTGTAGAATTCTGAGTTGGAAAATGTTTTCCCTCAAAATGTTGAAGGTATCCATTGTCTTCTAGCTGCCAAGATTACTGCTGAGAAGCCTGGGCCCATTCTGACTTTAGATTATTTATATGAAACCTTTTTCTCCTCTCTGTAAGTTTATATAACCTTTTCTGTCCCCAGTGAAATAAATTAATGATATCTGTTGGGGATTTAGTGGGCATTTTTCATCGCAAACTCATGTTCTTACAGAAATTTTTCTGGGATTATTTCTTTGAAATATCTTCTTTTTCTCTTTGAAAATATTAATAAAAGGGAGATATTTTAAAAATATATTTTCATCTCTCTACTTCATCTCTGCTTCCTCCAGATTTATTTTTTCTGTTTGTTATGTGAGCTCCACTTTTCATTTTGGAGGCTCTTCTCAGATGTCTACTGGTCCATGGCTAACTACTCCCATTTCCAGAGGTAGCACTGAGAACTGGTTGGGAGCTCATGAGCATGGGTGAGGCATGACAACACTGGACACGCTATAGCGTAAGACCACTGAGCTGTTCACATGGAGAAATCTCATTGTCAGTCTTTCCTTTGTAGCCGGTCAGAAAAATCTTCCAAATCTTTCTCTGGAATCTATAAGCCTGGCTTCTAGCATTCCGGAAACAAATGAGAGAAGAGGGCTGGAGTCTCAGCATTTAGATTTAAACTTTCTCTTATTCCCCATATTTTCAGTAAGGTAAATGTCCTGCTGTGCCTTGTTATAAGACCCTGCATTTAACTATTTCCAGAGAATAAACCTGGAGTCTTCTGCTGAGGAGGGGAGGGACAGTGTCTGGCTGTTCTGAATAGGGGTGGGGATGCCAAGGTTCAATCCTGATTAAATAGACTGCAACCAATCTGCCGTGGGCTTTTTTTTAAATCAACTTTATTGAGATACAATTTGCGTACTATCAAATGCAGCTGTTTTAAGTATACAGTTGTATCTGTTTTTGATAAATGTATGCACTCCTGTAGCCACCACCAAAACAAAGATATAGAACATACCCATTACCCCCAAAAGAGTCCCTTATGTCTCTTTATAATCTATTCCTACAATCCTAGGTCCCAAGCAAACACTCATCTATTTTCTGTCACTATAGATTTGTTTTTTCTAGAATTTCATGTAAACAAAAGTGTACAGTAAGTACTCATCAGTGTCTGCCTTATGTTAGTCAACATAATATTTTATATGCATCCATGTTGTTTAATTTCTTTTTATAGCTCAGTAGCATTCCATTATATGGATATAGCACAGTTTTTGCCTTTTATGGACATTTGAGTTGTTTTCAGTTTTTTACTATTACGAATAATGAATATAGCTGATATGAACACTCTTGGACATGTATTTTTATGGATATATAATTTTTGTTTCTCAAATAAATACCTAGAAGTAGAATTGCTGGCTCATAAGAAACTGCAAAGTGGTCTTGCAAAGTAGTTAAGCACCTGTACTTTTCTACCAGCAATATATGAACATACTAGCTGCTCCACATACTCACTGACACTTGATATTATCAGTCATTCTAATGAGCATTTGGTGGATCTTATAGTGGTTTTAATTTCCCAATAATTAATAACATTAAACAAAACTTTATGTGCTTGTAAGACATATGAATATATGTCTTATTCTGTGATATGTACGTCAAATATTTTACCCATTTTTAAAGTGAGCTATTTGTCTTCTTATTGAGTTATAAATGTTCTTTATATAGTATATCCTGCATTCAATTTTATTGTCTAATATATGACTATTTTCTCCTAGTATGGCTTGCCTTTACATTTTCTTGATGGTATCTTTTGAAAAGCAAAATATTTTACTTTGATGATATCCAAATTATCTAATCTTTTTCTTTTATGCTTCATGATTTTTATGTCTTATCAAATTAATCTCCCTCTACCCTAATATTGTAAAGATTTTTCTCTTAGCTTTTCTTTTAGAAGTTATATAGTGTTCAGTTTTATGTTAAGGTCTATGATCCATTTCCAGTTAATTTTTGTGAAATGTATTAAGTCTTTTTTTTTTTTTTTTAATGGATATCTTGTTCTTCCAGGACCATTTGTTGAAAAGACTATTCTTTTCTCCATGGAGTTGCCTTTTTATGGTCAGATATCAACTGACCATAGATTATGGATCTATCTCTAGATTCTATGGTTCCATTGATCTATATCTCTATCCTTTGTCAATATTATACACTCTAGATGACTGTAGCTTTATATTAAGTCTTGGAATTAGGTAGCATAGTCCTCCAATATTAAGCTCTGTTAAGGTAAGTCTAGAGTAGTCTTTACTCTGGATTAATTTAGCCCATTCACTAGGACATGACCCTTCTGGGGGCTCTGCTGAATGCCCCGGGCATTCATTAGGGACTCCCCTCTCTGACTGGTTGCAACTTGAATGAGCTCTGAAAATTGTCCAGCTTACAACTCCCAGTCATTCTTTCCTCAGTGTGACAAATACGAGACTCATTAGTCAACCACGGTCTCCAGGAGAACCCGCGCAGATTGCTGAAGCTCTCTTTGGGCAGCTCCCTTCTTTCTCATTGCTGGCTGAGTAGTCAACTTTCTTAGGTCTGAGTTAGTGTATAAAAAAATCCACAGTTCTGCCCTGGCCAGTTTGACTCAGTGGTTAGAGCATAAGCCCATGGACCAGAGTCGTGGGTTCAATTCTGATCAAGGGCATGTACCTTGGTTGCAGTTCAATCCCGTGTGGGAGGTAACCAATGGATGTGTCTCTCTCGCATCAATGTCCTCCCCCACACACACACTCTATCTGAAAATCAATGGAAAAATATTTTGGCTAAGGATTTAAAAAAAAAAAAATCCACGGTTCTCTTCCTGGGTGTCTCCTTTACTACTTACACAGAACACTTCACTTCTGACACTTCTGGTCACCAAACATATGAGGGTTTTCTCCACCAAGCAATTCTGCAATACTGGCTGATGTCCTATCAATTAACTGAACTTTGACACTGTCTACCTGGAGATAGCATCAGATCCCACAGGTTAGGGGCTCAATCCCACAAGACTGCTCCCACCCCAGAGCAGATGCCCACTGGAATTCCAGGTTGTCACCTGTGCTTCTGAGCAGTCAGTCATAAACCTGAGGTTCCCACAACCCCCTCCTTGGGTTCTACTGATTTGCTAGAGCAACTCACAGAATTCAGGGAAACATATTTTATCAGTTTATGAAAGGATATGATCAAGGATACAGATGAACAGCCAGATGAAGAGATACATAGGGTGAGATTAGGAAGGTCCCAAGTGCAGAATTTCTGTCCCTGTGGAATTGGGGTATGTCACCCTCTCGCTGTGGATGTGTTTGCCAACCGGGAAGCTCTCTGAACCACATACCACTGGGATTTTATGGAGGCTTCCTCACAAAGGTATGATCAGTTATTATCTCCATTTCCAGCCCCTCTCCTCTCTCTGGAGGATGGAGGGCAGGGATGAAAATCCCAAGAAGTCAAGGGCATCTCCTATACAAAATAGTTGGTCTTCTTAAATCCACATAAATGTTTTGTCTGTTCGATGCATTCAATGGCCATAGAACAACTTTCATTTCAACTCTATTCAACAAGCATTAGTGAGCACCTAACGAGGGTCAGAATATGGGTGGATGCAGGAAATGGCACCCATTCTAACTGAGCCATGTAGGAATATACAAAACACACAACACTCTAACATCTACCAGCAGCCTCAGTTCATTACCCTCACCCACCCACACCTGGTGTTACAACTTTTTGTGGGATCTTGGGTAACCCTCCCTTTCCACCAGTTCACAATAACTCACAGTTGCAATCCTTCCAATGTCTACATCCACAAGCAAACTTGAAGTCTTTTTTCCAGGCAAAACGCCTTATTTACTGTAGTCATTATGTATTTCTTTCCTGACAGAGTCAGCTGGCAAAGCCAACTCCACACCACAACGCAGAATATGTGAGGGTTTGAAGTTAAGACACAACTTGACTGTCGCACTGAACAATAGGAATCCTCTCTACCCCACATCACACTTTTCTGGAGTTGACTGAACCAACCCATTGTCTTGGCATTTGTCCCCGTCACTCCTCAGCCTTTCAGTCATGGCCTTGCCTGCACAGCCCCTACGACAGCCATGGGTTGAATTAATTGAGATGCCTCTGACTAACGTACACAACAAAGATAACTTTGTATCTTCCGTTCCTGCCATCATTCCGGGTATACAGCAAACCCCCTTTAAATATTTCCTGAATAAAACAGAACTTATAGTCAAATGTATACTAATTAAATCAAAATACGTTTTTGCCTGTTAAATTATCAGTCATTTTTAAAATAATACTATGCCAACGCTGTTTGAATGTGGCCCGCAAACACAGAAGCCAGCTTGAAGGGACTCCCGCTGGTCACTGCACCTGCATTTAAAACCAGAGTGATGGAGACAGTGCTGTATTAAGGGGAAAAATACTTATCTTCAGGGAGGGTAGGCAGCGAACCAGACTTTGGAGCCAGATACTTGGGCTCCTGTCCTAGTTCTACCACTTATTAGAAGCAAAACTTAGGACAGCCTCCCTGGGCTTCAGTTTCTTTATCTCTGATATCATAAAAATACCCACTTTGCAATATTACGTGAAGGATGAAGTGAGAAAGAGGAAACAACCTACAGAGAGCCGGGCACATACCAGGTATTTCGTAAGCAGTGAATGTTTTTATTGTCGCCTCAAGTAAATGGGCAGGTTGGAAATGTGTAGCAACATTGCAGCTATAATTATGTGTCAAAGAAGACAGATGCACTGGTGGGGGGGCACTGAAAGGAAAGACACTGAAGTGCTAAGCAAAGGCTGTATTCGAGTGGTCAAATTATGGATGACTTTTCTCTTTCTCTGTTCTTTAATGATTAATCAGATCGTCTGGTATTTTAGCAATGACAAGGCATATATCATTTCTAAGGACAGGTTTTGAGCTAAACCTCCTAAAGATCAGGAAATGATTTATTGGTCGTTAAAATGTCCAAAATGATGCCTGCTTACCTGCCTGCCTTCTTTCCTGCATAATTCAGTCCTAAACCTATTATATGGGGCCAAGAAAAGCAGGCATCCATGCCAGGGCACAGTGCAGGGTGGGGTGGCTTGTCCCACCTCAGAAGAGGACATCTGAGCTGGGACAGTGACTACAGGGGAGTTGGTTATACACACAGGGATGACGGAAGGGGAAACCAGAATGAGCTGTGTGGTATGGGGATTGGTATTGAAGGTATAAGTGTGGACTCATAGTCCTCAAAATAGGCAGACAGATAGATGAAATATGCAGATTTAAATTGCATGTGTAGCCCTGGCTGGTTTGGCTCAGCGGTTAGAGTGTCGACCTGCAGACCAGAGAGGCCTGGGTTCAGTTCCCACTAAGGGCACGTACCTCGGTTGCAATTTTTCCCCGGCCCCTGTTGGGGTCGTGTGGGTGGCAACCACTCGACCACTCGATGTTTCTCTCTCTCTCTCTCTCTCTCTCTCTCTCTCTCTCTCTCTTCCTTTCTCTCTCCCTCCTGATCTGTCTTAAGATAAATGCAAAAAAAGTCCTCAGGTGAGGATAAAAATAAATAAATGTGTGTGTATTCATTACACATATACATATGTATATATATATTCCCTTTCTCCACCTCCATATAGATGTCTTAGATTCTATAAAATATCATGTTTACTCAATAAATATGTCCTATCTTTCCACTGAAATTTCATTTTTTCCATGTTGCCCACCACCTGAACAGGTTTTAGAGTCACTGGTCTAGATTGTTAAAGCTCGAAGGCAACATTCTGTTCCTGGCTTAAGAGTCAGGAAAATCACTGACATTTCGAAAGCTGTGAGCATACCTAGTGCTGAGATCCCGGTTTCTAAATACCATTCAACACTAAAAGAAACCAAGTTGCCTTGGAGAAATGACTAATCCCAGAGTTGAGACAGAGAAATCACAAGATGAGTCAGGACCATCTCGTTCCAGAAAGTGAGGAAGTGTTTAAAGAATGAAGGGGTGTACCAATCACAGAAGCCAGCCTGAAGCAACTCCCACTGGGCAAAGCTGGGACAACCTGAGCATCAAAATAAATAATGAATAAAATAGGAATCTCTGAGTCTGTACAATAGAAATACATGAATGAATGAACAGGAGCACTTCCACGTGTGAAGAAGATAAAGGGGAATGGGGGTTTCCCATACACAAGATGCCAAATAATAAATGTAGAAGCAATATTTGGCAACTATAGCAATAATTAATCCAAGAAACATCAAAGAGAATAGAACTAGTGGAGAAAGTCTGAGGACCCAGATATTTACATGGCCTCAAAGCATCTCTCCACAAACTGTCTTCATTGCAAAGAGGGAAAAAGTGATCACAGTGGAGAAACCTGCATCAAGTCATCAAAGCAATGGAACACATTGAAATCGTGCCCTGCCTGACGGGATACCTTAGGAAGAACACAGCATCACTCCTGCGGTCTTCCTGCGAAAGATGTATAACCTGGATCTAATCATGAGGATCCATCAGACAAGCTCAAATTGGAGGACATACTGCAAAACAACTGGCTTATCCTCAAAAGTGCCTCGGTCATGAAAACCGAGACAGGAGCTTTTCCACACGGAGGAGACTAAGACCACTTGATGGCCCGATGCCATACCATAGCGTTCTGAACTGGGTGCTTTTGCTATAAAAGACGTTATTGAGACAACTGGTGAAACTTGACTGGACTCTGAGGATTGGATGGCCGTCATGTATCAGTGTTAGTCTCCTGATTTTGATGCCTGTAATGTGGTTAAGGAAGAGAGAGAATGTCCTTGTTTGTAGGGAATACACAAAGTATTTGGGAGGAAGGGAACATCAAATGGTTCTGGGGGGGTGGGGGGGAGTCTTTGTACTATTTTTGCCACTTTTCCATAAGTTAGAAATGATTCAAAAGAAAATAAAGTCCAGAAGGTTAATTTCGGCTGTGGCCAAAAGTTCTGACTCTTTATCTCACTAAAAACAAAGGTTGCTGCCAGTTTGGTCAGCCAAACCTGTTGGTCCTGACAGTCAGGGATGGACTGCGGGTGTGGGCTGGGCAAGCAGCTCCTGTCCAGGGGGTTAGAGGCTGGGCCAGGGAGGGCTGGAGAGCAGGCTTGGGCCACGAGGAACCTCAGCACTGAGCACTTAGGAGGAGGTTGGAAGCTGATGGCCTCTAGGGCCTGGGGTAGGAGGAAAAGCAGACCAGGACTGTCTCCACACCTCATGGCGCACCAAGCCTGTCTCATTGGGCCCCAAGGCTCCAAGAAGGAGGGGCTCGGGGAAGAGAAGGAAGAGAGGGAGGGGAGAGAGGACGGCCTTTGATTTCTGGCACTGTCACGCTGTTAGTACATAATTATGTATTTAATCCACAAAATGTCACCAGACTCGGTTGACCTTGGGCCTCTTTGCCATTTCCCTGATGCTGTGTCCCAGCAGGAGTGGGTGGGGCCCTTCTGGCACAGCTGTCAGTGGGACCAAGAGAGGCCGCCCTGGAGCCCGTGTTCCAAGGGCGGGTCACGCGGGGTTTATGAGGTTTGGTTTTTTCCCACCCAGCCAAGCTGCTGCCTCATTTTTTGCATATTTTAACAACTTCCATGTTTTCCCTGAGATAGTTCTGCAAATTCCAAGCATGGAAAAGAAGTAAATGTTTGTTGACCCTGTCTCCACTGCACAGCTGTGAGCTGCTACAAGGCAAGAGCAAGCGGTGAACTTCATGGCACACTTTTTTATCCACTCCCTCCCAGCTCCTAATACAGCGCTCAATGAGTGTGTGTGTGTGTGTGTGTGTGTGTGTGTGTGTGTGTTTCATTGACTTGTCTGCATGTCTGGGTGGCAGGGATAAGTCCCATCATCACACCTCTTTCCTCCACTTTTCTGCCGGCAAAGGCTCTCTGAAGCACGTCATCTCACATCACATCATGCGTGTGAATGTCTAGAACGGTGTGTTTAGTTATCTGTCCTCGAAACCAATAGGTTCCTGGCTCCAGAGAAGCAACGGCTCCTAGAAATAAGAAGCCAAACTTTGGGGACATGTGTACCGTGGCTAAAATATTGACCATCGCCAGGCAGAGACCCTCATCCCCACCTAGGCCCACCCCAGGCACGGGCACTGTCCGTTGTGCTGAACGGCCACAATTTACAACAGTGAGGAAGGATTGTGAGAAAGGATATGAGAGAGTTCCGAGTAGAAATGTCTCAGATGTTCACCAAAGCCTGGAAAAGCTCATTGGAGCCTCATTGGAGACCACTGGGATCTAAATAAATAAGAGAGGCTCTCGGGAACCAAGACAGGGCTCTGGGCCTGGCAAGCTGGATTCAGGAGCTCTGATGAAGATGAGGGAGTCCCCAAGTTGGGCCCAGCCCCAGGACTGGAGGTCTTGCCCCAGCAGCAGCAACAACAGTTACAAAAGCAAAGCCTTCTAGGGCATCCCTGGCCCTTTTCAGAGTGTTCTATCAGAAAAGCATCTAGATATCACAGAGCCTGTGTCAACAACACCTTCAACCCACAGACCTGGGGGTGCTCAGTTCAGCCTCAGAGCCCAACTTTGCACCTCCTGCGATCCAGTTACGGGAACAGGGTATTGTGATAAGGTGGCAACCAGCCATGTGTTTGCTGTTACGTGGGCCCAGCATCTGACTCCAGTGTGACCTCCCTCCTCTCTGACCTGGTCTGACTCATGCTTCCAGAATGGGACCTGAGGATTCCTGCATCCCTGCAGTCACTAATTCACAGCTGGTCTGGGGGTAGCTGCAGAAGGGCTCAGGGCAGCTGTCAGCCCTTAGGGAGGAGCTACCTGTCCTTTCCTGAGCACCCACCACATGCCAGGTACCAGGCACACCACCACATTTCATTGATATAATGACCCTGTGGCGTATTTCTGCTCTTATCTAGAAAGAAAGTGAACTTCAGAGAGGACCATGCAGAGGTGAATTCAAAGGCCAATGTCCCAGCACTAAGAACTTACCCACTGACACCATGGGGCCAGATAGTATCGCTCCTGGGAACCACCATTTATTGACTTATTCCTCCAGACAGCATTTTCCCAGGACTTCCTGCACTCTGCTTTGTGGCTGCTTGGTCCTGGAGGGCAGCCTGCAGGAGGCCCACTCAGCTCTCCCAGAGGAGCCAGGCTTAGCTGGGAGGGGACACTCAGGTCTAGCAAGCGGAGACAGGTGTTCCACTGCCTGCTGGCATGTGGCCTCAGTGGCCGGGGGTCTCTGGTTGGGACTGAGGCCTCAGTTGGGCAGTGTGCCCCACACCCAGCAGTGCTTCAGGGCCAGGATGTGCATGCTCTCCGCTGGCCCCGGCCTCTGGTGAGTGGGCAGCTGGGAGAGGCAGCCTCCTCTCTTTCCTGTGGTTTCAGGTGCCTGGCTTATGTCAGACCTGAGCAATGCATGGGACTCACTGTTTCTGGGACCCAATCAGGGGCTGAGGCATTTCTTTAAAAGCTTATAAATCACTAACTACTTCCACTTTCAGCTCAGCCCCGCCCCTGGCCTAAAAGGACTTGTCTCCCCGTGTACACAAAAACAGTTCCCCCAGGCCCTTTGTGTTACTCACGTGTGACTACGGCATTGCAGACCCAAATGCTCACCCTCCTGGGGCCCCCCTATCCCACACACTGACGTGAAGACATGTGTGTACACATGAGCCCACCTGTCACAGGCAGCAGGAGCAGCCCCATGCACACACTCAGCCCCCCACCCCCTCACACACAGCCATGTCTTCATGCTATCCCCCTCTCCCTGGTGTCCCCAGGTACTGATGAGCTCCTACTTAGTAGAGTCCTCAACTCCTCCAGGTGTTGACAGAAACATGGGTCTTTCCACTATCAGGTGTGCTCACATGTGTACACACTCACAGGTATACAAAGGACTTGCACACAGGCAAAAGTCTGCAGAACCCACCTGCCATTGACACACCCATGTGTGCACTCTACACTCACACAGACACAGACATGGACACCAGGCAAGGTATACACTCAAATTACACACCAACACCAGACACACACATGCATGCATGCATGCATGACATACTACACCTAAGTGTCTACACGCCATTCCCACACTCATGCACACCCCTAGACAACTCGGTGGGACCTGCAGGGTGCCTGGGGTGAGAATTTGAGCCGGGAGGCAGGAAACTGACAAGACACTGCAATCCCCAGCCTCACCTCCAGGGGCCGCTGCCCAGTCTGAGTCTCAGCCAGAGGCTCTGCAGGGCGGGGTCCTTGGGCACAGTCCTCTCGTCGCCTGAGGCAGTAGGTGGCACCGTGGGGCCTCAGGCTGGGGCCCAGCCAGTCTTCAGGAGGAGAGACACAGCCTGGAGAGAAGACAGCCCAGACCCCCTGCAGTGTCTGGGATGACCTCCTGATCCAAGAGGGGAGAATGGGCAGCTGGAACCCGAGGAGTCAGAGTGGGGCTAGTGAGTGAACGAGAACCAGAGGGAAGATGAGGAGACACGGGGGGAAATAGAGGAGATGGGAAGGAGAAGAAAGAAATGGAGGAAGATGGAGAAGATAGTGCCAGGGACTAAAGGGAAACTTTCGAGGGAAAAGGAAGGGGAGAGTGAGAAAGAGGATGGTGAGAAGAGCAGAGAGCGAGGGTGTACGGAGACAGCACCAGCAGCCTGAGTGGGAACCCTCTCCCCTCCTGGGCTGACCGGACCACCCTCCGCCCTGCCCCCATGGCAGCAGCGCTCTGAAGGACGTGCTTGGCCTCGGAACCTTGGCCAGACCCAACCTGCCACCTGCCTGACACCCGCATGAGGACAACTTCCAGTGAGACCGGGGGCAGGAGGCCATATCTCTACCCCACTCACTCAGCTCGTGGACCTATTTGCCCCTGTTCAGGGCGCTGTAGAATCAGAAGATGGGCTGTAAAATGCACAGATGTAGAGACTCTTGGAGCTGGGTGAGTCCATGGTTCTCACTGCTTTGTGCCTAAGCGTCACCCACCTACCCTGTCCTCCCAGCCCTGGGGGCCTGGTCCCAGTCTCACAGACAGGGTGGCAAGCCTGCTGAGCTGGAAGGTTCTGAGAGAGCATCCCAGATTACAGAGGAGATGAGGGGTCTTGGGCCCAGGACCTTGTCCGGGCCCTGGACATGCTCCCAAAATGCCATCCCTCTCTCCCCTCCCAAAGCACTCCCAGAGCTTGGTCATCATGCCTACAGCCCACCCCAGGCCATTCTGTGGCCAGTGGGGACTGTTGGGCCATAGGCGCTGCCTCTCCTGATTTCTCTGTCCCAGAACTCAGGTCCAGATGGAGGAAAAGTGACTGTCCCTTAATCGGACACTCGAGTGGCAGGGAGAAAGGCATTGCACTCTCCATTTTTCAGATGGGATCACCGAGGGTCTATCTTGTCTGGGAGCCTGTGGAGCAGACCAGATTTGAGGCCTAAAGGAAGGAGGTGGCGGAGCCAAGGCCATGGTCACTGTCCCTGCCCCTCTTCAGGGGGTTCACAAGCAGCAGTAGGGCCACTGTAGTACCTGAGGCCCCAGGATTATCCTTAGTTGAGCTGGCTTGCCAGCCCAGCTAGAAGGTTGGGGCGCACCCTGTTGGCACAGAGCTCCCTGCATGCCTAATCCCTCAGACACATGAGGCCAAAGGTCGGCCAAGAGGGCCTGGACCCCTCCCACTGCCGGCCTGCAGGTCTCTGGAGCTTCTGCAGAGCCACGCAGAGACCCCAAAGTGTAACATTACCCTCTTCTCAACAGCTTTCCCAGCTCCTTCCCTTCCTGGAGCAGCTGGAACAAGGGGACCAGGCATGTAGGAAAGTGAGGGAAATGCTCTGGGAAAGTCCCCAAGCTGGAATGTGACGGATGAGCCTGTCACTCAGGGCCCAGACAAAGCCAGGGACAATGCCAGGCCAGGAGGCCGGCGGAGGGACGCCCTAGGTGACTAAAGCAGCCCGGTAATGATGGCTGCCCCTCGTTAAGCACTTACTAAGTACAAGACTCCAAGCTAAGCTATTTATAGACGCTGTCTCAGTTCATCCTTCCCATAAGTTTGTGGGGCAGATACAGTCTTCGTTTTACAGACCGAGAAAGGCAGGCCAGCGAGATGGAGCACCCCACGCGCATCACTGCTAACCAGCGGCGGGGCTGACATGCAGACCCAGACCTGCCAGCTCCAGGGCCTGGGCCCTCCCCATCCCACCCCTTGGCCACCCCAAACTCTAGGTGGGGGTTTCACTTCCCTTCCAAAGTGCCTTGAGGAATCCACATTGCCAAGAGCATAACCTCTCCCAAATGAGGCCTCCACACTCTGGCCCTTGCCTGCATCCTGCCGTCACCCACCCCACTGTGCCTCACATTTCAATCCTGCCCTTCTCCAAGTCGAGCCCTCTGAGCTTAGCTTCTGCTGTTCACTCAGTCTCAAGTGACTGCCCCACTGTACAGATGAGAAACACAGAGGATTAGGAATGTTAAGTAAGTAGCCCAAGGTCATGCAGCAATTGAGCCTGGTTAGAACCCAGGTCATTAGAGCATCAAGTAATAAAGCATTAATTTGTGTTACAGACAATTAGGGAATGGGAATTAGCAGGACATGCTGTTAGTGATGCAGAAGGCAGAGGAGAGGAATCAGGTAGGTTCTGGGGTGGAGGGGGGCCAGGCTAGGCCTTGAGGAACGGCAGGGGAGAAAAGTACAGAGAGGAAGGAAGAGGCTTGTCAATGTCACATGGGGAGGCAACGTGACATGACGGGAAGGCTGTGGAATGGGGGTCAGGAGCCTCACAGTGTCCCAAAAATATGTGTTATCTTGGGCAAAGGCCTCTCCTCTCTGTGGGGTGCCTTGTCTGTAAATGAAGAGTAGAGCCTTGATGATCTCTGGAGTTCCCAACAACACTGACATCCTAGAATCTTGTACATGTTGCCACATCTTGAAACACAGGCTCTGACCCCAGACCCACTGACATGGGGCACAGGCTTGCACACCAAGAGCAGACAGGAGCCAACATGGCACCTGACAGGGCACACCCGAGGGCTGGCCCAGTTACATGCCAGGAGTCATTCGTGCATCCCTCATCTCCACGCATTCTTGCTGTAAGCGTGTGGGGACTTGCTACAGTGGGACCCGTCCTGTGTAGCTAGAACACAGGGGTGAGTGAGTCAAGGTGGAACTGTGGGCCCATGGGGAGGAATAGGATATGCCCACCACTCGCTAAAATTCTAGACCCCGTTCATGCTCAGGAAAGAGGAAGGGAATAGGGGTCCTTGGGAAAAGGGCAGAGAAAACTTCCTGTGATTAAAAGTGGGGATATTAGGACTAGAAAAAGTGGTCTGCCAGATTGGAGGACATTTGGAGAATGAGAAGGGTTTCCCAATCAAGACAGCATTGCACCCAAATAGAGTACCTTACAGACCATCAGCAAGGGAACCTGTGGGTGTCTATGGGACAGCACAGATGCTGCAGGAGGGCTCAGAGCGCTGGGGGCTGAAGGTGCATCACCAGGGACTGTGGACACCTGTATGTGCACACACACACACACACACACACACACACACACACGCACACCTGCATGAAAACCCCCAAATCAGGTGGTCCCTCTCCCCTAAGACTGAGCCCTTCAAACTACTCTCGCTCTTGAGAAAACATGCCCTTCGTGCGACCATGACATGCAGCCCAGGAAGTCGGAAGGTCTTGCTGTCTCACCTTGCTCCCTCTTGCTTCCTTTCTGACTCAAGATGTGTCAAACAGAAACAAGCCCACCCACCTCTGTGACTGACTTCCACCCCCTGGAACATGAGCTCACCTCTTACGGTTTCTGCCTGTTAACCTCCGACCCTAGCCCTTAAGCACCCTATCTTCTGAATGCTAAATGAATGCTCTGAATGCTAAATGAAATGAGGGAGCACTTGGGGGCCCACACGGTCCTCCAGTGGCCCACCTCCCTGGACCTCAAGATTTGTGGCCGAGCTGGAGACTCAGATGCTCGTACCAGCTTCCCTGCTTACTGGCTGTTCCACAAGGTCATGGTGATTACAAGGGAACTGCCTCCAAATACTCAGCACAGAACAGGACACAGAAGAAGCCCTCAGTGAGGAGTGCTACAGTTGCATTAACATGAACCCCTCATTTTAACTCCCCCTTCCCTATCCCACCACCCCATCTCTTGAGTAGGAAATCCTTCTTGAAGCCTAATCTCAAGCCGTCATCCCATGACACGAGCCAGTGTCCCGCCTTCGTTGGAGTCTGGGGACTGAGGTGGACGAGCCCACATTGGCTGGCTGGAGAAGCCTCCTCCCTGGAAGGAGGGAGATTACAGAGGCGCCAGGCCCAGGGCTCTGCCATGCACCTGCCGCGGCTCCAGCAGAGATCAGGGGCTGGCCAACCTACCCCGCCCCATGATCTCATGGCTGCGTTTGCCAGGTGCTGGCTCAGGGAGCAGGTGCTGACAGCAAGGTCCGGGAATGGAGCCCAAGGACAAGATATGTGGGCCAGCAACAGAGTCGTCCCCACAGGGCTCAGACTCGAGGTCCCTCTGACCTCCACGTGTGGCCTTTGGCTAATGACCCATCATCTAGGTTCCTGCTCCCAGGCCCCTTCATGCTTCCCAGTAGCCCCCCCACACACACACTGTCTACCTCTCCCCACAGGACAATGAATGAGGGGAGAAGAGGCTCCCTCTTCTTCTCCAAGGATCAGCCTCTAACTTCTCATCTCTTGCAGTGTCTCTCTACTCCAGCCTGCTGGCCCTGAATGATGCTGCTGTTTGAACATGTGGAGAGTTTGCTGGGCGGGAGACGAATGGCCAAATACTGTCATTCCTGAGGCTGCGGCAGGCACACACCTAAACGCCAGTTATAAAATGACGATGAATCCCCAAATAGATGCCTCTGTCCCAGTTTCGGGGCGTCCCTCGAGGTAAGAAAGGACCAGGAGTTAATCCCAGTCCCAAAGCTCTCCCATGTGTTGATCCTTAACCCCTCCTTCTCCAAGCCACCCCAGGGTGTCCTCCCCAGACGCTCCCCGCCCCACACACAAAATCCAGGGTGGGGGGAGGAGAGCTCACCACCCAGCCCAGCTTGGACAGGCTGCAGCTCCTGGAACTCAGCACAGGAGAGCTGGTGGGACCCCCAGGCCTCAGGCCTCGTGCTGCCCAGGGCGAAGAGTCAGCAGCTCCAGGGCCTCCATCTGCCTCCTGACTCACAGCGGAGCCCTCTGCATGGGCCTGGAGTCCGTCCCACAGCGGCTCTTTCTCTCCCGCCTCACTCCCGCCCCATCACATACACTCTGTCCCATCACATACACTCTGTCCCATCACATACACTCTGTCCCATCACATACACTCCCGCCCCATCACATACACTCTGTCCCATCACATACACTCTGTCCCATCACATACACTCTGTCCCATCACATACACTCCTGCCCCATCACATACACTCGGTCCCATCACATACACTCTGTCCCATCACATACACTCGGTCCCATCACATACACTCTGTCCCATCACATACACTCCCGTCCCATCACATACACTCCCATCCCATCACATACACTCTGTCCCATCACATACACTCTGTCCCATCACATACACTCCCGCCCCATCACATACACTCTGTCCCATCACATACACTCTGTCCCATCACATACACTCCCGTCCCATCACATACACTCTGTCCCATCACATACACTCTGTCCCATCACATACACTCTGTCCCATCACATACACTCCCGCCCCATCACATACACTCTGTCCCATCACATACACTCCCGCCCCATCACATACACTCTGTCCCATCACATCTGCCCCCATCACATACACTCTGTCCCATCACATACACTCCCGTCCCATCACATACACTCCCGTCCCATCACATACACTCTGTCCCATCACATACACTCCCGCCCCATCACATACACTCTGTCCCATCACATACACTCCCGTCCCATCACATACACTCTGTCCCAGCACATACACTCCCGTCCCATCACATACACTCTGTCCCATCACATACACTCTGTCCCATCACATACACTCCCGCCCCATCACATACACTCTGTCCCATCACATACACTCTGTCCCATCACATACACTCCCGTCCCATCACATACACTCTGTCCCATCACATACACTCTGTCCCATCACATACACTCTGTCCCATCACATACACGCCCGTCCCATCACATACACTCTGTCCCATCACATACACTCTGTCCCATCACATACACTCTGTCCCATCACATACACTCCCGTCCCATCACATACACTCCCGTCCCATCACATACACTCTGTCCCATCACATACACTCTGTCCCATCACATACACTCCCGCCCCATCACATACACTCTGTCCCATCACATACACTCCCGTCCCATCACATACACTCTGTCCCATCACATACACTCTGTCCCATCACATACACTCTGTCCCATCACATACACTCCCGTCCCATCACATACACTCTGTCCCATCACATACACTCCCGTCCCATCACATACACTCCCGTCCCATCACATACACTCCCGTCCCATCACATACACTCTGTCCCATCACATACACTCCCGTCCCATCACATACACTCTGTCCCATCACATACACTCCCGCCCCATCACATACACTCTGTCCCATCACATACACTCCCGCCCCATCACATACACTCTGTCCCATCACATACACTCTGTCCCATCACATACACTCCCGTCCCATCACATACACTCCCGTCCCATCACATACACTCTGTCCCATCACATACACTCCCGCCCCATCACATACACTCTGTCCCATCACATACACTCCCGTCCCATCACATACACTCTGTCCCATCACATACACTCCCGCCCCATCACATACACTCTGTCCCATCACATACACTCCCGTCCCATCACATACACTCTGTCCCATCACATACACTCTGTCCCATCACATACACTCTGTCCCATCACATACACTCCCGCCCCATCACATACACTCTGTCCCATCACATACACTCCCGCCCCATCACATACACTCTGTCCCATCACATACACTCCCGCCCCATCACATACACTCTGTCCCATCACATACACTCCCGCCCCATCACATACACTCTGTCCCATCACATACACTCTGTCCCATCACATACACTCTGTCCCATCACATACACTCCCGTCCCATCACATACACTCCCGCCCCATCACATACACTCTGTCCCATCACATACACTCTGTCCCATCACATACACTCCCGCCCCATCACATACACTCTGTCCCATCACATACACTCTGTCCCATCACATACACTCTGTCCCATCACATACACTCCCGCCCCATCACATACACTCCCGTCCCATCACATACACTCCCGCCCCATCACATACACTCTGTCCCATCACATACACTCCCGCCCCATCACATACACTCTGTCCCATCACATACACTCTGTCCCATCACATACACTCCCGCCCCATCACATACACTCCCGCCCCATCACATACACTCTGTCCCATCACATACACTCCCGCCCCATCACATACACTCTGTCCCATCACATACACTCTGTCCCATCACATACACTCCCGCCCCATCACATACACTCTGTCCCATCACATACACTCCCGCCCCATCACATACACTCCCGTCCCATCACATACACTCTGTCCCATCACATACACTCTGCCCCATCACATACACTCTGTCCCATCACATACACTCTGTCCCATCACATACACTCTGTCCTCCCTCCTGCCTCTCAGCCCTCCAGGCCTCTGTCTGAAGGAAGCGGGGTGATGACAGGCCCTTCTTGCCCAGGAGCTCTGAGCGTCCGAGGTTTCTCTCCACTGCCCCAGAGCAGGCCCGGCCCTAAAGCAGCCAAGTACAGGGCAGGCCGACTATGGGCTGCCGTCCTTCCTACAGGCACCCTGACCCCCTTCTAGGGAGATAGCAGGCCTTACAGCATCGCCCTCCATTTCTCTGAACCTCCAACTGTCCCCCAGCTCCCACCCGCACTCCTCTCTCCTCTCTTCCTCCCGACACCCCACAGAGAAAACACCTGATGGACCACAGGCCAAACTGGGCCAGACTCCTGGGAGAGCAGGACCTGGCCCAAGGCTGCACCACATTTCCATGTCATCACCAAGTGGCACCAAGAGGGTTAGGCGGGTGGTAGCTGGACATCCCCACCCAGGAGGCAGGGCAAATTCCCAGGGTACCAGGTCGCTGAGCCAGGGCTCAGGAATGCTGCCGCTGGGATCGGGGCGCCTGCCCCCACCCCAAGCAAGCCGGGCCCTCCCCAACCTGCTGGACACCCCTGCTCCGGGCCTTCCCTGGCCAACCCCACCCAGCTCAGAGCACTCTTCACACGTAGGCCCAGGGCTTTCCCTGTATTCCTGTGCCCCTGCGTGCACGTGGTCCCACGGGTGTTCTCAGAGCCCCATTTTCCACGGCAGTGCTCGTCGCGAGAGTCCCCAGTGTTCATTAAACCCATTTTGCTGGAGGATCAGTCCCTGCCCTTGAGGAGTACGAAGGAAGGCTCTGGGGTCCAAGTCACATCTCTCTATCTGTAATTGTTTTCCTCTGGATAATCAAGCAACTGAAGAAACTCCCCACGATGAGCGAGTTTCTCCTCATGTTTTAGTCCCTGCCTGCCAGGGAGGCCCAGCCAAGGGTGTCTGGGGGCAGGAGTCTCCGGGGAGTACCTGGAAGAGGGAAGCTTCTCCCTTTGGAGCGCTGCAAACGCTTCTGAGACCCGGTGCCCTCTTGCCAGCCTCTAGAACCAGACTGGGTGCCAATGCCTGTCTCCACCAACACTCTCGGCATGTCCCTCAGCCGATACAGCAGGCTGCAGGGAGAGACAGACCTGGGGCCGAACCTCAGCTCCCGCACTTCCTAATTGTGTGGATGTATTTAAGTGTGCTGGCCCTCGATTCCCTATCTGTGAAATGGGCACAATAAGAAAACCACTTGAAGAGAGTGGTCAAGACTGGAGTTGGTACATGTAGATCAGCCTGAAGCGGGAACTATTGCCTCCCCATTTTGCAGAACAGGGCACTGCAAGTCACATTAAGGTCACACAGCCAGTTCCAAGGGTGCATTCCTTAACCCGGAAAACCTTCAGTGAGTCCCTGCTGAGCCAGGCGGAGTACCAGGCTTCTCTGCTTACCTGGGTAAACTGTGGCAGGAGGAGGCAGGCCTGTCGGTGGGAAACACCAGCAGGATGAAGTAGGTTCAAAGCTAT
This sequence comes from Molossus molossus, assembly GCF_014108415.1. Taxonomy (NCBI): domain Eukaryota; kingdom Metazoa; phylum Chordata; class Mammalia; order Chiroptera; family Molossidae; genus Molossus; species Molossus molossus. Next base: position 78,647,016 of record NW_023425345.1, read on the forward strand.
GAGAGGCTGAACAACTTGCTACAGACTCACAGAAAGGGGCCAGCAGCCCCTCCCCAGGTCCTCCTTCAAAGTCCAGAAGGCAATTCTAACTTCATTTCAATAACAAAAGACATGTTGTGGGGTCAGTGAATGAGGCTTCAGTGGTGGACTCCACACGGGGTGGCTTGTCCTGGACTCTGTGCCGGCCTGGGCTGCCCAGCGCCCTCACCCCAGACCACGGCAGCCCAGGCCGCCACCCAGCCGCACCAGAGACAGGGCTCCTGCCCAGGAATGCTGTCAGCCCGCTGAAATTCCCAGCCCACACCGGGGCACCTGGAGGGCTGTCCGGGGCTGGGACTTGCTTCTCCCCACCCCCACTGGCACCCCAGCAGGAAATGTGTTGAGCTAGTCAACATCTCTGGCCACAGGCCCGAGTGTGCCTGTGGCTCTAAATGACGGGGCAGAAGCCAGGTCATTAGGCAGGAGAGATGTCATTAGTGCAGGTGATGCCACCGCTGCACAGACAATGGCAAACAGTCATTAACGGCTGTGTCACAGGGGTGAGGCCATGCTGGCGGGGTGCAGGCAGCTGCCGCTCGCCCCCCTCAGGCTGGCAGAGCACACCCTTGCACCCACACGTTCACACGGAGAAAATAGACACCCTCTTGCACACTCACGTGTTGACACACTCACAGACAGAAACACAGAGGCTGACACTGCCCAAAGACATCTCCCATGCACCGAGGAGCAGGGTGCCCGGATCCTTCCCCAGTCAGGTACCCAGACACACAGGTCTCTCCTTGCCCGGAAACAGACACACAGACTGTCAAGGGCCTCAGAGCAGAGACTCAGACCCCCCTCCCATCCCATCCACTCCCTGCTTCAAAGACCCAGCGCCCAGGAAAGAAGCACGCAGAGTGCAGACGCCGGCAGGCTACGCCCTGAAAGCTGGGACCACGTTGGCTTTAACACTGTAGCCCCTCCGCACCCCCAGCCCTAAAGGCCAGCACATGCCCTGCCTCCCTTCACATCCCCTCCAAGAAATGGGCTGCTGTAGGCCTGTTCCTGAGAACTCTTGAGGCCCAGTAGGGGAGCGGCAGGCAGGGGAGGCTGAGATCAGAGGAGGAGAGTACCTGAAATCTAGCCTCTGTCGCAGTTTTGAATCTTCCCTCCCACCCTTGCCTTCCAGTTCAAAGAATGTGGGTAGGGGACAGGAGGAGAGGCAGCCTAGAGGGGTGGGCACAGCGCAGTCATCAGACGGGTAAAGTGGAAGGGAACGAACTAGAGGCTGGGTCCTGGGTTCAGATCATGGTTCTGCCACTAACTGGGTGCATTACTTCCGTTTCTGCTGTAACAAATCACCATGAACTTAGTGGTTTAAAACAGTTCCATTAGCCCAGCCGGTGTGGCTCAGTGGTTGAGCACCGACCCATGCATCAAGAGGTTGCTGGTTCAATGCCCAGTCAGGGCCCAGGCCTAAGTTGTGGGCCCGATCCCCAGTGAGGGGCATGCAGGAGGGGGCCAGTTGATATTCTCTCTCATTGATGTTTCTATCTCTTTCTCCCTCTCTCTTATTCTCTCTCTAAAAATCAATAAAAGAAACAAATTAAAACAAAAAACAGTTCCATTATCTTACAGTTTGGAAGTCAGAAGTCCAAAAAGCATCTCAATGGGCCACATCAAGGTGCCAGCAGGGTGTGCTCCTTCTGAGGCCCTGGAGAGAGACCCTCCCCTGCTCTCCCAGCTTCTGGAGCCACCCCTCCTTGGCTCCTGTCCGTCCTCGGCCAGCGATGGTCAGTAGAGGCTGCTCACGCTGCTCCTCTGCCTCCTCTCCCACAAGGACCCTCGTGATGACACTGTGCCCCCCCAGATAATTCAGGATAATCTGTCTCAAGATCTTTTTTTTTTTTAATCCTCACCCGAGGATATTTTTCCATTTTTTTGTTCAGATAGAGATAGAGAGAGAGAGAAACATCAATGTGAAAGGGACACACACATCAAGTAGCTGCCACCCACACGACCAACCAGGGCCGGAGACAAACTGCAACCAAGGCACATGCCCTTAGCGGAAACCGAACCCAGGTCTCTTGGAACCACAGGCCAATGCTCTAACCGCTGAGCAAAACTGGCCAGGGCTGTATCAAAATCTTTATTGTAATCCCATCAGCCAAGTCCCTTTGGCTGTGTGAGTTAACGCAGTCGTGGGCTCTGGAGATTAGGACATGGACATGTTGGGGTCCATTACTCTGCTACCACTGGGTGAACTTGGACAAGTCATTTAACCTCTCAGAGTCTCAGCATCTTCCACTGTGACCTAGAAATCACCTCTCCCACAGGTGTGGTCTGGGGTTAGCAAGCCCCCTGTGCCTCACACTCGGCGGAGGGGCAGTGCCCTGGACCAGGAACACTGCCCTCTTTTCTGGCTTCCTGAGGGTAAAGGGGGAGCCCGTGCAGCAGGAGAAAGGTGGGTGAGGGACTGCAGGGGTGGTCTCTGTGGGCTTGGGCAGGTGCTAACGGTTGAAGTAGGGGTGTGGGAGTCTGTGAGGGTCCCTGGGCAGCAGTGAGGCCCTGGCACGAGGGGGCCAGCTGCATGGCTGTGGGCACGCACACCTGCCGTGACCTGAGATAAAGGAGCAGGGTGGGGCCAGGGCAGGCTGCTCCTGCTTCTTCCGGTCTTCCTCTCCCTCACCTGCTGCCAGCTGTTTGCAGGCCCCGGGGCCAGAGGGTGGGCAGAAGCCCCAGACCAGGCTGCTATTACCCTGCTAAGTGCAGACTGCAGAACGATGACCCAGAAGATAAACCGCACGTAGAGGAATCAGCCTCTGGAAAACACTCATTAGACCCCAATCCCGCCCAGCACTGTTTGCCCACTTGAGGCAACAGTGGCACTCAGAGAGGAGCTGAGGTCGTCAGATTCCCATCGGCCGGTCCTGCTCCATCCAGTGCCCGGGCCAGGGGCCCAGCCCTGAGCCCTGGTCCCCTGCTCCTCACCATCGCTACCCCTCCCTGGCCCATCCCCACCCCAACTCTTCTCTCATCTCCCAGACCCTAGCTCCTCCCAGCTTCTCCCAAAACCTCAGAGCTATGGGCTAAGACTCTGCTACACAGAGGAAGTTGTGGCTGGGGTTATGTTTGGAGATAGAAGATCCACATGTAAATCCCACACCTCTTGAAAAATGGAGGTGCAGGGTGCCCGACCTGTTGAGCAGCGTTGGGGAGATGAAATCAGGTTACCTGTGTGAGCACCTTTGGTAAGCCTGGGTACCAATTTGGGTAATGGGGACACACTGAAGGACTTCCTCCTCCTTTTGTCCCTAAGACACAGCGAGCAGGGCTGGCCCCAGATTAGCCTTCCACAGCCTCCTGGGAGAGTCCCCACATCCTGCTGCATCAGGAGACCCCCAGAGGTGCGGAGGAAGGAGGCAGAAGGCTGGGGGGGAAGACACAGCTGCCTGCACATGGCAGGTCCTGAGGAGTGGGTTCTGGGTGCGCGGCTCCACCACTGAGCTCCTACTGTGTGCCCAGCACCGTGCTCGGTCCTAAGGATACAAAGATGAACAAGCTATAAGCCACAATAGCTCAAGTTTTAGTTTCCAAGATCCATCCCGAGAGCCCCATGTGTGCCCTGTACGGGCACTGAGGACCCTGGATGAGTGGGACATCTCTGCGTGTGGGGTGGTCTGCGGGCTGGGGGCCACCCCCCTGCCGGAGGCTTCCCAGGGCTGGATGGCTATGTTGGCTGGCGCAGTGCCCAGCACCACTCTGGGCCACTGCCATCCTGGCAGGCTCACGGAGGCCGGGCGCTGATTGTTCAACAGGGAGCAGACTGTGGTTTCGGTCTATTATCAGGGCAGATAAAGGCAGTGGCTGAAGCTTAGGGAGCGGTTTGCGCTCACAAATTAAGACTCTCCAAGTGCCCTACCACTCCCTGTGCCGCCTCAGCCTGCCAGTCCCTCCTTGCTCCTCTCTGCAAGCGGCCAGGGAGGGTCAGCTCCGGAAGGCCTGTGTGCAGCGCAGAAACGGAGGGCTGGGGAGACTGGGACCGGGGGCCCCTGGCCTGGGGGCAGAGGAAACCCAGAGCGTGGGGAGAGCACCCAGTCACCACCTCGCCTCATCCGTGCTCCTATTCACCCCACGGCTCAGTACCCAGGAGAGATGCAGAAAGCATTTCCTGAACAAGCGCACAAATGGCAGCGTAGGCCAGATTGGCCGGTTTCACCAGTGACCAGATTCCAGGCCTCGGGGGACTCAGAGGAGGAGAAAAAGGGTCCCTAGACCCTGTCTAGTGGGGGAGGGTGGTAGAGGGAAAAGTACAGAAACAAGTGCTAAATAATAGAGGGCACACCGTGCACTAATTCAACACCTGCTCTTGCACACCTACTATGTGCCAATGGTGATAGATCAGTAAACAAAACAAGGTCCCTGCTTCATGGAGGCTGCCTTATTTTTTTTAATTTATGCTCACCTGAGGATTTGTTTATTGATTTTAGAGAGAAAAGAAGGGAGAGAGAGAAAAATTGATGTGAGAGAGAAGCATCGATTGGTTGCCTCCCATGCCCTGACTGGGGATCAAACCTACAACCTAGGTATGTGCCCTGACCAGGAATCGAACCCGCAACCCTTTGGTGTACGGGATGGCACTCTAACCAACTGAGCCACCTGGCCAGGGCATGGAGGCTGGTTTTAAGAGCTCTCCTGCTCAAAGGACAAGTGAGGGGCTCTTTGGGAAACTTCCTGCAGGGAGGGAGCAGGGGAGCAGCTGCGGAGCCCACGTGAAGGCTCAGAGGCGGACAGGAGGGTGTGCATGTGGGAGGGAGGAAAACACTCAGCGTGTCTGTCTCAGCGCTGAGAACTGAGGCTTGTTGGGAGGAGCCTTCCTTATGGGTTGAGTAGCCAGACACAGTGGGTGGAATGGGAAGTGGCAGGAGGCCACCGTCACCCCTGTGGCTGGGACCTGGCATTTCCTCCAGGGGAAGGAAGCAGACGAGAAGGTGTGGTGTGTCCCAGGGAACCAAGGGGCCCACTGCCCCCTGGTCAAACTGGGAGGTGGTGAGCCACCAGAGGAAGTGGGAACCTCCTGCCAGTTTCCCTTTGTGCAATCTTCTTCCTGCTCCTCTCCACCCAGAAGCAGGCCTGGCAACTGTGCCAAAATGCCATTGGCATGAACCCAGCACCCACATAGCCAGGCATGGGCTGGGGTTCTCCAGCAGGCTGAGCCTACCCTACACCTGATCAGGAAAACCAACCCCCATATGCTTTATCCACAGGCCGTACATCTAAGGAGAGGGGCCTGTGGCCTTATGGGTTGGTCCCTGCCCTGTCCCAAATGCACGCCTGACCAAATCCGAGACCTAATGGGCCTTCAGTAGCTTAAGGAGGCTTCCTCTGCCTCTTCCTTTTCCAGGGAGGACCATCAATCTTCTTGCTCACCTAAAGCATTTGGCCATGGCAGGAGATTGTCAGAGTTCCCACCCAATGCTGAGCAGGATCTGAAAGAGCAAGATGCCAGGCCTCCAGGTGGTGGTATGTGCCACACCCTAGGCAGGGGACCTAATGTCAGCCACAGGCCCATCCTCGTCAGCCCAGCTCAGCCTGGCCAGTAGGCAGCCGGCCCTGTGGGCTGGCCTCCAGAGGTGGGGGTGACTGCCCATCCGACTTTCCTCCAACCCACCTGGGGCCTGTCCACCTTCACCACCGAGGCTCTTGGTGTATCCTGTCACAACACAGCAGAACAAGGGCCCCGTGCAGAAGGGTACGCTTTTACTCGTTCCAGAAAGAAATGATCATCAAGCGCCCACTAAGTGCCAGGCACTGGGACACCGAGGCCAGGGCACACACACTGCCCGTGCTCACAGAGCTTCCCAGGGGAGGCAGGGCAAGTAAACAACCCACAACAAATCATTACAAATTGGGCTACGCGCTCTGAAGGCAGGAAAGTGTAATTAGCCAGTGCTTACCTCTCCCCGGCTGCAGAGCCTGCCCTCATTATGGAATGTCCACGCCTGCCCAACCTCCCCAGTGTGCTGCTGGCCGAGGAAGTTGGGTCACCTGGCACAGTGAGGGGTTGACAGCAGTTTGAGAAACACTGATGAGCTAAGCTGGAAAACAAAATTTAAATTGTGAAAAACCCCAGCAATTATTCAGGTGGCTGTACAACCTAATTTTACAAACCACTGAGGCCCAGAGTGGCCAAGCGTTTGGCCCCACACCACACAGCTGGTGAGTGGCGAGCCCAGACCATCATGACTGGTCTCCAGGTGCAGCGCTCTGCTGACCCCAGGCTGCCCCAGCCTATCCTGAAGCACTGCTCAGCTCCGGGCCGCCGCAGGTGCGTCCTTGCCGGTCAGCGCTGTCCAGGGGAACTGCGCGATGATGGACATGTTCCCGGTCTGCACTGCCCAACGCGGACACGGGCATCATCAGTGGGTTTGGGGAAATGGGGCCAGTTTGGTGGGGGTGGAAGCTGACCCAGATGTGGAGAGAAGGTGAGTATAGAGGAGCCGAGACCCAAACAGGAAGGACGGCAGGTACAAACCATCTTGTTTGATGTTCCCAGAAATCTACGCCTTATCTTACAGTCCACAGGGAGACACTGAAGGACATTATGGAAAATAATGAAGTGCTTTGATTGTGTCCTCCCTGGGACCCCGAGGTCACTGCTCCACTGAGCTCTATGGCACCTCTGGCCGCCGTCACGGTCACCATCCCCTACAAAGGTGCCTCCCCCACAGCTCTTCCTGCTGTCTTAGCCTGAAACACTTCTGGTCAGTGCTTCCTCTTCCTTCGAGCCTTTGCCCACTGGCCCCACTGGGAAGGCATCGCAGACAGCCTCAGGGGGTCAGTGCCACTCCCGCGTCTCCGCCGCCGGCCTGGCATGTAGAGGGGGCTTAATGAGCAGTTCTAATTTCTTTGTCCTCGCCCACCCCAAATCTACTTTCAGCCCCCCTTGCCCCAGCACTAGGGCCCTCTGGCATTTTTTCAACACAGCCACAGGTTGTCCAAAGACCCTCAGCCCAGGGCCTGGGCCATCCCATTGCCAGAACGTAGCCGCTGGGCAGGGCCACCCCCCGCAGCCGCAGGACAGGCCTGAGAGGGACAGTCCAGAGAAAGGAGGCCAGGTTCCCAGCCTCACCAGGGCGAGGACCCTGACCCAGTGAGCAGAGGTGGAGGTGTGTTTGGGAGCGGGGAGGGGGATGGACAGGAACCTGAGCAGGCTCATCTGGGAAGGCGTCCTGAAGGAGTGGCCTGGCCCTGCCATCATGCCCTGGAGTGCGGCTAGGATGCCCCTGCCCAGAGTCCCTGCCGGTCTGTCCTGGTGCGTGTCCCGCCCCTGAGCCCCAGTGAGGCTGCGATGTGCTCACTGAAACACTCATCCCACAGCTATGCGTTGCTCTCCTGCCTTCTCCCAGGCCTGCCGGCTCCGCAGGGCCCAGGCCAAAGGGCACGAAGTGCAGAGGAGGCGCTGAAACTGTGACAGGGATGCCATTCCCACAAGGCCATCCCACCAGACGCAGGGCTGAGACAGGCAGGCAGCCGGAGGCAAGAGAGAAGAGGTGGACAGGAGTGAGAGGGAGGTAGACCGGAGGCTGGGGCAGAGTGGTGTGAAGAGGGAAGTGGAAGGCAGGAGGGAGCGAGCAGCTGAGAAACCCCCTGCTCCTCTGAGGACCAACTTCCCGAGGCCCTGGGCAGCCCAGCCCAAGCCTCTCCCGTCCCTCACCTCCGGCCGGCGCTGCTCCTCCTCTGCCTTTTCTCTGCCTCTGGAAAGAGCAGGATCCTATCCTGTCACCCGTTACAGGGGACCAGAGGCAAAGTGGGGAGACTCAAGGTGGAGAGAGGGGACTGAGGTTTCTGTCCCTGGACTACGTAAGGACCAACCAGGACAGGCCTCCAGAGCCCCAGAGGGTACAGGATGCTGGTCTGCCCTGGGGTCCCCAAGCTCACACCCTGCCAGAGGCTCAGATTTGTTGATGAGTACACTCAGGAGGAGTTTGGAGACTGCCCAGGTACCTCAACATCCCCAAAGAGACTAAAAATGTTACCCACTCTCTGACTTCTCTCCCCGACCCCTCCCAGGCTTCCCGCTCCCTGAACCCCTAGCTAGGTGGTCTGGGCTCTATATCAAGGTTAGGAGAGGGTGGTATCAGGTCTTCCACGAGGGTAGATAGGCTGGGAGAGGCCTGGACAGTGGAGCCCAGAATGCCAGCGCAGGGGTGGGGGGGGCATGGGGCGAGCTAGGGGAGGGATGGGGAGGAAGGGGTGGGGCTAGGTGCTTCCATGGAGCTGTTTGCTTGGGGCCTTTTAACTGCTCTCCCTGTTTTGCAAGCCACAGCTGTGAGACCCAGAGACACCTCTCTGACTGCTCTCAAGACAGGCTCTGGGGCCAGAGAGGAAGCAGCAGGCGGGACCGCCTCCCAGCCCTGGGCCAGAGCCCCAGGGAGCATGCCTTTCATGCCTCCAAGAGGCCAGGCCACCCCTAGGAAGGCTGCCAGTGCTCAGGCCCCAGGGATGGCCCTGCAATGCCAGCCTCGAAGCCAGGAACTCAGCAATTAACTGTGACCCATCTGAACTCGGGGGCTGGCAGAGACACTCTGAAGAACTGGGCCTACAATTTGAAGAAAAGTAGAAGCGCCCTGGTCGGGCAGCTTAGATGGTTGGAGCATCATCCCATACACCAAAAGGTTGCAGGTTCAATTCCCAGTCCCAGCACATACATAGGTTGTGGGCTCAATCCCCTGTCAAGGCACATACAGGAGGCAACCGATCCATGTTTCTCTCTCTCTCCCTTCCTCTCTCTCTAAAAATCAATAAAAAATATCCTCAGCCTGGCTGGTGTGGCTCAGTCATTGAGCATTGACCCATGCACCAAGAGGTCACCGGTTTGATTCCCAGTTGGAGCACGTGCCCAGGTTGTAGGCCCGATCCCCAATGGGGGTCATGTGGGAGGTAGCCAATCGATGTTCTCTCTCATCGATGTTTTTCTCTCTCTCTCCCTCTTCCTTCCTCTCTCTCTAAAATCAATAAAGAAAAAATAGTTTTATATATATATCTCCTCAGACAGTAAGGAGAAAGCTTCCTTTTTTATCCGCTGCCTTTTCCAGGGTCACCAGGCTCAGAGGCTGGAAAAGAGGAAGGGCTCCTAGCTCCCACTGTCTGGATTCAAATCCAGACCTTAGACAGTCACTGAACCCCTCTGAGACTCGGTTTCCACCTCTGTAAATCAGGCTGAGAAATAAAGCACCTACCTCCAATAGGGTTGCCATGAGGATTAAGGGAGCTAGTCCATGTAAAGCACTGGGACACACCTGACCTGCCAGCTGTCCCTGGAAGGGCCCAAATGCCTTTGCCTGCCCCACAGTGTACAGGGGCAGCTGGGGTGAGGGAGGGCAGGGTGCTGAGTTTGACCACATGCCATTCAGATACCAGGTCAGGGACACTGGGGTGGGCCACGAAGTCTGTGCTGAATGTGGCAACAGGTGTCAGTAGTGGAAACAGACACTCCTACAGTGACCCTGTCACCCAAAAGCACCTCACCAGCCCACCCCCAGCGTCAGAGCCTGGGATCCAGCTTCAGGATAGACCCATGATCTTGGTACCGATTCCTGTGCCTCAGTGAGCCGGAAATGCCCACGGTGTGGACAGAGGGCTGGCCAGGGAGGCAGGAGGCCTGGCACGAGCAATGCGACCCCAGCGGTGGCTTCCATCTCCAGCCTGTTTCTTCCTCCAGTACCAGGGGGCTGAGATCTCTTCTCTCCCTGACCCCTAACTCTCTCTTAGACACACTCCTCTCTCTGCTGTGACCCCACCACCCAGGTGGTATGCCAGGTCCGGGCAGGGTGAGAGCATCCAGGGACACCAGGCCAGGGAGGAAGGAAGAGGCAACCCCGGGGATGGCTGCTCCCTGGACGGGGAAGAGTGCAGCTTCTGGAACTTCAGGAAGGCGGAGGGAGTGTCCTGGGTGGGCCGAGCCTTCTCCTGCCCCGTCAGAGGCCCTGTGGGAGCAAATTGCTGCCTTTCTATTTTTCTTCATATTTAAAATGAAACAGGGGGAGAATATGGAGAAGTGAGAAAGGAGGGATGAGAAGGGGGTAGGCAGAACACATTCTCATGGCCCCCCCAGACTCAGCTCCCAGAAGGCAGGCACTGGTCTCAGCCATTTACCGAGGGCTTTACACCAGCCTCCACTAAGCCCCCTGCACACACCACCTCCTGTGGGGCTGGCGGATTCATCCGCATTTTACACATGAGGACAGAAATCAAGTAACTTACCAAGGTCACACCAGGGATGAGCTGCCAAGCTGAATCTTAAACCCACATCTCACTTGTCTGAAGCCAAGGCTCTTGGCCTTGACCATCTATTTCCTCTCCAGCCTCTGAGACCGTGGGATGCACATAGTAGGTGCTTAATACGTAGTAGATCAAAGGAAGGAAGGAGGGAGAGAGGGAGGAAGAAAGAAAGAAAAGATAAGCCAGGGAGAGTCTTGGGCAGCTGGAAAATAAACAATAAAGGGGTTGTTTTCCAACGCTAGCCTGGCACAGTGCCCGGGATGGCAGCCCTGCACTCAGCCCAGGGAGATGCCCTGCACTCAGCCCAGAGCCTGCGCTTGCCTCATCTTTTCCAGAAGTATGTGGGCCCGGCTACGTCAGCCCTCAGGTATGCAGGGAGGTCAGTGGTGAGAGGCACACGCACACTCTCTCTCCTCTCCTTCCTTGCTGAATCGCCCCTTCCTCCCCGCAGCCTCCCCACCCCCACCCAGCCAGCCCAGACTTGCCCCCCTCCCTGGAGCCAGGCCCTGCTGGGTTGGGGGCCGGTGAACAGCCCCCTCAGCGAGGCAGATCCCTGGGTCTGGAGGAGTGGTGTGGGGGAGGGGCCAGAGCACCACATCATCTAACAGGTTGGTCGGGCTGGGAAGTGTCCCGCCCTCATGCAGCTAATGAGCACTGTGCGACAGGTGTTTGCCTCTCAGTCCCCAGCCTGCCCTGCTTGAGACTGGAGCCAGCTGCCAACGCCACCCCACAAAGTTTCCCTCGCTCATCCCGGCACCCTCCGCACTCCAGGCCCGGGGGCCGTGATGGCCTGCCGCTCTTGCGTTGTTGGCTTCAGCAGCCTTAGCAGCTGTGAAGTGACTCCAGCGGGCGGCCCCCGGCCTGAGACCTCGGAATGGAGCAGCTGCGGAGTCCCCAGGCCGGGCTTCAGCTCTCGCAGCCTCACGGGCTGCCGGTCATTTGGCACCATCCCCAAGGTGACGGTGAACCCCAGCCTGCTGGTGCCTCTGGACCTCAAGGTGGACCCAGCCATCCAGCAGCAGAAGAACCAGGAAAAGGAGGAGATGAAGGTGCTCAATGATAAATTCGCCTCCCTGATTGGCAAGGTAAGCAAAAGTGGGAAGAGGGTCAGGAAAGCTAAGGACTGGCAGGTGGCTGAGTTCCTTATTTCTGGAGCATCATGCCCCACCCCTGCCCGCAGCCAATGGGGAGCCGGCATTGCGAACTCCGCGTGCTAGCTCCGAGCAGAGAGATGCGGAGGGAAGTCCCTGAGCCATTCTGGCTGGGGGGAGAAGGAGACCCCAGGATGACCTCTGAGGGGTGTCTGGATAATAATGTGCTGTGTGGCCTGACGTCAGCCTCCAGATGTGGACTAGGGAGGAGCTCTGAGTGTGGCCAAGAGCATGCTCCCTCGTAGGAATAGCTGATGTAGGCATGGTCTGCAGTCCTACCCCGAAGCAGATGGACAATGGAGATGATCTCCCCAGGGCCCACCCTCCTGTCCAGGCCTCTGGCTCCGTTTAGCTTCCGGGAGTCAGGAGCACCGGCAGAGCCTAGGGGGCTTACGGGGCTCCCGGAAGGAAGGAGGCTGCAGAGTGGGGTGCAGCGGTGGAGTCAAGAGATAGGAATGCAGAGGATGGATGCTGGGAGTCAGAGCCTGGCAGCCAGCCAGGCACCCACCTGGGTAGAGGGAGTGAGTCTGCAGAATCCTGACGTCCTAGACCTCAAAGCCACGGCCAGCATGCTCCAGGGCAAGGGCTTCCGGAGCTTCGAGGAAGGCCTGTCCACTCAAACTGCTCCTCACTCACCTCCTGAAAGAAACCGCTCCTGACCAGCCCCTGGCTCTGCTCCCTCCTGCCCTGCCCAGGAATGGTAGTCACAATAGTAAGAGCTGCAGTTACTTAATTGCTTATTATGTGCCAGGCAGTGGGCTGGGTACTTCCATATTTATCTCTATTTCCTTCAACAACCTTAGGAAAGAAGTCGTATTATGCCCATTTTACTGATGAGGAAAACTCAGCCTTCTTGCTCCTGCGCCAGCAGACCAGAGCCCCACCTCTCTGCCCTGACTCGGTTTCCCCTGCACCTTGCTCCCCCTGCTTCGTTTCTCTGCATGTCAACAGTGTCCCCAGGAGGTGGGCACTCCCAGAGCAGGGCAGAGGAAAGAAAGGAAATGTGTAGAGTGTCCACTGGTGCCGGGCTCTCTGTGGGAACCCTGCACAAGTGTGTCATCTAGCACACACAGTGACACCCCCGGGGCTAGTTCCCCTGCTGTGCACATGAGAAAATTGCCCATCCAGAGAATAAGTGCCCTGCCCAAGGTCACTCAACCAGCAAGTCTGTAGGCTGGATTTGAACTCAGATCTGTGAGACACAAAGCCAGTAGTCTCTGAGATGGGAACCATTTCTTCCTCCCACCATGTGCCCAGAGCAGCATTCCTGCACCCACACCCGGAGCGGAGTGCCTGGGTTGGGGGTGGAGCATCCCCTTCCCCAGCCCTGGCTGGCTGCAGAACCCTGAAGGGCTGGGCTGTTGGCCCCAGGAAAACAGCCGATGCCCTGGGGAGGCAGGTCTCTGCAGAGCCACCTCCTCTCCAAACCCAGGTTAATCCCTTAAAAGGAATGCTTCATGAGCTATGTAATTTGGCTCAGTTGGGTGGCTTTTTCCCTGAATGCCAGAGCTGATATTACCCTGTGCCTCTACCATGGGGACAGGAGGGTGAGTAGGCACAGGGAGGGGTCTGAGGGGTCGAGGTCCTGTGCCCAGGGGCCAGGGCAATGCCCTCTGAGGTCTTTAGCAGAACTGGAGCCTCCCAACCCTCAAGCTTGGGCCTTGAGATGGGTGCTCTTTGGGGCAAATGCAGTGAACCTTGGGTGCCAGCCCTTTGGGGGCCCTGACTGCCGGGGCTCTGCCCGAGGAGTCTCAGCTGGCTCACCACCTCTGCGAAGATCTGTTAGCTCAAGTCCCTCTCCGTCTCCTTGTAAAGGCCACGAGGGCCCAGGTGGAAGTACTTAGCAGTTAAGAGTATGCAATCTGGAGCCAAATTCCTGCGTTTGAATCCTGGCTCCACCTCTGACCAGCTGTGTAATGTCAGGCAAAGTATCGAACCTCTCTGTGCCTCAGTACACATCAGTGTAACGGGCTTGTCATACTCAAGTAAGATAATTTTTGAAACTCACTTATAAAGCACTTTCCATCTACCAGGTACGTTCTGTTTATTAAATTAAAAACAACATAAATGGGTCCGGCCCTTGATGCTCTTGAACCCAGTTAGCCCTTTCCAGGCAGGAGCCCGAAAAGAGGGAGGGAGAGGCCCTGCTGGTGGGAGGGATGGAGGGACTTCATGGGTAGGGGTGCAGCATAGAGATGTGTGGGCACGGGGATGAGATGCCTTAACCAGCGCAGGGGTGGGGCTCTAGGCAGAGAAGGGAAAGGCAGGGGCCCTGCAGCTTCACAACCCTTTCTGTCTCTGAGGCGTGGAGAGAAATCAGAGCACCGAGGTGGAGGAGCAGGGTTATTGGCAAAGACCGCCAGGAGGTGGCAAGAGGCTCTGGAGCAGTGTTGGTTCTCCCACGCGCAGGCTGTGTTTCCTGGGGCAAACCACTTACCTCTCTGTAGCTCATTTACCTCCTGCTCTGAGGGTGGCCTGAGCTCATGCCAGTGGAAAGACTGGTACAGAGGAGGGGGATGAGCAGAAGCAGGAGAGGACATGGAGGGAGGCAGGGAGAGGCAAGGTCCCGTCCCATCCCGCAGAGGCAGCTGGGTTCTCTCACCTTTGCATGCACATGAGAGAGGGGATGATGAGACAGACTGCCAGCCCTCAGTCTAAGCGGGCTGTCTGGAAGGAACCCAAGAGGGGTGGTGAGATGCCTGGAGACAGATGGATGGGCACGTCTTCCTCCAGGCCTCTGTGACCTCCGGAAGTCACTGGAGCCACCGCCTGCCTGCACGCAGGAAGACACAAACCAGCCCTTCCTGGCCAAGGACCCTGAGGCTCCCTGGGCAAAGCCAACCTCCGACTGAAGGCCGGGGATCTGAAAAGGCCCCCTTGCCTGAGGAATAGGACCTGCATGTCCAGGGACACCACCCTGTATGCTCACCTGACTGTAGTCAGGGCCCACGGGTTGGGGACCTGGGCTGCTCAGTTCCCTACAAAAAACATCTCTCTCCCACCCTGGTCTAGGCCGCCCAGTACCATGGAGTTGAGTCACAGTGAGTTCTGTGCTTCTGAGCCTCAGTTTCCTCATCTGCACAGTGGAAGGCATGTAGACAAGGTGTTTGCTCCCTGAGCCCCTCCTAGAACTGCCACTGTGTGATCTAAGAGCAGGGGGGTCAGTCGGAATGGGGAAGGAGGTGAATGAGAGGTGACTGCTTAGCAGCCCTGGGAAGATGGTGACATTAACCTGGCACCTCCTTGAGCCTTTGTTCTGAGAGGGAGGAGCTTCTCTGCAGGGAAGGTCTTGGGTGGAAGTTCAGTTCCATCCCCAGCTGCTGAGACAACAGGAAGCTCCTCCAAGGGCAGCAGGGGAGGGGGCTGCCCCAGGTCCCCCACAACCAAAATTCCCTCTGGCAGGACTGGCGGCCAAATGCGCTCCATCTCCCAGCAGACTAGTGCTGCAGCACAGGGGGCTGAGGTTAGACTATAGGAAAGACTTCCTAGGGTAAAGGGTTTTTGTGCTGCAGCATAGGGGGCTGAGGTTAGACCATAGGAAAGACTTCCTGGTGTAAAGGATTTTTGTGCTGCTTATGGGTGGAGAAAGGAGCCTCACATCTCCGCTCTCACCCCACCCTCAGTGTAAACACGGGCTTCTGCTTGTCAAAACGGAGCAAAGGTGGGGCAAGGAGATGCCTCCCCCCAACAAACTCTCTCGTACACACGCGTGAGACAGAAACCCTCTTGACTTCCATCCCTACTAAACCTGTTTGGCTGCGACTACAGCAGACTATAAGCTTAGGTCAGCTTCAAGCAGAACTTACCGGTACAATGGGAGTGAGCAGGGGAATGACAGCCCACAAAGGCCATCAGGCAATACTCCTGCTGGCTCTGGCACTGGGAATGCCAGGGGGGCTTCCCAAGGGCATCAGAATGTCTCAGGGAAACATGGGGGTGTGGGCAGGACAGAGAAAGAGGAAGGAGGGCCCACCTGGCACAAAATTCAGGAGGAACAGGGAACCCTGAAGGTCCAGAGTAGGCAGCCACCGTCGGATGGGCTTGTCTGGAACACTTGGCCACCAAGTTGCTGTGTGACACTGGACAAGTCACTTGACTGCCCTGGGCCCCCATCTCCTCCTCTGTAAATGAAGAGTACACACCAGCTGATCCAAAAGGCTCCTGGCTGTGATTGTGGTTCTCAAATTACAATTCTGGGGGCTGCTGCCAACACTCGCCTATGGCCATCGGGACATCACTGGCTGGTCATCACAACGCCCTCGTGACGACCACCCACGCTGTCCAGAAGCCAAGCCCCAACCATCCTTCCTGCATCAGTGGCCTGTCCCTGTCCTGGGAACCGAGGCGTAGGGAGCCCAAGAAGGGAGCAGACGGCTGTCAGTCTAACAGGGAGGGTGGTAGGTCCGGACAAGTGAGGAGCAGATCAGCTGAGGGCCTCATACTGCAGGGAACAGGGGAGGCTTTTTGCAGGAGGGGACCTGGGGGCACATCTGGGGAGGGACTAGGACGGTGGAAAGGGTAGTACCCAAGCGAGGTCTGGCTGGAGAGGACGGGGGGCAGGGAGGGGAAGAGGCAGGGGGAGCCCCAGGCTGGCTGGACTGGGCGGAGGGAAGAAGGGACTCAGGAGGGACGCTGACAGCCTGCTGGTGGCTGGAGGTGAGCTGAGGACCATGGGAGCCCACGCAGCTTTCGAAGCAGGAGAGCATGAAGGAGGCAGGGTGTGAGAGGAGCCGCCTCAAGGCAAAACTGGCCTAACTAGAGGCAGAAGCCAATGAAGAAGGGCAGGTAGGTCCCAGGGCCCACAGTGACCCCAGCAGCAGACAGGAGGCCTAGGTTACAGTCATGAAAAGATTTTAAACCCAAATTCACTGGGGTCCACACCTGGCTCTACCACTTGCTAATGTGTGACCTTGGGCAAGTTCATTACCACTCTGTGCCTTGTTTCCTCATCGGTACTGTGCAGCTCGTAACAATAGCCCACTGGGTGCTTGTGGGGATTTAACGAGTTAAACATGGCAAACCTTAGAACAGCCCTGCTCCCCAGAAGGAGCCACATACTTGTTTGCTATTATTTCTGTTCTAAAGCACACCCCAGGCTTTTCTCCCAACAGCCCACGGCGGTAGGCAGGGCAGGTGATCTTATGCCCAACTTCTAGCTGAGGAAACTGAGGCTGGGCAAGGCTACAAGTCCACAGTTGCTGGGAGGATTAGCATTTAAGTACTAACCAGGCCCTACCCTACGTTTCCAAAGCACGATGAGACCAGGCTTGTCAAGTGGAGTGGCAGATGGGCTTCTGACACCAGGGTTCCCTGGGGTCTCCCACCCAAGCCGCAGGTGGTCACAAAGAGCCTGTCACGTTCATACCCTCGCTCCCTCTTCCCTCATCCAGCTGGGCCTGCTCCTCCCCTCGGAACCCTGCGCTCGCTGACTCCACCTCTCGATTCCCTCCTTATCTCACCATCTGACGTGTGAACGATCAGTAGTCTGAGATGCCATCTGAGGTGCTGAGATGAGCTGCCACTTCCCAGGGGAGCCCCAGTCGGGGTGCAGGGGCTGGCCTGGGGCCTCGGGGCCTGCCCCTGGCCCTCTCACCGAAGCCCTCCTGCTCTGCCAGGTGCAGGCCCTGGAGCAGCGGAACCAGCTGCTGGAGACCCGCTGGAGCTTCCTGCAGGGCCAGGGCTCCGCCGCCTTTGACCTCGGGCACGTCTACGAGACGTACGAGGGCCGGCTGCAGGAGGAACTGCGCAGAGTGAGCCAGGAGCGGGGACAGCTGGAGGCCAACCTGCTGCAGGTGCTGGAGAAAGTGGAGGAGTTTCGAATCAGGTAGAGTGCACCCCGGGGGCTGTGGGCAGGGGCCGTGGGTGAGGACCAAGCTCCACTCAGGTACAAGGTCCCGGGCACTCAAGCCAGAAAAAGGGGAAACTTCTTTAAGGAACATTTCCTTACTCCAGACATACTTGTTGAGGACCTACTCTGTCTCAGGCGGTATTCTGAACTTTGAGGGGATATGGTAGTGAATCCACAGTTCCCCCACCCCCAAGTAGTGATGTCTGACAGCTAAGCCCTGTGCGTGGCGGCCCCCGGGCCCTCCTCCTGTGTCCATCAACACTCTTGCTCTCATCCAAACGCCCCACTGGCGATGAGAAATTCTGTCACCAGCCAGAGCAGCAGATAGCTCCTGCTTTGGGTATGGCTGGGATTCCTATCGCCACTGGGCTGGAAGGGAAGGGAGCAGGTGCAGGCAGAAGGCAGAAGCAATGGCTTTGATAGAATCAAGAAGCTGTTCTCCACAGGTAGTTCGAGGGGGATCCAGAGAGAGGAGGAAAATGCAGCCCCAGCCTGCAATACGCTTTTACAACTTTGGGGGACACACTGGCAGGCAGTACAGCCTTCATCCCACCCCAGCTCTGTGACCTCGGTCAAGTTGTTCAACATGTGAGTCTCAGTTTCCCCCTGTGCAGAGCAGGAAGGATGATGGCTGATACCAACGAGGGCTGGTATGAGAGGGAGTCAGGACCTCAGTAAGGCCGTAGATGGCCCCTCTTCCGTCCCCTGGGGGGCTGGGGGGCTGTCCACACAGTGCCATCCCTGACGCCGGCTCGCCGAATGGGTTGGCCAGTCTAGAAAGGCAGACCACACACTTGGGTGGCTCAGAGGAGAGGTGACCCTCTGACCAGACAGTGGCCAGGGCTTCACAAACAAGGAGGCTGGGCAGAGCAGAAGCCTCCTCGGGTCGGGTGTCCAGCCAGGGTGAGGGGCGGACAAGGTGTGGCTGAACCCCCCTCTCCACCTCCAGTGTCTGGGCCCTGCCTCAAGCCCTGCTGACCTGAGGTGAGGCCTGCTGTCTCCAGAATGTCTGGGCAGACTGTCCAGGGACCTGGGCTGGGGCTTAGCTTGCCCCTCGCCTCTCTGCATAACCTCCTCTGTCCAGGCCACATTCAGAAGGATGGTCACACGGGACGCTCCTCACTCTGGGGCCTCAGTTTCCTCATCTGTGGATCTGCCTGGAACTTTCCAACCAACAGGCATGATCCCAGCCCTGGCCTTGACTGGTCCTTATGGCTGGGCCTCTCCCTGGCCTGGGGCCACCTCTGCCTGAGCCCTCCTCCCAGGTCCTAGGGATGATTGCCCATTCTGACCGTAATGAGGGGAATTGTGCTAGCGCACCAGAATCTGGGACGTTAGCTGACATCTGGTAGGTCTTTGGCCCTCAGCAGATCAGAGAATGGCAGAGCTGGTGGGAGGCCTTGGAGTATACTTAGATGGGGAAGGAAACACAGGCCCCGAGAGAGCAGGGGCTTGTCCTCAGTCACATAGCCATGCGTGCTAAAACCCATCCCTACCCTATGTCATCCAGGGTGAGAGGCTGCTCCCATGAGCCCAGCCAGATCACATCTGTGGAGATACTTTGTAACTGGAAGTTCTGTACAAACACTACTTGTTCTAATCTGGCTCAGCCCCCACATTTGGCCTGCTGCCTGGTTTCCGTCTGCCGCCTGATGTTACTGTTCAGGCTCAGGGCTTCTCTGCCTCTCTCTGGGTGGGGAACCCACCTGAGTTGGGAGAGCCAGGCCAGAGAGCTTCTGGGTCTGCAGGCCAGAGCCCGGGAAGCTGCAGCCTGGCTGCGCAAGCCGGGGGCCCCCAGGAGCCAGGAGACGCCAGGCCAAGCCCTGCCGGGGAGGGGTGTGCCCTGCCTCCACCAGGCTGATGAGATCAGCTTCACTCCTAGATATAAACAAGTTGGGTAGAGAGGGGGGTGTGGGTGTGACGAGCTGAGAAGGGCTGAGAATGGGTTTGGGAGCTGGTGGCTGGCAGAAGATGGGGGTGAAATGAAGGATATGGCATACATAAGCAAGTCTGTAGGGATGGAGACTTCCCAAATCTTTGATGTAGCTGGGACCCCAAGGACCAGCTAGCTAAGAAGCAGAAGCCCAGCTGGGGGAACAGTTTGCCGAAGGCCACGGCATGTGACCCCAGCACACGGCGAGCATTCGTGCGAGCTGTTCACTGCTTGACAGCATCTGGTGAGGGGTGACCTGGGGCTGAAACCCAGCAAGAAGGGAGGAGGGGGGGCTGCACAGAATGATAGGAAAGGCAGTAAGGGGTAGGAGGAGCTTGGCACCTCAAAGGGCCGACCGGACTGCTCTCCCCAGCGTCCTGCCCCCAGGTGGGCAGGACTCTATCCAGAGGGGAGGAGAGCAGGGGAGAGGTTTGCCCACCGGGCTTATGTGGGGAGGACCAGTCAATAAGGGTCTTCTCAGGTCGGGGCTCCTCGGATTGCAGAGGGAAGCCTGTTCCAGTCAGCCCAGCCCAGGGGCTGTGCGAAGGACGTACAGGGAGTATCTGTGCTCTCTCTGCAGTGAGGTCTCCCCGTTTCTCTTCGGAAATGCAGGAGGCCAAGGCAGAGGGCTGAGGGCCCGGGGCTGCTGTTGGAGAGAAGGGAGCTTAGGTGATAATAGAAGTTGGTTTAGTGGGTGCCACACACTGCTGTGAGCACTTCGTGTATTTACTTACTTCATCCTCACAACGTCACTGTTCTCATGAGTTAGGCACACACAAGTAGCTTATCCAAGGTCGCACCGCCAGTGAGCAAGGAAGCAAGACAAGCCCAGCCTGCCTGGCTCTGGGGCCCTTGCTTAACCAGCACACACACGAGCCTCCAGGCCCTTCTCTGGGCCTCCATTTCCTCGTCTGTGAAATGGGACCTGCAGAGGGGCCTCCCTGGCTAGGGGCTCTGAGGGTCACAGGAGAGGGTGCAGGTAAACCCTCTTGGGCCTTTTGCTCACCCTGGCGAGTCCTGGACCGCAGCACAGTCTCCCGAGCCCACCCCTCCTCTGCCACCATGACCTGCACCCTCCGCGCCCTCGAAGACTGTTGGAAGTCAAGGCGGCGGGCAGGAACGTGCACACAGCACACAGCTCCAGAGACCAAGTGCCCGGCAGGCTCTCGCCCCCTGGGTCTGCTGCCCTCAGCGCCTCAGGGAGGCAGGTGGAAAAGAAGGCCTTAGGGGCGGCAGGTCCGGCCAGCGGATGTGGGTGATGTGTGACGCTGCCCTGCTGTGAGGTCAGGGACTGGGGCAGGCGGGCGGCTGTAATTAGAGCAGCCAGTGATTCAGGTATTCCCTGGAGAGGAGGGAAGACAACAGGAAGCCACAGAACCTCACATCCGCTGAGGGGGTAGGAGGTGGCTGGCAGACACCCACCCGAGGAGCCAAGACAGACGTCTTGACTAGGGGAACGGGGTAAGATTGGCCCAGGGATCCCATCTCCCACCTAACAGTGTCTTTGTTCCAAACACAAGGTGGACTTGAGCAAAGGAGGTGGCAAATCTGAGCAGAGAGGGGCCACCTTAGTTGAGTACTGAGTGTGCTTGTCTGTCATTGCATCAGGGGTGGACAAGGTCAGCCCTGCACACACACACACGCACAGGCACACGGGCACAGCCCTGACAGACCAAGAGTTCAAGGAAGGAGGGGTGAAATTACCCGAAACCACACTGGGGGTTGTCTGACTGTAAAGTCCACATTCTTCCTGTCCACCCTCTGGAGGAAACACGATAAAATGGTGTCCTACCATCTAGCAGAGGGGAGGGGTAGGGCTGCGAGGGGGCAGAGGTGGGGGAGGGAGAAGGGTGAGCAGGATGCTGCTCAGTGCAGACCTGACCAAAGGCAAAGCTTGTTTGAAACTGAGACTCCCAGGGGAGGAGCTAGGGAAAAGACGAGGGAGCAAAGTGTCCAGGGGAAAAGGCTACACAATCAGAAGAGACTTCCTGGGGGAGGTGAATGTGGAGCAGAGCCAGCAAGGGACAGACACCAGGAGAGGACTGACTGGTCGTCAGGAAAGAGAAGGGGTTTACCTGCTTCTCCAGAGCCAACACTAAGGTGTCACCGGGGAACGGGGATGTGTCCTAGAAGAGGAGGGGCCCATGCACCTAAAGAAAGGACTGTTCCTTTCTAATTGTCACGAGGCACCAGATGAGACAGCAGAAGCCCTACGCCCAGCCCTGGGAGGGTTAACGCAACCGCAAGCTGCCACCTCATCCAGCTGAGCAGCCTCTGTCTCTCTCTCTGTCTCTCTGTCTGTCTCCCTATCTCTCTTTGTCTCTCTGTCTGTCTGT
Organism: Molossus molossus; assembly: GCF_014108415.1. Lineage (NCBI taxonomy): Eukaryota > Metazoa > Chordata > Mammalia > Chiroptera > Molossidae > Molossus > Molossus molossus. Next base: position 78,668,547 of record NW_023425345.1, read on the forward strand.
CTCTCTGTTTCTGTCTGTCTGTTTCTCTGTCTCTATATCTCTCTGTCTCTCTATCTCTGTCTTTGTCTCTCTGTCTCTGTCTCTATCTCTCTCTGTCTCTGTCTCTCTGCCTCTATCTCCCTCTGTCTCTCTCTGTCTCCCTATCTCTCTTTGTCTCTCTGTCTGTCTCTCTGTTTCTGTCTGTCTGTCTCTCTGTCTCTATATCTCTCTGTCTCTCTATCTCTGTCTTTGTCTCTCTGTCTCTATCTCTCTCTGTCTCTGTCTCTCTGCCTCTATCTCCCTCTGTCTCTCTCTCTGTCTCCCTATCTCTCTTTGTCTCTCTGTCTCTGTATCTCTGTCTTTGTCTGTCTCTCTGTCTCTGCCTCTATCTCTTTCTGTCTCTATCTCTCTGTCTGTCTCTCTGTCTCTCTGTCCCTCTGTCTCTCCCACCCTCCTCACCTCCCAGGTATGAAGATGAGATCTCCAAGCGCACAGACATGGAGTTTACCTTCGTCCAGCTGAAGAAGGTAGCTTTCCCAGCCTGCCCCAGGGGCTCCTTCCTCGTGGACCCTCTGCCTGCTGCCCTCAGAATCCCCAAACGAACCCCTCAGAGGCTTGAGTCTCAGAACCACAGATAGATACCCGTCCCCCCTGCTCCTCCTTCCAGGCTCTGAGCCAGGTCTCCTCTGGGAACCACCCCATCTCACCCGGGAAGCTAAGCTCCCCGCCCAACCCTGCCCTGGGACCCCTCAGCTCCCTCTCCCATCACTCACCCCTGCTCCCACCCAGGACCTGGACACAGAGTGTCTTCGACGGACCGAACTGGAAACCAAGTTGAAAAGCCTGCAGAGCTTCGTGGAGCTGATGAGAACTGTCTACGAGCAGGTGAGCACACAGGGCCACGAGCTGGCTGGTCCGTGGCGGAGGGGCGCAGGGCAGGGAAGACGTCCAGTGGGACGTGGAACCTTCACAATCACCCACGGTTTCTGGCCACAATTGTAACGAATTCCTAAACCCCTCTTGCACTGCTGTCAGTGATCCAGCTTGTCCCTCGTCGCTTATTCCATGGAGCGTGGGCAGGATGGCTGGCCAAAGGCCTCTCGGGGAGAACCGTGCCTCTGTTGTGCTGATTGCTGAGGGCACAGGGGACCAGATGCATCTGGACATGGGTCTGGAGGGGGCCTCAGAGCAGGGGACCAGGGACCTGAGCACCCATCTGACTGAACAATCTATTCCCACAGACTAAGTTGCAGGTGCCACAGTCCCAGCTCTGACAGTCACCCATTTCACCCTGCCCTGTTTTAAACCAAGGCAGGGCAGACCTGTAGTCAGATTCTCTGGTTCCCAGACCATACTAGCTTCTACCAAACAAAAACGACCCAGTGAATGCAGACAGAGGAGCCTCCAGACACACTGACGTGTGTCCCTCCATCCTCAGCTGAGCCTGGGGAACGCTGGCCCAGCAGGCCTAGCACACTGCAGGGCCGCCAGCAGGTGGGCCCGCTGCCAGCTCTGGATGCCGCCCTCCACTCCACTCTGCCCCTGCACGTCCTCCGGGATATGCGTTCTCTTCTCCACACCTGCTGTTTCAGGGGCGAGGAGTTAGAGGGGCGATGCTTCAATTCAGCTATGAGCAGGCAGCACCATTGTTGGGATGACAGGACTTGGCAGCCTAAGTACTGCCAGCAACTGGTGCCAAGCTATGGCCACACAGCCAAGGGCAGGGCAGGGATCGAAGTCACCAATGTGATAAAAAATAAATTAAAAAAAAGCTAAGATGCCCTAGGGGCTGCTGGCCCCAACTTCATGGCCTCATCCTGTGGAGAGGGAGATTGGGCGTACGGCTGACATGGGCCGAACGTCCCTCCAGCAGGCTCAGCCCCTGCATTGCTTCCATAAGCCTCAGGCCTGTTTGTGGCCATGGGAGGTGCAGAGCAGAGAACACCACAGCCCTTGGGAACAGGGGGGAGGAGGCCTCCCAGGCCAACCACCCACATCAGCCCCCTGAAGAGCTTCATGTCCCTGGCAGAATCCTCCACAGCCAGGCCAAGCCCTGTATGAGTGACCAGGGGTGCCACTGATTGACTGGAGAATGGGGTTAGGGGTACAGCCTAGGCAGACGTTAGCGAGATCAGTGTTTTCAGATCCGCCCTCCGCTCTGCTCTGCCCAGAGCCCAAGCGAAGCCAGTTCAGAGGTCCCCCGGTGTGGACTATACCTCGGACGCCAGGCCTCAGTCACAGCCCCAGAGCATCCTGGCTCCTGCTCCACTTAGACTCTGTAGCCCTTGGACCCCAACTCGGACTCTGCCTTTTTTACCATTTCTTTGACTTTGAACAAGTTATTTGTCCATTCTGTGCCTCAGTTTTCTCATCTATAAAAATGGAGAAAGTTACAGTACCAGGCTCACGGGGCTGTGATGAGGACTAAATCCATTCATCCAGCTACCTAGCAGGGCTCACTGCATGCCTGCCAGGTGCCCAGCACAGCGGCTGGGTGGGACGCCAGCGTCCCTGCTCTCGGGGCACAGCTCAGCTAAGAGGGACGGGCAATCGCGCCGAAACTAGCATCTGAGGATCAGATTGGAGGTGAGACATGTTGGGCTGCAAAAAACCGGGGATGCCGTCATGCTAGAGGGAGGGAAAGTAGAGCTCTCGAGGCCAAGGGTGTCTCAGAGGCGGTGCAGGTGAAGGCCCACTCCGGGGAGCTCAGCTCAGTGTAGGTTTGAGGAGGCGCAAGCAGCAGGAAGAGCTGCGAAGGAGCCTCAGGCAGGAGTGAGTTTGCTGATGACGGGAAGGAAGCAGCAGCTGGGGCTGGGGCAGAGCGACAGGGGCCAGACCACGGCGGGCCTTGACCCTGAGCCGGGCTCTGGGCCTTATTCTAAGTGTGCCGGTGGCCCTGGGGAGGGTGCTGCGGAGGGGAGAGGGGCGTGCTTGGGCTCTGGAGGGGTGTACAGTGCTCTGGAGAGGGGCTGCAGCCAGCAGTCACCGAGACTTCAGGAGACAGCAAGGTGCAAGCTGGTGCCGGGACAAGACGTCTGCGTTTCTGTCCCTGCACCACCGCCGGCTGAGGCAAAACTGACTCTGCTAAAAAGATTCCCCACACCGTGAGTCTCCACGCCAGCACTATTAGAAATCTAATGTGAGCCACATATAGCATGTATTTTTTTAAATATTTTTTTCTTTATTTCAGAGAGAGAGAAAAGGAGAGAGAGATAGAGACATCAATGAGAGAGAACATCAGTGGCTGCCTCTACATTCCCCCACTGGGGATCAGGCCCACAACCTGGGCATGTGCCCTGACCGAGAATCAAAGCAGGGACCTCTTGGTGTGTGGGTCGACGCTCAACCAGTTAGCCACACCCACCGGGCTTAAGTCATCTTATACATATTACTTAATTTCATAATATTATCATGTTAAGTTTTCTAGTAGCCACACTATTTTAATAAAAAAAACTGGAAAAATTAATTTTAATAATACATTTAACTTAATGTATCCAAAATATGATTATTCAACATGCGATCAATATTAAAATATTAATGGGCTATTTTATATATTCTTTCTCATACTAAGTCTTCAGAATCCTATGTGTATTTTACACTTATAGCTCATCTTGGTTCTGACTAGCCACATTTCAAGGCTCACGACTACACATGGGTAGTGGCCACCACATCAGACAGGCAGGTCTAAGCAAAGGAAGGTGCAGCCATGGCCACCTCAGGTAGAAGAAACACACGGCAGATGTGAGTAGCCCCAGGAGGGCTGGACATACTGGTTTTACCATTGGAGCAGACAGCAAGTCAGCAAAGCACGAACTACTCATGTGTCCCAGGACACAGCCCTCTCGTCTCCCCAACACACACTCGCACACACACACACACACACACACACACACACACGCAGGGATAAGGCCTGAAAGCCTTTCCCAGGAGCCAAAGGCCACAGACTGCTCGGGGCCTCATCTACACACTGCAGCCTCCTGGGCAATCCCCCTGCCCCTCGCCTCCAGCAACACAGGCTGACGGAGGCTCACATGTCCCCTCAGCTTCCAAAGTGCATTGCAGATCTGAACACCACGGCCCCACCCATGAATTCTGGTGCCAGGGAGATTAGCTGAATCCGAGGACCACCCCTGCAGCCAGGCACACCTCCTAGGATGCAGAGTGCTGCAAAGAGAGCCTGCTGAGTCCAGGCTGCTTGGTGCCTGCCCCCGGGGCACCGCAGAGAGTCTGCTCCAGGAGCAGGCTGCTCTGCCCTGGACATTACCCCTGGCACCATCACCTTCACAGCTTAGGGAAGTAGCCCTAGCTACTGTTTATTGAGGGCCTTCTGTACCCCAGCACCTGTAAGTGCTTTCCACATATAATCTCATTTAATCCTCACAACTCTATGAGGTAGGGATAATGATTAAGGGACCCTGGTTGTTAGAGCAGCTTGGATTTGAATCCTGGCTCAGTAATTACATGAACTTAAGCAGGTTCTTTTCTCTCTCCATGCCTCAGTCTCCCCATCTGTAAAATAGGGAGAATAATAGCACTTAGCTCACTGGCCTGTTGTGAAGATTCATTTTGTTACTATATCCCAAAGCCCTTAGAACAATGTCTGGCACATGAGAAGTATTTGTAAACATTAGCTATTTTCAGTTCTATAATTATGCCCATTTTACAGATGGAAAAACCAAGGCTCAGAGAGGTTTAAAAACTTGCCCAGGGTTACCCAGCTTATACGTGGTGGTGGTATTCAGAGCCTACTGCCATTGCTACATTTTACTGTGCAGCACTAAGTGACCCTTCAGAGTCACCGTCTACCCATGTAGCAGCCTCCTCAGCCACGTGGGTGACCACCCTCCTCGGGCTCGGGCTCCCTAGAGAAGCTCTAAACTGTACTTCAGCTTAATTCTTCCCAGCTTGGAGGTGCACATCCCTCCTGGGGGCCCATTCCATAGCGGCGCCTCCACACCATACAGGCAGCATTGTTCTACCCTTTGCACCCCATGGGGCTGGCGTGTCCGAACAGGTCTGCAGATGTTCTAAGCGCTCCATTTCCTGCTTCTGTTTACCAAGCTCCTGCATACCCTGCCTCTGTCCAGGAAGGAGCTGAGGCTGCTCTAGCATCTGTGTTTTGCCAATCCTTTCATCCTGGGGGAAGCCCTCCTACGGGGTATTCTGACGGTGCCCTGGCCTGCTCCTGAACCGAAACGAAGGTCAACTTCAGCCTGAGCCAGAAGTGCTAATAGAAGGTTTTATCTAGAACTCTGCGTGCCCACTGTCCCCCCACAAATAGGGGCCGAGGAACCCCAAAGCTGCATCTCTGAAACCACCCCCAATCCAGCAGCCCTGGCAGATGTTGGTTCCGTGTGGGAAATGTCAGTCAGGGGCGGCATAACCTTGTTCTGTCCTGGGCCGGGCCCTCCCTTGCTTTTGCCCAATGATCTCTGTTCACTGGAAGATCAACTAAATCCCATCAGAAGACCCCAAGGGGCAGCTGACCACTAGGCTCAGGGTCCTGCCAACTTCAAGGTAGAAACAGGAGGCCCCCAGAGAGGCTGCAGGATGCCTGCCACTGCCCAAGCTTCCTTCTCCAGGAGCTGATCCTTGTCAGCAGGGATGCTAGTGGGTGGGTTGGGCAGTGAGCAGCCAGTGGACCGGTGGCCTTCCTCAGCTGGCTTGCTCAGCTGCTCATGTGGCGCTAGCTGAACCCCAAGGCCCTGCAGTCTACAGCTCCGGGGTGCACGCTGCAGGTCAGGAGTACCCACCTCAGCAGGTACAGAGTCCAGAGGCTCAACCACAACCTCTCTGACCATGAAGACAGAGGAAGGGTCAGGAGGGGGCCCAAGTCAGGAAACAGGGTCAGAATTTGGTCATGAGGCCAAAGCTAAGCCTGGATCCGAGCAGGCCTCCAGATCCAACTGCCAGTTTTCAGAAAGGCAGGGGCAGAGGAGCCTGCGAGACAGCAGCACACAGAGCAGCCAGTGGAAGGCAGACGCGGGGCTACAAGGCCAGCAACCAGCGTTTCCTATTGTAAACTCCAGCAAGGAAAATGACAGAGAGAGATGGCGGGGCTATCTGTGTGTAGAGCCGGAGAGACTTAGAAACACGTGGACCGATCGTGGCGCGTGCACTTTGTTTGGATCCTGATTCAAACAAGTTAAAATATATACAGGTATGTGTCAGAAAAGAGAGATCCCTGACCAAAATTTGATGACTGAAGTAGGGGTCAAGGATGGACTGTGAATGCCAGTAGCAGTAACTGTACATCTGCACCCGGCACCCTCCCTCCTCCAGGAGAGCTTCCCCCCACCTCCCGGGGTGCCTGCCCCCTCCCTGCCTCTAGGAGGCCTCGGCCCCCTGACTCTCTCTGTGCGATGCTGGCCTCCTCCTCTGACCAGGTGCTGGCAGCTCCTTAGCACATCCAGGGAAAGCAGCCCAGGGCCAAGGTGGTGACACCTTGCAGCCCTTAGGAAGACCTCTGTCCCCACCTGCCTCTCGACACACCCCTGAGCATTCAGGCCACGGGCTGTCAGGTGTGCCAGAAAGAGCCAGGCTGGGGCTAGAAGCACAGAGGCTCAGCTGCTGCCCCCGAAGGGAGCTTCACAAGAGCAGCAAAGGGCTCTGCGTTCGCAGTGTTTCCGTAACCTCTCTGAGCCGCATTTCCGTCCTGTCCGTGATCCGGGGGCAATACCCGTGCAAGCCCGAGAGGGTGAAAGGTGAGGCCGCCCGAGAGCACTGGGCACAGCCGGGCCTGCACACGCCTGGCCAGTGGGAGGGCCTCCACTTCGGGGCTCGGAGGATGCAGCCTGGCATTTCCTGAGCAGAGGACAGAGAGGAGGGACAAGGAAGGATCCTGAAGGACAAGGACAAGAGGAAAATATTGAGGCTGTTGCTGGACAAGCCCCTTAGCTGGATGGGGAGAGGCAGCAAGTTTCAGGGTGACCCCGACGTCACCTGGCCTCAGCCTCTGGCAGGGGTGGGGAGTGTAGGCTTATCAGCCTCTAGCCCTGCTCCTGCCCCTTCTCATTCATGAGCTTCCACCCCAACATTTATTCAACTAACTGAGACGCTTCCTTGCCAGATGGGGGGCCCTGGAGATGAAATGGCTCTGCCAGACCCTCAAGGAGCCCCCCATCTAGCCCACCCTCCACTTACCTTGGGGATAGAGGGACTATGGTGCCCCACAGCAGCCCTGAACCCCCACATCTATGCCCGACCAGGAGTTAAAAGACCTGGCAGCACAAGTGAAGGACGTGTCAGTGACCGTGGACATGGACAGAAAATGCCACATCGACCTGAGCGGCATTGTGGAGGAGGTGAAGGCCCAGTATGATGCCATCGCCGCTCGCAGCCTGGAGGAGGCTGAGGTGTACTCCCGGAGGCAGGTACGTGGCTGAGCGTGCAGGTGCAGGTGGGGAGAGGCAGCCTGGTGACGCACTAGTGTGGCTGAGGTCACCTCAGGTGTGTGCAGAGACTCGGGAAAGGGGAATAGGAAGCACAGGTGCAGGAGACCACAGCAGTTGGTTCACAGACAGGCATGGAGAGGTAGAGCCCAGCGTGGAGGGTTAGAGCCCAGCGCGGAGAGCTAGAGCCCAGCGCGGAGGGTTAGAGCCCGGCGTGGAGGGGTAGAGCCCGGCGTAGAGAGGTAGAGCCCGGCGCGGAGAGGTAGAGCCCAGCGCGGAGGGTTAGAGCCCGGCGTGGAGAGGTAGAGCCCGGCGTAGAGAGGTAGAGCCCGGCGCGGAGAGGTAGAGCCGAGCGCGGAGAGGTAGAGCCCGGCGAGGAGAGGTAGAGCCCTGCGAGGAGAGGTAGAGCCCTGAGAGGAGAGGCAGAGCCCAGCGCGGAGAGGTAGAGCCCAGCGCGGAGAGGTAGAGCCGAGCGCGGAGAGGTAGAGCCCGGTGCGGAGAGGTAGAGCCCAGCGCGGAGAGGTAGAGCCCAGCGCGGAGAGGTAGAGCCGAGCGCGGAGAGGTAGAGCCCGGCGCGGAGAGGTATAGCCCGGCGCGGAGAGGTAGAGCCCGGCGAGGAGAGGTATAGCCCAGCGCAGAGAGGTAGAGCCCGGCGAGGAGAGGTAGAGCCCGGCGAGGAGAGGTATAGCCCGGCGCGGAGAGGTAGAGCCCAGCGTGGAGGGTTAGAGCCCAACATGGAGAGGTAGAGCCCAGCATTGTGCTGGGCCCCAAGGGGTTTTGTGAGTCAGGAAAGCCCACAGTCTATACCTTCAGAGACCCAGGGTGGTTCTGCCACCAGCAATGCTAGGCCAGGAGTGGGCACAGCTTGTGGGCTCAGTCTAGGGCAGCCAGTAGGAGGACGTGGTGGGGCAGGAGAGGGGTAGGAGGGCAGTCTGGCCTGCAGTGGCGGCTGCAGTGGAGGGGCTGAGGGTGAGAGGAAAGGAGCAGCAAGATGTGAGGAACCGAGGGTCTGGGAGGGACAGGGAGCAGCCCCTGACCACCACCTCCGCTGCGCCCTCCAGCTGGAGGAGCGGGCTGCCTGCTCGGCTGAGTATGGGAACAGCCTCCAGATGAGCCGCAGTGAGATTGCCGACCTCAATGTGCGCATCCAGAAGCTCCGATCCCAGATCCTCTCCATCAAGAGCCACGTGAGTTCGGGAGACCCGCCTGGGGGTTGAACAGGAAGGAACACCGAGACACACGTCGTCGTCCCCCTCCTCCCTCTCTCTCTCTCTCACACACACACACACACTCACACAAGCTGAGTACATGTAAGAGGACATGACCTAAGTGAGCTGGGCAGGTCACTGAGCACCTCTGTGCCTCAATTTCCTTCCCTGTTCTCCTGAGATGGCTGTGAAAATCACATGAGCTTGGCCTGTGACAGTGCTCTGCAAACTGGCCAGAGCTCTGGGGATGTTAGAGAGCCCCCCACCACACACACCCAGAGCCCACCACCTCCTGCCAGCTATACAGAGAGAAGGGAGTGGAGTCCTCAGCCCCAGCTCCCAGCCAGGATGAGCCTTCAGAGCAAGTGCTGCCCTGTGAGAAGAGCTAAGACAGGCTCCTCTGGGGGCCTGCTATTCCCTGCTTAGGGGCCTCGGAAACTGTCTTCTCGGGTCTCTCTGAACTCCCTCTCACTGCAGTGCAACCCATTACCACACCCAGGAATGGATTGCTTAGCCCGCCCTCCCCCAGCCCCTCCCTGTTCACCGCATCAAGAGCAGAGTAGGCTCCTGGCCCTGGCCCACTATCTCCCTCCCTCCCACCCTGCTCACTGGCCCCTTCCCTCTGTCCTCCTGGCTGCAGTGCCTGAAACTGGAGGAGAACATCAAGGAGGCCGAGGAGCAGGGTGAGCTGGCCTTCCAGGATGCCAAGGCCAAGCTGGCCCAGCTGGAGGAGGCCCTGCAGCAGGCCAAGAAGGACATGGCGAGGCAGCTACGAGAGTACCAGGAGCTCATGAACACTAAGCTGGCCCTGGACATCGAGATCGCCACCTACCGAAAGCTGGTGGAGGGCGAGGAGAGCAGGTGAGAGGTGGGGACAGTGGGGTGGGGCTAGGGGAGAGGGAGAACGGAAGGACCAGCCCCATACAAAGCCAGCTTCTCCCTCCAGCAGGATACTGTGAGCATGGCAGTCCTGAGTTTATGTCCTGGCTCAGCCACTTACAAATTGAGATGTTGGCCCAGCTCCTTAAAGTCTCAGTTTTCCCATCTGGGAAATGGGCTGATCATAAACATGCTCCACCTGTGGTGAGGAGGAGGGTTCATATGATCCTGCATCCAAATGCCTGTCACAAATAAGTGCTCAGTAAATGTTAGCCATTTATTCAAGGGAGAGGGGACAGAGGCCCAGAGAGGACAAGCTGGCCAACCAGGGTCCCACAGCAGGGCAGCCCAGGGCTGGAAATAACAACCAAGAATTTCTCCCTACCTGTCAGTCCCCAGGCCCCAATCCCCGGAGAACATAAGCCACAGGCTTCTTTCTCATCCCATTTCCCTCCTTTCCCAGGATGGACTTGGCTTCGGCCGCCGTGGTCAGCACTGTGCAATCCAGATCCAGAACTGGTGAGTCCTTGCCCCATGGGGGGGGAGGGGAGCAGGGTCTGGGGGTCTTGACCCTAAAAGCATCATTTTAAGTGGCTCCCAAACCTCCAGCCCCTTCCCTCCCCCACCCTTTATGTTCCCTGTAGCTGCCTCCAAGTCCCACCTTGCAAGAGGCCCCTCTCGGAAGAAGAAGAACAGCAGAGGCCCCGTGATCAAAATCACTGAAATGTCAGAGAAGTTCCTCTTGCAGGAGTCAGAGGCCTCAGAATAAGGCAGCTGGACCCCAGGAGCCCCAGGTCTCTCCCCTGCAGCAGGAGAGACTTAAACTAGACTCAAGGAAGCAGCTTGGAGCCTCTAGGTTGGGAGGGGAGGCAAACCTGATTCTGAACTGAGAGGAGCTCAAAACAATAAGTGTTTTCCTGTGGGTACCAGGGGTGGAACAGGACTGTCACCAGCTTTTCAAAGTCACTCTACTCCACATCAGTATGTCACAGTCCCAGCTTTCCAACCTTCTGGTCAGAGGTTTCCTGCCTGGATAAACTGGAATTGGGGTCAGTTTTATCTCCAGCTCCTCACTCCTCGGAGACTCCTCCCCAACAGAAGGCACTGACCAAGGTCCCTTTGACCCTTTGCCCAACCCTTGCCCTAAACTACATCTCAAGCCTTGCCTCAACCTCCGCACCAAGGCTGGTGCCCTCATTCGCCCAGTCCCAGCCACGGACCAGCGATGGATGAGGACTGCTTAGCCTCCCCCACCCTCAGCCCGCATCTTGAGTTCCTGGCGGGGGGTTGGGGAGGGGCATGCTGGGGGCTGGGTGCCCCTGGCTTTCCTGCACTACCTGGGCTCCCCAGAGGCCTAACAGTATTAGGGGGTGAGAGAAGGAGGCTCCCTGGGCATTTGGGACCTGAGCCTGCACCTCTGAGATCCTCCCAGACATCTGTGCCCCTTCTCCCCTCCCGTGGGGTCCTCCCAGCAGGTCACAGTCAGAAATGGACAGGCTGCCCAAGCAGCTCCCAGCACCATCTCCAGAAGCCATTCTTGCCATAATCAACTCCCTGTGGGAAGGTTGGATGGCAGTTTGAGACCAGGTAGCGAATCCCTTCCCCTCCCTGCCATCCTGGGGTTCACCACCCTGCCTGGAACCTCAGCTCTCTGCACCCCTCACCACCACCACCCACCTCTGCCCAAGTGATTCCCAGCCTGAAACCGAACTTTGGTGTACCAGGCTCCTAGCCCCACCCCCTCCTGGCATGAAACCCTAGGCCCATTTCCCATGAATCCCTTCTCAGGGTATCTGTTCTCCCATCAGGCCAGACAGCCTGGCCCTGCCCTCCTCTGCATTCATCGAGGAGCCCAGGAACACCCCATACCTGTGGGGTTACAGCTCCTCCTTTTCTTCCCCCTCGGCCCTTCTCCCTCCGTTCCCCTGACTCCGGCGTGGCCATGACGAAGGCACAGTCCCGGAAGGTCTGGGAGCTTCTGAGCTCTTGAGGCCAGGCTGGGGAGCCCCAGTGACAACCAGACAGAAATTCTGCATCCAACAAGATTTGGGGCTGGAAGGAGCGCTCCTCTTTCTTCCTCTTGGTTCTTACCTTTGTAGATTGCAGGGGGATCTTGGCAGCCCTAGCCTCCTACTCCACAGGCCACCTCCTCTCTCTCCCCCTCTTCTTGCTACCTGCCCCTGGCCCTTCCTCTTCTAGCCTCAGTCTTTGACTCATTCATCTTCTTTTCCAGGAGGCTTTGGCTCCTCCTAGAGCTCAAGGTCCTCCAGGCCTATGGGGGGTGCTGAAGGGCTACTGACTCTCAGGCTAGAGGGAACTCAGACATACTCATCACTGAAGTCCCAAAGGGTGCTGATTACTGCTTTTTCTCGGCCTATTTATTGGTTTCCAAGGGAGCAAATCCTCAGTGGGGATACAAGATATATAAAATATATATATTATTTTCATAAGTTATGTGGCTTTTAACTTATTGCTTCCCTTCCTGTTTCTGCATAATCAGTGCTATGTACTATTTGAATAGATAACACATATCCTAGCCACCCCACTCGACTGGCTGACTACCTTGGGGCAAAGCCCCCTTCTCCCTGCCAAGGGACGAATAAAGTACTACGATTTGTTCATGGCTGAAGCTATGTGTCTGTTTTTATCTCCCCTCTTGGGGTTGGTCAGTCTCTGGTCAAACAGGTTGACCACAGGACTTTAGGGATTCTCCAATTATGAGGAAAGTTGGCCAGGGACCTAGTTACACCTTCAGACCAATGCCACTTGGACATGACAGGTCCCCTACCCCACCATCCTACAAGGAGACATTACCATTGTTGACCTACATTCCCAGTGCCTCCCGACATGTCCAGGCACCATGTGGCTGCCTTGGCACAGAAACAAGGAACTCCCCCAGTGGTGGCGGGTTCCCTCTCCAGCACAACTGTGGGGGTTGGCACAGCCCAGAATATATTCTGATGGGTACAGGCCTAACCTTGCCAAATCAAATTCTAGATCAACAAACAAGGATTGAGGACCTTCTCCAAGCCCAACCCTGCGCTAGGATACCTACGATTGTTCCCCACCCTTCCACCTCAGGAAGCTCACAGTCAGCTTGAGATAGCCATTCTGGACTTCCTAGCCAAGTGAAGACGGTCCGAGAAGACAGGGGCTTGTGCAGGGACCCCGGGATCAGAGCAGGCTTCTTGGGGGAAGTGGGGCTTTGAGTGAGTGTGAAGGAACTACACAGACTAAAGGAAGAATGGGTGTCTCAAAGACAGGAATCTGGGGGCAAAGCAGGGACTTTGAAGCACTGAGACCTCAGACATATGAGCCTCGATTTCTTCACCCGTCAGATGGAGCCTACACTTTCCTACGTGCCTAATAGGGCATTTGAGGACCTGACACTGGTTATGTTCATTCCTATAGGAGTAACACACCTCTTGTTTTCGGCCCTCTGAACAGCTCAACAAATGTAAAGGATTATCAGTGATGTTGTTATTGTTACTACAGCAGATATTATGGATTAGAGACAACTCACTGGCTGGAAGACCAAATACAGGCAAATGAGCCTCAGGCTGGTTCTCTCAAGACTCAGGAGAGACAGACAGATAAACCACATTCCCATCCTTGAGCCAAGATCAGCTCTCTACTTATTTTATTTTTGTTTTCTATTCTAATTTCTGAATTGTGAATTTGCAAATACTAAATTAAATTTCTGAATCTGAATCTGAATCTCATAGTCAAAAACATCTAACACATTGCCCTGGCTGGGTGGCTCATTTGGTTGGGACATCATCTCATACACCAAAAGTCTGCAGATTGGATTTCCGGTCATGGCACATGCCTGGGTCGCAGGTTCATCCCCAGTGGGGCATATATGGGAAACAGCCAATTGATGTTTCTCTCTCTCTCTCTCTCTCTCTCTCTCTCTCTCTCTCTCTCTCTCCCTCCCTCCCTCCCTCCCTTTTAAAATCAATAAAAACACATTAGGAAGGAAGGGAAACCACCACTTTCCTACCTAAACAAGGAAACTCTCCTGCCCCTCCCTGCTGGCAGACCCCGGACAGTTCTCTGGATCTGAGTCTGGTCCCTGCTCCTAGTGCAAGCTCCCTCTTTCTTCTTCCCACTCCTGCCCTCCGAGGAGAGTCCGTGAATACTTGGCCAAGGGTGCTACCCCTGCTCTGAGCACAACAATAAAAATAAGCCCCTGCCTGGGTTTGGGTTTTTCTTCTCCTTGCTCTCTGGTCCTGCTAACCACCTGTGAGATGGACAGAACAGGCATCATTAGCTGAGGCCCAGAGACGCCAAGCACTGTAACTTTGGTCACCCAGCAAGTAAGAAGAAGCATTTGGTTCCATGGAACCATATTTTGACCTGCGGACTGCCTGCCATAGGCCAAACCCAGAAGTAGGTAAAGGGGAGAATGAAGGCCCCACCTTCAAACAAAGGGTGGTGGGGTTGACCAGGTGCCCAGCCTGTGTCCCCCAGCTCAGCATGGAAGATCAGGGCTCAGAGGTCTTGGACCAAGACTGGCATGTCAGTGCCCTGGTGGATCCAGAGACAACTTCCTATAAGGGGTCTGGTGCCAGAGCCAAAGGCAGGCCCTTTGTGCTGGGAGGTGACTGCACAACCTCCCCGCCTGTCCCTTCTGCTGGTCTGTTTCAGCCTGAGGAAAAACAGAAGAAAAGTGGTCCCTGTGTTGGAGAAGCCCCAGATGCAGGGGTGGGGAACCTTTTTTCTGCCAAGGGCCATTTGGATATTTATCACATCATTTGAGGGCCATACAAAATTATCAACTTAAAAATTAGCCTGCTATATTTGGTCAGGCTAATGTGGGGAGGCGTGTAATGTTAGCTGGTGTCGATTTTGAGGGCCTTATATAGCCCACCCCTGTGAAGCAGGGGGAGCTAAGAGAAGACCCACAGAAATAGAGACAGAGAGAACCAGAGACACCTGGGTAGAGAGAGCTCAAGACTCAGCACAGGGAGCTGCAGATCGGCTGGGGAACTTTAGTCCAAGAGGACTTCCTGGAGGAGGGGAGGGAGGTGGCTTGGAAAGAGGGGTATTGGGACTGGCAAAGAAGGGAGTAGAAACGGCCTGGGGGAGGAGCAGGGAGCAGATTTGCTCAGCCTCCAGCCCAGACAGAGAAGAGGTACAAGTCACCAGACATGAGCTGAGGAAGCCCGAGTTGAGAATGAGGAACACTATGGGAGCACATGCCGTAATGTGTGATACTCCCTAAGCCCCAACCAGGACGTAACCAACTGTGTGCGGGACTGCGTCTCATTCACCTGGGCACCTAGTGTCTGGCAGGGTGCCAGCACACAGTTGGTGCTTACTAAATGCTGGACAGACAAATGAAGGAATGAGTGGCAGGTGACTGCAGCTACTGAGGGATGGAAGCTCCGCCCATCACGAAGGACTTCTTGAGCACCTGCTCTGTGCTGCAGCTGTGCTAGGCACAGTAGGGGAGGGAGGAGGAAATAAAGGGTGCAATGGGGTCCTTGCCCTCAAGGGGCTAGGGGCTTCTGGCTTCTGGCCAGGATCCTGCTCACCATCCTCTGTTGAGCTCAAGTCCCCTCTATTGGGGTCAGCAGCCACATGCTCTCTGTGTCCCCTCTTTGCAGCTGTTTCTTCATCTGTAAAACAAAGGTCTTAGATGAGTGCTCCTGCAGATCCCTTCTGTCCCCTCCCTGCTCGCCTCAGTTCCCTGGGCAACAAGCCCACTTGTTTCTAGCTGTGTGGTCTTGGGCAACCTCCAAGAGATGGACGACCTGCCTCACAGATCTGTTGTGAAGCTTTAAAGAGATGACGCACAATGTAAGAATTGAGCACAGTGTCTGGCACAGGCTAAGTGCTTAAATATAGCAGTAACAGCAAACGTGCGGATTGGGAGAGCCTCCCCTTATCCCAGTGCGGTGGTTACGAGAAGGACCACACCATCTGCCCAGCTCACCTACACCTGCCCCACCCAGTCCAGGATTAGAGAGGGCATGGAAAGTGGCCCAGCCCTCCCGTTCCCTGCAGAAGCTGAGGGCCCGCATTCCATTAGAGAAAGGTCAGTGCCAGGCCGGAGTGTGCCAGGCAAACACTGCCCTCTGCCAGCTGGGCCAGACCAGCACTTCTTAGGAGCCTGAGTCCGTGGAATTTCCCCTCGTCCGGGGAGGAGACTGGGCCATGTTTCCAAGCCCTAAACCCAGAACTCAGGTCCCCACACTCTCAGCTTGGATATCAGAACTATGTGCTCAAAGGCTCCCAGCCTGAACCCCCAGAGGCTGAGCCACAGGTGGAGACATCTCCCTGCTCCTCCCGGATTCCCGATTCCCGCAGGGGCAGGCTTAGCACCTTCCCTGAGGGGCTGTCACAGTCCACAGGCCTCAGAGAACCTGACCCCACCAGGAGTAGTCACCTCACCCCCCAGCTCCAGCTCCTCATCTGTCAGCTTACATGTCACCTCCTCAGAGAGACCTGCCCATCTAAAATCACCCCTACTGCCTCTGCACTACTTTTTATTTCCTACTTTGTCATTATCTGTCTGTGTTCTTCACAGCACGTGGCCCGGCCTCCTTTGTCTTGTTGATTTTTGCTTCTCTTGTGTTTCAGCTGATCCAGTCAGGAAAAGAGAACCCGGCTACATATCTCAAACCGAGGGGATTCCGTGCAAGGAACTGGCAGCGGGTGTTGAAAGCATAAAGAACAAAGCGGGGTGCTGAGGTGTTCTAAAGTCTAATAAGCACAGCGGGCAACCACCCTGAGCTGAGAGAGGGGCCTTACCCAAACCGGGAGCTCAGGCGAGGGCCCCAGGGGACTGGTTCTGGAACACGGGGGCCAGGGCTTGACTCTACGGGAAGAGTTGGGACTTGAAGACGAGGAGACTGTTCTGAGGAGGTGGCCAAGGCCCATGTGGGCTTCCACGTGTAACATCTGCAAATCCCCTGCAGAGACCCCTATTCAGAAGCAACAAACACCCCCCCAAAAGTAAACAAGTGGGACTGATACCATTAATAACCTAGCTATTATTAACAGGAAAGGAGTAAAGGGAAGACTAGATAGTACAGGCATGCCCTTTGTGTAGCTTTGCCAGGAAGCTGCAGTTAACACTCTCCAGGTCTATTCCCTGCAGATTGTAGGGGGAGAGACTGGGCAAAGGCAGGTTAGACACACGCCCAATAAAGTCTGGGTGATGTGGGAAGATGCTGGCCTGTCGGTCACACCTGAGAACAAGTCAGTGGCCAGAATAGGCGTGGCTACTGCAAGGGCTCAAAATCTGAGGAATTTAACTCCTAAACAAAGGAAGTTCCTTCTCTTGCCTCTTGGCTCTCTTGCTCTCTTGGGACCCCTACTGCAGTGGGGAGCCCTCCTCTGTGTTCACCCACGTGGCCTGCGGCCATGTGAACTCCATACAATGCACTGATGGACTGAATCTAGCCTGATGCTCTGCCAGACTCAACTCCACCACGGAACAAAAACCCTGGAACCCGGCCCTGTTTCTAGCTCTGCTAAAATCCCCGTCTTCCAACACTGGGCTAAGGGAAGTGAACTTCGGAACCCAAGGAAGAGAATCTCACACACACAAGAATCACTCATTCTCCCACACAAGTCTTAGACAATTCATTTTCTCAAGATCCCCACTCCCACTAATGACGGAGAAATTTGGCATCTAACTAAAAAGCATCTGCTGCAGCAAACCATCAAAAAATGAAAACCAGCCCTGGCCGGTTTGGCTCAGCAGTTGGATCACTGGCCTGCGGACCAGAGAGTCCTGGGTTCGGTTCCCACTAGGGGCACATACCAAAAAATAAATAAATAAATAAATAAAAATGAAAAACAACCTACTGGATGGAAGAAAATATTTGCAAAAATATATCTGATAAGGGATTAACATCCAAATTATATAAAGAACTCATAAAACTCAATAGCAAAAAGCCAAACAATCTAATTTACAAAATGAGCAGAGAAACTGAATAGACCTTGTTCCAAAGAAGATACATAGGTAGCCAACGGGTACATGAAAAGGTGCTCAGCATTACTAAGTATTAGGGAAATGCAAGGCAAAACCGCAGTATGATATCACTTCACACCTGTTCGAATGGCTATCATAACAAAGACAAGAGATGTGTTGGTGAGGATGTGGAAAGAAGGGAACCCTTGTGCATTGTCGGTGGGGATGTAAATTGGTGAAGCCACTATGGAAAACAGTATGGAGGTTCCTCAAAAAATTAAAAATAGAACTACCATATGATCCAGCAATTCCACTTCTGGGTAGTTATCTCAAGGAAACAAAATCACTATCCCTAAGAGATAACTGTGCTTCCGTGTAAATTGCAGCATTTATAATAGCCAAGACGTGGAACAGCCACGTGTCCACCTATGGATGCATGGATGAAAACGTGGTGAGATATATATACAATGGCGTATTATGCAGCCATAAGAAGGAAATCCTGCCATTTGCAACAACATGTTTGAGCCTTGAGGGTATTATGTTAAGTGAAATAAGTCAGACAGAGAAAGATAAATACTGTATGATCTCATATGTAGAAGTTAAAAAAACACACACACACACACACAGAACAGAGATGAGGGTGGTGGTGTAGGAAATGGGAAGGAAAGAAGAAAGAAATATAGGAAAAAAAAGAGGGAGGGAGGGAGGGGAAAAGAACATGTCCCCTCCTTTGACTGCTAGATTTTTTTATGTTTTTAATTTTTGTTGTTGTTGTTAATCCTCACCCAAGGATATTTTTTCCATTGATTTTTAGAGAGAATGGGAGGGACAGAGGGAGGAGGAAGGAAGGGAGGGAGGGAGGGAGGGAGGGAGGGAGGGAGGGAGGGAGGGAGGGAGGGAGAGACATCGATTGGTTGCCTCCCATAAATGCCCTAACCGGGCAGGGATTGAACCTGCAACCCACTGACGAGGAATCAAATCCATGACCCTTCAGTGCATGGGCCAATGCTATAACCACTGGGTTACACTGGCCAGGGCATGTTTTAAATTTTTTTCAAGGGGAGAAACCTGCCTCTCCTCATCCTAACTAAAGCATGGGATTCAGCCTTAGTTAGGTGGATGTTACCATAGCCACTCAACTTCTATCCCAAAGAGAGCAAAAAACAACCAGAATCCTGCCTTCTCCCCCCCCTTAGCGCCTAGTCTTCCTGCCCCTGCCTGTGTGGCTCGGCTGTAGCCTCTAAGTCACCTCCCTGTCATCAGCAACCTTCACCAAGATACGTTCCACCTCAGAGTCAGCACTCAGCATTCACTCAACAAATATTTATTTGCCTACAATGTGCCAGGTATGTTTCAGGCTCTGGGTGTACGGCGTGAACAAATCTGCCCAAATCCCCGATTACATGGAGTTCGGTTTTCAGGGGGAGACAGACAAGAAAGAAATGCATTGTCCAGGAGAAGTCAGCCAGATGGTGATAATAAAAGCTCTGGAGAAAAATAAAGGAGACGCGTGCATGGGGCAAGCCAGGGACAGCCTCACTGAGAAAGGAACATGTCATCAGAACTCAGGAGGCGGTGAAGAAGCAGCCAGTGGACGCTGGGGGCCGAGCATTCAAGCAAAGTCCAAAGGCCCGCAAGGAGGCCAGTGTGGCTGCAGCGGAGGGAAGAGGAGAAGTGGAGGAGGGGACTGGTCAGAGGTGGGCCCAGCCCGTGCCAGGTATCCGGGTCATTGCTGGACTCCCGCTTTGACTGAGATGGAGGGTGGGGGTGGAGAGTTATGGGATCTGACTTCTGTGGTGAGAAGCCGAGGGCCAGAGCAGAACATAAGATGTGGAATTTTCCCAGCCCCGCCTTTGACAACAGATAAAAGAAAAAGGGCCTTCTCTGTCAGTCTTTCATTTACCCCATAATTTCCATCTCAAGAATGGGGTGGGGGGGGGATAGTTTTCATTTCAGCAAGCCCTAGGACACCTCCCCTGCCACTGGAATGCAGACAACACTCCGTGTACCCCCAGTGCCTCCTGGAGGCTCTGCTGGCCCTTAGCAAGGCTCATTGAATACCGTTGTGGGAGAAACCAGAAACCGCGGGCTGACCGGTGAGGAGGCTCTGGTAGCTCACAGTCACCTCCATGGCCACTCTGTGTGCCAATGTCTATGCTTGTCCCCCAGCAGACATCACCCCCATTTCAGGAGAGGCTGAGTGACTTGCCTAGGGTCACCCCAAGGCCGAGCCGGACCAGACCTCACCTGTCTGCCTCCAGAGCCCTTGCCCCCTCTCCCCGGCACAAAGGCCCAGCACACCCGTCAGGCAGGGTGGTCCCTCCCACCTCCATCCAGCTCACCCGGAGCTCTCCAACAATAGCCCGGAATGCTCCCCACGAGGAGGGAACTGTCCTTTGATGCCTGTCTCTCTGAGGGTCTGTGAGTCTATTGGGGGGGGGGGGTGGAAATCAGTCCCCTGGAGGACAGGGCATATATCTGGCCCTCTGGGTGTCTGGCCCTCTGGGCGCAGAGTCCGTGCCCCCACTCCCACCCTCAGCTGCAGGTGGGTCTGTCTGTACCAGTGTTTCTGCGCCACCCTCCGGATTCCCATCCTGCCTGCCTGCAATGCTTCTTCCCGCCATCCGCGGACTCCGAGCGCCCCCTGCTGACCCTGCCCTGCCTGCACCTCCATGGCCCGCAGGAGCCGCAGAGCAGTGTAAAGAGGTGGTGCAAGAGGTAGTTCCTGACGCTGGAATTTGGCCTCAGCCCTTCTCCTCCACGTCCATGAACCCCAGAGGATTCCCATCTTGAGCTGCTCTCACCCGTCTATTTCCTCAGAGGATGATGGGGGATTGCTTGGCACACACAGATGTGGGACAGATGCGTCCTTGGGGCCCTGAAACTCTCCTGCAGGCTCCCTGGAGAAGCTCCCTGGAGGTGGAAGGCTGAGCCTTGGGAGAGGTGGCTAGAGAAGACGGGGGCAGGACCAGGGCTCTCTGGGCGAGTCCACAGTGGGTCCTCTGCCCCTGCTTGGGCCCTGAAGAAACCCAGGCCGGTCTCTGCCCCCAGCCTTGTTCCCTCTCATCCCATCGGCCTTTCTCATGTTCAAACCCCATCCCTGCCAATCCTAGCTCTCTCCAGGAGGCCCTTTCTCCAAATCCTCAGAAGCTCCAGTGCCATCTACAAGGCCATCCCACATTCCGCCATGGCACCGATTCATGTTCTGAGTCAGGACCCTGAGAAAGGGACAGAAGGTGGGGAGCCGTAGAGCCGGGTCAGCCTTTGGAGAGGACCATGCACAGGCACACAGCTATGTGCAGACATCTGTGCACACACATACACAGCATGTGCATATGTGCACACATGAATGCTGGTGCACTTGCAGGTGTGTATATGAAGACACACATACACGAATATGCACACGTGTACCCAATGTGTTTCACATGCTCACACATGAGCATTGGTACACACCTCCATTGGTGCACAGGTATCTACACCTACAAGCAGGCATCCCTAAGCAGATACAAACAAATGCAGGCCCACCATGAAAGCCCATATCTACACACAGCCAGCCGTCGATGCTCACATCACACACGTCATACACGTCACACATGTCACACATGTCCCCATGCCTGGGGTAAAGCCACTCCCTGGAGTCAGAGACCTCAGTTGGAATCCCAGCTTGGCTTTACCACTCACTTGCTCTATGACCATGGGTACATGCAACTTTTCAGAGCCTCAGTTTTCCTGTCTACAAAAGTGGGTAACCGGGGTGCCTGTTGGCGTGTCGGGATGAAAGGAGCTGAAGAGTGAAGCGGACTGGTACCTAGCAAGCACTCAGCAAGTGTCAGCAGGCAGAACCTCCACCCTCAGGCCTGCGTGTGACTGTCACTGAAGTAGAAAGAAAGGCTCCTGTTCGTGGTTTGAAGCAATGGGTCCCCTGAGCCTCAAGGCCCCAGCACAGGTACACACGTGCACGCACACGGTGGCGGCTTGGTGTGTTTCTGCTGTTTGCGCAGGCTGCTTAGCTACGCGCTGAGCTGACGAGCACGTGGGCCCATGCGGAGCCAGCCCTCCCACCGCAGCCTGTTGGGACAGGGCCTGGCCAGGATTTCTGCATTCCTGCTGCCTTCCCTCCTTCTCTTGGCCACAGATGGTGGGGTACAAAATGGAGGACTCAGGGACACACTCACCTCCCCAGTCACCATAGGCTTGCCCTGCCTGCAGTGAGTTGGAGGGCCTTTAGGGGGCCCTCGCTAAGACTGGGGGAGTCCAGGGGTCCTCCTGGGGGCTCTCCAGTGCCCCTGACCTCCTCCTCCCCAACTCCATCTCCCCACAAGCCCAAGGCTGGGCTGCCAAGACTATGCTCTGGTGGGATGAGGTAGGGTCCCTGTCCCACACACACACTCCCAGATGACCTCCCGGAAAAAGGAAGCCAGTCAATATGCCAGCGGCTTCCTCTCCCTCACAAAACTCTGCCCCGCCGAGCGACTCCCCTCCATGGCCACCCAGTTCCTGGGCCTGGGAGGAGGAGCTCCCTGTCCTGGTCCAGGGCAGAGTACAACCTGGACTGATAAGCTAACTCTGAAGACCTTCCCAGGGATCAGAGGTGGCCACGTGGCAAGTCGCCTCTTAAAAGTGTGCCTTTCAGCCCTGGCCAGTTTGGCTCAGTGGTAGAGCATCAGCCAGTGGACCAATGAGTCGTGGGTTCGATTCCGGCCAAGGGCATGTACCTCGGTTGAGGTTTGTCCCCAGCCCTGGTCAGGGTCATAAGGGTGGCAACCAGTCAATGTGTCCCTCTCACATAGATGTTTCTCTCTCTCTCCCTCTCTCTCCCTCCCACTCTGTCGGAAGATAAATAGAAAAATAAGCTCGGGTGAGGATTTTTTTTTAAAGTGTGCCTTTCAGTCCCAAGTTCCCAGTCTGTCAGGCCCCACGTGGATGATCTGGGACTCTTCCCTGCCTATCCTCACCCCCAGGTGGGCAGGGTGCACCTGGCAGCAACCGCTGCCACACTTAGCCGGCAACAAGAGCTCTTTTGTCCTCTGGAAACTAAACTGGCACAAAGGTGGCACCACTTGGACCCTTCCCCTTCCAGGTCCCTCCAAAACAGGCCGGGGCCACCGCATGCTTCAGGCCTGGAGATTTAAAGGGCATCATAGAGGTCCCAGGGGAGACACCCCAGCACATGAACAGAGCCTACTGCCTCATTTACAGAGGGAAAAACAGGCTCAGAAGAAGGGCCTTGCTCTGAGCCACACAGTGGAGGTGGACTTTATGCCAGGAGCTGGGCCTACCGACCCTCCCCACCCTCTTTGGAGACAGCCAGGGCTCTAGCTAATCTCCCACCCTCACCTCTGCTCTGGGTCCTGGGCTGCCCTTCCGGTGGGGTAGAAAGGAAAAGAGGGCACACACACTAAATCAGCTGACTTTCTGTTGGGAGGGTAAGCAGGCTATATGACTTCTTCCCGTGGCCCAGCCTCAGGGTTGACAGGATTAACAATGCCCACACAGGGTCCTTTCTGGAACTTCTGGGGCCTGGACCATGACCAGAACGAGAGGGTCACTGATGTGATCACAGACAAGCTTGGGCTTGGGAAAGGGGACCCTGGAAATATTCTGAGACCCACACCATCTCCACCACTATGGCTCTGTGGTTGTAAACCAACCCCAGATATGTGGGTAAGGACATGGAGAAAGAACACTGGACTGGGAGTCAGGGGCCTGGTTCCGGTTCTCCTTCTGCCAGTAACTCACAGGGGAAATCGAGGCGCAGTTCACCCATCTATCAAGTGGACATGGAGTTTGTGATCTCCCTGCTCCCCACCGCATGCTGCCGGAACTGCCCCCTCAAATCTGAGGCTCTCCGTCCAAGCCAGGAATGTGTCTCCCCACTCCCGGTCATGGCCCCGCTGACCAGCGGCAAGGTCCGCGGAGGGTGAGGGGCTGAGCCCTCTCCAGCCCCCTCCAGGCTCCATGTGCTTTGTCCTCCACTCAGAGAGCAGACAGCAGAGGCTGGTAACCCGCCTGTTCCCAGCACAGGCCAAAGCTTGCATTTCACTTCCAGCCACTCTGCCTGCTCACCTGTTCACACCCACTCCCAACCTGAGGGCCCCCACCAGCTCCATGTGAGGTGCAGGAGACCATGAGTCCCCTTCTGAGGATCCTTGCCCTGGGGGTCCACATCTGATTGGGGAGGTGGGCAGGGGACATCCTTTACCACTGTCCTGGGCCACTATCGGCAAGCCTCTCCTACGGTCAACGCTCACAGCAGTACTGTGCGACAGGGTCCCCGTCCTCTTGTAGCAGATGGATAAGCGGAGGCCCAGGGCCCCCATTGCCTTCAGCAGGACAGATGGGAGGCCACAGGAG
This sequence comes from Molossus molossus, assembly GCF_014108415.1. NCBI lineage: Eukaryota > Metazoa > Chordata > Mammalia > Chiroptera > Molossidae > Molossus > Molossus molossus. The sequence continues at coordinate 78,692,285 of NW_023425345.1, forward strand.
CTGAGGCTAGGGGCCTGCCGCTCCCACCCCACAAGCCACCCAAACACCCCCAGCCGGGCAGGTGTGTGACATGCTGCTGCCCGCGGAGGGTCCCTTGGACCCCGAAACTCTGGAATTCTGTGCCCATCCCCGCAGCGCCCAGACGGGGGCGGGGCCCGGTGTGGCGCCAGGTCCTGGGGCGGGGCTCGGAAGCCTCTGTTCAGCGGCGCAGACACCTGGTGTCCGCCCGCCCGCGGGCTGGCGTGCCTGGGCAGGGAGGCTGCTCCGGGCCGCCCGGGCCGGAGGAGACGGGACGCGGGCGGCGCCGCCACATCTAAGCCCCACCGCATTCCCGGGCGCCCTGCCCTGGGAAGGGGAGGAGGAGCACCCCCAAAGCCGGTCGGGCACCGCTCCCTGCCGGCTGTCGCGGGCTGCTGCAGGTCCCCGAAAAGGTGGCGCAATCACAAGGTTCCAGCACCCCCACTAGTCACTCATCAGACCCCCCTCCTGTGCTGGGGCAGGAGGTCCTGCTGAAGGAGAAGCCGGAGCCGTGTAGAGGCCCCCTACCCTCTTTGACCTGCCAAGTCTCTGAGCCACACCCTTGTACCCCTTAGACCACAGCAGCTGCAGAAGTGGCCCCCAGTTTCTGGACTCCCCTTGCCCAAGAAGTGAGCAGAGCTGGAGCCTCCTTCTCTCCCTGCTCTGAGCTGCTCACACACCCTCCGAGCCCACCTGTCATGCGACACTCCATGCCTGCCCGACCTTCTGCCACCAGCAAGCCAGGCATGTCCACCCACTCCTTGCCTACCTACTCTAAGACCCCTCGAAGGGACACAAGCACAAGGCATGTGCAGCTGTGCACTGTTCTGCCCTGTGAACATCGCACACTGAACACCTGCCTGGCCCCTGCTTCACACTGACACATCCCTTGAGCCTGTCCGTGCTGTAACTCCACACCCCGAAGTCTGGGCTTCTGTGGCTCTGCTGTCTGGGCCCCTGACCACTGGCAATTGGGCTTCAGAACATTGGACACACCACCTGGCCTTCCCTTGGCCACTGTGCCCAGTACTAGGCAGCTCTGTGGGCACCAGGTGCTGGGGAAGGAACAAGGACTCTGGTCCCAGCCACCACGCACTGCTGTGTGGCCCAGGGCAGCACATGTCCCTCTCTAAGCTCCAGGTCTCTGAGTTGGTTTGAAGGGGCCATTTCTACAGCCATGTCAGACCTGCCCGTCTGGGGAGTCAGGGTGGGCCCCGACTTATTCATTTCACATGTGCTGTCCTCTCTCGGGGTCACAGTGTTTTTATACAGTAAGTGCTCACTGAATGCATGAACTAAGAGTTGTTCACAGACTGTGACCCTGCTCTCAGCCCCTCTCTGTGCCCAGGACCCAGGAGGAAACACATCCTCTGTCTCCCATGCCCTGGCCCTCCTGGCTTCCAGAACTCACTGATATATTCTGGTCCAGACCCAGAAAAGTCAGTGTCCCGGAGGAGGGGTGGTCTAGGAACAGGCCTGGCAGTCTCCTCCTCCCTCCAACTGTCCCCAAGGCCTACCAACAGCCTGAGGCCGAGAGACAGTCCAAGTTCCCAGGTGGTCAGATGCCCCATCAGAGCACTACGGACCAAAGGTCCCTGTGGCTTGCGCCTGGAGTTTCCATCTGGAAAGTCAGGGAGAGTCAGCTGACCATGGTTTTCAGCGCATACTTGAAGAGCTGCCCTTAAGAAGACACATTGGGCAGCAACTCATGTCGGGCACTGCACAAGGCGCTGGGAACACAGGGTTGTGTGGGACACAGAGAAAATGCTGGAACCAGCTCAGATGCAGAGTCAAGGACAGAATCTGGGCCAGCAGGTAGCACTCCTGGGCAAGGGGAGTGTGTGCAAAGGGTGGGGGATGGGGAGCAGGACAGAGCCAGCAGGTTGGGGAAGGGGTGTGAAGAAAGGCATCCCCAGTGGGAATTCAGACATAGCCTCAGGTTTCCCCAGACCCTGAGGTGGAGGAGAGCGTGCGGCACTCGTGGTCCTGGCGTCCAACTCACTGTGGCCTGAGCACGGGGCAGTCTGCACCCTCCAGCGGACAGGACAAGAGAAGGGGTGCAACACACAGCAGGAGAGACTAGAGCCAGACAACAGACAGAACTTCCTGCTGGAGCTGTCTGAATTCCAAGTTGGCAAGAGACTGAGGGGTGGGTTCCCTGACCCCCAGGCTTTCGAGAAGGGGTGCCACCACAGAGGCTTCAAGAGGGGTCCTGTCTGCATTCAGGTGGGGGCTGGAAGCCGGCTGGGAATGAAAAAGGCAGCTCAGCCCTTCTCACGTGTTCCTCCTTGTTTTCTTCACACAGCAGAAGCTGCTTTGTCAGCTCCCTGGAAAACGTCTGTGCAATTACTGTGCTAGGAGTAGGCAGGTCCGGCGCCTTCGCCAGAGCAGAGGGTGGAGGGAGAGAGAGGCCAGGGCCCGGCTCCTCCATCAGGCCAGACTCAGTACCTGGCCCCTACCCTGTCCTCTCCCAGCTGAGCCACCTGGGTGCACTCACCAAGCAGAACCCAGCACCCCTCAGGCCTAGGCCCAGACGGATGGGGAGGAAGGGGGAACACTCGCTCTGCCCCTAGGAAATGCCGTCTGCAGGACTGGGGGTCAGGAGTCCTGGGCTCCAGTCCCAGCTCAGGGACTTAGTTCCCACGCTCCACAGCGAGGGGCCAGACCAGATAATGAAGGACACTCCTCGCTCCTATAGTTCTAGGACCAACTAGAAAAAACACTCCCTTCCTTTACTGTGCCCACAAGGGGTCGGGGCCGAGCATGGGCTGTCTCCAGGCCCACCTCTGCCCCACCACGCTGTCGAACCTCTCTGCTCAACTCGCTTGCCTATGGGTCCTGGTAGAAGGGCTGTTGCAAGGGTCAAATCAGATAACGTTGGAACGCTGTGGGCAGGTCATCGGGCTTCCGTCTCGGGTGTGGAACCCCAGGACGGAGCATCTGGAGCCCTCAGAATGACCACCCAAGGCGATACAAACCATGGCGTGCCCAAGGGCTGGGGCGCATGGCCACAGTGGATTGAGTGCTTCCCGGGAAGGCCAGCTTCTCAAGGGAGCACCAGCTGGAAAAGGGAAGTGGAGGTGTTACAGGCACGGAGACAGGTCTAAGAGGGGACACCCCACTTCTCAGAAGTCGGCCAGCTGAGCCAGGCTACCCCACCTGGAAAACTGACCAGAACTGTCCTGGAACCCGAGCTCCCTTGGAACAGAGAGAGGGGGCCTTTGCCTAGGGAGCCCCGCTGGGCAGGGAGGGACGGTCCTGGGCTTGGAGAAGGGGCCAGGGCTGTGCCTGGGTGCGGCTGGCGTGGCCTGGGCCTGTGAAGTGCCTGGGACCTGGGATCCTCAGTTAGAATCACAGCCCCTAGCCCACCCACCCCTCCCAGTACAGAAGAGGAAACTGAGGCTCCAAAGGAATGCTCACTTAGCCAAGAGCACACAGCCCAGCTGCCCCTCTAGCCTGGCTGCCTCTGCCTCCCAGGTGGGGAGGGCCGGCCTCCCCCTGCCAGGTTCCCCCTGGGTCTGGGGCGGCAGCAGGGCTCCCTGAGGTGAAGGGGAGTGAGGTGGGGTGCTGGGCTCAAGGCCAGGGCTGGGATAGCACAGAAGCCACTGTTTTGCCTGGGCGGGCAGGGAGGCCTGGAGGCAGGGAGGTAGCCTCGCCTCTCCACCTCGCAGAGAGCATTTGTTACCTTATAAGGTGCTTTCTGCTCTCCCTCAAACAGCTGCTGAGTGAGAACGGGGTGGAGTTGTGGGTGGAGGGGCTGAGGCCAGCTCTTGGAGTCGAACCCTACTCACTACCCAACTGCACCAGAGTAGCCCCCTCTGGACAGGAGGGGCAGAAGTAGCCCCTGGTCTACTGGAGGCTACAGCCTGCAGATGGCTTTTGGACACTCAAGTCTGGCCTGGGAACCAGAACTCCCGACTCTGTTAAACTTCTCTGTTAAGCTCACTGGCCAGCATGTCTGGGTAGAGGGCCTGCATGCCCTTAACCTGCACTGCCTGTACCTTTCCCGTCTACAGCCAAGGAGGCTCTCCTGCCCCTTCACACACACATCACACACACACACTCATACATGACACACACTCATACATGACACACACTCACGTACAACATACCTATACACACAACATACATACACATGCTCACATACATACACGCTCATACATGACACGCAACACACACAACATGCATACACACTCATACACAGCACACAACATACATACACACAACATACATACACACTCATGCATGACACACTAGTACACAACATACATACATACACGACACACACTCACAAACTCATGTACAGCATACAAATACACACACTCATACATGACACACACTCATACACAACATACAGACACACTCATACACAACATACATATACATACTCATACATGACGTACACACATTCGCACACACTTATACACAATATACATACACACAATCACACACTCATACACAACATGCACACATACAGACACACATTCCTACACATCATAATACACACACTCACTCATACATGACATACACTCATACACACATGTACACACACTCACACAACATGCATGAGCCGCCTGTGTGGAAGGCCTGGGGGTCGTGTGGAAGGCCGCTTTCTGTCTTCCCCGGGGGCAGTGAGGTCGCTGGGCCGTGTCTCTCTATCCACAGGTGCGTGGAAGGTCTAGGACCAGGCCCCGTGACTGGGAGGGACATCAGGGCTGCTCATTTGCCCCGACTGGCCGGGCCCCTCCCTGACTCCATGAAGGTGGTGTTAGTGGGTCCCAGTGATGAGCTGGACTGAAGCAGAGGGCAGGGCTCAGGCCACCATCACTGATGTCCCCTGGCACAGGACAGGCCACAGTGAATGCCTGGTAGGAGGTTTAAGGCTGGCTGGTCACGCATTAGCTGGGTGACTCTGGGCGACTGTTAGCTCCCTCAGCCTCGATTCCCCTCTCAGAGCTGCTGTAAGGGTGCACTGTGATGGTTTGGATGGTAGCACACAATGGCCTTCAAGTTGCATTTTTTGGGCAGCTGGGAAGGGCCAGTGGCCTCGGGGTCTCTGACTGTGTCTGCAGGTACCACACCCCATGCAGCTCCTCCAGACCCCAGCAGGAGGGAGCCCCAGGGACGCAGGACCCTTGGTCACCAAGGAACCCTTGAGAAGGTTCTCAGCTCCCCTGAAAAGGGGCACTGAGGGCAGCACCACACGAGGCAGGTTCCGCTGCCTCGGGTCTCCATGTCCTGACCCAGCGCATGGCTGTCTGCATGTGGTTGTGTGTGCGTCTGGGGTGCCGCCAGGCTGGCTGGGCCACACCCTGGTGACTCAGGGCTGCGGCACGTACCCCACCGGGCCAGTGGGAGAACAAAGCCACCAGCTCAGGGCCTCGGCATCCAGCTTGAGTCACATGCAGACACACCTAGCCAGGTGCCCCGTGCCTCCCAGGACAGTCTGACCCACAGGATCAGGAGGCCCCCACCCCAGCACCTCCCGCGTGGAGCAGAGGTAGCCCCTCGCACTGACAGCCAGCAGCACACCCTGTGCAGACAGCTGAGAAACAGGAGCTGGGCCCAGGGAGGCCTGGAGATCTCAGGCCGAGACCAGGACCGCCAGCCCACCGCCGGCCCCCGGGCTCCAACTCAGCCCAGGCGGCAGGGCACCAGGTCCTCCAGGGTCACAGGGCTGGTTCCTGGGGAGCTGGACTCGAAGGGAGGGACATGGAGGACATGGGAGAGGCCTTCCATGAGAGCAATGGACACGCTGTGCAGACAGCCCTGATCCTGGGCCCCCAGGTCTGGCCCTGAAATGTGTGGCGTTCATGACAAAGTGAGATGACCAGGCCTCTCGGGCACCACTCTGGTCAGGAGCAGGCCCAGTTCCCCTCCTGAACCCAGGAGAGTTCGTCAGGAGAGGGGCTGGGGCTCCCCCACTAAGCTCCGCAACCAGTAATGTCTCAAAGAAGGAGCTGAGGGTCCAGAATGAGAGAGAAGGCCCAGGCAGGAGGGCAAGTAGCAAAGGGGTGAGGGGCTGGACTGAATTCACTGGCAAAGAGGGACCCCAAACCCCTGGCTCAGTGCCATGTGAAACAGGGCCCCTGCTCCAGCTGACACCTAGGCCCAGGGAGTCTGGGGCTCGCTGAGAACCATGTCCTGCAGGCCCAGCCGGGCTCAGAGTGGGGAGCAGGTCCTACCGCCACCTGGGGCAGAGGGCTCAGTCTCCAGCCAAGACTGAGAGCAGCTCCCCTAGAGAGGAGACCCAGCAGACACACCACAGGGCAGACAATCAAGTCCCCAAAACCCTCAACAGACCAGCCATACCGGGCCCTAACACAGAAACCTGACCCTGACTGGGTCTAAGCTGCCCTAAACTGCCCACATTACCTGCGTCTCTCCTCCACCCCTGAACCCACGTCCAGATCTGACACTGCTCTAACCCCAACCCTAACCCCAGCACTGAACCATGCCCCAGTTCTACCTTAAATCAACTTGGCAGCAGACCTGGGTGCTTCCCTGTGCCCAAGCCCTAATCGGGTTTCACACCCCAGCTCGGATTCTGCACCCACCCTCAGACCAGACTTTTGCCCACAATTCCAACGTCAGCCCTACTCCTACCCCAAACCCACAACAGTCCTTCAACCCAGTCTTCCCCAGGCCCTACCCCAATCCTAATCCCTAACCCATGTCCCAGTGGCACCCCACATCCTCCCTCACCACCAAACCGACCCTAAGCGCCCCAAGCTCCCCACAAACCCACTTCTACCCCAAGTGTTCATATTGTGCCCACCGGGCGTCCATCATTTGACAGCTGGGGGCCCGTACTGGGTGGGGCTGTGCCTGGGCGCTCAGGCCGGGCATGGACCCAGCACAGTGGGGCAGAGCCCACACCCCCAGACTGGGATTGAAGGCAGACAGGCAGGGGCTGGCATCAGGACAGCCCCCACCCCCAGGCGAGAACCAGCCCCTGCAGCCGAAGCTCCTGGGGACCCCATTCTAGGACTCATAGGGGGGGCCATGCAGACTCTGGGCCTGCCTCTCCTCCAGCAAGTGGGGGGCAGCTCAGAGCAGTTCAAATATCCACTGTGCCTACGCAGGTCAGGACCCCGCTCCTCTGCCCCAGAGCCTGGGACACCTGCACCTCAGGGAGGGAGGGAATCAAACCCAGGCCCCTAGATTAACCAACACTCCCAGGGGAACCCAGCACACCCTCTCAGCAGCCCCAGCCCTCTTCCCTGGTCTACAGGACCAGCAGGAAAAGAGGGAGCAGGGCTGGCCGGCCGCTGTTGGCTCCTCTCTCCTTCCCCCAAGCCCAGGCTACATTCCCGACAAGCCAGGACCTGCCACCCAGGAAACAAGCTCAGCACCCTCCTCCACCCACCCTCCTAGCTCCAGGGTGGCCACTGCAGCTCCATGGGACTCCCCACCCCCCCATCTCTAGCCTGAGGCCTTCATGCTGCAGTTTCTGTCACAAGATTCTCCAGGACCCCTCTCAGGCAGGCCCAAACACCCCAAATCCTCAGGCCTGCACCGCCTTCTCTCACCCCGTCTGCACTCCCACCCAAGGCCCTGCACCCACAGTGCAGGACGATCCTGAATGGGTCCTTTCTTTAGCCAGCTGCCACTTTCTTGTAAGAAGGCGCGGGCCATGGGGTGGGACAGTCAGGAGCTGCGACCGGATGGCCCCTACCGAAGGAGACTCGAGAGGTCACAACACATCACAGACCACCCAGTAGGTTTGGGGCACAGGCTCCCTTGCCCCACCTCAGGCCTTGGCCAGTCCAGGGCTCACCCCAGAAACCTGGATGAGTGTATGGGGCATCTTGGGGCAGTGGAAGCTAAGGAGAGGCGGGGGACTCGGGGCCGGAGAAGGCAGGGCCAGGCCCCGGGGCCAGAGCCTCCCAAGGCCTGGGCCCAGGAAGTTCTTCCGGTCATCCGTCCTGATTCCTTTCAGTGAAGTCCAAGGGGAGAAGCAGGTTTTCTCCTCTCCATCCCTCCAAGCACCAGCAGGTCTAGGCCCAGGCCCCTCTGGCCTGGGGTCACTCCACCCCCTCCCATCCCAGCCGGCCTCCCTGGCTCTGGCCCTGCCTCTCCACTGCAGCTCCTGTGCTGAGCAGAGGGACCAGCCCTCCTGCCCCAGTGGCCCAGTCTCCCCGAAGCTCAGCTCTGTCCAGGCACCACCGTGCCCCACTCCAGACACTTCTCGCAGTTGCCTGCTGCTGATGGATCCACTGCAGGTCCCATCACTAGCAGTCAGGGACCCCCCGACATGCCAACCCACCCCAGCAACCTGACCCCTGCTCTTCACCCATCCCCTGCCCCGGCCCCTGACGTTCTTGGGAGAGGCGCTGCCTTTTCGGCCTCCTGGCTTTGCTGGGCTGCCCGTGCCTGGGATGCCCTCCCCTCCACTTTCAGGCAGAAAGTAATTTCTACCTGTTCTTTTTTCTTTTCTTTTTCTTTTCTTAAATATTTTATTCTTTATTTAATTTTAGAGAGAGAAGACGGGAGAGGGAGAGACAGATGGAAACATCAATGAGAGAGAATATCAACGGACCACCTCCTGCATGCCCCCCACTGGAGATCTGGCCACAACCTGGGCCAAGAATCAAACCAGCGACCTCCTGGTGCACGGGTCCACGCTGGCTGGTGGGGCAGCATTTCTATCTGTTCTTCAAGCACCAGCCCAGCTGTGGCCCCACCACCCCAGGAGGTCTTTGCTGGTTCCCTCCTCCCTCAGAGGGGAACTTCCCTTCTCTGAAGCCGACCGCCATGCCCTGTCTCCGGTGGTCTTTCCTCCACAGCCCTGCAGCTCTGGGACAGGTCTTTGCCGCCGCCACCCCCTCTGCACCCCCAGGTTCCGAGCACACAGGCTACCTGGGCATGACTCTGGCTGCTGGTGCCGTGGCAGGAGATGGGGTTATGGTCCCCGGTGGTCTTGTCTGACACCTCCATTCCCCCCCAGCTGGTTTCAGGCCACTGGTGGCAGCCAGGCGCAGGGTGCTTCTCACACACAGCTCGAGTTCTCACGAGTCTTGTGGCACCGTGTTATTGTCCCCATTTCACTGACAAGGACACCAAGGCTACAGCAGGGTAAGTGACTGCCCAAGTGGTGAAGTGGGAATTAGCCCTCAAAGCCCACCCTCCAAAGAACTGAGGACTTGCCCTAAGTGGGGGTGGAGGTAGGGTTCCCGGGGAAGGGCCAAGGCTGGACTGTCCCCTAAGTTCTTGTAATCCTGCTGTAGGGTCCCCAAGCCTGGGGCGTAGGGGGTCAACCAGGACCCCAGGACACCTCCACCACAGCCCATAAGGCAGGGGACCGATGCCCACCTAGTCCTGCGCCCCAGCCATACACACACCCTCCAAGCCGCATGCGCAAACCCAGCACCCACAGCCAAGCACACCACACACCCTCATCCCTGCCCCCATGGCCTCTCAGTCCACACCCAGACCGGTCAGACAGGATGGGGTGGCGCAGGCCTGCAGAGGCCCAGAGGCTCCCCACCCCCGCTTGGAGCAGGGTGCAGGATTCCGTGGGGCAGGAGCGCCCCCAGCTGACCAGTGTGGGACAGGCAGGGTATGGGCACCCAGTCCAGGCCCCGGGCCAGAAAGAGGAGTCCTGCATGCCCCAGGACCCCTGCCACCTCACCGTTCCTTGGTCTTCTCGAGCACCCAGGGCCGACTTAGAGGGGTGAGCCAGGAACAGAGAGCGAGAGCAGGCCTGGGACCACAGGAGCACAGGGGTGGGGGAGCAGCAGAGCCAGAGGCCGCGGTTTGGGCCTTGGCCTTGGTGCTGGATTAGGCCAGGGCTGGCAAAGGAAGAACGAGACGGACTCCACATTTCCACCACACCGGGAGGATGGTGAAAACAAGGCTGAGCCACAGGGGAGACAGGTCTGCGAGGCCGCTGCAGGATGCGTCTTGGACACACTGGCCTTGAGGGATGGGAGCGACATCCGGTAGAGACCGGCAGGAGGTGGACACTCACCTGTAAAGATCCGGGGAGTCCGTAGCCGTGGCAGGGAAGCAAGGACATTCAGCACAGCGCTGTCCCCCTCTCTGGCGTCTGGCCCCATCCTGAGACAAGTCTCTTCTCACAGTGGGCTGAACGTGGAGGCGCGCCTTCTGAGGTCTCTTCCTTTTCTGCTGCTTGTCATCGCCCACCCACCCTCTCTCCACGGGGCCTCAGACCCCAGAAAAGCTCTCCTGAGAACACACTGAAGACACAGAGAGTGTTGGCTCCCATTTACTGAGCACATGCTAAGTGCAAGGCACTGCGCTAAGTGGCCTCGCCAGCCTGTGGGTACAGCTGGCCACTCTGACATCAGTGCCCACATCACAGGGGCTCCTGGCCCCCCTGTGTGTAGCAGGGCTCTTGCTGTCCCCTGAAAGTCCCCCCAGTTACTTCCAGAGGCCCTCAGGGATGCTGCCTGCACATGAGCCGGAGCACATGAAGGCACCACACCTCAGTGTCCAGTGTCCTCCATGGAGCTGCTCTGCGCAGCGCGCCAGCCCCCAGCACGGCCGGGCTGCTGCGGAAGGGCAATGGAGGACAGAGGCTCCCTCCCTAAGCTCCCTGCCCCGGGGCCCCCACCAGAGGGTCCCCACACCTGGTCCATTGTTCTGTTGTCACTGCCTTAGAATTTTTAATATTGTTTAACAAGGTGCCCACATGTCCATTTCGCATTGAGCCTGCAAATTTTATAGTCAGTCCTAAGCCTAGTATGTTAGATGGTAGTTAGATGCTGTGGCGAGAAATGAAACAGGTAAGGGCTGGGGATGGGGATGACACAGAGGAGAAACTACAAATGTGAATAGGGAGGTCAGGGCAGGGTCATCAGCCGGTGGTATTTGGTGGCGGTCGCCGCAAGGCCGGTGTGTGCAGGGGAAGGCAGGAGGCCCGTGTGGCCAGCGGGAAAGAGGACTGGCCACGTGGGGCCCCACCGGCCATGCTAGGACATGGCTTCACTGTGAAAGAGACAAGAAGATACTGGAGTCTGGTGACCAGGGAGCCAATGTGATCTGACTTCAGGATTTGCCAGGAGCCTCCCTGCTGCCCCATGGAAAAGAGCCTACGGGGTGGGGGCAGAGACGGTTGGAAGACTTCCTTGGAATCCCAGTTACATTTCTGTTTTCCCAAGACACCGGGTGGGCTGGGGGTGGGAGGGGAGCAGAGGCAGCGGGGCCAAGGCCCAAGTGTCCAGTCTGGGTAACCAGGTGGGCGGAGGGGCCATCCCACAAAGCAAGGCAGGAACCACTAGAAGAAGGCGGCATGGTCACGGGGGCGGGAGAGGAGGAGCCCACGGCTGACCCCAGGCCTGCTCCTGTCTGAGGACAGCCTGCGACCTCTGCCCTGCCTGCAGCATCCGGAGCACCCACGTGGCTGCCCGTTTGTTTTCTTCCCGGCTGAGGGCCCAGTCTTCCAGTATCTCTGATGACGGCCACTGCTTTCCAGGACGAGTGGGAGGCAGCACCATCAGAGCGACAATGAGACCAGGCTGGAACAAAGCGCCAGCCCCCGCGAAGGGACTGGAAGGCTGGCGATCTGTGACTGGGCCTCAGGCAGCCAGGGCGGACGAGGCATCTGACCTCTTACTGTCCGCAGGGAGCAGGTTATCTTCTCTGTGGGGACAGTTTCCCCTTATAGGAAATCCTAATGAAAACTGCTCGCATGGGCCTTGACATAGGAACGAAAGAGAAGTGTATTTCATGTGACTGTTGACCAACAACGCCAAGGGCACCAAGCGACACGCAGGGGAGGAGCGTCCTCCAGGAAGAGGCCCATGTGGTACAGGACAGATTCCCCTGGGGCAGGACAGCCCGGTCAGGGTCAGAACTCGGAGACCCAGGCCTGGCTGGACAGCTCAGCCCCCCAAAGCCATTTCCTCAACATGTTCCCCCCATTTTGGGTTGAGGGGCTGGCTGCTCCCGGAGTCAGGGTCCAGTTGTTCCATGTCTGTCACCGGTTCCTGGCTCAGGGCCTTCAACAGTGAGCTGGTGGGACAGGTGTCAGATGAATGGTTAAAGCTGGTCCTTGAGTCCCCTTGCCTAGTGTGCAGACACTTCTTCATCCCCTAATCTCTGCCTTCCCCTCCCACCCCGCAGAAGCAGTGCAGCCCGAACTTGTATTTGGGCACAGGATGTGATTGGAGGTCATGAGTGCAGCCTCCACGTGGGGGCACACCCTCTCCCTGCCCTGTCCCCTGTTGGGTGCTGGGACAGAAAAGCCTGAGACTCAATTCTGCTACTCTGGTCCTGGAAGGCCCCCACCCGGATGTACAGGCGAGAAGACAGAGCCTCCGTCTTGTTTGAGCCACCGTGACTTTGCATCTCGGATGCAGCAGGCACATCGATAGCCCAGCGTGTATCCCAGTGAGCCCGGGAAGTGTGCTGACACACCATGCCTGTCACCTGGGCACTGGGTGCCACCGCATGCCTCCACCTGAGGCTATCCCGTCACCAACAGCTCCACTGGGGCCAGTCACTACACCGGAGGCTTCGCACGGACCTCACCTCACAGCAGCCCCGTGAGGGGCTTCACACCGCCCGTGTACAGGTGGGGACTCGAGGGCTCGGGGACTCAGGGACTGGAGCAAAGCTGCCGAAACGCTCAGAGGAGTACCAGTGAAACCAGTCTTAAAACTCGGGTCAGTTCACGCCCCTGACGGAAATCAGAACTGTCGTTGACTCTCCCAACCAAATTCAGACCAATTATTCTCAGGAGAGGCCCGTGTTTGGGGAAAGGCCTTGGAAAGCTCGCCTGGGGCTGAGCTCAGAACCCAGGTCTGGGTGATGGGTTGTGACAGTCAGCAGGTCTCACAAAGTGCACCTGGGCTTCGCGGCTCTAATGAAGCCTTGTTCCCCACAACAACCCAGTGAGTGTGGGAGTCGGCGGGACTCACGGAAGGGTCTCTGCAGGGCCGTGACCCCGGGTGCAGCTAGCTGCTCAGTGTTTCAAACCGCCTTCAACTTGGGGGCACAGGCAGCACCTGTTCTATTATGTTCCCAGAGTCTGTGGGTCAGGGGTTTGGGCCATGAGGTCCGGGGTGATCAATGGCTCTAGAGGGGGCAAAACAATGGTAGGAAGAACAAGCCAGCAGACGTGCTGGGAAGATGTGTGTCAGGGATGGAGCCTGAAGCCTCCATTGGGAAGACGCCAGTGGCCAGGGCTGATAGGGACCTCTGGGGCTAGAATCGTCACCCACAGATCTGGACCAGGTGACTCAGAAGCTGGCCTCAGCTGGAGGACCTCCAAGCTCCTCTCTATGTGGCTTCTCAGCATGACAGCCAGGTCCCAGGAGGGAGTGCCCAGACGGGGACATGGGGACCGCAGAGTTCCCGGAGCCCAAGCCCGTGCAGGCGTTTTGTGACCTGACCTTAGAAGGCACAGGGCTCTGCGCCCCATGCTCTGTGGTAGAGCAGCCACAGCCCAGCCCGCCACTTTAGGAGACGGGACATAGATCCCATTTCAACGGAAGGAATGTCAAAGACTTCCAGACCATTCTTCATACTGCCACATCCCATAACACCGTGACAGCCCCCAAGGGTGTCTCCTCAGTTGGCTCACCTGTATGATTTCAGGGTGTTCCGATGTCAAAAACTAACTCCCCTTTCCACAGCTAATGCGTGAAATTCCCAGGGAGAGCTTCCGTATTCGATCGAGAGAGGACTTTTATTCTGAAACAGGTCCCCTGACCTCAGCTGCCCTTGGAATGTGCTGTAGGCCTCAGTGGGCCCACCAGAGAGCAGCTGTGCACAGAGGAGGAGGAGCACCTGGGCCACTGTGTGTCACCCAAGGTCCATCCTGACTGGGTGCCTAGGGAGGGGGAAGGAGAGAAGGGGCTAAGGTCCTGGGGTAAAGGGCCAGAGTTGCCCTTAAGTCAGAGGCTGGGCTTCCCACAAGCTTCTGCTTCACCCCATCTGCCCTCGCCCTGCCCACTTCCCAAGGGCTTCTGAAAAGCAGGACCCCCATCCAGCCCCGTTCCTCTGCGGATTCCTCCCCACCTCCCATCCCCTCCTCCTTAGAGCCAAGGGCCCCAGAGATCTGTTTTAGGAGCAGATGCAACTTCCTGTTTTCATCCATTTAAACCAGCCTCCTCTGTGTGCCCACTGCATCAGCAGGGCCGGAAACAGACCATTCTGGGTTTTAAAAAGAGATTCAATACAAGGAATTAGATGCTCATAAAATCATGATTGGAGGCAGCTTGAGAGGCAGGAGGCTTCCAACGGAACTGCTGAGGTCAAGGACACAGCAACACACCACATCACCATCCACGGATCAAGAACCCCTGTTGCTGCCCTGGCCGGTTAGAGCATCAGCCTGTGGACCATTGACTCACGGGTTTGATTCCTGTCAAGGGCATGTACCTGGGTTGCAGTTCCTCTCCAGCCCTAGTCGGGGTCGTGCGGAAAGCAACCAGTTGATGTGTCCCTCTCACATTGATGGTTCTTTCTCTCTCTCTCTCTCTCTCTCTCTCCCCTTCCCTCCTTCCCACTGTATCTGAAGATAAATGGGAAAATATTCTCAGGTGAGGATTAAAAAAAAAAAAAAAAGAATCTCTGTTGCTGATGCTGCCATCACAACTGCTCTGTGACCCAGGGTGATCATGACACCGGGACACAGAGGCTAGACGCCTCGACCCCCTTCACAGACGTCCTGGTCAGCAGGGACAGCCGCAGGAAGACGACGCCTGCCACGTGTCCATCTTCCAAGCCCCGTACAAGAGCCTCTCTGGGGCACCTAATGCAGTCGGGCTGCAACGAGTCTGAGCAGAGTGGTATGCGACATCCCGACCTCCGCAGGACAGACGGCACATCAGAGGAGAAGGGATGATGAGGCAGGAGTTCACTGTCCCCTCCTCTCAGGTGTAGGGGCAGCAGAACTTCCTTTTCTCTGGGTAAATCAGAAATTGGGTCTCTTATCACCTCAGCATGTCCTCTGGTTTGTGTTTCCTATGATTGTTTTGCCACCTCTAGAGCCATTGACCACCCCAGGGACCTGGGGCCTCAGGAGGCTGACATCCTCTCTGCTGGAAAGTGGGAGATAGAGTGACACTGGCTCCCTTTGCCACCACGTCCCTTAAATCTCCCCAAAGACAATTTTACTCCATATGCAAATTTATTTACCAAAGTATTTGTATAAAAGGGAATTACCTCTTCTAAGAGGAAAAAGCTAAAGCCCCAAATTATTTGGACTTTCCCTTGCATTTCACTAAGGAATGAACCTAAAGCCTTGGGTCTTTCCAGGGAAGGGACTCTCCCACACCGAGCTCCCCACCACTCCCAGCTGCATGTCCTCCGCGCCCTGGGAGGTCCGCTCCTTTCTCAGGAAAGCATCTTGCTCCCAGCATCAGTTCCCCTGCACTTTCCTCCATAGAGCCTCGGGTATCAGCCTTGCAGCCCTAAATACCACCCCAGGCTTAGTGGGGTGGGTAGGAGGCAATATCTTGCTACCTACCCTTACAAGTGCTGTGGAAGGGGCTGGGAGGAGTGGGGGCACAGTCCCTCAGTAACAATCGCAGGGATCCTCCCATTTGATTCCCTTCCAGGATTCTCCCTAGAGAGAGCTAGAGACCCACCAGTTTCTTTTGGGGTGACTCTAGCCTAGATAAACACCTAGAGCATCTCCTGAGACAAGAATTCAGACAAATGAGATTTCACAAAGAGCATTTTTTAATCTGCCCTGCTCCGGAAGCCACCGGGTCTCCACTCCTTCATCACTTCCGGGCCCCCCAGGGCCTTGTGCAATCAGGAGAGGACTCGGGACTGGAATACCTTCTTTGGCTCAGAGTGTCCCTATGAAGAGATGAGGGGTCTTCCAACACCCCTAGCACACTTTCAGGGTGCTTTGGAGCTTGTTTGAGGGAATTTATGCTGAGACAGTGGCCCTCCCTCAGTCCCGCTCATTGTATAAGCGAGAGGGTGCAGGTGGGGGAACCGCACGTAAGGGAGGGAGGTGCTCTGATCAGCTCCCCTGGCACAGCACCCCCATACTTCTGCATTAAGCAGCTGTGGACAGAGGCTGGAGAGG
This sequence comes from Molossus molossus, assembly GCF_014108415.1. Classification (NCBI taxonomy): domain Eukaryota; kingdom Metazoa; phylum Chordata; class Mammalia; order Chiroptera; family Molossidae; genus Molossus; species Molossus molossus. The sequence continues at coordinate 78,708,318 of NW_023425345.1, forward strand.
GAAAGAATGGGGTGCCTCTCCCACTTTTACCTGTTCCTGAGTGGGAGGGTCCTGCTGCCCTCTGGCTAACAACCGATGGCAGAGCTGGTGTCTCAGGTGGCTCTCAGATGCCTCCCGGCAACCATTCCCCCCGTTCTTATTAACAGTCCTAATTCCATTTTATGTGTACACATCTCCCCGAGCAACCCATATGCTTTGTGGGTTTTAGGGCAGGCACAGAAGATTATGCCCGTGCCCTGCCAGTTACACAGTCAGGGTGGCGATATGACCCATCTGGACCAAGGAGAGTTTTGCTGGGCTCCTCGGGAAGTCCTCACACTCCTAGGAGAGCTTCCCAAACCCGCCCTCCCTTCCTCCCGGGACTTAGACCAGGAAGCCACAACCGGGAATCAAGCTGCTGTACCCCTTTGGGCCACACGAGGGTGCCAGTCTCAGGCAGATGCTGCACCACGCCTGAGCCTGTGTGGAGAGAGACCAGACTCCAAGCCTTAACCGCTGAGCCCAAGTCCCATGAGCCCTGACATCTACCTTTCCTCTGCACTGGCCAGGTGGTTGAGTTGATAAACCCTCTTTACTGAACCCAGTCTGAATGAGAAGTGTCCTTGCAAATGAACACCTCCTGCTAACTCCAGGTGCTTTTCAAGACTGTGTTCCCCAGTCTCTCCTCACCCACCCCCACCTCTAGAGCAACCTGCCTAGGCAGTGCAAATGGACAGGAAGCACAGCTGTACCTCACAGAGAGAGACAAATTATCAACAGCGTGCAAACAGTAATGTGTGGGCCTGGGGCGGGGTGCTACAAAACCCCAAACAAGAGCAGAGTTTGAATTGAGCCTGGGGTTATGCAGGACCAGGGGTGCCCAGGCATGAAGGCAGGAGAGAATCAACACAGATGGAGCTGCAGGGAGCTGGGTGGCTGGAATGGAGGGTGCACGTGGGGACAAGGTGGGAGGTGCCGCGGGACAGATTCACGAGGTGGGGTGCAGGTGTAAAATCGGCTAAAGAGTCGAGACTTTATCCAGAGGGAAATGAACAGCCAGGGGTGTAGACATTAACCTAGTCACAGAGTAACACCATACAATCAAATTTTCCGCAGTGATGGAAATGTCCCCAATCTGCATTGTCCAGTATGGAGCCCACTACCAGCCTCGTGCGGCTACTGAGACTAAAGAACTGGATTTTTGAATTTCATTTTATTTTCATTAATTTAAATAGTCACAGATGATTAGTGGCTATGATATTGGACAACACCTCTCTAGAGGAAGGGCTGGAAGGGAGACGGTTTGGAGGCAGGGACACCAGTGAGGAGGCTGTGGAAACTGTCCAGGGGAGAGGGGCTAAGGGCCTGAAGACAGCGGCATGCGAATGAAGAGGAGGTGTCGGAGATGGTTAATAACTAGAACCGGACGTAAGTCATGGTGATGGCCTGAATGTGGAGAGGAAAGGAAGGTGAGCTAGCAGGGTTCCTGCGCTGGCCTGGCTGATTGGACGCTTGCTGTATCATCACTGAGAACAGGAACACAGGATAGACAGGCATGAAAGAGATGCCAAGTTCAATTTTGGACACTGGAAGTCAAGTCGCTTGGGGCTGTCCAGGGGGAGGCAGTGGGAGGCAGTTCTGTGTGTGGCGTGGTGCGCAGGGGAGAAGTAAAGCTGGAGATAGCGATCGTCATCCCAAACTGGCAGCCCGTGGGCTACTTCTTCCAGAGGGTTACTTCTTCTTCCAGAGGGTTACTTCTTCCAGAAGGTTACTTCTTCCAGAGGGCTACTTCTTCCAGAGGGTTACTTCTTCCAGAGGGCTACTTCTTCCAGAGGGTTACTTCTTCCAGAGGGCTACTTCTTCTTCCAGAGGGTTACTTCTTCCAGAAGGTTACTTCTTCCAGAGGGCTACTTCTTCCAGAGGGTTACTTCTTCCAGAGGGTTACTTCTTCCAGAGGGCTACTTCTTCCAGAGGGTTACTTCTTCCAGAGGGTTACTTCCTTTTTAATAAGAAAATAGTTCTCTAGAGAATCTGTTCATTTCCATCCTTTCAGTCCAGCCGTCCAGCCACAACCACTGGAGCCAGAGTTACAACTGTGAAATTGAAGCTCAGAATGTATAACCTGAGAAAACATACCACGTGAACTCGGATTAGTCTAGTGAAACGCTGCCAATCCCTGGCCGTGCAGCCGGTTTCCCTGCAGAGCCAGCGCGTCAGGTCTTCCGGCTCCCTTGGCTGGGTCCCAGTGTCCGCTCCCCAGCCAGCAGCCCCGGCCCCTGCCCCCAGCTCATTCTAGGCAGTGAGGGTGCTGGGCTGCTGTGGGGGTTGGTCAGACCAGAGCAAACAAACAGCTCTTCAAGGAATGGTCTTGCTCTGTGACAACCCTGCTAAAGGAAACCAGCCAAGAGCTATTGCGTCACAAGAACCACCGACTGCAGTGAACTCTGGGTAAAATAATTGTGGTAAAATTGAAATTCTGGGATCACATCTGCATCCCTTATAAAATTCATGAACATATTTGGCCATTGCTCCCTGTGGAGGTTTGTTTCACGTAAGCAGTTCCGAATTGTGTTTTTTAAAACACTCTTTGGTAGGGGAAATGAGTTTAAATTTAGTAATGTGGTATTATAGTCCTTGGAAATAAAATTAATTTTATACCGTTGTTCTGACAACGTAAGTAAAATTCATTATCTAAAGTGGCCTGATCTAATTTCCCCCCAAAATTTCTCTTCCTTTCCAAAGGGAAGGTTTTAAATGACATTTCCCAAAGTATACTTATGGGAATGTTGGTCCCATGAGATGGTCCTTTAAGGTGGGGGGGAGCAGGGTGAAGGCGGAGGAAGGGGGGGGATTATTTGATCAAATCTGCTTGAAAATCCTCTGTGCCTCTCAGACTCATCATAATATTGGCACAGCAATGGCCCTTAAAAGAATTGGAATAAAGAAGCCTGTTTAACTTTGCTTAACACACTAACCCCCACCTTTATTAGGCCACAGAGTCTGTTTCATTGACGTCCCTTGAGGCTGGAGGAGCACAAACCCACTTTGAGAAACACTGTCTCGGCCCCGGGGCAGGGCAGTGGGCCACCGCTGCTCCTGCCAAATGGTTTTGAAATATTGATTGTTTCTCTCAAATGACAAAGGACACAATATTTTTTTCTACTTTTAATTCATCTTGCCTACAATTCCTGGAACATTTGGTACCTGCTAAGGACATTTTAAATAAAAATATACATTCAAAATTGGGAGCCAGCAGGCCGCGTCCTGTTCCATTCACTGGTCACCCCGTGTGCAGCGGCTGGCTCTGCACCCACTGTTTCCGTAACCTCTGGAACACCTTCCGCGGCGTGGAGCGTGCTGTTCGGACTCTCAGCCAATCACACGGGTCCGTCCCTCTCCACCCAGCTCCCACACTGGAAAAAAATGTGCTGACCTTTGTTTGCAAACCCATGAAGGGTGGCGTCTAAAGAACTGACAGTATTGAAAGCATTTGGGAGTTATTTGATTTCCTCACAAAAGTTTCACTGTTACTAAATGCGAAAGATGAGCATGACAATATCTGGAAATCCACCGACTTTCCCCTTACACGTTGCTGCCATTTCTCGGAAGCTTCCGTTCACACCCTAGTGTAGCACATGACCTCTTCCATGGGCCCCGGCTAGGTTCCAGCTCATTTCTGGGAATTAACGCATTTTTCGCTCGAGAAACCGAAGGGGTTAATGCACGTACAGTTTTTCCCTCCTTCCCACCCTGTGATCAGAAAAGTTTAAGGGACTACATTAGTCATTCAAAAATGTATTTCCTGATGGCCCTCCACGTGCAGTGAGCAGGAATCCCTGTCCACGGAGCTGACATTGGAGAGTCGGCCCAGGCAGTGTTGCCGGCCAGTATGGTGGCCCTTATCATGGAAACCAAGAAGGAGGCAAATCTATCTTCAGCTGAGGTGTTATTTTTCAAAGAAGGGGCTCAAAGTCACAGAGAGGGGTCACATGGACTGTCAACCGCGAGCACAGAGCAGGTGTCGTGGGTGCAGGCATCTAGGCTGAGAGGCGAGGATGGCGGCCTGGGAGATGGAGCAAAGCTTCAAGACGTAGCATGAACCAAATTTGGTGAGAGACTGGCTGCGGGGGGGGCTAGGGGGGGACGGAGAAAGGGGAGCCGAGGACAGCTGCGAGGGAGCAGGAGGTACCCTGCGCTGAGCCAGAAGATGGCAAGAGCGAAGATCATGCGCCTGGAGCGAGGCCGCCCTCACCGTGAGCTTCCGTGCTCTGGCCTGGCCACCCTCCCTCTCACCCATTAAGCTCCTGCCGCACCAGCCTCCTTCCCATTCCTCAGAGGCGCCAACCTCATGCCCAGGGCAGGACCTTTACCCTGCTCCCCTCTGGCAGGAACCCTTCAGTTGCCCGGCTGGCTCCTCCTCCTGGGTCAGGTAGTGGCTCAGATGCCATCTCCTGGGAGAAGTGAACCCTGGCCGCCTCCCTAAAGTCTCCCACAGGTCTCCATCCCACTGCCCTGTTTCATTTTCTACACAGCACAGTCCCTGTATGTAATCACCTCGTGCGTTGTTCCCACAGCCATCAATGTCCCTTCCCAGCAGAACACGGGCTCTGTGGGCAGGATCCTGTCTGTCCTGCCGTGTACACCCCAGCACCCAGAACAGTGGCTGCCCAGAGGAGTGGCTTAGAAACCACCCGGAAGGGACAGAGGCATCACGGGTGCTCAGGAGGCAGGTTAGGCGGAGGCGACCAATGCAGAGCCCTGGCATACAGATGGCCATGTCCGTTCCTGGGGAGGGGCACTGAGGGCAGGAAGGAAGGAGAGAAAGGCCTGGGGCAGAGTCCTGAGGCTGCAGCGCTGGGAGAGGGAGGAGGAGGTGCTGGCTCAGGACCCTCAGAGAGGGGTGCCTGGGACCGGCAAAGCAAGGCGCCCCCACGGGCACAGTGGGGAGAAGGGCTTGGGTTCCACCTGGCAGGCATCCGAGCCCAGGCTCCCACACACTGAGCGCCACATCACCTCTGCCCCGGGGGGGTCCCAAAGTGAGTGTTACCCTTACCCCATTTTGCTAACAAAGGGAGGGTTTCCGTTACCCAGTACAGGGCGGCCCCAGTGTGGACCCCGTGCTGTCCTGAGCCCAAGGTCTCAGCCTCGCCTCTCCAGTCCCTGAGTGTCTCTGGAGCTGCTGCAGGAGCCAGCAGGGCTGTGGGGGCAGGAAGGGCTCGGCCCTGAGAGCCCAGGGGGGCAGCGAAGTGCTGAGAGGCGGCTTCAGAGCCACTGCCCGAAGCTGGTGACCTTGACCCACCAGCGTAGACAGAAGCCAGGCGGGAGAGGGGTGAGGGGTGAGCAGGAGGCGAGCACGTGGGCAGCAAGCCTGGTCACTCTCTGGAGAAGTTTGGCTGCAAGGACGAGACACAGGGTAGTAAGTGGAGAAGCACTGGGTGAGAGGAAGGCTATTTTGAGGTGGAAGAAACCTGAGTGTATTTCGAAGTTGAAGCCAGCAGAGAAGGAGCCGTTAAAGAAGCATTAAGGAAACCGGGGTGAAGTAGGACAGTCAGCACCCAGGGGGTGCAGAGCTGGAAGGCGCATCTCTCCTGAGAGAAGACTCCAGAGGTGCTGGAAGGTCTGGGCAGAAGCAGGGTGTCTTGTGCTCGGGGCCCTCTCTTCCAGGAGAAGTAGGAGGTGAGGGTGCCCATGCAGAGGATGGGTGGGGGCAGGGACTGGGAGTGGGCGTGGTTTGCAGTAATTCAACATCAGCAGAGAGAGCTGGCTGGAGGGGCCTGGGGGCAGGCCCACAAGGGTAAAGCAGGGCCTGGTGACCCTTCTCAGTGCCGCGAGTCTGTCCGGGGCCGGGGTGTTCCTTGGGGGCACTGCTCAGGTGCAAGTTCAAAGCCCTGAGGTTGCACGGGAGGTGCACGTGGGAGCGAAGGCAGGAGGTGGGCAGGAGCAGGACAGGCACTGCACAGGACCTAACCCGGAGGGGAAGGCCGCGGGGCAGGAGGGGCTGAGCAACGGGAAAGGAGAGGGAACGGGAACGTGGTCTAGGGACCATCACGAGAATGTTCGAATGAATAGGTTGAAAGAATAGACCTGCCCATAAAACCCAGCATCTGAAATAGGGGTTCGGAGAAGAGGGCCGAGATGGGGGTGGGGACGGTGGCTGCAGGCCTTCCCACAGGATACCACACTCCCAGGAGTCTGCTGCTTCCCGGAGGGGAGCACAGTGGCCTTGGAGCAGGATGCGGCTCCAGTGTGTTTGTTGTTCTGTTGGCCTGGGGAGACCTGTGCGTGGTAAAACACTTGCACCACCCAGAGGCAAGTATATAAACAATGAAGCCCCTCTTCTCGCCCGGGACCACGTTCCCACTCCTTCCATGGGGGCTCCTCCATCCTGAGGCTGAAGGTAGCGGCAGAGGCAGCCCAGGTGGGCTTTGGGGTCCATGAGAGGCCGTCCCCGCTTACCTCTCCCTCCTAGGTGTCTTCCCAGCCCAGCAGAGCTCCTGAGGGCACTGAACTCCTGGCCGCAGCCTCAGTCCCAGAGTCCTTCCTTGCCCGCTGCTTCCCCCCGCCGCCCAGTGCACCTCCTCTACCTCCTTGCCGGCTCCTCCGCTCTGCCTTCAAGCGGGGGGCCCCCACCCATCACCTCCTTTCTTGTCCCAAGGACCCCACCCCAACCTGATCTGTTTCCATGGCTGCGTGTCCCTCTCTAGCAGCACCATGGCCCAGAACTCTGCGAGCCTCAGGCCCACATACTAATTGTCCACCTGACAGCTCCCCCGGACGTCCCTGCTGTGCCTCAAACTCAACACACCAGAACTGGACTTATCAGCTGCCTCCTCGCCCCCTCATGGCCACCTGTATCTGTTCACCCCAGGACTGAAACAGAACTCAATTTGGTGAAGAAACGACCCCCTCCTTTGGGCCCTGTGGTTGGGGTATCTCACCCCACCCCACCACCACCCTGAGCAAAGCAGCGAGCTAGGCCTAGAACTTGCCATGCTTACAGCTCAGTATTCAGGGTGAGCACCGAGTCCAACAGGCCCAGTCACAGCTGATCCTGGGGTCTGGCCTGAGTGGACCTGGAATGACCCTCCGCGTTCCTGGTAGACTTGAACTGGAGAGGCCACAGAGCCCACATCCTGCCCCACGTGGGACAAACAGCACACACACTCCATGTGCGAAGCGCATTTCATCCCAAAAGAAAATGCACCAGCCAGCCCTGCTGTCCCCGCCTGGAGAGGAGGGGCGGGGCCACGGAGGGACGCACTCGCTCGGCTGCACAGCAGGAACGCGGTGCCAGCATCCTTGCGGCAGTGGGTTCCACGCCCTCCGCCCTCCGCTGACCACAACACGGCCCGCCCGCAGGAGGCTGATGGGGCGAACGGATGAAGCCACGCGAGGGAGTGAGGCCCTGCCTCCTTCTCCGAGGCCTGACTCAGGCAGCCTGAGCTTTCCAGCTACGTGAGCCGATACTCCCTTCTGCTCATGCCATTGTGCGTCTGTTATAAAGTCAGACCAAAAAGTCCTAATTGGCAACACATCCCCTCAGTGTCTGGCAGGCATCAGCACCCCTCCGTTAGTCCCAGGAACTAGGGCATCTTCCTCCCTCCTCCCTCTCCCCCATCCCTCACATCCAACAGTGACCAAAGCCTGCATCTCAAACATCGCTCGGATCTGTCCCCTTCCTTTCCAACCTAGTCCTGGCCGCCATCATGTTTGCTAGCTTTTGACCATAGCCTTCTTGCTGTCTCTGCCTCCAGCCTGCTCCCACCCACAAACTGAACCCTAACTCCCTGAGATCCAGGTCTTACCACGGCACCATCTGGAGACCTCGCTGCTCCCCGCAGTAAACTCCACCCCTCCCCAGGCTGCCACCCCTCTGACCTCACATCCCTTTGCACCCCACTCTAACTACCCTGCTTCTAGGCACCCTGGCCTCTGCCCAGAATATTCTTCCTTCCCTTCTTTGCCCCATGAATACCCACCCACTCAGTATGCCACTTCCTCTGCAAGCCGGTCACTCTGTGCCCTCAGATTGTCAACATTAGCATTTATCATCTATGCTAACTTTAGTTTTGTGAGCAATGCTCTTTACTGGGCTGGGAGTCCCTCAGGCATGGGCACTCAGTCTCATTCACCCCCTCGTCCCCCACCCCAGAGCGCGCCTGGCACAGCGCTGCCCCTCGGTAAACACTCATGGAAAAGATAAATAAAGGAAGCAGTCCCAAAAACTCTCCACAGCTCTGGAGATGGTCAGGTTGGGGGGAATTATAACATTATATGATCATTGCAGTGTAGAAAGCCTGTCATCTCCAGACAAGCACAATGCCTGTCTGATCCTCACGAGGACACTGTTGCCTTCATCTTATCAATGAAGAGAGTGAGGTTCAGGGAGGTTTACGATCTAGAATTCACTGAGCAGTCACAGAACCCACGCTCACTCTGACGCACCAGCTGGGACTGGACTCTGATCAGGCCCCAGTGTACCAGGTGGAATAAATTAGAGTTCTTGCCCACACTGGCCACAGAGGGGCAGCGGAGCACTGGGTGAGAGCTGCTGTCTGCCTCATGCCCTTAGGAAGATTTGCACCTGAGACTGGAGAAGCCACCTCTGGAGAGAGACCTGGGGAGAGGGCCCTGGCTGGGGCTGCTAGTTCAGAAACAGTTCAAACTGGAAGGGGGGACAGGGGTACCACTGATGCCGAGAGTCAAGAGCTGGAAACATAGACTGTATACCCCAAACTTGTATTACCAGCATGTTTAATAACAAGCCACAGGAGCTGATGGGTCATTGCTGGGGCACCCAAGACTTCCATGTGGGTGACACTGACACAGCTCTCAGCAAGAATAGGCACTGGCCTGCCGGCTCATGGCCACCCCACCCAGAGGCAGGACATGCTCATGTGCTCCGGGGCCTGGCAGGCAGGGCACAGCCAGCATCTGCTGCAGAGCGCCCGGGGCGTGTGGCCTCTTTAGGGCCCAGGACATGCAGCAGCCGCCAGGGCTTTCCTTCTCGAAATGCTGACCTTGCAGCCCCACACCCATGAGGACGTCAGGAGGTCGCGTGCAAGGATCTTCGGTGGAGGTGTCACCCAATCCAGGTTTCTCCATGGAGCAAACACAGCAGGGCTCCAGCAGGCTGGAGGGAGCACTCTGGAGAACAGGCCAGGCTCAGGAATCTGGAAGAGACAGCACCCCCATCTTTGCTGGAAAGGGAGCTGTGCTATGGGGAAGCCAAAGAATGGACTGGATAAACCCCAACAGCCTCTTCCAGCTCAGGGTGAAACTCAGCGTCTGGAGGGAAGTTAAGGCACAATCTCTACCCATCTGCTGCCCAGTCTTTCCTCAAGGGGCAGTGCCGACTGACAGCTTGCCAGGGACCCAGATGTCCAGCCTCATGCCACGACACCTAGACCAGCACCCACCCATCTCACTCCTAGCTGGAGCCTGAGACATGGGGTGACAGCAGCACCCATTACCCAATTTTCTTTTAAATCCTCACCTGAGGACATTTTTGCATTTACCTTCAGATAGAGTGAGAGGGAGAGGGGGAGGAAGAGAGAGAAATATTGATGTGAGAGAGACACATCGAGTGGTTGCCACCCACACGACCCCAACCAGGGCCGGGGACAAACTGCAACCGAGGTTCATGCCCTTAGGGGGAACCGAACCGGGGACGCTCTGGTCCACAGGCCGATGCTCTCACCGCTGAGCCAAACCAGCCAGGGCCCATTTCCCAATTTTCTAAATTCTTTCCTTTCCCACTCAGTCTAACAGCCTTGACCAGGGTCAGGGTTCCATAGCAAACATCTCAGTATCTTCCCCCAGGAACATTGAGGTCCCCAGCTCATGACTCACCCCAGCTTTCCAAGCCTCAAGCTGAAGCAACAGCAAAGGCAAAGAGCTGGATGAAGAAAGCCTTCGCCTACCCCTCTCCTCCTCCCCTCAGCCCTGCCTGGGTGTCAGCAGACATGGTGATGCTGGGGCGTAGCCCTGCCCGCTGCCGAATCTTTCTGTGCCCCTAAAACTGCCCAGACGTGAACCCAGAGGCCAATCCAAAGTCACTATCCTCACTTCTGATCCCTCTGCTCTGACCACAGGTTTTTCACGGATGTATATTCCGGCTGACCCTCTGAGCCACCCCCACCCCGAGGTTCCCACCGGAAAGCGGAGCCCGGCTGGCTGGGGAGCCGCAGCACCCAGGAGGCTGTCCCCAGCAGCAAGAAGGTAACTAGCAAGGCCGCTGGGGAAGTAAGGACAGAAGGGAGGCAGTGACATGGGGGCGTGGGGTTCCGGTTTCTTTGGGGGATAGGGAGAGGAGGCCATATTTTGCATCAGCAGCCCAGAGTAGTAGGAAATGGGGAAGCAGGGACAGAGCAAGAGGAGTAGTAACCCAAGGGGGTACTTCTCATTCTGATGCCGCCCCACCCTTGAGCTCCAAATCGGGGCCCCAGGGTCCAGTTCCAGTTCTGTCATTCACTTGGGTACATCACTTTCTTCTCTCTGCACTTCCCCATTCGTAAAATGCAGGGTTCACAGTGGACATGGACTCCCCCTCGCAGCTGGGGAAGCGAGGAGCAAGGGGGGGGGGGCAGAAAGGCAGCAGGAGGGATGGGGCTTCCTCCAGAGCGGAAGAACCTGGATACGAGAGGGAGGGCGTTCGCACCCCTCCCTCAGGACACAGCACAGGGAGCTGGGGTGTCCCCAGCGTCCAGCCTGCCTCTGGTGCAGGGAGCAGACACACCCCCCTCACTGCCCCGCCGGCCTCGTCCTGAGGGAGCCGCCCACAGCTCAGCAGGGCCAGAGCGGCGCTGCTGCTGGGCTCCGCACCAAACCCTCGGCTGCTGTGTGGCCCCCGCCCACTGTCCCCTGGCCCTCCCCAGCCCCTCCGCATACACCAACCCTCTTCTCGGAGGGAAGCTGGGCCCCTGCCTCTGCAGGCGGGGAGGGGCTCTGGAGTAGGGCAGCCGGAGAGGTCCAGGCGCCCCCAACAGACAGCCCCACCCACAGAATCCCACCAGGTGCCCCAGGTGCGACACTGAACAGGAGAGGGGCAGTGAAGGCCCAGCCCCTATGGCTCTGCCCAAGGTGGCCTTGGCCTGGAATGACCACTACCGTATCTCCAGGCCACCCAGGCCCTTCCCTCCAGATGGTTCCTGTCCTCGGAGAGACAGAGGCAGGAGCGCCAGACGGAGCCCCCACAGCTGGGAACTGTCAGCCCCAGCTTCCTGGAGAAAGTGCTCCTGAGGCCCCCAAGCTGTTAGCGACTTGCCACCCACCGCCCCACAAACACACCACGAGCTCCTTGCTCTGGGACACCTCTGTCCACCCCCCACCTGAGCAGGGGCTGGGGAAGCCTCTCTGCCCCCACACACCTCCCCTCCTCCAGGCCACCCAGGCCCCCGGCTCTGCCCTCCCGTCTCTGCCCCAACAGGGAGGTCACAGTGAGGAATCTTACTCCCTTTACCCAAACCCCTCCAGGGCCAGGATTCTAGGAGAGGAGGACGCAGAGGCCAAGGCCGAGGTGGTCTGAGCTGCTGTCTCTCCTCCAGCTCCCAGTGGACCGGCAGCTCTGGGGCCACAGAGTTGGGGCTGGAGCAAAGGGGGTACAGGAAGGAAAGTCTCCAAAGCACATTGGAGCCCCTCCAAATGCCCTTCTCTTCCATCCGCCCTACCTCTCCCTCTTCCAGTTACAGTGACTGCCTGTTCTAGAAAAAAGACAGGTGGGGGCACCACTGCAGGAGGCATTATAGATGGGAGAAGGGGCAGCCCCTTTCCTCAGATCCCAGCACAGGGAGACCACCCCGGGGACTTCCAGAGGCGCTGAAGAGCTGACGGGACTGTCCCCCCTCAGCCCCCCTCACCTTTGCCCCCCTCACCTGTGCGGCCTCTGGCCTCAGGAAGGAGCCCAGCCTCCACTCTGCAGCACCCGCGGCAGCTCCCTCGCAACCAGCACAGCCGCAGCCTCAGCCGGGTGCCTATGGGGTACCTAGGAGTGGTCGCTGCCAGACTCAGCTTCCGGGGACGCTTGCCACTCGTGGGCCAACAGAGCAGTCAGGCCCTGGGCACGGAGGAGGAGGCCGCCTCCCAGGAACAGGACGCCACAGAGCACGAGCAGGGCCAGCACGCCCAGCAGGGCTGCCTGTGTGAGGCGCGGTCCTTCAGGGAGCTCCGGCTGCACCCCAGACTGGTTGCAGCAGATCAGCCAAGCGGCTCTGGCCACAGAGCCTGCCTGAGAGACGTTCATGCTTTGGTGCCAGCTGCCCAGATGTGCCCAGGACCCACAGATGTGTGGGAGCCCAGTCAGCAGACAAACCCGGACTGCATCTGGGAGGGCCCTAAGGGGCGGATCCCAGTCTCCCAACCCACCCCTTGCAGAGTGCTCAGGCCCTTCCTAGAGAGAGCTCCTCCAGTGTGGACTAGGGCCCAGACCTCCAGGCCAGGAGTCATCTATCTTCTTGTCCCAAAAGCACACACACCTACGAGTGTGTATCTGGTCTATGCGCCCAACCAGCAAAACCCAAGAATCCTGTCCCCAAGGTTCTCCCTGCCCCTTAGCAAAGGAAATCAGATAGCGCCTTTCTCAGAACCCTGAAAAGATCTTCCAGACTCTATTCCAGGTGCTGGCTGGGGTGCTGAGCAGGAAACAGACCCAGCAAGGGCCATCCCCATTTCTGGGCTTTCTGCCCCTGAGCAAACCTCAGTATGGCCAGATGGCCCAGGTGGCCACGGGGACAGGAGATAAATGAGTAGCCTCTAAGACCTGAGTGATGAGTATCCCTTCTCCCCTTTGGGAGCCTCCAGGGGCTGGACAAGCCGGCCAGTGCCTCCTTGGCCCCACACAGGGAGAGAGGCAGGACAGGGGGACTTTAAGGCCTACCCCTGCTCCTTTGCTCAGCCCGAGGGCAAGGACAGTTACAGACCAATGGGAAAGCAAATTTAAGTCACCAAAGCTTGGGTTCTGACCTTCAGCACATCAGTCCCTACCTTTGGGAAATCTCAATGCCAAAAGGGATGGAGATGTTACTGTCCTGTCCACCAAAGGGAGCATGCTGCCAGCTGGGTATCCCACAGCCAAGCCAAGGAGGGAAGACCCTCCTTCCCGGGTCTCCTAAAAACTCCTGTAGCAACCTTGAGCTCTTTTTTTTTTTTTCCTTTATTGATTTGAGAGAGACAGGGAGAGATAGAAACATCAGTGGGAAAGAACATCAATTGGCGGCCTCCTGCATGGCCCCCACTGGGAATCGGGCCCACGACCTGGGCATGTGCCCTCACCAGGAATGGAACTGGTGACCTCTGGGTGCATGGGTCGACGCTCAACCACTGAGCCACACTGGCCAGGCAACCTTGAGCTCTTTAAAAGTCACTGTTAGCTAACTCCTGTGTCATCCGACCCCTCAGAAGAGATTAGCTGAAGGCCAGATAGGAGGAAAAGGCCCTCCACTGCAGCAGGCCAAGTGGGATCCCCACCTCCAAACCCCGGAGAACCTCCTGACTTCTCCAGTTCCCTAGAGATCAAGGGTATGACATCACAAAACCTCTCATGATGGCCAAAAACAGCTTGGAATGAGAAAAATGTACTAATACTTTCTGGCAATATTGGCTACTACCTACCTGCTCCAGGACCATGGACAGGACCGCTCCCCCACACTGACCCTCTCTCCCTTAGCCTCCCTCCCTACACACAGTTCACTGTTAAGTCTGTTAAAACTGGCCCAGATGTAGCCAAAAAGCATTGTAAAATATGGAATAATCAATAAATAGCACACAATGGAGTGCACTGATTTTGAGTATGCTTGTATTGAAGCAAGTTTGAGTTACCAAAGCAATCAATGTTCTAACAACCAGCCAGGGCCAGCCCAACCTGGAGGAAGTGTCCCCAGACACATCTCAAGCTGGCCCATCTCTCTCCAGAAAGCAACCCCAAATCGAATGAGCTCTCTGGTGTACGTTGGGCCTGTGTATGCTCAATGAAGACAGAGAAGATATTCTTCGGAACCATCAAACAAAGACCACATATTACAAAGGCCAGGGAATTACACTTCCCTGGGGAAGGTGAGAAACAGCATTGTCTTATCTAAAAGCAATAGATCCTCCTGGCCAGTAGCTCAGTTGGTTAGAGCACTGTCCCAATTCAAGGTTGCAACTTTGATCCCTGGTCAGGGCACATGTAAAAATCAACCAAAGAATGCATAAATAGGTGGAACAACAAATTGATGTTTCTTTCTTTCTCTCTCTAAAATCAAAAAATAAATTTAAATAAATAAAAGCAATAGGTCCTGATCTGTGTCCTCATTCAAGGGACTGACCATGGTCACACCCAGGTAGGTGTGACTTTATGAGAATGTCCAACAAAGTACCAAACTGGCCTGCTTTAATCCATCTGCAGCCCTATCCACCCATTGCCCCCATCTTGGAATAATGCCCTCAACACACACGTGTCCTCACAAGTCTGACAGAAAGTGTTAATGTTTCAGGGCAGAACACAAAGCGAGGGAGAGATGGCTCAACCCCAATGCACATTCTCAACTTTATTCACCATCCTAGTGATGGCACTTCTGTACAGTGGACAAGGAGGGGGCCCTCCGGAGAGGTGGTGACTTGACCGTCGGAGAAGGTTACGAAGCTGACCAGACGCTGGCAGCCACCCATCAAGCAAGCCAGGGAATGGCCCTTCCAAGTCTTACCAAGGACCCAGAGCAGGTTCCAGAGCCCCAAGGGGCTAACAGTACAAGCCCCAGAAGCCAAGGTCTGCAAGCCATCAAGGAGCACCCGAGGCACCCAGCACAGCCTAGAGAGCAAGGGTGTCCTTGAGGAGCCTGCGCATGGTGGTGGTGACTGAGGTGCCCAGGGCATCAGTGATCTGGAAGGAGATCTTGTAGAGGTAGGGCTGCACGTCCCGCAAGCCAGTGTCAAACACGTTGTCCACCTCGGACTGCGTGGGCATCTTGGGCAGGTACTCATGCCGATTCATCACCTCCACGATGTTGATGATCTTCTCACAGAGCTTCTCACCCACCTTCTCCCGGCAGATCTGCCGCTCCTGCTCTGTGGCCAGGGCTACCACATGCACCTTGACTGTCCACACTTCCCAGGGGATGCACTCGTCTGAGAAAGGCCAGCGAGACTTCTTTTTCTGGTAGAACTCCAAGGACATCTGCCCCAGCCCATCGCCACCCGAGTTGCGCAGTGCATCCTGGGGAAGAACGGGTAGCAAACAGGCAGGCTGAGACAGCAGTTCTTTTCCTGTGAGCACCTGCTTCCTACGCCCTAGGGACTTATGCTGTCTTAACTCTATTTGCCCTTTAGGGAGGGCAGGGAATGAGAAACAGAGAAAGTAAAGGATTTGGGTGATGTGACTCAGCAAACTGCCCACCTAAAATTGAGTGTGGTTCAAGCAAAACCACAAAATCTGTCTCCTCACCCAACTCCTCCAGCTTTGTTCAGAATTGTTTTTTAAGCATTTATTCTGGGCCAGGCACTTTACACACACAATCCCACTTACTCCTCTCAACTCTAGGAGGCAGTATTGAGGCAAAATGAGGCTCAGAGTCAAGTTATCTTGCCAAAAGGCACCGGCCAGTGAATGACTGCAACAGATTGTCTGATTTCAAAATCTTTGCTTTTCACCTTTACCTGAAGGGCCTTCCTCCTCCTGCCACAACCTCACCTCTTTGGCCCCATCCTTCAAAATGTACTCCAACATCGCCTACTCTACTCCCCAGGTAAATCCTATCTGCCTTCTCCACCGCCAGCTAAACACAATCCCTCCCTTTTATTCGCTCAATGACAACCTAAACTCATTGTCTCTAAAGAAAAGGCGGAGGGACTATAAAGCCCAGTGATCCTTGATTAGAAAGAAGGAAGCCAAGGAACTGAAGATGGAAGGGAGTGGAAGGAGGGATCAGGCTTGGCTCCCTCTCCCTCTTCTCATCTGAGAAGCAAATGGGATCATCTGGTCCAATAATTCTGTCCATGCTCCTCCCACCCCCGTGGTGTGTGGTGACCTCCACACTCCTCCTGGGGCAGCCCTGGCCCCGCCCTTTCCATCTCAGTTATTTACAGCCAACCTAGTAGGTAAGGATGCTTCCCTCGAGTCCTGAAGGGACTGTCACACTCTACCTTGAATTCCCCAACAACCTTGCGCAGGGCACGGTCCAGCTCCTCAGAGGAGACTCGCACGTAGGTGAAATCGATGAAGTCACAATCGACATCCTGGGTGCCCACGGTGCCGATGGAGTAGGTGCCCTCCTTCTTGTAGTGGAACTTGCCCGTGCTGCGGTGCAGGAGCACCGTGTGCAGCACAGCCAGCATGGCCTCCTCCACCTGCCGCCCCTCCACGGACACCTCCAGCACCTCCGAACGACAGTTCATCCTGCAGCCAGTGGCCCACAACAAGGGTGGGGACAGGAGTAAAGACAGAGAGTTTCACCCCACCCAGGGGCTGCCCTGCAAGAGGAGCCAGGTCGGAATGCTGACACCTTCTGAATGATCTGTATATTCTCTGTTCACATCCCTCCAGACCCAGCCAGGCCCCTGCCTCCACAGCCTAGCTCTGCATTTCGGCAGCACCCACTAGCAGAGAATCTTAGACTACTGAGGTCTCAAAGGGGAAGAGCGTCAAAGCTATCAGGCAAACAACCTGCCGAGGCTGGAATTCCCTTGTGGTACTCAGTGCAGGTCACCACGCTCACTGTGCAACACCTGCCAGGCACTGGCCATTAAAGGCAAACATGGCCACTGCCTGTGAGACGCTGCCAAGGTGGAGAAAGACATGCAAGCAAATGTCACCACAGCAGTGAGAATACGAGGTGGGAGTAGAAACAGGAAGTCTGACTTCCTGGGACCTTGAATGACCAGGTTAAGGATTTGGACTCTATCCTGAGGGCAGTGAAGAGTCGACGCATCACTGTGCCAAGATCAAGCCTGTGCATCAGAAAGTTAACTCGGGTTCTTCACTATTTGGGGGTCACAAAATGCTCTGAGAAGTCCATGGCAGCTAAGACTCGGCTTTAAAACCTGACTGGCCCATGCACATACACACCAAATCTCGCTTATTTCCAGGGCCATCCACAGGCTCTGGGGTAAAAACTTGCCAATTTAAAGCAGAAAGGCTGGCCAGGGATCCACCTAGAGGCCAATACAGCAGTGGCAGCTACAGACTCAATAAAATGGATATGGGGGGAATGAAGGGAAGAGTGGGGGCTTTCATGTCCAGCGGTCCTGGGTTTGAATCCCAGCTCTCCCATATCTTGCTGTGACCTTAAGCAAATCACACAAGCTCTCTGAGTCTGTTTTCTTATCCACAAATTTGGAAGGTTGTGAGGATTAAGGAAAACAACACATGTAAAACACAGCAGAATAGTGGTTAAGAAAGTAACTCTAAAGCCAGACAGCCTGGGTTGGAACCCCAGCTCTGCCAACGGCTCACTGTGTGCTCTTGGGCAAGCTGCTTAGCTCCTGTGTGCCTTAGTTTCCCCAATCTATAAAAAGGGGATATTATCAATAGCTACCTTAAAAGGGTTGTCTGGGGGAATAGCTGAGTTAGCAGCCCTAAGGCACTTAAAGTAGTACCTGGCAAGCAGTGAACACGCAGTATCAGCGGCTATAGTTATATTGTAACTGCTGCAAGATGACTGCACTAGCAGAGAGAGTGGCAAGAAAAGAACATACTTGAGAACCAGAACTTAGTAAGTAATTGAATCTGAGGGAGGGAGAGGGAACAGTCAAGTTTCTTAGAGAGTGTTCAGCTTAAAAACCTCCCTGATGAGGAGCAAAAAAATGCAGAGCAGAATGGACCAGTGGACGGACAAGGAGACAGCCCAGGCCCTCAGGCTGCCGAGCAGGGTGCAGACACAGCTGTGCCTTCGGATTCAGACAAGAAGCTTCCTGAAATGGACATTGATTGATTCCAGCAATTGTTTATATTAAAAGAGACTATTATATAAAAAAAAAAAAAAAAAAAAAAACCAAAACCTCCCTGACAGGGAATTCAGTACCTCTCCCAGCACATCATCCCATCTTTAGACAGCTCTACTGAAGCAGTCTCTTAGTGCTTCAAACCACTAGCCTTGATTTTGGTATCAGGAGCCACACAGAATAAATCTCACCCTTTTCCCACAAACAAGCCTTTCAGATATTTAGAGGCAACTCTTTTGCATCACCCCCTCACCCCTTCTACAGGTTAAAGATGTCCATTCCCCATAAACATGCCAACTGGACCTTCACATCTTATCTCCTCAGGGTCGTAACAGGTTTTTTTCTTTTTTTGTTAATCCTCACCTGAGAATACTTTTACACTGATTTTAGGGGGGGTGGAGAGGGAGGGAGAGAGAGACATCGATTGGTTGCCTCCCCCACGAACTGACCAGGGCCCAGGATGGAACCTGCAACCCAGGTATGTGCCCTTGACCAGAATGGAACTGGTGACCCTTCAGTTCGAGGGCCAATGCTCTAACCACTGAGCAAACTGGCCAGGGCCTGACAGATCTTTTTTTAGTGTATCTCAGCTTGTCTCTGTCCCCCTTTAACAGTGGTGCTCACCAGTGAACACACAGGGCAGCAATCAGAAGTCAAACGCTCTGCCTCTCACCTGACCATAAGGCCCTGGTCCACTTGTACTACGAGTCATAGTTGGTTATCCTGTCCTGTCTCTCCCACTAGACAGACAGTTCCTTAAGGGCAGGGACTCTCATATTCATCACCAGAAACTCCATACCTGGAACCTAGCACAGTTACTGCTCAATTCATCCTGACCCGGGAAGTCCAAGTCTTTCCAAGGGTTGCTGGATTGGTTTCTCCTACACTCTCGGATCGAGGATGAGCAGGGCTCTCTTGTTCATTCCGGCCCTCTAGTTTAACTCCATCCAGCACTTTCCCATCTAGAGACTCCCAGCTCAGGTCCAGTTCCCCTTTCTTCCACAACGTGCCCCTGTGGTGTCCCCCACAAACCTTCAAACAGCCCATACATCTCCACTTCTGTCCCAAGCCCAGGCTCTTCCCTCGTTCTCAGTGCCATTCTAGGCTTCATTTCTCCAGGAAATCAGTACTGACCAACTCCAGCCTCCTTCCCACCTTTGGTCTGTGGTGCGCTTGTCTGTGCCCGTGCCCTCGCCCTCGCCCTCGCCCTCGCCCTCACCCCGCGCTGAGCAGGGAATCTCCAAAGCAAGGCCTGGGAAGTCTCATCTCTCGGGTCGCCCTAGGCCCAGGTCTGCAGAGCCCAGGGCGGAGACTGACAGATGCCTTCTCGGAGCCAGGCTGGAGCCGAGGGCACCCCCATGCCCACCTTACGCGATAGGCTGAAGCAGGGTCACTCAGGCTCTGATCATCCCCTTCCTCCTCCTCCTCACGCCCAAGTAGGATCTCCGCAGGTCCGCCGTCCGCCGAGCGCAAGAGAAGGACTAAAAGCAAAAACAGAAAGCATTCGGCTGGGTATCCAGAGAGACAGCCGCATTCAGAAACATTTCCCGCCTGGGTCCCGTTTTGTCCACCGCCACTCCCCCAGAACCTCCAAGTTCGGGTTCCAGAGGTGGAGCTGACTCCGCAGAGGTCTCGGGGGCGGCGCCCCGCGCCCCACCTGGCCGGGCTCGGGAGTTCGGGGCGCGCCCTCCCTCCGGCCGGCTCAGGGAACCCCCGCGCTCGCCCAGGAGAGGGGGGCAGGCGGTCAGGACGGCGCCCTACCTCCCCGGACCCGCGCCCGGACCCGCGGGCCACGCCACCACGCTCCCCGGCACCAGACCACCGCGGCGGGAGGCGACGCCGGCCCCGGAAACCCGTGCCCCGCCCCTGCGAGCCGGACGGCTCCACCTGCCCCAGCGGCCACCGGCGGGGCGGGCACGGCTGGCCGAGCCTTGGCACAGGTGCAGCGGCCCAGACCGCCTTCCGTTCACGCGGGGGGACAAAGGTAGTCACATACTGCTCTTTAATTCGTATGCTACCTTTTTCTTTATTATCTTTCGGATGTTACCATTTGACGGTGAGCAGTATCCCCCTCATTTGGACGACTCCATTCACTCCCACCACCGAGAATGTTGTTGTGCTTCGGACGGAACGACTCACTTCCGCCATAGAGATCAGAGGGAAGGAGAGGCCGATGAGCTCTGTGCTGCCTCCCTAGGCTGAGAGGAGTCGTCCGCGGCGAGCCAGCCCCTAGCAGGGAGATAGGGTCCCTAACTCTGGCCTCAGAGGCCAGGAAGGGGCACCGATTCCCCAAGATGAGGAGCATGCTGATTGGAGAGATGCCCTGGAGATGAGCCCGGGCCAGTTTTCTGCATGACGCTGGGTGGGTGGCAAAACTTGAGCTTTTCCAGTGCATAAAAGACAGGATCCCTGGCCCCACAAAGAGGCTGGAGAAAGGGACTTGACCTTACTCTGTCATCATACAGAAGCACTGCTTGGTGCTTGACCTCTGGTAACAGTCCGTGTAAGGCTGGTGATTCTGCCATTGCCTCTGTGTGTGCCTCTTGAGGTCACTCATCCTGATTTCCTCCTCTAAACGGGGAGCTGTTGTGAGGATTACAAGAAATAATTCATATGAAAAACCTTTGTACACTGTAAAGTGTTATATGAATATGAGTGTATTTTTCGTGCTGTGTAACTTCCTGGGAGCATGTTTTGTTCTCCAAGTAGATTGTATGTCCAGGGCAGACAGGGGTTTCTCAGTTGCTCTGTTAATGCCCACAGAACCTGGCATGCCCCCAACGCCAACAGAAGGACTCCTGAGTTGTTTACTTGGGGATTAAGATGCTCATTTTCCTAGCACGCACTTTCTCTTCCAAAATAAAAAATATATAACATATACTGAATGGAATGGAAAGGGCATGATTCTAAGTGATGCATATATGGTAATTAATTTAACGAGATAAATTGACACTGGGAGAGGTTAAGTAACTTGTGCAAAGTCACTGGGTAAATGACAGAGCCTGGGATTCAAATACAGGATTCCTTACCACTACAGATGTTTTCTTTCTGGTTTCTCCACCCTGACCTCCTGTGCACTACCACAGTCCAATATACCGCCCCCAACACCTGCTCTCTGGTGGAGAAATGCCTTGATTAGTAGCATTTGCCAATTTTCTACTACAACCACTTTTTTTTTTTTTAATTTTTTTTCTTTATTAAGAGAGGTTTAGCCCTGGCCGGTTTGGCTCAGTGGTTGGCGCATTGGCCAGTGGACCAGAGAGTCCTGGGTTCAGTTCCCACTAGGGGCACATACCCCCCCAAAAAAAGAAAAGAGCCCTGGCCAGTTTGGCTCAGCAGTTGAAGCGTTGGCCTGCGGACCAGAGAGTCTCGGGTTCAGTTCCCGCTAGGGGCATGTATCAAAAAAAAGAGAGAGAGAGAGAGAGAGAGAGGAAGGGAGAAGGAGAGAGATATAGAAACATTGATGAGAGAGAACATCGATTGGCCACCTCCTGCATGCCCTCAACTGGGTATTGGGCCCACAACCTGGGCATGTGCTCTGACTGGGAATCGAACAAGCAACCTCTTAGTGCATGGGTTGATGCTCAACCAGTGAGTCACATGGGCCAGGCCCACTTTCCATTTTTTTAAAAAATATGTTTTCATTGATTTTTTAGAGAGTGGGGGAGGGAGAGAGAGAGAAACATTGATATGAGAGAGCAACATCCATCAGTTGTTTCCTGCACGCCCCCTACTGGGGATGGAGCCGGCAACCTGGGCATGTGTCCTGACTGGAAATCAAACTGGGAACTCTCAGTCCACTGAGCCACACCGACTGGGCTATTATGGCCAATTTCAAGCTATAGGCCATCACTGAATGTGAAGTCCAGAATGAATGAAGGATTACACTTTGATCATCAGTACCAGCTGGCATACCACTGTCACCTTTAGGCTTCCCCTTTCACCCTTTCTTACAAACCCCCTACTCAAGCCAGTCTTCTGGCTGACCTCCCCACACAATCTATTCCCTTTCCCCTTCCTTCCCGTAGCTCTGCCCTGTGCAGCCTTGGTCTCTGGTTTGTGTCTGTCCCAGCTGCAGATACCTCTCCCCAGGCAGCGTCCAAGTACCCCCAGGGCCTGGGGAAGGACAAAGCTGCCTGCCGTACACACCAGCAACCTTTTCTGGAGCCTGGACTTAACCTGCAGGGAAACAAGATAAAATATTAAGAGAGAAGGGTCTGTGAGGAGCCAAAGGATGGGGACCCTGGGAGGTTGGAACCCCAGGGGAGGAACCCTGGGGAGCCTAATTTCCAGACACTGCAGTGAGTGAGGGGAGTGACTGACCTCTCCCGACCTCTGACTCAGGGCCACTATCCTGACATCATCATCATCCCTACTACCAGCCACTGAGCCTTACTAGGCACCATGCCTTACTTCACATGTGCTATGTGTTGATTTCTCCAACCACCTTTGAAGGGAAATATCATTTCCCCTCAACTTACACATAATGAAGCTGAGGCTTATGGTCAGGGATATGTAGTAACTTGCTTTAATGACTAATTTTATTTGTCAACTTGACTGTGCCACAGAATGTCCAGATATTTGGTCAAACGTTATTCTGGATGCGTCTATAAGGGGGTTTCTGGATGAGATTAACATTTGAACCCCGAGACTAAGAAAAGTAGATTACTTTCCCTAATGAGGATGGCCTCATGCAATCATCCTGAATAGAATAAAAGGCCTGACCCTTGAATGAGTGAGAACTCCTCCTGCCTAACAGCTTCCAAATTGGGACACTGGTTTCTTTCTCCTGCCTTCAAACTTGAAGTGAAGTATCTGCTCTTCTAGGTCTTGAGGCTCCTAGCACTTGGAGCTGCACCACAGCCCTCCTGGGTCTCCAGCTCGCTGGCTACAGATCTTAGGACTTGTCATCCTCATACTCACATGAGCCAATTCCTCGTAATAAATATCTATATCCTGCCGAGTTCTGCTCCTCTGGAAACCCTGACTAATACCCTTGCCAAGGCCACACAGCTGCTCTCTCCTCATTCCACCAGCTCTTTCACCCATTCTAGCCCCTACTCCAAACCCGCCATCCATGGAGCCTTTCTTGCCTGCGGGTGAGGCCGAACCCTCTCACCTTTCTCATCTCAGGCCCAGATGCTGGCCAAGACTTGTCTCCTCTTACCTCCCTGAATCCTTATAGGGTGATTCTCACTGCACCTCACTCCTGGGTCCTACACCCATGTGGGTGTTCCTGACAAGGAAGGAAGGTCTAGGTCAAAATAGAGAGACTATGTGGAACAAATCCTTCCATCCAACCCTTCCATCCTACGCCAATACCCCTAATGATCAAGAGGTAATTGTTCATTCATTCATTCATTCATTCATTCATTCATGCCACACATATATAACTGCCCACACGCTAGGCCCGTATCATACCAAGGTGGAAAAGTCCCAACCCTGGCCTCTGGGAGCTCAGAGCCTTACAGAGGAGATGGACTAGGAGATATACCTGAGCAAGAGAGCACACGTGGTATGAAAGAAATGGCAGCAGGGTTTTGTTTTGTTGTTGTTGTTGTTGTTTTGGTTAATCCTCACTTGATTTTTTCCATTGTTTTTTTTTTAGAAAGTGGAAGGGAGAGAGGGGGAGACATCGATTAGTTTCCTCCCTCCTACACCCCAACTGGGGCTGAACCTGCAACCCAGGTATATGTCCTTGACCAGAAATGGAACCTGCAACCCTCCAGTGCACAGGCCGATGTTCTAACCACTGAGCACACCAGCCAGGGCTAATGGGAGCAGGATTTGCAGGGCTGGATGGGGCCAGCATGGAGGCTCTGCTGTCATTCCAGAGGGATGCCTGCGGCCTGGACAGAGAGTGGCACATTTGGAGTGGTGACGAGTCCCCAGCCATGCTCTCAGCAGGTTGGGAGGTGACCAGGACAGCTGCAGAGAACGCAGGAGAGCAGCCTGTGGAGACGGGCGGGAAGAGGATTCCAGAAAGAAGTGAGGCTACAGTGAATTATTCTGGGGAGGCTTCCTGGGAAAGAGGAAAGAAAAGAGTTGGAGGGAAAGGTCTCACTGAGGACTGAGGATAGAACTGCGAGTTCTGAGGCAGGAGAGGCGAGGACTTCTCGGCCAGAGCCATGGCCGCCAGGCAAATGGGCAACTGGCTGAGGCCTTCTGAGCCAGGCCTGCAGCAAAGGTCTGTGGAGGGACCTTGAAGGCCAACGTGAGACCTTGGGAGTAGGCAGCTGGCTTTGCACGGTGAGTGTGGCCTCGGATGGCCCCACCCATCCTAGTGCATGTCCCAGGGGAGAGCTGATCCCTGAAGCTGGCCCTGCAGGCCACCCCCAGCCACTCCAGAGCTGACCTCTATGGTGTCACAGGAATGACTCAAGCCCCAGCAACAACAATGAGTGGGACTGACGTCAGGCTGGGAGCTCCTGACCGTGACCAGCCTGGCTGGGTAGCCGGCACCCTGCCTGTTGACCCTTTAGCCGGTCTGGGCCTCCAGGGTGAGGAGGATCAGCTGTCCCCTTCTGAAATCTGCCCACTGAGATCCTGGGCAGGGGCTCTTCTTCCTCCCACCCTTTCTGGGATGTCACTCCCAGCCACCCCCTCCTCCGAGGCAGAGGAAATGGCTGGGCGGAGGAGAGAGTGACAGAGAGCGTGAGAAAGAGGCACCTCCCAGCTCCAGCAGCATCAGGCGGCCTCTGGATCTGGACTGGCTGGGAGGCGGCAAGTCGCTGTCAGTTCTTCTGGGAGTGGTGGTCTGTCCTTCCACGGTGGGGAGGGTGGTGCGTCTCTTTCTGGGGAGGTCCACGTGTTTGTCTCTGGCCCAGTTGGGAGTGAGGCTTTGTTTCTGTGTTAGTCCCACAGGGTAAGAAGTCCTCTCTCTGTCCTGCAAAGCCTGTGCATCTGTTCCCTTGGGAGGCACCTGTGTATCTTTTGTTCTTTGGGGCACAGGGTTCTGTGTGACTGTCCTTGTCAGGGAGTCTATCTCCCCTTAGGGGCTGATTTTCTCTCCCTGTTTTCTGGTCGAGCTGGGGACACTATCTATCATGGTTACATGGGAATGGGGTCCAGGTCTCCTGCTTAGCCTCCCCCAAGCCTGGGCTCCCTGGGTGGGGGCCTCTTCTCTCTGATGTGCCAAACTAGGAGGGTAGTGACCCTCAGTACCCCACCTGCCTGGCTCGCAGCTGGGCACTGCTCCCCGCTAACACAGCATGAAGCAGGACAGCCACCCTCCCCCCAGCACTCTGCTCCTGGCCCAGCTGCCACCCCCAGGCCCGCCTGAGTAGGGGCTGGACAGTGCCAGCTCCTGAGTCAGAGCTGGAGGAGACCTCAAGTGGCAGGGTCAGGGCCCAGCAGGAGGCAAAGGGGAGCCAGGGCTGTGGAGAGGAAGACTGGAGCATGGGCCCGGGGTGAAGAGCGAGGGCAAGAGGCAGAAGCCAAGGTCAGAGCCACCAGGGCCCCATAGCCCTCAGGCCAGCTCTGAGTCCCCCTGGGGACCCTGGAATGTATCTCCTGCCCTCAGAATGTCCCTGGCTGTGTGGGGAGGGAGATATTGGGGGTAGGAGGTGGAGGGGGCTTTTACTCAGCTCTGTCTTCACCACAGGGAGCTGGAGGTTTCAAAGTCCCACTAACCAGCCTGGCCATACCCAAGCAGAGCCTGGTAGAAGCCTGAGCCCGGAGCAGGGGAGGAAACAGAGACTTGGGGCTAGGCTCTGGATGCTGCAGAGAGGACAGAGCAGCCGCTGGCTGAGTGTGGGGCTGCAAGGCCAGGCCTGGGCAGGGCTGGGAGGCAGACGACAGAGTCTCACCCTTTCAGCCTTGTCTTCTGAGAAAGCCCAGTGGCCCGGGGTCTCTGCTGCAGTCAGGGACTTGGTAGGCACTGGGACTTGTCCAGATTTAACCTAAAACTTTCTGGGAATCCCAGGCCCAGTTTCACATGAGGGGGAGCTAGCACTGCCCTCGACACATAGCTGCCTCATGAGCATGAGCGAACATCACTAGCAACCTGCTGACTGTCTGCTCACCACACAGACCTCTTGACAGGCTCTTGGGCTTCCCTCTAGCCACAGAGCTGGCTGCCACCGGCCAAGCATGCTGGACACTCAGAGCCAACCATGTGACACTGTATAACTCAAGTACAGTGTTGAGGTCATGTTGCCCATGACCAGAAGCTTCTCAGCCTCTTTGAGGCTGACCCTCACCACCTCCCTTCATAACCAAGTCCTGGTGCCCCAGGTGTGGGGCAGCTTCCTCCATCCCAGGCCCCAGGGAAAGGCCATTAGGCACGGATCCCTGGTGTGTAGGGTTCCTACTCGGACCCTAGACCTCAAAGTTTTTTTTTTTAGAGAGTAAGAGAGAGAGAAACATCAATTTGTTGTTCCACTTATTCATGCATTCACTGGTTGATTCTTGTATGTGCCCCCAACGGGGAGAGCAAATCTGCAAGGGCACCTTAGGGCTGGGGAGGGGGCCAGGGCCTCTGGGCGTAGAACCCAGCGTGGGCGGGATTGGAGGGAGACAGGGAGGCAGGCTTCCTGGGTCCCCGTGTGAGGACAAACAGCAGGCTTTGAGGCCTTGGAAAATCCCGCTCGGGATTCCAGGCCTTGCCAGCGTCACTGCCTTTTGACTATTGTCCCCATCGGAAACGGGCCCAGCCCCCGGCCAGCTGGGACAGAGTGGCCATTGTGAGGCCCCACCAGGCTCAATGCCCCCTTGTTCGCCCTCCCAGCCCCTAGCAAGACTTGGAGGCCAGTTCTTCCAGTTGCTCGGTAGAAAGAAAGGGCCTGCCTCCAGGCTCCAGCCCTGGGGCGGGGCGGGGTGGGGCAGGGCGGGGCTAGAGAAATCAGCCCTGAGCCCTGTACCCAGTAGCCAGAGTTTTGAAAAGGATCCACCATCCCTGAAGCTTCTTTTACTTCCGAGCATGGAGACCTATTGGTTAGGTAACCAAGACACACCCACTGAGCCACTTACAAGCCAAGTGGCCTTGGGAAAGTCATCTCCTTTCTTCAACATGAATTCTCTTTTGTAAAAGCAGTAGCTATTATTATTGGGTGTATGCTCTGTGCAGAGCACTGTTTGAAACGCTTTGTATGCATGCACTCATGCAATCATCATAGCAAGTTTATGAAATAGGTACAATTATTTTCTCCATTTACAGATGAAGATGCTGAGGCACAGAAAGGCGAAGTCACCTGCCCCAAATCCCACAGCTGGTAAGAGCTGTAGCCGAGATTTAAACCCAGGCAGTCTGGTTCCAGAGTCCTTGTTCTGTACCACTCTGCGACGTTGCCCACCTGTGAGGTGAGGACAAGCATACGTTCCTCACAGAGTGATATTGGGGACTTGAAATAACAAATGAATGCAAAGAATCCGGTGGGCAGTGGGACATAAAATGTGGCAGCTATCATCATCACTGGGGGGCTTAGAGATCTATAAGGGACCAAGATTCTCCACTGCCCCAGCCCGTTCCCCAACCTGGGCCATCCTCACACACCCAAATGGTTCCTTTGCCTTCCCCAGGGCCTGTCCTGTGTTCCACATCTCTGTGCAGGGGAAAGGCAGAGGGACTCAGTCCAGCCGGCGGGAGATTCCCCAGCAACCTCTGCTCCTAACCAGAGCACTGCCACCAGACCTACCTCCCCACTGATCAGATGGGGAAACTGAGACTCAGTGAGGAAGAGGGGCTTCTCAGAGAGCAGCATGGAGTTGAAGGCAAGCTGAAAACAGAAGCAGATCTGACACCCCACCTCTTGCCTTGCCAGGTGCTGGTGCTGCGACAAAAGCTCACTCGGGGGCTCTGGCTGGGGTGCTAGGGACACATGCTTGGAAGTCCACAAACTGCTGGGGGTGGCCGTCACCCTGCCCAGACCCCCGGGCTCCCCATCTCGCCTACATGTGGATGATTCAGGAGGCCTGGGGCTGGACTGTCTTTCCAGAACCCAAGTGAGGGCATGTGGCTGGGGCCCCTTGGCGACCTGCAGACGGGCTGGCACACTGGGGAGGCCTGTGACCCGTCCTACTCCTGAGCAGAGCCCTATTCTGTTTGATTTCCATCCAACAGGAGCTGCCCTTATCCAGCCAGGGGCCAGGGGAGGTGGGGACTCATCCAGGAGGTCGTCCTGGGCCAGGGAAACTATGGGTTGTAAGGAACAGGTGTGAGGGGCGCTGCCTTCAGGGTCCTGAGAAGGAAATTGTGAGGCTGCCCGGCACTGAGCGCTGGGAAGGGAGCTGGATGCTGCTTGGCCAGCGGCCTTGGGCCTCGGGTTGGGGTCGATCTAAATTCACATTTCTCAAAAGAGTGGCCTCAGAGCACCTGCCTCACAAGCACCTGGGTGCTTGGTCAAAGTTCGGATTCATGGCCCCACCCTTCACCAATCAGTTTGTGGTGTTTTTGTTTTTTTTTAGAGAGTAAGAGAGAGAGAAACATCAATTTGTTGTTCCACTTATTCATGCATTCACTGGTTGATTCTTGTATGTGCCCCCAGCGGGGAGAGCAAATCTGCAACCTTGGTGTATCGGGATGACGCTCTAACCAACTGAGGTACCCGGCCAGGGCCACCCATCCAAGTCTCTGAGGTAGAGTCTAGAAGTCTGCATTTTAAGCCAGCTGATAAAGCAACTGATGAACTTGGGAGTTGGAAAACCTACCCGGGGACACGTGGGCCCAGGTAGGGACCTCAGAACAATCCTCTTGCCAAGGTGTCAAGGCCTGTCAGGAACCTGGATCTCGTTGCTGGGTGTGAGGCATGTGGGGGAGGAATGTTGAAGATGAGGATGGAAAAAAACGTAGACTGAATAACAGCTGCTGCCATCGCCGGGCTGCCCTGTGCCCGGCCAGTGCTAAGCACCACGCCCACACTCCCGAATTCCAGCAGCAGCACGAGGCGGGCTACGCCCCTTTCTGTTGGACAGATGTGGAAGCCAGATCAGAGATCGTTGCCCCAGGTTAGGGCCGCCACGCTCTTGTTTCCTGCCCCGTGGGCTCCACGGCAGGCCCCGTCCACCAGACGTGAGATCATGGCAGTAAACGGAGGCCCGTGAGCTCAGGTTGGTAACACGGAGATTCATCTAGTCACCTGTCTCTTACGTAATTGTGGGGGGTAGTGGGGTGGTCAGAGAGAGACAGGAAATCAGTTTCAGCTACATGTCTATTTTTTATTCAATATATTAAATATATTAATCAGAAAAGTCACATACTATAAATCCAGGAAAATACACAAATATAAATGTCAGAATCTGTCATTTGTCTTCCTCCTAGAGTGAGTTTCTGTACATGTGGACGGAGGTGGGAAGAGAGGGCCAGTAGGAAGAGGCTGGGAAAGGCTTGCCCAGGCTGGTGGGTCCCATCCCTCCCTCTCAACCGCCTCCCCCGAACCTCAACCTCTTCCTTCCTGTATTTACAGCAGCATTTGGCTTATTTACAGCACAGCAGTGTGTGTTAAAAATGGCTTATCTTACAAAAACATGAGGGCAGGGCTGGGGTGGAGGGTAAGACAAATAGTAGGGGTCTCCCCTATGAATGCATCCCCCTCCCCCAGGGGGTGACCTCCCAGAGCATGTGAGGAGGCCAGTCAGTCTGCAGCGCCAGCCCAGGCAGGGTGTGGTGCTCCGGGGATCCAAGGGCCATGAGCTCAAGGCACGTGGGGTGGTGCAGGAGTGAGCATACACAGTGCACACGTGTTCCCAGGCTGCGGTCAGAAGGGCAGCGTCTCCATAAAGATCTTGTCGACAATGGGTGGAGGGGGCACCAAGTCCTCCAGCTTGAGGTAGAAGATGCGCTGCAGGCCCTGGGTGCAAAGGGTCCGTAGCTCGGGCAGCTTGCCCAGCAGGCGTGACAGGCAGCTGGCCGGCTGGGGCTCGCCCGCCACAGCCGAGATGTGCTCCTTCAGGCAGCTGGCAATGCGGTTCTGCAGCTCCTCCACCCGCCGAGGCTCCTGCAGCCCGTGTCGGTCTGTGAGGAGGGCACGGGATTAACCACCCATCTGAGCACCGGACCCCTCCAAGACCTGGCCTCCCCCAGGCCTCTGGAACTGTTGCCACTGACTGTCCCTCACACTCCTCTGTACTTGCAAAAGCACATATGCACACATGAGGCCATTTTTGAGCCTCAGAAGTCTAGGAAGGCAGTAACACTCATTATCCTCATCTTCCCAGGGAGAAACTGAGGCCGAGAGGTTAAATGACTTGCCCAAGGTCACAAGAAAGAAAGAAAATCCTAGCCAAGTTTTTTTCACTAGGCCAGTGTTTTTTCCCCAAGCTATTTCAAGAAGCCCTGGAGTTGAGCGGAGGTGTCCTAGAGGCCACCTCCAGGGAAAGCTGGCCTCAGACCCCCCCACCGCCTCTGGCCCAGAGCCTCAGATTCTGTCCTATGTAGCCGGGTCTCCTGTGAGGTTTAAGTAACATGGGATGGGGGCAGATTCTGGTGCTTTAACAAATAAAACAGAGAAATATGAAAACCTCCACATTTCACATCCAGAATCCATCCTGCCTAGTTATATTTACATAAAGCACACAACAAGCACAGGTAACCCATGCTGTCAGAGGGCAGGTTGGCAGTCACCTTGGGGCACCAGGAGGACTTTGGGTGGTCTGGTCATGTCTGCATCTTGATCTAGGTGCCACTACATGAGTATGCTTAGTTTGGGAAAATTTATCACTTGTGCAATTATGCAACATAATTCAGTAAGACCTATTTTTTATCCTCACCTGAGGACATTTTTTATTTTACATTTATCTTCAGATAGAGCGGGAGGGAGAGAGGGAGGAAGAGAGAGAGAGAAACATCGATGTAAGAGAGACACACTGACTGGCTGCCACCCACACAACCCCAACTGGGGCCGGGGCCAAACTGCAACCGAGGTACGTGCCCTCAGTGGGAACCGAACCCGCGTCTCTCTGGGCCGCGGACTGACGCTCTAACCGCTGAGCAAAACCAGCCAAGGCAATTCAGTAAGACTTTAAAAAGAAAAAAACAGCCCTGGCCAATTTGGGTTAGCGGTTAGAGCATCGGCCCTTGGACCAAAGAGTTGCAGG
The DNA here is from genome assembly GCF_014108415.1 of Molossus molossus. Taxonomy (NCBI): domain Eukaryota; kingdom Metazoa; phylum Chordata; class Mammalia; order Chiroptera; family Molossidae; genus Molossus; species Molossus molossus. The sequence goes on from NW_023425345.1 coordinate 78,739,242, forward strand.
TTCAATTCTGGTCAAGGGCACATACCTGGGTTGCGATTTGAGCCCCAGCCCTGGTTGGGGACGTGGAGGAGGCAACCAATTGATGTGTCTCTCTAGAGCAGATGTTTCTCTCTTTCTCTCTCTCTCTCTCTCTCTCTCTCTCTTCCTCCCTCCCTCCCACTCTATCTAAAAATCAATGGGAAAATATCCTCAGGTGAGGATTACAAAAAAGAAAACACAACCCTAGGCCGCACACAATACCTACACAGTCTGGATACTGGGTGACCTGGGATCATTCACAAACTGGCCTGAGCTTCGCAGCAGTGTTGCTCTGAGCAAGTGCTTGCCCCTCTCTGCATCTCGTCACCCTCACCTCACAATGTGAGGGCCTAGGACGTGTCAGATGCTAGCCCACCCAGGGCCCGCAAGCCCTCCCCAACCTCCGGGACAGGCCACTCACCTGTGATGAGGACAAGCGCAGAGAGGCAGGCGAAGGCGGGGACATCGACAACCAAGCTGTGCAGGGACCGAGAGAAGGCCAGAATGCCATCGATCCAGTCGCCGAAGCCTCGGGTGCACTGCAGCCGGTGCAGCACCAGGCCGGAGCAGAAGATGAGCTTCCCCTCCGCTGGCTTAGACCTGGCAGGTGGGGACACGGATGATGGTCGGTGGGGCTCCAGGGCAGGGCAGCAGGGGAGGGGCTGGGCAGAGAGCAGGCAGCTCACCGGTAGGCCAGGCGGAGGATGAAGAGCTCCAGGAAGGCTGACTCTAGCAGCAGGTCCTGGTCGCCTGGGCACAGTTCTGCGAAGCCAGGGATCTTCTCGGCCCACTTGCGGATGACCTCCAGGGACCCCGAGAGCAGGTCGTAGAACTGCTGCACGTCCCTGGCATCCTCCTTCCCAAAGTGGGGCAGCACCAGCTCCTGGAACTAGGGGCGGTCCAGTGGAGTCAGCACCCACGCAGGGCCCCGGACCAGGGCCACCATGTACAGTCACATCATGCATCAGAGGCCAGATCCCGGGGGTGAGAGAGGAACTGAGATTCCGCCCACCTCGTGCCTGCCAATTCTCAATATTCACCAGGGCAGAGGCTGCCAGGAGCACATTTTTCTAACTGGCCACCCACCCACCCAAGGGGGTACATTTTTTCCATCTGGTCAGCCCACAGGGGCTCCTCTTTTTTCCATTTGTCCAACAACTAGGGAGGGGCCTTTTCTAACACGCTCAAAGGCACTGGCTGCGGCTGGTGGGCTCACCTTGGAGTAGTCCAGTTTGGCTGTGCTGGGCCCTGAGTCCAGGTGCGCCCGGACCAGGGAGGTGAGGAGATTGGCAGGGGAGGCATCGGGGGGCTGCCTGGGCTTTGAAGGGAGCCGCCCCCGCCGCCCCTTCAGGCTGTCAGTCCGGACAACTGCAAAGCAATGGCAGGGATGAGGAAGGGAGGAAGAGACCCAGGAAAGGGCCTCTCAGCCCAGGCCGTGTACAACAGTGCTGGGAAGCACCAAGGATCTAGAGCCCCTGAGACCCAGGGGCCCTACAGGGACCACCCCCATAAGCAAGGCAGGTGGACCAGAGGTGGGGGAGAAATATGGTCCAGGTGTGCCCTCCCCGGCGGCCCACCAGGATGGACGCCTGGGGGGCTCTGCCTGCCCCGCCCCATCCGCCCAGCCTCTGCCCTGCCAGCCCTACCCCAGCCACCCACCTTCCTTCACCATGCCCACAGCCAGGCACTTCTGGAAGCGGCAGAACTGGCAGCGGTTCCGCCGCCTCTTGTCCACAGGGCAGTCCTTGTTAGCCAAGCAGATGTACTTGGCATTTTTTTGCACTGTGCGCTGGAGAGGGGACAACACGGAACAGGCTGTCAGAGCGTGTGGGGAGGGGGAGCCCGGGGAGGGGACCGTCCAGATCCTGCTGCCATCGTAGACAAAAGCACTCTCTGTTCACAGCTATTTTTCTAACATTTGGGTGGCAGGGGAGGGAGAGGTGGAAGGGTGGGGGAAGAAAGAAAAAGTCTTGGGGACATTGGGGAAGGTTTCTACATCAGGAGGAAGACCCCCAGGTCGCCAGACTGGGGGCTAGGGACTCCCTGCAGCCCAGACACCTGTACTTCTCATGTGCCTGCATCCTCCTGTCCCTTCCTCGGGGCAGACTAGAGAGGGCCGAGGAGGGGTGGAGGGGGGTGGTGACGGGAAGCTAAGCAGGCACCCAGAGCTGGGACAAACACACAGCCTGTTCCCAAGTCCACCCCCAGCCCTAGAGCACCAAGCCCTCTTCCTTTCATCTTGTGCCAGGAACACAAGCGCCCGGGGCCCCCTTCCCACCAGAGCCTTGACTGGGAGGACGGGCAGAGGAAAACCAGAGGCTGACCATTAGAACATACCCTCCTGGGTACCCCTGCGCCCAGCCCTCTGCCCATGTCTCACACCTCTCTCCATCACACTGCAGTCCCACTGGCCGGCCGTGCATGCCCCAGTACATGAAAGGTCCCAGCCCCTGCTATCTCCTGGGGACCTACTGGGACGGGTTACCCCTTCCTGAAAAGCCAGACTAACTGGGAGAACCCATGGGAGGCCACCACAGACCCCACTGGGGTGAGAGATCAACCTGTTCCCACTGGTCATAAAAAGCCACACCCAGGGCAGCCTAGTACCTTGAAGAAGCCCTTGCAGCCCTCACACGTGCGGACGCCGTAATGCTGGCATGAAGCATTGTCCCCGCATACGGCGCAGCGGCCCTCGCTTGCACCGGGGGCCCCACTCCGGGACTTGGCTGAGGTCACAGGCACATTCAGCATCCCTGGGCCATCAAGGTGTGGAGAAGTAGGCACCAGGCCTGGGAAAGTCGTTGGCATGGAATAGCTCTCTCCCTCCACCAGCTGGTGGGTGGCCTGTGAGGGGAACAGCTTCAGGGGACTCTGGGCCAGGCTGGGGCTGGGGCCAGCGGGGGTGCTGAAGGAAAAGAAGGCGGGCGGCTGGGGCGGCCCAGGAGCCTTGGGCAGCTGCTCTGTCCATGCCCGCAGGCTTTCGTAAGTCTGGTTGGGTGAGAAGGGGCCAAAGGAGCTGTCCCAGGGAGAGAGCTGGGGTGGCTGAAGGCCGGGCGTGGGCGGTGACGGGGCTGAGCAGGGACTGCCATAGTAGTCGGAGCCGCTGGAGGACAAGGTCTCGTCTAGCGGGCCGCTCAGGGCGCCGGGGTAGCAGCCATACACCTGGAAGTCCTCAAACTTGAAAGAAGCAGAGGCAGGGGAGGTGGCTGAGGATGACGATGTGGAGGAGGCCGAGGAGGAGGCTGAGGAGGATGGCTGGGCTGTTCCAGGCAGCTGGTAGAGGAAGGTGTCAAACTCCCCTGTGTAGCCATCCATGAAGGTGCTGAAGCTGGGCAGGGCCGTAGGGGCAGTGGGAGCTGCATCTGGGCTGGCCAGGTCCATGATGGGCTTGCTGAGCTCGGGGGTCAGGGGGTCGCTTGCCAGGTGGTCACGGGGTCCTGGGCTTGGTGCTGGTGTCCCATATTGGGCTTGGATACAGGGCATTCTGGAGAGAGAAGACACCAAGGTGAGGAGTCAGTGAGAGAAGCCTAAAGCCTGACCTCCAAGCACAGACCCCTGAGCGGCCATGTGGCAGGAATACCAGCCAGGCATGGGATCCTGAGTGTTAGGGTCATAGCCCACCACAGACCCAGGAGTCCTGGCCCCCAGCCAGAGTACCATCTCGACTTCCTTGTCACAAAAAGCCCCCAAGCAAAGGCCCAGCAAGAGTGGTCTCACTCGGAAGGCCAGCCACACCCAGTCAGCCTGGGAACCCTTGGGAAGGCATCCAGCCAGAATTTCTCTGCTGGAACAGGGGGAAGCTGTGTTCCTCCAGCGCCCTGCCCTCCCTCACTGGGTAAGGCACGGGTGGGGGCTGGGAGAAGGGTGGGTGGGAGAGGCAGCCAGGCTCAGCCTTAGCCCAGTCCCCAGGAACAGATATGTTATTTCTCCAATCTGGCACTTCTGGGAATATTCCCAGGCACCGCCCAGCCTCTGCAAACCCCTTCGTCTCTCCCCACAGTGCTGAGAGAAAGGACATCCTGCAAATGGAAGAGGAGCTGGGATTGAAGTACCCACTGCCTAAGAGGGAGGCTTAAGCAGCCATGAACCTGTCTCCTATCCCTGCCCTACATACTGAGCGAAGGCTGCAGATCCCACATGCACCCTGGTCCTGCCATCTGGGAATGGGTACCCACTCTGCACTTGCCTAGGATTCTCCCAGAGGCAAAGAGGAAGAGAGCCCAGGCCTCCTCACCCAGGCCCCAGCTCCCCAGTGGATTGGGTAACTTGGCTCCAGACCTTCAAAGGCCATATGCTGAAGAGAGGCCGAGGGGAGGCAGGAGAGAGAACAGCCCCCTGGACATCCAGGAGAATGGACAGCCCCTAAGAGGAATTTCTCTGCTACCCCCAAAGCATTTTTGTCTGTGATTTTTCTAAGAGAACTCTCGGGGCCCACCAGAAGACTTGAGGTGGCTATGCAGGGAGAAGGAGCCTGCTGGGGGGAGGGTGGAAGACATCCTCCCTGTCTGGGTCCCTCTACCAAAGAGTGTCTGTGCTCTGAAAACTTCAGAAGCTCAGACAAAGGGGATTATTCCCCCAATCCTAAGCAGCCACAAGGAGCAGAGATAGCATCATTCAGGGGGATCCTTAAGTTCCCAGATTGGTCATAACCTCCATGCCTGGGCTCTGGCCTCAGCAGTCAGGGAGGGAAAGTGGGCAGGAGAGCAAGCTGGAAGAGAGCACCATAATCAAGGGGGATAGCGGGAAGGGGCAAAGGCTGGCACCACCTCCTGGCCAAGAGCCCAAGGACTCCTCTGCTGCTAGCCTTTCTCCCACCTCCATGGGCCCTAGACAGGGCAGCACCACCCCTAACTTAACACTCCCACAACCGACCCAGACAATAGAGCCCCTGGAAGCTCTGGCCCCACCCACCCAGTGGCACCTGTGCACAGGCACACAGCACCTGTGAGCGATAAGGGTGGCCACGTCTGCCTACACTAGGAGAGCCTGGGCAGGGATGGGTTTGGGGTGGAGGAGAGGCGCAGCCACGAAGGGCTGGGCGTTCCAGCTTTATTCAAATCCTGTTTCTCCACTTGGGCGTCCCACATCCGGATCAACCCCCACCAACCTATACCCCCACCCCCATGCAGGTACTTAATGGCACAAGATACGGACCCACAGGGGGGTGGGGACGACAGCACAGTCCCACAGGGAGGGAGGAGGAAGAGGCGGGGTTGAAGGAGGGAGGGGGAGAATCCGGCTTCAGGCAGGTCCTGGCAACAGTGTGGCTTGCACCTGTTATGCTGAACCCGCCTCGGGCTGCACCTTACCTGTAAGATTCTACAAGGACTATGGGGGTAGAGATGTGGGGTATCCTCCAGATAGTACCACACCAGAGACTCCAACATTAGCAACTGACATCCAAGATCCCCAGGGACCAGGGTTTCCACATCACACACACACACACACACACACACACACACAGAGGATCCGCTACAGCTAAAACAATCTTCCTTGTTCTTCCAGAGATCCTGCTCCTGTCCCAAGAAGACTCGTTTATTCCAGCAGCACCCCCTCCACTGTTCAGTCACCAGTGCTGGCCATTTCCTTGGGCAACCCAGAGGTCTCCTAACATAGTTCAAGCAGAAACTTCTGGCTGTATCCCTGAAAACGAAGTCCTAGCCTCTAAAGTGTTAAGAAAACTACTAGGAGCACAGGGAGGGGGCTGACAAGCTGGAAGGAAGGAGACCCTTTTGGAAATCCAATCCCAGTAGGAGCCGGATGGATCTCAGCTACTGAAGTTCTATGAACCTTTTCCCACACTGTACTGAGAACCCCATCAGGACCTCAGTCCAGAGCACCTCTGGGAGACTGAACTACAACCAGCTTCCTACTGGACAGGTCCTGACTCCTGGCGCCAACCCTAAGCCCCTGAGGCTTCCACCTTGCGCTGACACTCCCCCACCCCCGTTACCCCTGCACCAAGTAGACTCTAGCCCAATCCGGGTCCTCGTCCCGTTCCAATCGCTCTGCACCAACGCCAGAGTTGCACCCTACACCCGTCCTCCTGCATGATGACCTTACAACATCCTTTCTACTCGCGCGTACACACATCTCCATGCAACATCCTGAAAACCCAGAACAGAGAGCTCTGATAAGCTTCACGCTCCCGGTGGGAGTACCTACCCGGCCGGCTTCTGCTCCCCCAGCCCGAGACCAGCGCCCCGAGTCGAAGCCTGGTCCGGAGTGCGCTCCTGCGGTCCTGCACACTCCCCCAACTTTCGCAGCCTCTGCCACTGGGGCTCCCCGGCGCAGCCAACCCTCCTCTTAAGCGCTCCGTGGCGCACGGAGAGGGGCGGGGGCGCCTCTGACGCACGGCCGGCGAGCCCTGGCCATACAAGGGCGCGGGGGGCGGGGCGGTTCCGGCGAGAGGCGGCGCGGGCCGGGGAGCCCGAGGGGGCGGAGCAAGAGGGGGGCCTGGAATGTCTGCGCGGGTGACGCACGCGGGGTTCCATTGACGCAGGGAGCGCGGACTGTTTGATCTATAAATAGTCTCCTCGCGCCTGCCTCGCCAGCTAAAAATAGCAGCTCGTGGACTCCCGAGGCTCCCCCCGCGGGACCCGAGACCCGGCCCGTGGTCCCCAGATCCGAAATAACCGGCCCGGAGAGCCAGAACCGGAGGAGAGGGCGCTCTAGAGCTGTGGCCGCAGGGCTTCCCCAACGAGGATCTCCTCACCCTTCAGCTGCTCCCGGGAGCCCCGACCGCGCCCGCTCCCTCCAGCTCCCTCGGCCCGCTCTGCCTTGCACCCTCACAAGTCCTTCCGGGAGGCCTGGGACCGAGGCGGGCAACCCAGGGACACACCCGAGGGACCTGCGCCCCCCGCCTCAGCCCTGTGCACTTGACCAGCCTTCCCCCGCAGTCTCCCCAGCAGGGTCGGGCTGACAGGTTGCCCCAAGGCTCAGTCAGAGCCTTATTCGCTTCCCCCAATTTCCTATGCCAACTGCTTTCCCGAGAGCAGGGGTTTGCCAGGCCGAAGAGGGGCCCGTGGGCTCTACTCCACCCGCTGAACTTCATTTCTCACCCCCTCCACAATCCCTTCCAGGTTGAGCGAACTCTAGTGGGAAATCACCGAATTTCAGAATCGGGTGGAGCCTGAGAAATCTTTTCGAATTTGTGCAGGCTCTTCCCCATTTTATAAATAAACGGGCTCAGAAATATGGCTTGCTCAAGGTCACACAGAAAGGTGGTGGCCCCCGGGGGTGCAATCCAGGGCCACTGACTGCATCTCCAGAGGATCATTTCTCGCCTTCCTCTGTCCCTAACAAGGGATTTCCCACACTCCCACCTCACCTCCAACACCTGTGGAAAGAGTAGCTCTATAGGAGCAGGAAGCGCCTTCCAGGGATATCTCAGGGCACAGACCAGGCTGCAGTCACCTGGAACCTTCCCTGGTTTGGCTGTCGCCCCTCCACCCCCGTTCTTCTCCTAGCCTGGGGAGCCCTCACCTGCTAGGTAAGAGAGAAAGGAAGGGCCCATATTCATAAAGAAGAGAGAGAGAGAAAGGGGGGGGGAGACTGGGGCCCCAGCCAGCCCCCTTCTCCCCTGCAAGTCAACATGAAGAGTTTCACTTCCACTGAGCCTGCACCCATGGACCCTACTCACTCATCGTGTCATCCTACAGCAATCCCCTCTACCCTTAAGGCACTTCCTGCTCCTCACCTCCACCCTCATCTCCACCTCAGTTTCCCCACACCCTTGTCTCCAGCCCCCACTTCTGCCCACTTTAAGGTCCTGCCAGCACCTGGAACTTCAACTGTTCTAGGCAGTGCTTGTCATCTGTGCACTTCCTGCCCATCACCCCATCTCTGCTCCTGATGCCCCATATGCAGCTTTTCATTTTTTTCCTAAAATTATATTTTGGTACATCTCTCGGACCCCCAGTTCCTACTGCCGCCACAGGCATGCCTCACTGTGTACCTGAACAAAGCAGCAGCAGACCAGATGAGTGAGGCCAGCGACCTCCCCTTTTTCTTGCCCAAATCCGAAAACTGCCCCTTAACCAGCCTGTCTCCACTTCCCAAACCCCACCGCCCACCCAGATGAAGCAGTCTTCAGGTAGCCCCAATCCCGTTCAGTGATCCGGGCAGGGCCTGCCAGAACGCCTCCACTACAGCACAGTCTCAGCGTGGACCAGTCTTCAGAGAGCTCTGGCCTTTCCCAAACCATCTTCCAAGACCCTTCAAGGCCACCTGAGTAAAGGTCAGCATGAGCAGGATAATGCCATTGGGACCCATGCAGGATCCCCATGCCACTTAAGCCAAAGTTTTTCTTTATCTTGGGCTTTTGCATAAGATTTTGCTTAAGAAAAAAAGGATTCAGCTTTAAAAAAAAAAAAAAAAAGGTTTGAACCACTGATATAATTCATGTCCTCTCATTTTGCAGATTAGGACCCAAGGGCTCCCAGAGGATCTGTACCCTGCTCCAGTGCACACAGAAAGCCTGGGCTGGTGGAACTAGGCTTGCCACCCAGCCCTCACCCCACCCTGGGACGCCTCCTTCCACCCAACCGGACCTTCCTCAAAACATAAAAATAATTTTAATATGTCAGCAAAAGAAGATTTGCCAGATCAGCATTCTTGCCTCCATCCCCCACCAGCCAAACAGGTGTATTAGCTGTGTGTGCTCAAGCCCAGCCTTAACAGTTCTTTGAGAGCTGGGCCCGAGCACCTGCCTTCCTCCCCACCACTTTCCATCTGTAAAAAGCAGCACAGACCATCCCTACTCTCCCATGGGGAGTGGGGAGGCCCACCCAGGAGTCCCAGGGAACTCAAGTGTGTTGAGAAGCTGTCCAGGGCCCTGACCTAAATCTCTGCATCTCAGCACCAGCCTCCAGATGTATGTCTGCAGCCCGAGCCCCACCTTCCCCTGCTGCTGCAGGTTTGGGGGCTGCAGTCTTGCAGAGGGGAGTGGAGGCAACTGCACTTGCCACGTGGCCATGCGTGTGGAGGTGGGGGGTGCTGGGAGGTCTGAACACACTACACTCTGAAAATGGAGAAAGGGGCAGAGTCCCTTTGTGGGAGCACAGCCAGGACCACCCATTGGGCACCCATGTGGAGCAGCTGGCTGAAGACAAAGGGGAGAGAGGTGAGAGGGGCTTGGGAACCCCGGGTCTCATCCCTGTTGGCCAGAGGCCCTCCAGCGAGGGTGGGATAGGGCTCTGAAGGGGGAGGGGGCATCTGGCTAAGGTAGGACTGTGGGGAAAAGCATACCTGATGCAGACTTTGGGAGGTCTAGAGTATAAGCTGGTCCCAGGCTACACAAAGACTCCTAAAAGATTCTCCCCCCTCAAGAAGTCCAGCCTTCAAGAACAAAAACAGCTCCGGCAGGGGGTGGGGGTATAAGCAATGATGAAGCAGGTAATGATGGGAGAGGTATCCAAAACTGAAGGGGAGAACCAGAGGTAAGGAAGGGCCATGACAGCACAGGAAGGGCAGGGATGGAAGATGTCATACTGGAGACAAGACAGCCACTCACGTCAGACTCCTGCAGCAGGCCCAGCCCACCAATCTGCTCTCATAACTCTCCCGCCTCCCCACTGCCCCTATAGAAGGACTTCGGGCTAAACCTTCCCACCACCACTTGGGCACATTGCCCCTCTTCCTTCTGCTCTAACCCTGCTGATCCTCCAAGAAAGACCTCAGTGCACGTGTCACCCCCTGGATCAGCCCAGCTCAATAATAAGCACCTCCTCGCTGGGGTTTGGGGACATGGGGAATACCAATCAAGGGTCAGCCCAGGGCACTTCATGTGGATTCTTACACTTAACCCTCTCCCCAGCCTTCCAGGTTTGAATTCTGACCTGCATTTTATAAATGAAGAGATGGAGGCTTCGGAGCAGGATTCAAACGCAGGTACCCTAATCCTCAGCTTTGTCTTGGACCCATTGCCCCCTTGTTTCTTATAAGGGCACCACAGAACCAGGTACACACAAGCATGGCCCATAAATTGAAAACAGCAGTGCCCATGAGGGGCCTTTGGAGGGACTGGAAACATTCTAGTTCAATCTGGACATGGTCACCTAGGTGACTCTGTTCACTCTGGAAAAGCCATCAAACTACACTCTTAAAATATCACAACTCATTTGCACACTTATCGGTACATATGTTATATTTTCAAAAATAAGTTTAATTAAAAGTAGCCACACCTCACCCTGGCCAGTGTTGCTCAGTGGTTAGAGTGTTAGCCCATGGATCAAAGGGTCTTGGGTTTAATTCCCAGTCAAGGGCATGTACCTGGGTTGCAGGTTCGATCCCCATTCCGATCGCGGTGTGTGCAAGAGGCAACCAATCGATGTGTCTCTCTCACATCAATGCTTCTTTTTTTTCTCTCTCTCCCTCCCTCCCTTCTACTCTTTTTAAGAATCAATGGAAAAAATATCCTTGGATGAGGATTAACATAAAATAAAAAATACCCATGCCTCAATGAAATCAATATCTATATGCAAATGGTACAGATGCCGCTGGAATTTACTGCGTACAAACTCATTTAAGTGTGTGTTCCTAAAATCACAAACAGTGGCTATTTCTCATTATGTACTTGTTCTATGGACACACTCAGAACACTACTACAGTGAGGAGAGGCCATGATATCTGACATCAGAAAGAAGTCCTCACACAGTATGTTTTCTATCAACACACTATGTTTGCTGAACAACGCACTAGGCCCTTGCCCCTCCTAGTCACATCTTTGGGGACTTATCATGTGTTCAGCTACATCCCTCCCCCACCAATGTGTGAACCTGAGGGCAAGGCCCTGTCTCCTCCAACCTGGCAAGGGGACCCCTCATGCATCCTCAACAGTAAGTAGCCCAGGGCCACCCCAAATAGGCAGCCAGTGGTTCCCCAGGCAAGAGGGAGGGCGTGGTTTGGGGGTGAATAAGGGATGGAGGAAGTGGAACTACGCACCCCTTTCCCATGCTGTCCCCTAGCCTCGAGGTGGCCCCCTCCGCTGCTGAGCAGAGGGCAGGAACTTGCCCTACTTTCACCGAGACCATCCCCACCCACGGGCCTCCACACCCTTCCTTCAGGGTGGGTAGAGGGAGTGAGCTTTGCCTCCTTTCTCTGAGAAGTGGCCAGGGACCTTCCCCTCCTCAGCCCCAGGACCTATGCCTGCCCTGACCTGGCCACTTCCTTTTCCTGCCCTGGCGGTGGGCAGGGGGATTTGTGCTGGGGGCAGGGACACACTGCCTACTGCCCCACGGGGCTTCCCATGGACAGCTCTGAGAACTGAAGATCACAGTGAGGTCCAGGCTGGCAGCTCTGCTCCCCTGGCCCTGGCCCAGGCCCTGCCATGACCACACATGTCGTCATCTCCCTGAAAGCAGGCTCCCAAGGGTGCGGGCAGGTGAGCCACTGCCCCCCACCTCTCACCCCAGCCCCTGGCAGGGGCAAAAGATGGAGGTGCTCTCAGAGGCACCTGTGACCAGGGGCCAGTCCCCTGTCCTCTCTGCACACTGTTTCCTCACCTGTCCAATGCAGACAGCATCACAGTCCCAGTGCTGTGAGAATTCAGTCTGCTAAGAGAAACAGAGCACGTCTGCGCTGCGACTCTAGGGGCCTGCAGCAGGACCCCACGGCAGGCAGGGAAAGGGCACAGACAGAGGGTGCTCAGCTCAACTGGGGAGCTGGCACCCCCTTTCTTTAAGAACCAGAGGAAAACAGTAACTCGTCCCTACCTCTCCCCTTCCAGAGTTTGAGTGGAAGGAAATGAGAGTGTGCCCAGAGCTGTGGCTCCACCCAGCACCAGAAAATTCCAGACTCTGTGCAGCAAGTGCTTCACACTCTGAAGAAATCTAGTTAATTAAGAAAGGCAGGCCTCTCTCCACACAGGTCATCTGCAGTCCAGTGATTTCTTGATCCCCACTGCCCTCTCAGTCCAAAAGGAACGAACATACAGCACAGAGCAGTAAGATTAGACTTCAGGAAGAACAGCCAGAGCTGGGAAACGCAGACAAGATCATGAAGTTCCCTTGGAAAAGGTCAGCCCACACTTCACTGGCACCCTCCTCAAATCCCTTCTGTGCCCCTCCGTCTGCCCAGCTCCTGGCCAGCAGTTCCCTCCTCCACCCCTGGAGGGTCTCCCCCCACCCTGCAGAGCACCCACGCCCACCGAATTCTCCTGCCCCTGCCAGGGTCTCCACCCAGCCACCTTGGGCAAAATTTCAAATTCCAAAATAAAATCCCTCCGATAATGAGCCTCAGCCGGAAAGACTGATGCATTTTCCTATTGTTAAAGTATTTTTAGTCACAGGCTCTGGATTCGTTTAGAGACTCACGTTCAGAAAGGGAAAAAGGTTGTTTTTTTTTTTTTTTTCGGGAACTGAGAAGGAGAGCACCAGCGCCTCCCACGCGAGGAGCTGCCACTTATTCCACGCTGGGCCGAAGCCCTGGCCTGGGGCCTGGCGAGCATGTCTGTGGCAAGCTGGCTGGCGGACTTGCCAGACCTCACTCCAGCTCTGCTTCTCAGACACCGAAACCAGCCGGGAAGCCAGGCAGGGAGAGCACAGCCGGGGTGAGGGGTGAGGGGTGAGGGGCAGCCAAGCCCAGGGGTCTGCCTCCTAGTCCAACCAGCTGAGGGGCCCTGGGGCCCCACTCAAGAGCCAATGCTGAAGTACCCCGAGGGACGCCCAGCTTGTTCCAGCGTCCCTCTCCGGCCCGAGCACACCAGTGCCTTGTCCAGACCCAGGCGACAGAAGAAAAGGCTCAAGACCCTGTTGGAAATCTCCGAGGAAGGAGAGAGATGGCGTCATGTCTCCTGGTCTCAATCACAAAGTGTTCCCAAGTCCAACTCCCATCATCCAACTGCAGTCAAGCCCTTACTCTCATTCCTTGGGATGTCGGCCACCCTTGCTCCCTCCTCCTCCCCGACTCCTCTCGAGGCTACAGAAACCACAAAGCAGACAGTCTCAATGGAACAAGATCCAAATAACCCAGCTCTCATGCCTCAGTTTCCCATTGCTAAAACTCACCGGCTTCCTCTTCATGAGCTGCTTTGAGATCCTGGACAGCTGTGCTGAGGGACAGTCCCAGGCTGGTTGGGGGCTCTTCCCAGCAGCTTCAGGGAGCCCTGAGGGAAGAGACGTGACTACCCAGTCAGCTTGTCCTGCCCGGCCGAAGCTGTGTACCAGCTGAGCGGCTCAGGACGTGGAGCTGTCTCCCAGCCAGCATGTCCTCCTCTGTTTATATAGCAGAAACCAGAGCTGGCCTCTGGGGACAGGGGGAGCTGCCTCAGGGCCCTCTTGGCTGAAGCCTGACTTTGGCCCAGGTCAGCAAGAGCCCAAAATAGTCAACTGACGGGAGCCCCAGTGTGAGCGTGACCCTGGGCCCGTGCCCAGGCCTGGCAGACAGGTGTCCACGTCACAAGACCAGCAGCTCTTGCACTCATGGGGCCCCAGCTGGCAGCCCCTCGGGGTGGCCTTGGCAGTGGATGTGGCATGAGAATTCCATCCAATCACCCAGACAACGAGGTACACACAAGAAATTCTGCCATGGGGGCTACTATGTACCCGGAGGGAAGGCTGGGAGCTCAGAACGTCAGGTTTGAGCTGAGGGTAGAGGTGGGGCTGCGTGAAGGGAAGATACCTGGCCCACTGCTGTCCTCTTCGCTCACGTGCTTCCCAAGCCATGATCTCTGGCTGACCAGAGACACCTGCCTCTCCCACTTACAGTAATTCCTCTTCCTGTCCCCAGCCCAAGGTTGTTGGCACAGAGCCTGCTGCCAGCCTGGGGCCAGGTGCACACCCAGGGCAGCCCCTGGAAAAGGAGGCCCTGCTTCCCAGGGATTTCCCTCTTTCCATCCAGGCTCGATAGACATCCCTCCGTCCCAGCCGCCTCTCTGAGACTCCCTGAACCCTGAACACCGACGCCCAGGAGGCAACGGTGTTTAGGGGGCTAGAGGAGATACTGAGGCAGCTCCTACTTCATCTGAGATCTCTCAAGGCCTGAGGTGGGTGTTGCCCTTTGTTCCTGGGAAAGGAAAGGGAATCACAGGGTCCCTGTCCAGGGTGCCGAGTTGAACTCCCGCTCCTTTGGGTAAGCATGGTAACCAGGATGCTGGTGCCCTTGGCCCCGTCCCAGTGTCTCAGGTCCCCAGGGAAAGGGCTGGGGGAAATCCCATTCCCATACCCCGCCTCTTCCCTGCAGATAGGCCTGGGCCTTCTCTGGAAGCATGCTCAGACAGGAAGGTGTGTCTTCACCAGCAGATCAGGCCTCCAGGCTTGCCTGGGATCTAGGAAGTCTGGATTCTTAGCCTCCTCACTGTAGGACCCTGAAAAGTCCCTTCTCCCCTCTGCAACTCAGTGTTTTCATCCATAAGGCACGGAGGTAAGCTAGATAGCCAAGGATCCCTCTGGTCATGTCCACAAGACTGAGATTTTCTTCTCAAACATAGTGGATGAATAGAGGAGGGCCGGTTTGCTCAGTGGTTAGAGCGTTGGCCCGCGGACCAAAGAGTCTCGAGTTCGCTCCAGTCAAGAGCACGTACCTCAGCTGTGGTTCCTCTCCGGCTCTAGTCTGGGTCGTGCAGGAGGCAACCAATCGATGTCTCTCTCTCTCTCTTTCTCTCTCTCCACCTCTCTCTCTCTCCTTCCCACTCTATCTAAAAAAATCAATAGGGCCCTGGCCAGTTTGGCTCAGCGGTTAGAGCGTCTGCCTGCGGTCCGGAGAGACGGGGGTTTGGTTCCCGCTAAGGGCACGTACTTCGGTTGCAGTGTGTCCTCGGCCCTGGTTGGTCGTGCGGGTGGCAGCCACTCGATGTGTCCCTTCACATCGATGTTTCGCTCTCTCTCTCCCTTCCTCTCTCTCCCTCCCACTCTATCTGTACAAAAAATGGAAACATATCCTCGGGTGAGGATAAAAAAAAAAAAAAATCAATAGGGTGAGGATTAAAAACAAAAATAGTGGGGAGCCTGTCCCTGCCCTTGGTTAGCAAGATTCTCTGCATTTGCAGAGGCAACTCCCCATACAGACCTCACAGGACCTTCAGGACTGCCACAGTGGGGAGGGGGTGGGCAGCACCCTTTCAGGGAGGAATGGGCAATCCCCGCCTTCCCTTCATGCACTCCCCTGGTGCAGTGTCTGCACCCTAGAAACAAGCCTGCTTCCCATCCCCCATGCCTGCCCCACTATACTCCCATCCTGGCCTTGAACTATTCAACCCCACCCCACTAGCTTCCTGGAACTAGACGCATGCTGCCCAGGGAGCAGCTGTCATCCTCCACCCCCCACCATAACCCCATGTCACCAAGCTCAGAGTGCCCCCCAATGTCCTGCTAAGATAATGAGGCTTCCCCCTTCTCCAGCCCCACACTACCCCCACCACTGAAAAATCAGATCTCTCCATGCTGAGCAGAACTTCGCCTCCCACCTCTGTAGGGCTTCCCCTCCATCCCCCAAACCACATCCACCTCAGGCAGCTCCACACCCACCTCTGCCCTCTAACCCCACCTGTTCGGGGGCCCCAGGGGCGTACAAAGGACAACAGCAGAGCACTTACCATTCTGGATGGATGGACAGACCTTGGACAACCCTCAAACCATCCTCTGGGCCTTCAGCGCCTGGCAAAAGGAGCCGGGACACCAGGGAGGGGCCGGGGCTGGCCTCTGTCCATGGTCGAGGCCTACAGAGGGGGAGTCAGTGTGACTGAGGAGAAACCAGCCAGCAGGGACATTCCCTAGAGATAGTACAAGCCAGTAAACACAACTGTGGGAACAGGGGCAGGACCCAGGCTACCAGGGGGACAAGCCAGCCCAAGGCTGGGTCTCAGAGAGCTCTTGGAGATGTGGGTTGAGGCCGGGAGATGCTGACAGCATCTGGGGCATCTTAGGGCCATGGAAACACATGGAAGCACCCAGCCCCTCAGCCTTACATCCTACTCTGGGGTCCCAGAGGAGAAGACCCAGCTTAGAGTAGAGTAGTTAAAAGCAGGATGCTAGATCCCAGACTGCCTAGGTTCAAATTCTGGCTTCATCACTTGTATCCTTGGGCAAGTTACATAACCTCTAAGTGCCTCATGTTCCCGACCTGTAAAAATGACAATCTGTAATTGACATCTCTAAAATTAACTACCATAGGGTTATCATCAGACTTAAAAGGAGTTATGTAAAAGACAGAACAGTGCTGAACACACATATGTGATGTCAATTTGAAGAGAAATTAAATGCGGATACATCAAAGCTAACCCCAGACCCTGGTTCCAAGCCACTCTGGGCACCTATCCTCTCCAGTGTGCACCACCCTGCCGGCCTTTTCAAGCTCTCCCCACTGGTGTCAAAGCCCCCTTCAGCCAGTGCATCTAAGACCCCACACCTCACCTTCCCTTTTCCCACCCTTATTTAGCCCTCCCCTATCTCAACTGGGCCCCAGAGGGCAGGACCAGCCAAGGCTTGGCCTTTCGTGGTTATCAGGCTGCCTGCCCTTCAGGCCATGACGAGGTCTGGGAAAAGAGAAGCAGATGTTTTCATGATGGGAGGCAGAGGAAGTAAGGAGAGGGTCCCAGAGTGTGGTGATGGGAATCCTCACCCTCTTGGCTTCTGCCCCAGGTTCCTCAGGTAAAGGGAGCTCCTCTGGCCCACGGTACACAGACTCTCCTCTGACAGAGCTACCAGTACCCCCTTGTTCCTATGGGTGTCATGGGAGCAGGGAGTGAAGGCCGTAGAAAAGAAGGAGGGGAGGGGAGTCTGGAACGTCGGGAGGGCTTCCAACCCCTAACAGAAGGCAAAATCGGGCTTCAAACCTGCCCCAGCCCACAGGTTACACCTGCTTCCTAGAATGATATCATCATCTTCCATACTCCAGAAACAGGTCTGCAATCAGGCACTAGGGCCCCCCTTCCCTGTTCTCCCTACCAGCCCATAGCTGAGGAGAAAGGCTGGTGAGGGACAAATACCTCCTATCAGTCAGTCCCATCCTGAGTGCCCAGGTCATCTCCACCTGCGTCTGAGAACGGGCCAGAGTCGGGGACCCAATGGTGCCCAGGAAGTGATTCCTAACATCTTAGAGCAGGTACCTGATCCCATCTCCTATCCCAGATCTAAATGATCTCCTCCATAGTCATTCCGTAAACATTTACAGAGGCCTACTGTGAGCCCAGCAGTGAGCCATGAACAGTGGGAGACTCAAGAAGGAGCAAACCGAGATCCCTGGGCCCCAAGAGGTTACAATGGGGAATGAATACAGGTCAATTACAATCAGCACTGTGCAGAGGGCAAACCAAGGGCTAATGGGCTTGGAGGGGGAAAAGTGATACCCCCCAAATTTAGTGGGAGCATCAGGCCAGGTGTCAGTACCCAGCTCCTGCTCCCCCTCCTCACTGTGCTCCAGCCAAATGGGCTTTCTTTCCCCACTCAGGACCTTTGCACTGGCTGTTCCCTCTGCCAGGAAGTCATTGCCCTGGATGTCTGTAGAGCTATCTCCTCCTCATCAATCAGTTTCGATTCCCATTTCCTTGGAGTGCCTCCACCCTCATCCTACCACATTAACCTATTTTTATTATCTCCATAGGACTAATACTGTTCACTTGTCTCTTTCAATCACTGCAATCTTCAGTCTCTAAAACAGAGCTCAGCACTAGCAAGTGCTTAGTAAGTGTTTAAGGAATGGGGGAGAGGAAGACTCACACACGCCTGCATTGGAACTGGGCTGGGAGGAGGGTCAGCCAGTCGCTTGGAAGGAGGTGGGAAGGACATTGCAGCTAAGGAGATGTCCCTTCCATTTGGGGGCAGATTGAAAATCTGAGTGTTCTTCCCTGTGCTGAGTCACAACCCTGACTCCAAGAGCCCTCAGCTCTGGATCCCAGCTGTGCAAGAGCCCGCCTGAAACGTCCTTCTCATTCCTAAAGTATTTGGGTCTTTTCTTAACTAAACGCCCCCTTGTAACAGGACATGACTGACAGACCCTCGGCAGCCCTGGTGGCTCCTAGGCATAAGCTATGCATTGGACAATGGTCCCACCCAGAAATAGTCATATTACTATAATGAACAACAACAACAGCAGCTAAAATATGTTGAACACCATGTGCTAGATACATTACTAAGCACTTTACATGTATTTTCTCATTTCAGCCTCACAACACTATGAGGAAGAAATGATTATTGTGAACATATTACCAATGAGAGAACTAAGGCACAGAAACATTAAGTACCTTGCCCAAGGTCACACAGCTAGGAAGAGGCAAAGCTGAGATTAGAACCCAGGGAGCCCAGGGCCAAGCATTCGGCTTCCCCTTTGGACCTGTTTAAGTGGGTAGAGGTCTCTGATGGCACAGGGCAGTTCGACAGCCAACACCAGACAGCAAGTGGGAAGCTCCAGGGCCTGGGTTGCTGGACCTCTGAACCAGGCTCTAGGTCTGAATTTCTGACCTGATTTTCTTAACCCCAACACAGGTCTCAACATTTAATCAGTCACGCTCATCTTGTCTCCATCTGCCTCTCTGCCCGATGGCCATCATTCGGAATCCTAACTTTATCCTATTGTACACTCGTCATTCCTCTCAGCTCTAGATCTATGCAAAGAATCGGCTTGCCTCTCTTTTAAGTCTTCCTCCAAATTACTGATCTAACCATTCACTTGGAGTAGGTCTAGGACCAAGCAAGGCTTGTGGCCACCGCTGGGCCCTCTGTCCAGGCTGTTGTCAGCCTCCTAATTCATGAGCCCCCTTTGGGCAGAAATGTTGTGAACCCACGGTATCTCTGCCCAGCCTTCGCTTCCCCAGTATTCCTCTAACACTAGCCCCAACCCCAAATTAATACTTCACTCTAAAGCACTGTAAATGCCCCTTGGCAGCATTTCTAATCCCAGGTCCGCTTCTGACTCCATGAGACCCTCTCCGGCCTCGGTTTCGCGACTCGGTCCCACGAAGCTGCACGGGCAATCCTGGTCCCTCCCGGCGGCGTCCTGGCAGTGGAGCTCCCGGACTCCTGGAACCTGTTCCCCGCAGCCGGCGGGGACGTGGAAGGAATTTCTCCGGCCTGGCCACCTCCAGCGCCCCTCGCGGGCCAAACCCCACCCCTGGCGGGCTGGGGAGAGCGCGCGCTGCCTGCGCACTGGGTCCGAGCTAGCGCGTTCCGCTGGGAATCCAGTCCCTCCCCCCACGCCGCCGGCTTCCAAGCAGGACTCCGGGCGTGGACCCCCTTCTTCCCGGGCCTCTCCCCGACCACTTCGCCCCTGTCCCACCCGGCCCCCTCACCTGGCTGGGGAGCTCGGCTCGCCTCTCCACCCCCGCCTTCCGGGCTCGCACACCAACTGTCTTGGGGGTTGCTCCGCACCGCAGGGGCGCCCATGCCTGGGGGTCCCAGGCGCCGCGCGGGGCCCCCACCAGTTCCGCCGCCGCCTCGCTCTCCAGCCGCCGCGCCGCCGGGCCCCCTGTCCCCGGGAAGCCCCCATCCCCCAGTTCCGGCCTCAGCCGCGCCCCCCTCCCCTGCGGCCCGCGGCCGCCCGCGCCGCAGTCCCAGCCCCAGGCGCGCCTCCACCCGCGGGCGGGCAGGGACCGTGACGTGCGCCCATTGACGTCTCCGGAATCCCGGCTGCGGCAGCCGACGCAGCCTCATCAATGGGACTAAAAATAGCAGCTCCCGGAATAGCCGCGAGAGCCCCACCCCGCGTCCCCCATCCCCATCACACGCGCTGAGCACCCGGTTACATAATTCGCCCCACCGCAAACTGAGCTGGGGGTGCTGTTTTTCAGGTGAAGGCTCTGCGGCCTTGCTAACACCTTCCAAAGCAGCAGACTTGAAGCTAAGTTATAAATAAATTTACCCGGGGCTTCCCCCGAGAACGAGGTGGAAAAAGTGAGGCCCAGAGAAGCTTCGAAGCAGCTGAAAGTCACATAGCAATTAGGCTGGCTTGAGAGGACAGAGAAACGGCCCTCTGAGCCCTGGGCACCTCACCAGTATTGCTTGGCCTGCATGACACCCCAAGGGCAACAAACCCAGGAAGTAGGGGGGGGGGATTAAGCCCCAAGACTCCGGGCAATCAGCTAGAAGGCAGCTTACATAGACAAGAGGACTTCTTGGGAGCATGAAGTTTCTCCCGAAGAGAAGCATTTCCAGAGACAGGAGTGCAGGCAGGGACAGGCCCTGGAGGGATTCACTGACATGACTGCTCCCATAATACTGTATGACCTGGGGCAAGTCACTTCATCACTCTGACCCTGTTTCCTTACCTTAAAATGGGGGTGGTAATATTACCAACCTTTTCTGGTTTGGGGGAGAACTGAACAGCTGTGGAGGTATTTTGCATGCAGTAGGCACTCATACTCTCCTCCTTGCTCTCTTCTTGTTGTCTGGCTTCTCCAATTGGCAGGAGTGCTTCGTGCAAGAAATACCGAGGCTGCCCTGGCCAGTTCGCCTTAGAATGTCTGCCTACGGAGCAGAGAGGCCAGGGTTCGGTCCCGCTAAGGGCACGTTCCTCAGTTGCAGTTTGTCCCCGGCCCCAGTTGGGGTTGTGTGGGTGGCAACCAGTCAATGTGTCTCTCTGACATCAATGTTTCTCTTTCTCTCTCTTCCTCCCTCTCTCCCTCCTGCTGTATCTGAAGATAAATGCAAAAATGTCCTCAGGTGAGGATTTAAAAAAAGAAAAGAAAAAAAGAAATACCGAGGCTCACCCCAGTGGCCAGGAAGCCCTGAGTGGAGCATCTCTGTCTGACCATAGTCTCCTAGCACAGGCCTCCCCAGTGAGGACCTCTGGCAGCGGGAGTGCTTGGAAGGGTTCTTTCTCCCACCTGATTGGGACACTATTTGGAAATGGGAGAAACATCTTGTTCTGAGTAAATTCTTCTCCAGCAACTTGCCCACTTAGCTGTGGTTGGTTCAGGGAGCCCAGGTCGAAGTTGGAGCAGTGGGGCTGGGATCTGACTGAGTGAGGTTGAGGTTACCATGTTTGCTCCTGTACTGCCAGCGAGGCAGGGCCAGTGGGAAATACCCATTCTGCAGGACCCAGTCCTGTGCTCTGCTGCACCAGCACCAGCACCTACTCATTTGGGGAGCCACCTTAAATTATGAGTATGCCATCCAATCCCCAGCACCCAGCAGGTCCCACGCAGCAAAGAATCTCTTCTGCATTCAAAACTCTCCAAAAGAGGTCCCACATCCCCACTCAGCCCTCACTCCAGGGGCGACATTCCTCTCCCCACCCCCTGTCAATCCCCAGAAATCCTTTTTTCTGGACCTGTCCTAAACTTCTGCAAATCTGAAGCCCCTTTCTCTCATTCTTCATAATGATCCCAGGATCTCTGGTTTGTCTTAAAATCGCCTGCCTCTCAGGACTTTCACATTTCTCTTTCATATTCAAGGATAAGGCTAAAACAGAGATAAAGAAACTGAGGCTTTAAGAATGGCAAGGGGAGGGGAGCCATGGGACTGCCCCCCCTCACCCCCCACCTCTTACCCTCTTCTTCCTACCCCAGGAGTTCTTCCCAAATGGACTTTTTAAAGAAGCCACTACCCCCACCTCTTCTTTTTCTTTTTCCAGAAATCTCACTTTTGAAATACATTTTAAAAATATTTTGCCTGTGTAGGAGAAATACATTTATTTGGACAGGAAGAATTTTTTTTAAAAAGGCTGTTACCAGTTTTTCCATGAAAGCTTCCAGCCCACAGAGGTCTCTCCCTTCTATAAATACTTCAGCACAACTTGGCTTTATTATATACTCTCCTGTTTTATAATCGAATGAAATATTTCTTAAAATATGTAATGCTCAAACATACCTGTGTGGCTCATGATGGCAGTGTGAGATTGTAGGAGCACAGAGGCTCAAGAGGCCTGGGATTGACACTGGTTCTACTGTTAACAACTGTGTGACTTTAGGGAAGTTACTCACCCTCTCTGAGTTTCAGTTTCTTCACTTGAAACACGAGGATGATAACATAACCATCTCACAGGGTACCAATAAAGAATGCAGCAACGCTCTGGCCAGTTTGGCTCAGCGGTTAGAGCGTCGGCCTGCGGTCCGGAGAGACCCGGGTTCGGTTCCCGCTAAGGGCACGTACTTCGGTTGCAGTTTGTCCCCGGCCCTGGTTGGTCGTGCGGGTGGCAGCCACTCGATGTGTCCCTTCACGTCGATGTTTCTCTCTCTCTCCCTCCCACTCTATCTGTACAAAAAATGGAAAAATATCCTCGGGTGAGGATTAAAAAAAAAAAAAAAAGAATGCAGCAAGGAATCTGGCACATAGCAGCAGACCTGCCATTTCCTTACAGGGGACTTGGGAGTAGGCAGGCTGAGGACTTATCTGGAAACTGCGCAGAAAAGCACTCACCTGGCTTTGCCCAGCTGGTATGTTTATTTGGGGGCTTAAGGAGCTGCACAGATGATGGGGGCAATGTCATCTCTTAGTGTCATTACAGATGTCCAGTACATTTCAACCCCCTTGTTGTCTCCTTAACTCAAGTCACTCAGTTAGTCAGTGGCCAAGACGGAACCACAGCCCAGGCCTTCTGACTTCCAGACCAGTGCTCTAGTTTCTACCCACCATCTTGTTCCTTCATGCCTTAGCCCTTCCTCTTTCTACACACATTCCAGTAACTACCACACAGCCCCTATTGCCCATAGGAAAACTGGGGAAAGAAAAGGTCAACTATTTGCATGGCTCAAGAGCTAGGACTAGAGGGGAAAACAGATGCCCTGGCCAGTGTTGTCCCACATTCTGGAACATTCCTAAGGGAAGACAAGATTATGCTGCAGAAAGCTGGTTCCTAACCTGAAGGGAAGGCAGGACACAAGAGTAGTTATGAAAACTTAGCCAGAAGGTCCAAGAGGCAGCCTCCCAGAGGCCTTGAGCTGGAAGGTTAGTCTGAATGGCCTCCCTGGAAGCAGAGAACATGGGGCACATGGTGAAGGGAGAGACTAGACCAGGCAAGACAGAGAGAAGGAAAGACATCGAATGAAGGAGAAAAGCTGACCTCAAAGCTTATAGGAATGAGGTGGGAGCAAGGTTGGGATCCTGGGGATGATTTAGCCCCTGGCCCCAGGTCAGTTAGACAGACTCTTAGTGGTCTTTCCCATATGCCCCTCCATCTCACAGAAGCAGACACCCTTGATCTAACTTCACCCAGTCAGGGAGACACCATTCCATCTCATCTCCGCCCTGGCCCACTGAGGGCAGAGTAAAAATATGTCAAGGGGGGTTTCCTGCCCATTTGGGCCCAGAAGAGGCTCCCCTGCCCAGGCTCTGGCCCTTAATGAGGAGAGGGGCTATGGAGGGGATTCGCTTTGAGGTTCCCTTCCTCATCTTGAAGATGAAGAAATACTTGGCTGGGTTTAGGAGCGATTAAAAAGTGGGGACACAAAGACGGGGTCTTCCCGGTGCTGTCCTAGCGATCGGGAACCTTCCAGGGACACCACAGGGATGGGGTTACCTGCCCTGAATTGCATGAGGATGAGGGGCCCGCCTGGGGCCTTTATTGAATTGCTTCCCCCTTTGCTCTTCCGTGGTTGCCATGGGAAGACCATCAGGCCAGCTCGAAAAGGGGGCCAAGGTCACCAGGTTGTAATTAAAGCCAAGATTTACTCTAAATCCAAGCCAGGCTCTTTAATAACAACAAACAGAAATGCTCTGTAACTATTCAATTACAAAATTAAACACGGTCGTTGTGAACAAATGCAAAACGTTGAAGAACTGTGTGATTTACGAAGTGAGAGGCCGGTAATCCACTCCCAGAGGAGCCGAATTTGGTAATCATCCGTGTCTGCTTCCAGATTTCTCTCCACGTCGCCAGATCCGATCTGGCGCGGTGGGACCTCTCGGAGGAGCCGGGACCGGAACTGAAAGGGCCGTGCCCCACGTCGCGTTGCCGGGGGCGGGCGCTCAGCCCCGCGCCAGACCCTGCTAGGCGGCTGGAGCCCGGGGAAGCCGCTACGTCACGAGGCTGACCCGAGGGAGCCCGCGCGGGATCCAGCCGGTATTCCATTACCTCACCCGTCGGCGCTGAGCTGTCTTGGGCAAACACCGCAGCAAACCATTGGCCGCCCTTCCAACCAATAGCACGAGAATATGCAAATAAGCCATGGAGCGGTCACCGCCTTTGGGTCTTGTGTACGCAGATAGACGTTGCTGTGAGGATGGGGCGCCCTGGGATGCGAAAGGAAAGAAGTCCCCAGATCTCTAGGGGGCTGGCTTGGGATTTGTCATCCCAAATCTGGTCCAGCTAGTCCTGAAGGGAATGGAGTGTAATGAAGTGAGCTGCCTTTGCAGTTAAACGCCACATTTTGGACATTCAGGTTTACCTAAGAAGTGGTGCAAAAATTGTTTTGGTCAATTTAGAAAGGAGGAGAAGGAAGAAATAAGAAATAAAGAGATACAGGAAGCTGGAACGTACTTTGGAGGACGCCTAGGCCAACCCTCTCTCTGGGGACGCAGCAAAGAACACATCAGACACAGCCCCTGGTCCAGACTTACAGCCCATTAGGGGAGACTAATGTTAAACCATCTCGGAAATAAGTAATAAGTACCATAAGGAGAAAAACAAATGCAGGCTGCCAATGAGATATTTCATGTGGAGCTGTCATTCAAGGGGGGGGGTGGGGTGAATAAGGAATGCTTCTCCAGGGAAGTAATTTTTCAACTGAAGAATATTTGTCAGGTATATAGTGAAGGAAATGGCAAGTGTTCCAGAGAGAGGAAGCAGTATAAAGGAAAGCCCAGAGGTGGGAAAGAGCTTGGTTCATTCAACAGCAGAATAGGCAAATGGGTGGTGGCCAGTGACGAAGGGAGAGTGTTGGGACATAAGGCCAGGGAGGAATGCCTGGGCCAAATCCTACCAGGTCATGTGCCAGACACTATGCTAAGCACTTTCCTTGCTCTGTCTCTTCCTTCCTTCAACAGCCCTAAAAAGTGGGTTTAGTACTGAGGGGGAAGTGAGGCTCCAAGAGATTAAATAATGTGCCTGATGTCACACAGCTGAGAAAGAGCAGAGCATGGATTTGTATCCAGGTCCATGTGGCCTCAAAGCCTATGCATTAGCCACTAGTTATTGCCTCCCAGACAGGAGCCTGAGGTTCAGAGGTGAAGTGATTTGCCCCAAATTTCATGGCTTGCAACAGAGTTGGGACCCCCAGAGAGGTCTGCAGATTTTTCACTGGGCCGTGAAAGGGGTGAGAGACAGGAAGGGTGAGGAGAGAAAGGGTCCTTCCTACACAAACCCTGAGGTTTGCTAGAACCTACTTAGAGCTTAAGGTTCGCTGAAATGGAAGAAGTAGACGTTTTTAAGCATCTGTCTCTGGGGGACTGTTGCTAGCCAGCAGGCCCCTGCCCTGGAAGCTTTCGGGCTTGGCCTGCCCAGGCAGCCTGGATTAGCTGGATCTTTTGTGCTGTCCCAGTTGCCATACAACACCATCCCTCCTGCTCTCATCTTCGGGAACAGCTCTGGTTACTTGTGACAACTCCCAGGGGAACACCTGCAGAGGCCTGGAGGCAAGAGGCAGGCAGGAGAGAGACCAAGCTCTTCCCCTTACGGGTTTACCTGGCAGTGGGACGGCTGTCCCCTAGGTCTCTGGTGTGCCTTTGGAGCTCGTTTCCCCTGTGCCTCCACTGTGGGCCCACAGGTACAAAGAAGATGGCAAAGGCACGGGCAGCACCTCGGCACAGGTAGGGCCTTCCAGGGAGTTTGGCTACAGGAGATTGGAAGGGATTCCTGCCTCTACATCTGAGCTCCAAGAAGAGCAGCATGAGTGTGTCCATCCAGTCAGTCATTGAGTGGGGAATGTCATCAGGAAGGTGAACAAATCGCCTGCCTTCCATTGCTCTTTGTAAAATGTCTCACACTTCTCCAGCTGGAGATGTGGGGTTTCTACCTATCGTGGAGTCGTGGAGTAAAGAAGTCCTAACCCCCTGCCTGTGCCTATTCCACTGAAGGATTTGGAGGGGAATAATTAGGTGATTTAACTGTTAGGTAATTTAAAACATTAATTTATTTTATTTATTTATATATTTTTTATCCTCACCCGAGGACATTTTTCCATTTTTTGTTCAGATAGAGTGGGGAGGGAGAGAGAGAGAAACATCAATGTGAAAGGGACACATCGAGTGGCTGCCACCCGCACAACCCAACCAGGGCCGGGGGCAAACTGCAACCGAGGTACATGCCCTTAGCGGGAACCGAACCCGAGTCTCTCTGGACCATAGGCCGACACTCTACTGCTGAGCCAAACCAACCAGGGAGATATATATATATATATATATATATATATATATATATATTTTTTTTTTTTTTTTTTTTTAATCCTCGCCGGAGGACATTTTTCAATATTTTGTTCAGATAGAGTGGGAGGGGGAGAGAGAGAGAGAAACATCTATGTGAAAGGGATACATTGAGTGGCTGCCACCCACAGGGCCCAACCAGGGCCAGGGACAAACTGCAACCAAGGTACGTGCCCTTAGCGAGAGCCGAACCCAGATCTCTCTGGACTGCAGGCTGATGCTCTAACCGCTGAGCCAAACTGGCCAGGGCTAATTTTATATTTTTAGGGAGGGTTTTTTGGTCTGTTTTTTGAGGACTAGGTATCTTAAAGGCACAGAATTGGAATGGCCATAATCAGAATTTTTTAAAATGTGTTTTATTGATTTTTTTAGAGAGAGAGGAAGGGAGAGAGAGATAGAAACATCAATGTGAGAGAGAAACATCAATTGACTACCTCCAGCACCCCACCCCACTGGGGATCGAGCCCACAACCTGGGCATGTGTCCTGACTGGAATGGAACCAGGAGCTCTCAGTCCATGGGACGATGCTCGACCCACTGAGCCACACCAGCCAGTCCATAACCATAATTCTTAACATATAATCACCATGAACTGGGAGAACACTCTCCCATGCCCAGGTGGTCTGTAAAAGTCTGCGTAAGGTGCTCTCAAGTATAGGGGTATATGTGCCTGGTGTCTGGAGGGGGCATCAGAGCGTGTGGGCACCTCCTTGGATCCAGGGGCTGTGGGTGCGGTGACAGAGTGTGCTGTAACACTCTGAGTGTGGCCGTGGAAGTGGAGTGCAGCCCAGAAATGATGGAGCCTCCAGCCTCCAGCAGCCTCTGTCCCACCCCCACTTTCTCAGGCCACTCGTGTTCTCTGTGGGGTCCTTAGCAGAAGACCCCGAGGAACAGAGCTCTCAGCTCTCCCTGGTGCTGGCTGCACTCTCTCTGGGCAAGGCGTGGGCTCCCAGCACCCAGGGAGGCTGCCATGGCTGTGGTGTGGCTGTGAGCTACCTCAGCCACTCGGGCTTGGGAGTGGGATAATCCCTCCGACACTCGCACCATAAATGTCCAGACACAGAGTCACTTTGGAACTGCCTTCTGCAGGCCAGGCAGCACCTCATCCCAGGGAGGGCTGGGTAACCTGAGCTGCTGGCAAGCCCTCTGGTCACTTCAGAAGGGATCAGCTGATGCTCCTGAGGCCCATTCATCATGGCCCCAGCCCAGCCTAGCACTGCCATGGCTATTTCTAGTCTCTGGGTAGGAAGCAGCTTATGTAACAGGCTGGCAGCCAGGGGCACTGGGGCAGGAATGGGACTGCTCCCATCTCCCACCGTCGGGCCAGCCCCTCAGAGCCCCATTCTACCCGTGGAGATGGATGGAGGGCGGGGGAGCTCACACACTTGGGTGGAACTGCTGTGGACAGCTTGGTGTCTACCAGCGTATTTTCACCCTCTCTCTCCTAAGCTGGCCCAAAAGATGGCCCAGCCTCCTTCCTCCCAGGAATTCGAGGCCACTGAGTAGCGTCTCCTTTACCCACTCAGCCCTGCACAGCCTCTGCTCTCTCTCTCTCCCCTAACCCTCAGAGGAAGAGGCAAGTGTGTTTGCTGCTGGTCCCTCTGAGGGAACCCTGCACCCATCTCTGCAGACCCTTTCTGTCTCCAGCAGGGACTGAAAGGTTTCACTGGGTAGTTAAGCAGAGTTCAAATACATATTGCAGCTTTAGGCAGGCTTTGCAAACTCGACGAGCCTCAGTTTCCATCTGGAAAATGAAACAACGTCTTCTTTTCAATACGGTTGTGACCATGAGGGCTTAGGAGCATGTTCCAGGAGGCAGAATGCTCAGGTTTGAATCTCAGCCCTGTTTGTGTGGCCGTGGGCAGATTATTTAAGCTCTCTATGCCTCGGTTTCCTCATGGGCAGAGTGGAGACAGTGATACTACTGAGCTCCTTGAATTGTGAGACTCCCATGAGTCTCTATGTATAAATCACTTAAACAGCGCCTGGCACAGGCCAGCACCATGTATGTGTTCGTATAATTAGATAATGTTTTGGAAATCAGATTCCTCAGCCTTGGCTCCTAATAAGCTCTTGATAAAAGGTAGATGTTATTTTTAACTTCTTTCTCTTTCACTATCTTAATCCTCTTTATAAACCCACCTTCATTCAGCCGTGCAATATTCCATTTTCTTTTTCTTTATTGATGTTAGAGAGAGAGGAAGGGAGAGGGAGAGATAGAAACATCAATGAGAGAGGACATCAACCGGCCACCTCCTGCATGCCCCTCTCCTGGGGATTGGGCCCACAACCTGGGCATGTGCCCTGAACGGGAATGGAACTGGCGACCTCTTGGTGCACGGGTCCACACTCAACCACTGAGCCACACCGGCCAGGCCAGCCGTGCAATTCCTTTTAAGCGCCGTCTAATCTCTTCTCTTCTGTTGCTGAACTGCTGCCACTACCAATAAAGGCCTGTATAAGTGATATTTGTGTGGTGTTTACATTCACAAAATATTTCACATGCCTCCTTCTGGGCCTCACTGCAAACCTGTGACAGCAGTGCAGCCCTCATGTCACTACCCTCACTTTGCGAAGCTGGGACAGGGTGTGATCTGTCCAGAGCATCAGCTGCTAAGGGGTGTGCCCAGGACAGCGGTCAGGGTATTCCGACCTCAGCCAAGGGAGCACAAGGCCTCGAGGATGTGGCCAGGGCATGCCAGCTCTGTGTTGCCAGGGCAGATTAACGCAGGGGGCCCTCCTGCTTCCGGTCCCAACCAGACTGCGCACCCACAGAGTGGGAGGAGAGAGGCCTGTGGGATTTATAAATATCTTCCAGGCAAGCACCAGCCCAGGAGACCCCGAAATGCTGTGCGGTGGTGCCCTCTACTGGAAAGAAGTAGCTGCTACTGGACTGTTGCCTCTGAAGGGAGAAAGGTGAGTGTTGGATTAATTCATATTCATACAAAAATCTATCCAGGGCCTGTTATGTACCAGGCAGTCTTCTAGGAACCATAGAGGTGGGAAAACTCAAGAAGTCTCTACCTTCCATGGTGAACATTGGGCGGGGATGGGGGCTGAATACAGATAACAACATATATAATATAATACCATATAACAAGTGCCATGAAGAAAAATAGAGCAGGCAAGTGGCTAAAGAATGATGAGAGATGTTAATTATAAAGGAACATAGGTGGGACCCCAGGGAAGTTAGGGAATTTTTTTTTTTTTTTTCAGATAGAGTGGGAGGGAGAGAAGGAGGAAGAGAGAGAGAGAAACATTGACGTGAGAGACACATCGAGTGGTTGCCACCCACACGACCCCAACCAGGGCCGGGGACAAACTGCAACCGAGGTTTGTGCCCTTAGCAGGAACAGAATCCAGGACTCTCTGGTTCTCAGGCCAAGACTCTAACCACTGAGAAAACCAGCCAGGGAGGGGAAGTTCTTTTACATGGGGAAAAGCCGGCAAGGCAGAAGATGAGTTGTAGGACGCCGAGAAGGGGATATTCTGGGTGTGCTGGAGGGGTAATGAGACCCATTTGGTTGAGAGCAGTGTTGGGGAGAGAGCAGCTCAGGGATGGAGATTGCTCCCTTTCTTACCGTGGGGGTTCAAAACGTACTTTTCCTCCCACCTTCTAAGTTCTTCTACTGGGCTAATAATCAAAGTAACATGAGATAGATTAACAAGAGAAAACCGTCCAGAATTGATTATGGATGTGCATGCTGGGGGCGCCATGAGGCTGGAGGACGCACTGGACAGTTAACGTTTTTGTGCCATTCTGAAACAAAGGAGAAGGGGACAAGGGCCTTCAAAGGGAAAGTAGGCAATTCACAGGTAGATGAGAAAGAGCGAACAACTGGTAAACAAATTCTTGCTGTGCCATCCAGAAACGATGGGACACAGAAGGGAGTCCAACTGACAGGCTTTGCTAGCGTTCTCTCTGCCTGCCACCTTAGTGCATATCATGATGCTCGGTGATGCTCCCTTCCTTTAAGCAGGTATTTCTGTATGAATTTCTTTAGGCAGGTTGGAGGGGTGGGGTGACAAAGTTCTTTGTGTCTTTTGTTGTGTTTTTTTTTTTAAGTGTATTTTACTTTTCAGTTACAGTTGACATATATCATATTAGTTTCAGTTGTATAACACAGTGATTAGACATTTATATAACTTACAAAGTGATCATCCCTACAAGTCTAGTACCCACCTGATGCCATCTTTTGTTTCTTAATAACCCAGCTTAAAATCAATACTTCAAAAGGCATTATTTTAGGGTGACAAAACTTTAGGCCCTTCATTACTGTTATGGCACGTGTAGTTGGGAGAGTCCAGTGCACACCTC
Source organism: Molossus molossus (assembly GCF_014108415.1). Taxonomy (NCBI): domain Eukaryota; kingdom Metazoa; phylum Chordata; class Mammalia; order Chiroptera; family Molossidae; genus Molossus; species Molossus molossus. The sequence continues at coordinate 78,769,806 of NW_023425345.1, forward strand.
AAGATCCATGTGGCTGAGAACAGTCCTGCTCAGAATACAAGCACATGAACATCCTGAGCTGGCTACGTCCAAGGATCTACCACAGCCTGCGAAGTGGGTATTCCTGACATCACCATTTTGCAGATGCGGAAACTGAGGCTGAGAAAGGTAGAGGTAATGCAGTTTGCCCAAGGACAGAATGTAAAGTCACAGAGCAGGAATTCAAATCTGGGTTTGGCCAGGCCGGTGTAGCTCAGTAGTTGAGCGTCGACCCATGCACCAAGTGGTCGCCGGTTGGATTCCTGGTCAGGGCACAGGCCCAGGTTGTGGGCCCAATCCCCAGTGGGGGGCATGCAGGAGGCGGCCAATCAATGTTCTTTCTCATCGATGTTTCTATCTCTCTCTCCCTCTCCCTTCCTCATACTCTAAAAATCAATAAAGAAAAATAAAATAAAAAACCTGGGTTTGCCTAACTCCAGAATCCAGGCTTTTAATCATGAATTGTGCACTTGGAGGGCAAAGAAAAGCAGGACATAAAAGATCATGTAGAGTATGGCAATAAATAGAAATGTGATGCTTTCCAGGGATGAACTATGCCCTCCTTCTACTACAGGCCAGGGCCAGGGGAAAGATTATTTACCCTCAGAAGGCAGGAGAGAACGCCCTTGACATTTACAACCACCACACCCCATGCCAGATACTCCCTCTGGGTTTACAAACTGTCTTTCACTGTACTGCACTTAGTCCTCATGAATGGTTTTCACAGGGTAGGAACCCAAGCCTCTGGGAGGCTGGGACTCAGATAGTTTGTAGTTTGGCTGGGACTAGGGCAGACATCTATATATTCCGAGTCCTCCAGGAGTCAGGTCAAGGAAAGAAGAGGGATAGCAGCCCAACAGGTCAAGGAAATTCTGAAACCAGGGAGCCAAGGGCCTCGGGCAAGGACGTGAAGACGAAGTGAAGCAGTTCCCGAGTCTGCCCTGCAGAGGGCGACGCCTTCCCAAAGCTCCGCAAACATTTAGGGAGACCCAAGGAGCCAGGAGGAACGCGCGGTTCCTTGCCCGGGTTCTGAAAGTCTGGGGGCGTGGGGATGTGATGGGTCAAGGGAGGGAGAGAGGACCCGTAGGAGAGGTTGCCCAGCAGGGACGGTGGTGTCTGAGACGAGCTCAAGTGTTCTGGGGCGCCGCGCGGGAAGAGCGAGCTGGAGGTAGGCGTAGGCAAGGAGAAGGTCCCGGCGGGGGCGGGGGCGGGGGCGGGGGTGCAGAATGTCCGTGGGACTCCCTGAAGCGGCAAGATTGCTGCTGAGAAGAGGCGGTTACTCGCTCAGGCTTTGCCACCTGCTTCCCTCCCAGCTCCCTAACACCACGCAGAGTCCCCATGTCCACCCCCGCCCCAGCTAATGGCAGCTGCACCCCGAGCCTGGATCCGGCCTCTGCAGTTTCAGCCCTCAGCCTCAGGCTGGGCGAGGGTGAGGAGGGGGGTGCCCAGCTGACTCCAGCTCATGGGGCTGCTCCCTCCAGCACCACCACCAGTCTGATCTCCCCCTGCTCACCCCCAACTACTAGTCTGGACATGAACCCCTGTTCAGCCCATCTTCTCTCCCTTCACCTCACTCCAGAAGGTTGGCTACACCCAGTCAGCCAGCAAGTCCTGGATACCTGGGCTGTGTCCTGACTCCTGACTCCAGCCAAGGTGAGGATTCAGCTATATCTGATGGGGTCTCCTTGCCCTCCCAGAGCTCCCAGTCTGTGGGGGTGATGGCCACCAAACTTACACCACAAAGCCAAAAGGGTTCTGTGCCAGTGGGAGGCACAGGTCCTCAGCTCCCTAAGGATGATGATGACAAGAATATGGATGTCGACCTCCAAGGGGCCTAAGTTCTGGCAGTATTTGAAGTCCAGGGTGCTCTAGAATCATCTTCATTCAACACCCAGTCCTTATTGATAATCTGAGGTGTTTTTATTTTTAAAAATGTTTTTAAATTGATTTTAGAGAGAGAGGAAGAGAAAGAGGAGACATCAATCAGTCGCCTCCCGTATGCACCCCAACCAGGGGGGGAACCCACAACCTGGGTATGTGCCCTGATTGGGAATCGAACCCGCAACCTTTCGGTGTACAGGACTACACTCCAACCCAGTCACACCAGCCAGGACCTGAGGGTTTTAAAAAATACTAATGCTCCGACCCACTCAGAACTCCTGAATCAATCTTAAGGGGAGGGATGCGTCCTACCTACTGTTAAATGTCCCCTAGGCAATTTGTTGCCAGAGCTGGTAATCACAGGTCTTGCATTCATTTAACCAGAGACCACCGTTCTCAGAGATAGTAGGGTTTGAGCCAGGCCCTCAGTCAGAGTGAGACTTAGAGAGCCGCAACAGGGACCTGGGTGGAGGTTGCTGAATGAACCTGGGCAGCTGTGAGGGGAGCTGTTAAGTGACTCCGTTAAGTAGCAACAAGGAAAGAGGCCCAAAGGGGCAGGGTTTGCATAATTTTTACTCTTGACATAGATTTGTTTGTTCTCTACTAGAAGGCTAAACTCCAAGAACAGAAAATTCACTGAGGTTTAGGGTGTCTCCCTTACAGTAAAAATTCTTGTCTTGCAGCTTTGCAAGTGTGCCTCCTCCCTGCTCCCTGTGCCCCAGTCCTTGAGCCTTCAGGCCACATAGGGTCCCACACAGAGAAGATGTTGGTTGAAATGAATTAAGTTTGATAGTTGAAGTTCTGAACTCACTGTTCATTCATTCATTCCAACTGCCTTCAGTCAGTGTTGTGTGACTGCCCACTCAATGCTAGGCACAGCAAGGTGTCAGAGAGCTCCGGAGGGGTTGTTCAATTCAGAGCAGGCTCCACTTTCTGAGTGTGGGGCAGGGCTGAAGAAGGGAGAAGAAGTGGGTCTAGGAGAGACAGCTAGCGGCCTTCTGAGCACCCTACTTCTGCTGGTCTCCTGTCTGTAAGGTCAGAGCTGAGAGAGGTGCAGTGTTCTGAAGTCACCACCAGGAGTCAGGGCACCTGCTCTACTCGCTAGTGTCTGTCTCAGTTCCTGACAATTTTATTCTATTGAGAAAGCCTCCTCGGTCCCCTGCCCTCTCCACAGCCCAGTATTCCTCTCTCTCTGTCACTTCTTGTAACCCTGCATGCCCTCCTTTAGGTCATCCCTCGTTCAGTGCAGAACTACACAGCCTGACGTTTCTCTTGACCTTTGGGGAGTCCCATGGCCTCTCAGTTCTCCAACTTCTCTAGTGACTGATTGGTGAGCAGACTGTGCTGTCTACTATCTCATTTCTTCTCCTGCTGCCATTTAGCTCAAGTTCCCTGGTTTTGTCATGGGCAAAACAGGAGTGTCTGTGGATTCACTCCCAACAGGTTTTCTTATTAGGTCAACAAAGCTCTTGGCCAAGCCTATGCTGCTTTTGTGGCCTCCAGAACCCAGTCCCAAGAGCTCCCCCTTTGGTGGGAATGTTCTCACCTCACTCCAGGATAGAACCCACATCCATGGAACCTTGATCCCTCTGGACCTGATCGCCTCCTTTTTGCAGTACATCTCAGACCCTGCTCCTTCAGGTCCCACCTTTCATATACACTCCACACTCTCACCTTCCTTCCCCAAAGTTAGTCCCACAGCTTTAAAGATTCAGCTCTTCTTTAAATCTCTCTCTCTTCTTTTAATCCTCACCCAAGGACACTTTTGCATTTATCTTGAGATAGAGCAGGAGGAAGAGAGGGAGAGAAACAATGATGTGAGAGAGACACATCGAGTGCTCCCCACCCACACTACCCCAACCGGGGCCAGGGACAAACTGCAACTGAGGTACGTGCCCTTAGCGGAAACCGAACCCGGGACTCTCTGGTCTGCCGGCCAACGCTCCAACCCCTGAGCCAAACCGGCCAGGGCAAGATTCAGCTCTTCTAAAAAATGCTTTCCTACCTTGGCCCTGTCCTCACATGCCTTCCTCCAGGAATCCTTCCATTCCCCAATCCAGGATCTAGAGACAAACAGATACGAGAGGATGCTGGCTCTGCTAGGTACCAGCTATGCTACCTTAACCTCTCTAATTCTCAGTTTCTTCATCTGTAAAATGGGGACAATGATACATGGCTCTCAGATGTGCTGTAAGGTCTTAGTGAGGTGATGGATGCAGAAATGCTTAGTACAGTGCTGAATCCATAGCAGGTACTGAGGGATATACTCCCCTGTCTTTTTCTTAAGGTACGGCTGTCACCCTCACTGTCCACCTCTGGCCTGCTGATGGGAACCCGCCCTCATCTCCATGCACTGGCTGCTTCGGTGCCTGAGAACTAGGGGACTCAGGGTATAGCAGCCACCATGAGGAGGTGGGGCAGATGCAGTGCTGTGTGGAGACCTTAGACCACAACTCCATCTGCAAGGCTGTGTCCTTACTCTACCATGCCCAGGACCTGGAGTGCTGTCCACTCTCCTCCTTCTCCCTGGAATTACTGGGGGCTCCTTTGGGCCTGGGGATGGGGCAGGACTCCCTTAGAGTCCTGTGAGGCTCTGAGAGGACCAGAAGGCTGGTAGGAGGTGAAGGAGGGGAGGCAGGGCAGGGGGAATACCAACCACTCAATATTGCGAGTCTCTGCTCCTTTCCTATCCACCCCCACCCCTCCACTAAACACGATTCCTGGGTTAATTTTTAGCATCACAGCTCGCACATTAGTCACTCCCTGTCACCCACCTACACAGCAGGAGACTGCTGTACTGGTGCCGTCATCCATCAGCTTCAAGGTGGTATCTAGCCCCGTCCTGGGTACCCCCTTACCCTCCTGGGCCAGCCAGGGGCCCCTTCAGCCTGGGTGAGGAGTACTGACATCACTCCCAAGACAAGCTGCATGGGGGAGGGGAAGAACCAGCTGGTAGGAAAGTGGCTGGGCATCTATTCTGGGAGAAAACCAGGGAGGCCCTATTAGTCCCCACCCGCAGCAAGGTGCCAAGCATTTGGTCTCCTGGCAGCCCTGGGCTATGGGAACAAAGGTGTGAGGGGCCCCTCCCCTAGACATGAGCCCCTGGGAGCTGCTGTTTGTCATCACTGCAGAGCAGCTGTTCAAACAGGGAGCTTGGGGAAGCTCCATTTTCTTAATCAAATGTCCTCCCTCCCCTGGACCAGGGAGGGTAGGACAGCCAGGTGCAGGTGGCTTGCCTGGAGCTGACACCCAGCCCCCAAGTGATTTCGTGAGAGAGGCCCACAGATGGAGCAGGGAGGGGCTCTTCATCCCATCCCCAGGGCTGAGAGCTGGGGGAGCAGGGGTCACCTCCATACCGGGCTAGCCCCAAGGAGACATTCCCATTTATTGATCACCTACTGTGTGCCAGGCTGTGTTAGGCCCTGGGGGTACCAGGTAAACAGGCAGAGTTTCCTGCCTTAGGAAGGCAAAAGGCAGATGCAAAAGGCAGTAAAATTACCAGTTGGTAGCCCTGGCCAGTGCAGCTCAGTTGGTTGAGTGTCATCCTGTGCACTGAAGGGTGGTGGCAAGTTTGATTCCCAGCCAGACACATACCCAGGTGTGGGTTTGCTCCCCAGTCAGGGTGTGTGCATTGGAGGCAGCCGATCGGTGTTTCTCTCTCACAGTGATGTTTCTTTCTCTCTCCCTCTCCCTTCCCCTCTCTCTCAAATCAATAAAAACACACTTTAAAATAGTAAATGCTCTAAAGAAAGAAAAAATGGAAGGCTTAAGACAAAGAATAATGGGGACAGGGAGCTACTGATCAGGGAAACCTCTTTGAGGAAGTGATTTTATTTATTTATTTATTTATTTATTTATTTATTTATTTATTATTTTCTTTTCTGATGTTAGAGAGAGAGGAAGGGAGAGGGAGAGATAGAAATATCGATGAGAGAGAACACTGATCGGCGGCCTCCTGCATGCCCCTACTGGGGATTTGGCCCACAACCTGGGCATGTTCCCTGACCGGGAATCGAACTGGTGACCTCTTGGTGCTCAACCACAGAGCCACACTGGCTGGCTAAGGAGGTGATGTTTCAGCTGAGACCTGAGGGTGGAGGAAGCAGCCTTGGAAAGAAGAGTATTTCAGGCAGAGAGAACAGCATGGACAAAGGCCAGAGGCAGGAGAGAGCTTGGCACATTTGAGGAATAGGACTAGAAAGAATAGTGTAACTTAAATATAAGTGACATGGAAAGAGAAACAATTTGAGCTTGGAGGCAGGGACCAGGTCCTGGAGGACCTCATTAGAGCATCCCAATATGGTTGTAGAGGTTGTACACAGCACAAATCTCCCAATGTGATATTGTTGGGCCTGTGTGGTGCTGTCAGCCCAGAGGAAGGGATGCCTTTTTGTAATTTGTCTACCCACAGGGACAACATGTTATGGATAAGCCATGGAAAACAGTTTGGATCTCATTCTTTTATTCCAGGGGAAGCCATAATGGGTCTTAAGCAGAGAAGGGTTGTGATTTGATTTCCTCTTTGGAAAGCTCACCCTGACTTCTTGCTGTGTGAATGGACGGTCCAGGAATAAGAGAGGAAGCAGGGAGCCCATTCAGGAGGCAAGCGCAGTGGTACAGGAGGGAGGAGGTCGGGGACAGCCGCCCCTGTGTGTTGGTTATTGTCAGGGAAGAGCACTGGTGCACAAGTCTCGCGTCTCAGGTCCAGCTCTGCCACTTACTTTCTGTCACCCTGAACAGGTCACTTGGAGATGCTTTGAGCACACACTGCATTTATTTAGGTTCTACTATGCACTAGTACTGGGCAAGAAATGAAGCCGTGAATAAGACAGAGCCCTGCTGCAATAAGGAGGGTATATCCTAATGGGGAAGGGCCAGGTAAGACACAAAACCCATAAAAAGCCAGACAATTTCAGATGGTGATGAGTAGTATGATGGAAATAAAACAGGGCCCCATCACTGCGAAGGGTGTGACTGTATTTCATATTGGGTGACAAGATCTTTGGGTGTCAGGGTTGAAGGGCCAGCTGTGGGAGGAGCAAGTGCTGAGACTCCCAAGGGGAGGGGATCTGAAGTGTACTAGGTACAACAAGGTGGCCAGCGCGGGGGTCAGATATCCCAGCCTACGAGCTAGAAATCTTACTCTGGGGATGCTGTGATCAGCGATTGGGCCTGGATGATGGCTAAGGTCTCCTCTACAGGAGACCCCAGGCCCTGGGAAGAGAGGGTACCAAGCAGTTATTCACAGAAGGATCGTTAAGGACTTTAGATGAGACTTAGCCACCACCCGTTGTGGGTATTTGGGGAGGGAGACTCAAGCTGTACTGAAACAAGAGGCCCAAGTTCTGAAGAGGGCGCAGGGCCTCCAGTTCAGGCCCATACATGTACGTTTCCCTGGCTGCAGGCTCCAAGTAAATAAGATGTAAAATGCAGTGTCTGTGAGTACACGTGTGTGTTAGGAGGCTGGGTGCTTGGTGGAGTCAGAGCTTGCCCGAGTCCAGTCCTCCCCAATCCTCCCCGTCAGGCAGTCACCACACTGACACAGATGCAAAAAACCGTCAATTTTATACACTTTGTGGTTCAGAAGCAACAATATGCAAAATGGTGGAACAGCCTTTACTGCCCCCACCCCACCTGTACATGCCCATTTCTGCCCCCTCAGGGTCAGAGAACTCAGGACCCCCGTCTGGCAGGACCCAACTTAGTTACAGGCCCCTGGGAGGGGTCAAGCCCTTAGGGTCAAGGCCAGGAGCAACGGGCCCACTGGTTAACTGGAACTGTGTGTGTATGGAAGGTGGGGGAACCCCTGGCCACAGGCCATTTCTCCCCAAGGCCAAGGGGAGCAGGTAAAGCTGAGGAGAGGGCTTCGTGGGAAAGGGTCCCCCCATCAGGGGGAGTTTTCCTAGACACCCCACAAGGCACTACTGACCAGGTATGGGATGGCACGCCCCATCTTTGGCCCCCGAAACCTCTCCCAACCCCGAGCTCACCTGATTCTCCCAGCACCAGCTCCCACTATGGTTTAGGGAGGAGTAAAGGGGTCTGGGGACTGGGTTCACCGCTGGGCGGAGACAAGCCAGGAACCCGCCAGGCCAGCTGAGCTGCAAGGACCCTCTCCCACTGCTCTGGGCTCCTGGGGTCCCCCTCGGCCGGCCAGGGGCCAGCCTCCCTCCCCGGCACCCCCTCCCTTTCTGCCCAGGCTGGAACGAATAAATAAATAAATACCTCCCCCCGCCCGCCCCGCCCTCACAGCTGGCTCTCCTCCTCCTCCAGGGAGCGGTTGAGTCCGGGGATGAACTTGAGCAGCCGCCGGCGGAAGCTGCGGTACTTGGCCTTGCGCAGGCCGGGCCCGCACAGGGCCTGCTCGCGGGCCTCAGTCCAGAGCGCGCCCGGCGCGCCCCCGCCGCCGCCGCCCCCGGGGCCCGCGCACCGCACGCTGGCGCTGCGGCTCAGCCCGGCCCGCAGCCCGGAGGTCAGGGCCTCCGCCGGGCCCAGGCCGGGCGCGCGGGCCGGGGGCGGCGGGGGCGGCGCGGGCGGCTCGGCCCCCTCGAAGAAGCACGTGTGGTAGACGGCGTCGTCGGGGTCGCCCCCAGCCGGGCGCGCGCCCCCGCGGGGGGCCCCGGGCGCGGACAGCAGGGGCCCGAAGGGCAGCGAGCCGGGCAGCAGGCCAGCGCCGTACAAGCAGGAGCGCACGGACTCCAACGTGTCGTAGATGCTCGGGTCCTTCACCACCAGGCCTGCCAGGGTGGACACAGGAGGGAGGGCCGTCAGAGGGGGCTGGGGACCTCGGCGAGCCCGCCGAACCACAACCCGGAGCCCCGGTCTGTGAAACAGGAATTATGCACTCAGATCCTTAGGAGGACCACTTAGGACACATGAGCCACGGAAGAGATTTAAAACGTGCTCTCTGAGCCTCGGTGTTCCTATCTGTAAAATGGAGATGATACTATCTAATATTTACCTTCAGAGAACTATTGAGAATCTACTAAAAATGTTTGTGCACCAGCCTAAGGTGGTGAAGTAACCCACCAGCTCTGACAGGAAAACATGGCTGAGGGTAGGAAGGTATCAGCAGTGGCACAAGTTGCCCCTCAACAGCACAATGTACTCACCATGCACCAGCCGCTGCTCCTGCACCATTAGGGACCTGTACTCTCCCCACTTCTCATACAGGGTTTGCTGCAAGAGACACCACCCGCCTCACTGTCAGGAGCCAGCCAGAAACAAGCAGGAGGTGGGTACAGACTGAGGGATCAGGGAGTACACAGAGGAAACCTTAAGGTTAAAAGGAGGTTCAGACAAATAAATGACCCCCTGAAAAGGAGTGGGGCCTGCAAGGGAGTGGGGCCTCATGGTTCTGAGGAGAACTTGTCCAGGCCCAGTACCCCATCCTAGGGACCAGCATCTGCTCCATGGGGCTTGGGAAGAGGACGGAGGAAGCTGGACATTATCTGGGCTGCTTTACCTTTAGGTACTGCAGACGAGCCTCCAGCTCTGCCTTCCGAATTGATGTTCCATACAGAGTTTCCAGCCTGAGGAGGTTGGGGAATCAAAGGCTGAGTGAGCCTCCAGGGTGCAGAAACACCAGGACAAGCTGAGCTCATGACTCACAGGGACCCTGGCACCTGGACATACCTGAGGACGTTACCAGATGCCTTAATGATGTCAACAATCTCTCGATGCCGGATACCTTCCACATTCAGGCCGTTGACGCTGGCGATGGTGTCCCCTGCCAGGAAGGGAGGGGGTCAGCATCTGCTCCATGGGGCATGCCAAAAGAATTCCAGCCCCTACCTTAGCCAGAAAGGGTAGGGGTAACCCCCCCCCCAGAATAATCCTGAACTCCTCTCTCCCTACTCCTCATGGTTCTGAGGAACTTGCCCAGGCCCAGCACCCCATCCTAGGGACCAGAGCCCTCACAAACCCACATTCTATCCCCAGGAAGCTCTGTCCCCAAAAGGCTGAGCCCTCCCAGCAGCTTTACACTGCCCTCAGAGTTGGTTATTTCGGTCTAGCCCAAAGGCTGTCATGAGACCCAGACAAGACGGGAAGGGGGCAGAGTGAGTTGCACCAAGCTAAGAGCTAATACTGGCCCCCAGGCGTAGGAGATATTGATACCCAGTGCCACTGCAGTCTCTTGACCTCAGGCAGGGCAAGCCATCATCTCTGAGAGTTCCTTCCTATCTGTAAAAAAAAAAGGGTGTGGATCCCTGCAGTGCCTACCTGGGGATCAGGAGGAAGAGTGGGTGTGAAACTACTTTGCAAAGTGGCGATACATCACTTGGCTACCAGGGGCTGCTGGTAAGTGGGCAAGGAGGTGAGGATTTAGGGAAGAAAATGGTAATAGAATTGGGGAGTGGTCAATTTGTGCAGTTTCAAGTCACCCCTTCCTGGGATTTGGAACTCTAGAATTGGCCAATCCCAAGGGTCTGGCACTGGAAGTATTGAAAGGGGTGGGAGAGAATAGAATAGAGAACTAATTATAGTAGCTACTCGCCATAGTTATAAGAAATGTTAATCATCCTTTGCAAGTTAATCGTGGTTGTTTTATTCTGATTAAAGAAAAGCCCACTCTGACCTGGCTGGGAGGTGTGTGCCTCAGGAGCTTACGTCGGGAATGCTGTCCATTCTCCTAATCTGGGGACAAGGGGGACTACCTGGGCATCATGGAAAGATTAACAACCTGATTATCTGTGACTCGCTGGCAACCAGCCCCTGCAGCCCCTGACCACATTCCTCTCCCCTTGCCTGTCATTGTTTCTCTACCTTTTAAAAGAAGCTGGCAAGTGCCTTGGCTGGTTTGGCTCAGCAGTTAGAGCGTCGGCCCATGGACCAGAGAGTTCCAGGTTCGGTTCTCGCTAAGGGCACGTACCTCGGTTGTGGTTCGTCCCCGGCCACGGTTCGGGTTGTGCAGGTGGTAGCCAGTTGATGTGTCTCTCTCACATCAATGTTTCTCTCTCTCTCCCTCCTGCTCTCTCTGAAGATAAATGCAAACGTATCCTCGGGTGAGGATTAAAATAAATGAGAAAATAAAAGCAGCTGGCAAGTGAGAGGGGCAGAGCAGATTTTGAGGGATAAGCCACTGCTCTTCCATACTGCTGGCAATATTGGAATAAACGCTCACATATGACTCAAACTTGTCTCTGCTTAATTGGCTCAAGTAGTGACAGGCGGCTCGGACCCATTCGTTGTCTGGTTTCATATTTTGGCGACTCCGCCAGGACAGCAAGCAGGACCCCTCTGGGGTGAGTACTGGGGACCCTGCTGACGTCCTGTAACTCTGTAGCTCTGTAGCTCTGTAGTTCTATAATTCTGTAATGAGTGTCTGTTGCCTCTCATCTGGTATGAGCCTGACCAGCTCCTGGTTGCAGGTGTCCTCTCATAGTCCTTGCCTGATCAGCTCAGGGTCGAGACATTGCTCTGCATGGCGCAGAGCATTCTGTCTGGTGTTCTGTTTGGTATTCTGTCTGGCTGTACAAGCAAAAGGACCCGGGAAGCCATAAAGCTTTTCGTTATCTGTTGTGCACACTTGTAAATATTGTATATTAGGGTGGTTTTAGTTTTGTATAATTTTCCTTAATTAGTTTACAGATGGGGGCATATCTCACTTAATTGGGGGACCCAGCTGCTTGTGCTGGGCTGAACCTGTGGCAGGGATTGCAGGAACTTCGCAGCAGTTGCTGAGAGTGTTTTTTCTTTTTTTTTATATCCTCACCCTAGGACATTTTTCCATATTTTGTTCAGATAGAGTGGGAGGGAGAGAGAGAGAGAAACATCAACGTGAAAGGGACACACCGAGTAGTTGCCACCCGCACAACCCAACCAGGGCCGGGGACAAACTGCAACTGAGGTATGTGCCCTTAGCGGGAACCGAACCCGGGTCTCTCTGGACTGCAGGCCAATGCTCTGACCACTGAGCAAAACCGGCCAGGGCTGCTGAGAGTTTTTATCTTGAGGAACATCCCTGCTTTCCCTCTCAAGGTATCAGCCATCCATACGCTTCACTAATGGAAAAACAGGGACAAGAGCTCTCATTTCTCTGTGTTCTGCTCTGTTAGAGATCTCTCTGAGAGTTCCTTCTGTAACGTAACTTTGGTCTCGAATGTTCTTGGCTTGCTCTCCTATCTGTTAGGGACTTGGCTTGCTTTTTGCTGTTTTATGAACACGGGGAATCCTCTGTCTCTGCCGTTTGGACTTTGTGCCACTCAGACCTTGTGAGGGTCATTTGCTGTGTCGGTTAGTGTGAGATACAATTCTGAAGCTAGTGGCCCAGTCCTTCCTTTTGAGAGAACTCATTTATTTACTATACATGTTGTTTCTGTTTAGGATAGGACAGGACCTCTTTTTATGTGCAAGATTTCATGTTGTCACATCATAAGTGTTCTACTCAGAAAGATCTAAATTGATGGTTCAAAGAGGGGGAAAAGGTCTCACTCCTCTCCCAGAGAGTAAAAGTAAGTGATGAAATAAGTCTTTTCAACACTTAGTCTAGATCCTCCTCCTGGAGGCCTGGGAGCTACAAGAGCCCTGGGAAGAATGGGGGGATTAATACCACCCCAAAACCTGTGCAGGCTGTGGAAGCAGCAGGGGCCAGTGCCCCACCCACCTCAACGTGAAGGAAAATCTTCAAAGGAAATTATAAGTAAACTGAATAGTAAATTTAATTAGATAAATGAATCTAAAATGAACTAACGTAGAATTTGGTCATTTTCTAGTCTGTTATGAGGGGGAAAGTTTTTCCTGTGTTTGCCTAGGAAGCAAAGGTTTTATATATTATTGAAATGGTTATGTGTTATGCTATGTTAATCAGATACTTGATTACTTAAAAACGCATCTTCGTGCCCAGCCAGTGTGGTTCAGTGGATGGAGTGTCCTCGCGTGGACCCAGAGGTCTGGTTTGATTCCCAGCCAGGGCAGCTGCAGGGGTTTCAGGCTCTGTCCCCAGTAGGGGGCGTGCAGGAGGCAGCAGAACGATGATGTTTCTCACATTGATGTTTCTATCCCTCTCTTCCTTGCTCTCTCTCTAAAAAAACCAATAAAACGATATTTAAAACACCATCACCCTGGTCAGTCTGGCTCAGCAGTTAGAGCACTACGGGTTCAATTCTGGTCAAGGGCAACCTTGGTTGTTTTGTCCCCGGCCCTGGTGGGGTCATGTGGAAGACAAGCAGTCGATGTGGCTCTATCACATCAATGTTTCTCTCTGTCTCCCTCCCACTGTATCTGATAATAAGTTGACAAATATCCTCAGATGAAGAATAAAAATAAATAAATTAATTAATTAATAATTAAAAAAACACCATCTTCATAATGGTAAGAAATGAAGCATCACTAACCTATGTTTGTGTTTAACAACTTTTGTTGTCACTTTGAATGAATAAATAATTTAATACTGTTTTATAATAATATTATTATATAATCTTTTAGTAAAATATGTTTGACAACCTTCCCAGGGTTTGATTTTTTTTTTTTTTAAAGCATACTTTTTCTTGACCTGGAATTAGCTTAGGTCTTTCCAGTAGGCCCTGGAATGCCTCAAGAATTTGTTTTCTCTCCTGATGAAGAAAACAAAATTTATACTTAAGGTACATGGGAAACTTTGTCAAATAAAGAAATAACTATATTTTACTTATATATGCATATTATTAATGGATGTTCTGGAGATTATTTAAAAATCTCCAGAAGTCTACAAATTTTGATATACTATTTTTTATAACTCTGTTATTCTGGAATGTTGTGTTTTACAAAAAGGACAGGATTCTGTGTCAATTACATTGTAATTAAATCTATAACTGTCATTTCAAGTTTCCTTTTTGTCATTTATAGACAGTCATTGTTTTTTTTTTTAATCCTCATCCGAGGACATTTTTTTTTTCCATGTTTTGTACAGACAGAGTGGGAGGGAGAGAGAGGAAGAGAGAGAGAGAGGGAAACATCGATGTGAAAGGGACACATCGAGTGGCTGCCACCCGCACAACCAACCAGGGCCGGGGACAAACTGCAACCGAGGTACATGCCCTTAGCGGGAACCAAACCCGGGTCTCTCCGGACCGCAGGCCGACGCTCTAACCGCTGAGCCAAACCGGCCAGGGCAGACAGTCATTGTTTTACTCTGATGCATTTGCAAAGATGGTGCATCTTCTGAAAGACCCATGGAAAGGAATTAAAAAAAAAAAAGCCTTGGCCAGTTTGATAAATGGTTAGAGCATTGGCCTGCGGTCCGGAGAGACTCGGGTTCGGTTCCCGCTAAGGGCACGTACCTCGGTTGTAGTTTGTTCCCGGCCGTGGTTGGGTCGTGCGGTGGCAGCCACTCGATGTGTCCCTTTCACATCGATGTTTCTCTTTCTCTCTCTCCCCCACTCTATCTGAACAAAAAATGGAAAAATGTCCTCGGGTGAGAATGAAAAAAAAAAAAAAAAGATCTATGGAAAGGACTCTGATTTATTTTAAATTACATATCTCTGAGAATAAATTTCCAGATAATCCCCTTGAACTGGATGGAAATCATTAGAACTCTAGGGAACATCTGAATTTATGGAAGTACTGACAAGAAAAAAATCAGGAGAAACAGAATTTGATTATGAGACCGAATGACCTGAAAATAATTATAGTTTTGGTAATTCTTTTTAAGTACTGCTAATTTTAATCTTTTTGTTTTTCAGGCATAAGGAAACTTGTTTCTTTTCTTAAAGCAGTTTAGTAAATTATACTTTCAGAAGCAATACTGAGGTATTCATATTTTTCTCCCCATCTGATCCCTCCAGAATTTGGAAGCCCTTAATGAGTATTATTACTTTCATGGCAATTCATTTATTTGCATGAATCCAATAGGAATCTGATTTCTTCATAACAGGACACATAAAGCCAGTTTCCAATTGTGGTTTTATTAACCAAGACTTTGGAATGTCATGTCTGAGAGAGACATGCCAGGACTCTGGATGTCACCAGAAAGCTTTAAGGAAAGAAGATTGGCTTTGAAGCCCCCACAGCCCTTTGGAGACATGACCTGGTACCTTGTTTGGTCATGTGGCTCATAGCAATTTTTTCAGGTAAGGAATGAAGGTTGCTTTCCTGAAAGATGGCAAAAAGGAACCTCAGCATCTTGGGGAACCTCAAAGACTTGGGGACACAGCCCCAATCTGCAGGTGTTCCAGGCACCACCTGATGGCAATTGTGGCTTTGCCTTCTCTGCCCTGAGGGGCTGACTGTTGACTGCTCACTAGGGCTAGATCTACAGATTCCTTATGAGTGAGTAACATTCCAGCAAAGTAAAATTGGAGAAAGCCTGTGCGATCAATTTGATCTATTGATTCTCTTGTGTTTATGCAGATAACCAAGCCAGAACTTAATACAGTTCTCTTTAACAGGAAGGTACTCTTAGGGAGAGAAAAATTATGCCCCAGTGAAAACCACAAAACCCAATGATGGCTATTGAACTCCACTGCAGTTGATTATCTTCAAAGTTTTGTTTAAGGCTGTCTGTGTGTGCCATACATGCCTCAGTACCCGATAGCCACCTGAATGTTCTAACTTCAGACAGTCTGTCAGACTGTCACTATATGATTTCATTTTAGCAGAAGCCTTATGCCTGGAAATCTCAAATGGTTTATGATTTAATATATATATTAACCTTTATGTTATGTGTTCTTCTGTTTTATAGAATATATGCCTATATCCCTGTTCACCTAATTGCTTATTCACACAATAGAGGCCTCATTATAGAAGCCATCTGCATCACAATCTTCTGAAATATAAGACTCAATGGTTTGGACTTATGATTGAGTCAGTGAAATATGGATGGTCTACTGGCTTCATTTAAACACAGCCTTCCTCATTTGGCTCCGCCCCCCTTCTTTTGTCAGACAGGGAGAATCTCGGGAGTCCACAACCCCATCAGCACAAAGCAGTTACAGAAGAGACCTGATGCCCCTTTCCCTTGAAAGGATTCAGAGGCAAAATCCATAAGGGGAAACTATAATAGGCCAGGAATAACACAGTTCAACAACAAGATACTTTCCATTTAAAACTAATCTCATAGATATGAGAGGTTAAAATCAACAGGAGGGAATGAAAGGGGTGGGAGAAGAATAGAATAGAGAACTAATCATAGTAACGTACTAGCCATAGTTATAAGAAATGCTAATCATCCTTTGCAATGTCAATCCTGGTTGTTTTGTTCTGATGAAAGAAAAGCCCACTCTGACCTGGCCGGGAGGTGTGTGCCTCAGGAGCTTACGTCAGGAATGCTGTCCATTCTCCTAATCTGAGGACACAGGGAAAGATTAAGAACCTGATTATTGGAACACTGGACCCGTGAGTGTGACTCACTGGTGACCAGCCTCTGCAGCAACCCCTCCCCCCACTTTTTTGTTTTTGTGTGTGTTTTTTTTTAATCCTCACCCGAGGATATTTTCTCACTGATTATTAGAGAGAGTGTAAGGGAGGGAGAGAAGGAGGAAGAGAGATACATAGATGTGAGAGAGACGCATCAATTAGTTGCCTCCTGCATGACCCCAACTGGGGCCAGGGATCGAACCTGCAACCCAGGTATGTGCCTTTGACCAGGAATCAAACCTGTGACCCTTCGTTCTGAGGGCTGACACTCTAACCACCAAGCCAAACCAGCCACGGCTGTTTCTCTACCCTTTATTATTTTTTTAAATCTAAATTTGTGTTTGTTTGTTTTTTCTTTATTGATTTTAGAGAGCGAGGAAGGGAGAGGGAGAGAAATAGAAATATCGATGAGAGAGAACATCGATTGGCTACCTCCTGCAAGCCCTCCACTGGGGATTTGGCCCACAACCTGGGCCTGTGCCCTGACCAGGAATTGAACCAGCGACCTCTTGGTGCATGGGTCAACACTCAACCACTGAGCCACACCGGCCGGGCTGTTTCTCTACCCTTTAAAAGCAGCTGGCAAGTGAGGGGGCAGAGCAGGTTTTGCGGGATGACCCACTGCTCTCCCCTACTGCTGGCAATCTTGGAATAAATGCTCATATACAATTCAACCTGGTCTCTGCTTAATTGGCTCAAGTAGTGACAGGGGGCCCGGACCCATTAGTTATCTGGTTTCAGTATCATTTCCTTGTTAGAGAAAGTAACACAGTTACCCCAGATCTGGACCAGGTTAGGGGCAGGATGGGCCCTGATCCCCAATATCAGGCAGATCTAGTGGAATGTTGCTCCTTTCCCAACCCCTCCCCATGGTGGATTGCCAGTTTGCCAGGAGGAGGCAGAACAGCAACAGCAACATCTGGCATTTACCAGACCCTGGCTCTGTGTCCAGGGAACCCCCTCACCACACTGTAATATGAGGACATGTTATTGTCCCCATTTATAAACAGAACTGCTCAAGATCACACAATAAATGGCAAATTTGCCTGGATCCAAAGCCTGGAATCTACCCATTCTTCTTTCTGGCCTTCCTAAAATAGGACAGGGAAGGGGAATTGATTTTAGAAGAGATTTCTTGTCCCCTCTGCTTGGGAGTAAGGTTATACTCCTTTCCCAGAGCTCTGTGTCCTGAGCTCGGGCCCCACCTGGTGTGAGCCCAGCCAGCTGGGCAGGGCTTGACTCATGAACCCGGCAGACAAACGTCACCATCTCTACACGCTGCTCCTCCCGGTGGTGAAGGCCATACGTCTGCAATAGACAAGGGGACCCTCAGTCCTGGGTTGGGGCGGGGTCCACCCATTCCTCAGACTTGCCTCCCAACCCCTGTCTTGCTCTGCACCCAGTTTCTCCCACCTGGAGCTCAAAGCCGAAGGTCTGGTTTTCCTCCTTCTTCAAAGTCAGCACTTTCCTGCAGGAGACACAGGGGCCATCTCATCAAGAGTCAGATTGAAACGGAGCTTAGCAGTGCCACAGTGTGGTCTTCCACCGATGCTGGCATCTGCTCTGGCACATTCGGTCAGGGCTCGCTGGCTCCTATGACAACTCATTCTCCTCACAAGTGGCTGGAATGTCCCTCCCCATATCCAGCTGAAATCAGCTTCATCCAGCTGCACAGAATCAATCCAGCCTCCAGTGGGGGGAGGCATTGGGACTGTCCAGCCCCCACAAATGGTGGACTAGCTGAATTTCTCAGCCAGTCTCTCCTTCCTATGAGCCCCAGAGTACCACTTGCTGTGTAGCTGAGGCCCCAAATTCAGCCCCAGCCTGGAGCCTCTTCTGATCCACAGCCTTGGGAAGAGGGCTGGCCCTACCTCCAGAGGCCAGTCACGAGGCTAAGCCCAGACCACAGCTGCTCCTCCCAGCTGCAGTGGGGCCAGCCCACCAGATGTGAGCGCTGGGGGGAGGGGAGTCTCAAGGCCGCCCCTTCCTGCACTGAAGGCCTGCCCACTGGACACAATGGTCTGGAGCTACTCCAGATCCTCGCCTGCTGGGGGAGCCCAGAGTTTCCTCTGCCCACCCCACCCCCTTCCTTCCCTCCCAGCCAGAGGCAGACTTACAGCAGCTGCCAAAGGCCCCTTCATGTCTCATAGCCTCAGAAAGGCCCTGGAGACCTAGGTCCCTAGCTCTCAGCCTGACCCAGATACTTCCCAAATGCTGAGTGGTAACTCCCAGCCCCAACCTGTGCTCCTCCCCACTATGAACCCTCTGTGTGTGTTGAGGCCAGGAGCAGGGCGACTGGAAATTCTAAGTCTACCCCAGTGCTCTCTGGTTTTCTGGAAGGGTTGGCAAACTTTTTTTTGCAAAGGGTCAGATAGTAAATATTTTAGGCTTTCTTTTCAGGACCCATTCAGCCTCTATTATATGTGGTTCTTGGTGTTTATTTTAACAACCCTTTAGAAATATAAAAACAACTCTTAGCTCAAGTGCCAAACAGGCCAATCTGGCCAGCAGGCCGTAGTCTGCTGATGCATTTTAGAAGAAGCCTAGCCCATATCAGGATGGGACACAGAAAAGCAGGGCCTTAGATCAGCACCTATGTCTGCCCTCTCCTCAGATCCTTCCTAGAGGCGCCACCACAGAATGGGACTTAGTTTCTGGAAGCAGGGACAGCCAGGCCCAAGCAGCTGGACACAGCTTGGCTATGGTCTAGGCCCTCTGGGTTTGCTGGGGTTGGGAGGGCTCAGGATCCTGAAGACTTCACTTGCTTCCTCCACCTCCCAGGTCCGGATCTCCCAGGAGGGGTAATTTGCAGGGACCGAGGTGGGTTGAGGAATACCTGATGACTCAAAAGTCCCTACCTCCTTTCTTTGCCACCCCCTTCACACAGCCCACACCCCCACATGCCCCTTACTTCAAGTGAGAGAGCCATGCTGAAAGGGTGGGAGAATGACTCCCTCTGGCTGGGCTGAGATGCTGTCATGCTGCCCCCACCCCCACCCAGGCACCTTACCCTGTGGACCAGCGCAGGGGTTGGGGTGGTGGTTACTCACCGCTGCTGTTCAGGACTCTGGCTGAGATTCTTCCAGCGGAATCCTGAGCCCTGGGCAGGAAGGTGGAGAGTTAGGAAGGAGCAGGAGAGAAAGGGGCTGTCCTTGAGCAGACGCTGACACCCCACTCTGGGAGGTCCCTCACAGGTCCCTCGGCCTGGACCCAGCACTCCCTGTGGTGAGGTCCCACTTGCGCACTTGCTTTGTGCTGTGTAACCACTTGGTGAGTGCCACTGTCACTCCCTGGCTTTCTCCCCGTAACTGGGCTTGCAGAGACACAGCAGTCCTCCTGGGTTCCAGACACATGAACCTCTAAGCCCACTCTGGGGGTGAGGGGTTTTATTAATCTAGATAGACTAGTCTCCACTCCCAGGGTGCATGTCTACAAGGGAGCAGGCCTCCTGGACTCCTGAAAGCCAAGCTAAGTGGAGGCAAGGGCTCTCCGCAGAGGTTCCCAACCCAAAGTGGGAGAGGAGGCCCCTGGCCTTGCCTATCAAGGCACTGCAGAGACACCCTGATAGTCAGGGCTCTCCTAATCTTTCAATCACAGACAATGGCTTGGGGGAGCTGGGGTTGGGGCCCAGGTCTCAGGACTGGCAAGTCCAGCCTGACTGTGGGAAGGCAAGAGACAGAGGGGCCAATCTCCTCCAAAGGACAGGCTGTGCCCAGCTCAGCATGGGCCTCTTGACATTGCCATACATTAGTTGCTTTCTGAGACAAAAAACAAAAACAAAAACAAAAAACTTAGCTCTCAAATGTATCCTGAAGTATCATTATACTTAGGAGAGAGACTAGAAATTCTTTTAACTTTCTTTTTTTTTGGGGGGGGGGCTGACAGAGTTGAGGGTTCCTGCCTCTTCAAGGCCCTTGAGAAACTAAAGCAGTCTCTCTCTCCCCCTAAATTATTGGTCCTTGGAAGAAGCCTTGCCCCAGACCAGCCCTGCGTGTTCCAAAGAGCCTAAGGCCTTCCTGATTGGCCCCTAGTCTACCCTCCTCCCAGGCTTCCCCAAGGCTAGGAAGATAAGGGAGCCCTCTTTCTCCAGAACCAAAGATTGGCCTCAGGGGTGGGGACAGTTCCCAAATGGGCCAGGGAGGAAGGACTGGGCAGCATAGAGAGAGACCCCTTTGTCTTTCCATCCTATTTTCATAAAATGCAAATTCTCAACAAGCTGTTCATTGTGTTGGGGGGGAGGGGGCAAGGACCAGAGGAGGAGGGGGGACTGAGTGAGGAAAGGCCACCAGCCCCTTCTCTTTAACCTGGGTCTTGCCCCCCCTGCCCCCAGAGCTCGGGTTTCCCTCGGGCCGGAGGAAGAACCGGCAGACGGAGGAGGGGAGACTCAGAGGGCGGGCGCGGCCCGCATCCTTCCTGCCCGGCGGGCGCCCTGTGACGCCTCCCACCGCGTCCGGTCACAGCCAGAGTCCAGGAGCCGTGACCAACCTCGCACGCTGCACCTCAGACGCAGGTCAAGGCGTCAGCCCTGAGCCTAGGCATCCAGGCGTCCCCTACAAGGGGGGAGCGCTGTCTTGGACTAGGCACATCCACCGACCTTCCTCTCCACCCCGGATGCTCGGACCCTCCAATGGTCTGGGCGAGCGGCGGGACCCCAGCCCTCGGCCTCCCCGCTCCAACCGGAGTCCCGGCGAGGGATCCTAGGGGTCTAGAGACACCTTGGGCGCAGGAGTTGCTGGCCAGATGGATGGGGAGGAGAAGGGGATGTTGGGGGCGTCAGGAGGGAGAGGAGCGAGATGGGGCGGTGGGGAGTGGGGAACGGAGTGAAGAGCCCTAAGACTGGGCGGAGTGGAGGCGGGACTGCGGAGGGGTGGGGGTGGGGGGCAGAGGCTGGCACCTTCCAAGGAAGGGGCCGAGGGGGCTCAGCAGGCTCTGCACGTGGCCGTGGGGGTCTGCAGGCTGGGGAACACCATGAAAGACTGGCTGGACCACAAGCAGAATGTTGTGGGGCTCAGCGGGGTGTGTTGGGGGTCAGCAGGCACATGTGGAGGGTATTGAGGGCTCGAACGGGTCTGGAGGAAGGGACGCTGGGGGTGGAGGGTAGGGGCACCGGGGGCCGGGTACGGGAATTGGAAGAGTGGAGGACGCACCTTTCGGCGGGGCAGGGTGCCCCCGGACACGGCGAGAGCGCGATACAGCTCGGCAGGGTGGTAGTCCTCCAGCGCGGCATACAGCTCGTCCCCCGGGGGCCCGGGGCTGGCTGCTGCGGCAGGGGGGCCGCAGGCCGGGGTCCGGACCGGAGCGACTTCTGAGTCGGGAGCCCGGGCGGCGGGGTCCGGGGCGGCGGCTGCCTCCTCCTTCTGCTGCAGCTTCCGGAGTCTGCGAAGGGTCATAGCTCCGGCGCCCGGCGCCCCCCGGAGACGGCGATCGCTCCGAGCAGCGGGTATGGTTGCAGCTCGGGAATGCCAGCCAGGCGGTGGACGGGTCGCTTCCCTTTATAGGATCCACAGGATCAGCTGGGCGGACCCGGGGGACGGCCTCCCTGTGGCCTCGCCCCCAGAGCCGCAGGCCCCGCCCCCAGGGGGGTGCTGTCTGGAGCCCCGCCCATGGCGCCCCACTCCGGGACCAGCGCGCTCAGGGCGTATGGGGGGACATAGCTGGGAAGGTGGGGCGGGTTCCAGCGGGCTCGGTGATACCTAGGGGAGGGCAGTCTGTGAAGGGGCTTGTGTGAGAGACTTGAAAGTTGGCGAATGGATGGCTTTGGAGACTTGTGGCACAGATGGTGGTGGATGGACAGTAAGAGGCCATTGTGGGGTTTGGAGACCCAGGGGAGATTCTAGGAGATCCCGGGGGCTGCAGGAGACTTTAGGCAGGACGAGAGGGGCAGCAGGGCTGTGCAGGGGGAGGGGTGTGGTCCCTGGGGAAGAGATGCCCCTGAATGGACTGTGCAGAAGTCCCAGAGAGTGAGAGGGCCCAGGATTTCCCCTTTACACAGCTGCCCCAGCAGAGATGAAAGAGGCTTTTCAAAGGGAAAGGGAAGAGCTCAGATATCCCTCTCCCAACAGACAGATCCGTGCTATGGAGTTGGCTCATGGAGAAGCAGTGTGCCTGAGCCGGTGCTGGGGTTGGGGGTGTGCTCAGCCCACTCTCGCCCTGTCTTAGGGACCATCCCTAGGGCTGTGACAGGGTGGCTCCCAGGCCAGGGAGAGATGGGGACGACCCAGCAGAAGTCTCTGTCGTCAGTGGTGCCTAAATAAGAAGTGAGAGGAGGAAGTGAGGAGCAAGTAGCCACCACAGGGTGTCAAGTACCACATCAGCCACCAAACAGAGGGGGAGGCCAGGAATGCACTGTCCCTGACTGTTCCTGACTGTCCCCTCCTCCCCCCATCTTCCCAAATCTGAGTTAGCCTTTAAAGCCAACCTTCACTGGACATTGACCATGTGCTGTGCACACTGCCCTGGATGTGCCTTCACATACACAAATTAACTCATTTGGTTCTCATAACAACCCTATAAAGTAGGTGCCATTATCCTCCCTTACAGATGAGGAGACGGAGGCCCAGGGAGGTTAAGTAGCTTGCTCTAGGAGACTCAGTAGCAGGGCTGATTCAAACCCAGACAGCCTGATCCCGGAGCCTGCAATCCAACACTATGTGAAGCTGTCAGCTTCGGTTTTTCATTCTCTCTGCATTTAAGCCCTGCTCCATGCCAGGTCCTGGCTAGGTACTGGAGTCAGAGAGGCTCTTGGTCTGGCAGGGAGTACCTATACAAGTGCTGTGTTAGACACCTGGCATGAGGACAACAGAGGGACAATATCCACCTGGGGCAGGCAGGATGGCCAGGTCTGTCTTAGTCTCCTTGCTTCCTTGTCTCCTTGACTTTCTGTGTCTGTCTCTTCCCTACTCCAGGTCCCTGGAGCCCCCGCCCTGCAGGAGGTGTGGGTGGGAGGGGATGCTTTTCCACCCCTCAGTGATTACACAAGTCCAGATGGCAGGATGCCTGTTGGGTGGGGGGCAGGGGTGGATTGGGGACTGCCAGGAGCAAAGAGCTAACTCCCTTAGAGCCTTCCTCTCCCTCCTCCCACTTCTCCCCTTGGCACCATCAAGTGGCCATCAGCTGAGGGGCTGAGGGGGTGTCAGTGGGGAAACATGGGACTCTATTGTGAAGCATTAGCACAGATGGACCCCTGGACTGGCTGCTGCCTGCTCCTGACAGACGGCATCTGTGCTGGGGGTGGAAGGCGAGCAAAGGCAGGAGAGGCAATGGTTTCTATTCTCTGCACTCCTGTGCTCATCCTGGGAGGGACCTACAAAAGGGCTCTTACACAACCTCTTACCTACCCAGGGGCTCCTACCCAACTGACCTCCCTGCCCGGAACCTGGAGAAGTGGAGGCCCTGGGTATCTCGGCACCTGTGCGGGACAGCCCTGTTGAGACAGTCCTCCTGAGGCTGAGGAGGCAGAGACTCCCCTCAGTATGCAGCTCAGCCGGCCTCCCTTCCTCCAAGTGCGAGACCACCACCAGAGGTCACACAAGTGTCCTCCTCCTGCCAGGCAGAGCGCCCTAGAGAACCCCAGAGTAAGGGTGGGCCTGGGAGACGCAATTTCTGTCTGCCTCACTGCATGATTTCTCCAAATCCCGGCATTTCAGAGCTAGAAAGGGCCTTGCGGTCCAGAAGGGATACCATGTGTTTTAAGCCCTCGTTTAATAGAGGAGCAGACTGAGGCCAGGAAGGGAAAGATGGTGGCAGAACAAGCACTAGAACCCACAGACTCCAGGTCTCTTGACCCCAGAGCCTGTTCCCTGCCCCCCATCTCCCCAGTTTCTCTAGGGGAGGTGATGGGGTGGCGATGCCCTCTGGTGGTCATGAGTCTCTTGGTGGAAAATATTCAAACCAGACTGAAGGGCTGGTGCGCGGACTCCACCTGGAACCCCAGCTGGTTTTGTGGGTCCCCCACAACTCCTCTCCTGCCCCAGTGGGTCTGTGTTCCCCTGAGATGCCAAGCTCCACTTAAGTCCCCGAGTTTGGACTCTCACCTCTCACAGTGAGGAAGGTGTTTCCATCTCAGGCAGTGCTGCCCTGGGGCAGGTGTGAAATTCACCAGGAGGGCAGAGCTGGAGGGCCACCTCTCTGCAACCTCCGCCCGCCAGACGACACGAGAGGCCCCTAGAGCTTTGCCTTTTCCAACCCTCCACGACTTCCTCCTGAGCCCAAGTGTCTTGTCTAGCATCTGTTCTCGTTCTCTTCTGCAGCTCCTTAAAGCTTGGGGGAGCACGCTGCACACTGCCAGCAACCTCATACCAGGGCACATCTTCCTCCTTTCTCCTCTCTCCGGGAAACCTCCTCACAAAAGTTCCGACGCTCTGACTCCTCAGACATCTGCTCTCAATCTGTACTTATTCCCAAGAGCAAGTCCCTGCCTTTCAGAATGAGCTCCCCAAGTTTGGCTCCTTTGGCTCCAGCTGCCCTGGCTCCCAGCTCTCAGGGTAGGACTTGGCGTGCGCTGGGGGCACAGACAGCAGGGCTTGGCTAATGGGCACGGCCAATACCCGCTCCTCTTTGGTACAAGCCTTCCCCTAGACACTCAACAGTCAACCGTCCCCATGGAGGAAATGGGGAGAGTGGATCTTGCCCCCAGCGACCTGCTCAAGCTCTAGGGAAGCTGGGGGCCTGGGGGCGAAAGCTCCAGAAGCTCAGGCCCCTGTGGAGTCTCGCTCAGTGTCAGAGTTCTAGTTGTCATTTCAGCCAGGGCTGGCAGGGATGGCTGTTCTGCCACCGGGGCACCACTCGGGTGTTGCCAATGCTCCTGAGCAGGGAGGTCAGAGGGAAAGGGCCTGGGATTCAGTTGGCTCTCCAGTCAGGAATGAGGGGTGGGCCCCCAGTTGCCTGACACTGGGGGAGGCATGGACAGCCGGTGGGCAGCTGATGGGGCAGGGAGTGGTTGTTTTTCTGAATGACTCCTATTGCTCAACAGTTTCCATGGGATAGTCTGTGTGGTATTATGGCCTGGGGAGCCCAGCGGTGTGTGCGTGTGTGGGGTCTAGCATAGCCCAGACTTGATTCTAGGGGGTCTGGGAGCTGGGGCAAGGCAGGTATGGCAGTCTCTTTGTGTTGGATACGGGTGGCCTCTAAGTCTCTTCCCACCCAGAGTCCAGGGACTACCTAGGGGTGGCCAGGTGTCTCCAGCTTCCTCACAGCACCAACCCTAGCACAGAGGGTGTGTACCCTGCTTTCTTTCAGAACAGGTACGACTAGCAAAGAAAGCAACAGCTCTTAGGCACCCAGATTCCCCAGATCTCCACCCTCTTGGCAAACACAGCTGCTCTGGTGGTTCATCGCTGGCTCCCCTTCCCGGAGGATAGCGTGCACCAGGCTAAGCTTCTTCTGTTTACTCTAAACTGGCCAGCTCCCCTCTCCCTCACTGTTTGCATTTGATCATGCCCCAGATCTCTGCATTCTACCAGCAGCCTCCCCCCTCCTGCAGCTGGTCCTGCTGCCACCACTGCAACTGCCTCCAGAAGTCAGCACTTGATGGTCCCGCACAAACAAGATCACATCACTCCCTTGCTTCAAATAGCCTATTCCCCACATCAGGAATGACAAAGAGATTGTGGGACAACTCCACAGAAGCATGCTGTTGAGAAAAATTTGGAGACCAGGTCTAGACTCAAGAGGAAAAATTACTGCCCTGGCCAGTGTTTGCTTAGTGGTTAGAGCATTGCCCGAGCACCCAAGCGTTGGAGGTTGGATTCCCGGTCAAGGGCAGGTACCTGGGTTGCAGGTTCGATCCCTGGCCCCAACTGGGGTATGTGCAGGAGGCATCCAATCACTGTGTCTCTCTCACATCTCTCTCTCCCCGCCTTCCTCCCTCCCGTCCACTCTCTCTAAAAATCAGTGGAAAAAAATATCCTCGGGTGAGGATTAACGACAACAACAAAAAAGAAGAAAAATTACTGATAGATTAGCACCTTTGGGGGTACTGAGAGGGCAAGGGATGGCCCCAGGATGAAGTCTTGACTCCTCAGCACATGACAACTCCAACAGATCCCTCACTGCAGCCCTGGCTTTCTTGCTTTAGCCACGTTGGACATCTGTGGTCCTTGAATAGTGGCACATTTGTGTGGACTAAAACCCCTCTTCTCAATCAGCAGGCCAGTGTCTACTCCAAAATAGACATGATGTTACCTCTCTTGACCCCAACCTCCTGTCTGTCCCGTGTTCCCAGAGTATTCCGTGTCTACCCTGTCATAGCACCTCAGTCCATTGTAGTCATCTATGTACTAGCCCATTCCACCAGCCCGGGGGGCCCTGGAGGACAGGGATCGTTCTTGATTTCCTAGGCCCCTTATCCGTGCTGCTATCACCCGTTACGTATTGATCTGTAATGGGATCTGCCAAGATCTGTTTTATTCTCTCTGTACAAATCCTTTCTGTCCTGAAGAGAAGGGACCAGCTTGTTCATTCTGCCTACTGCTTTACACATTGAGGTTGCTCAACAAATGCTTATTTAGAGTCTAGTCTATCCAATTGTCCCTTAAATCTTCCTACCCTATTAGCCCCCATTCTTGGCTACCAAGAAGCATTCCCAGACAGACACAGGCTACCTGCCACATTACTTAGATGCCATCCTGTCTGACCATGGGATGCCCACCAACACTCAGGTGAGCATGATGCCCAGTTGCTTGGTGAAACACCAGTCTACATGTTGCTGGGAAGATGTCTTAGATATGCCTGACATTTAAATCCGCAGTTTCAGTAAAGCAGATTACCTTCCAAATGTGGATGGGCCTCATCCAATCAGTTGAAAGCCTTAAGAGACTGTGGTCCCCTGAGGAAAAAGGAATTCTGCCTCCAGCCTGCCTTCGGACACAAGACTGCGTCATCAGTTCCTCCCTGACTCTCCAGCTTGTTGGCCTGATTTCAGACTTGCCAGCCCCCACAATTATGAGTCAATTCCTGAAAATATCTATCTACCTACCTATCATCTATCTTATTGGTTCTCTTTCTCCAGAGAACCTTAATACACCATTACTGGCTGGATCCAAAGCTTCCTCCCTTCCCGCCACCTTCATCTGCATCCCTCATGTGTTCCCGAGTCTCTTGAATGCTGCTACTCTGCTCCTAATGCTGTTTTGGTTGTATTTAGCAAGCATGTTTTCCAGACTGAAAAGATCAGAAGACATGGCCGGGGGAACAGAAATTTAACATGCGTGCAACAAAACCCACGTGCTACACCCTTCAGATGAATTCAGGTCTCCTGTACCGGGCCTTACAAAGGTGCAACACTGTTAGTAACCTTTAAGGGCACATGAAGAGGTGCCAGATGGCGGGTGTTCTGATTTCCAGAATGAAGTGCAACCTGCAGTCCACAGCCTGGTGAGCCGCAGGTCCTCGCCTGCAGGATGACTGTCTCTGAAAGGGGCTGAGGTTAGCCACTTCACCTTTCCTGCTGGCAGGCAGGTCAGAGGCGCCGCAGCCCTAACACCTTGTCACTTCAGCAAGCTACTTGGGCTTTGGCTGTTGTCCTTGTGCATCAAAGAATTATGGCCAGGGACCATTTAATTAGCAGCTAGTCTGGGTTATGGGGATATATGCCGAACTTAAAGCCGACTTCTAAAGGTAAGTTACCTGTTTTTCTCCAGCCCAAGTCTCAGAATGAAAAGGTCTGGGTAAACAATCAGAATTCTAAAATGTTGACAGGCTGGAGCAACGGGCAGACTCTATAGTAAAATTTACCAGGGTACACGTCGGAGGTCCTGCACTCGAGTTCAGCTTCCCTTACACCGGATGGAGGGAGGAGGAGATGGCTGGAGTCCACTCGACCCAGGACATGAGACGCAGCCCTGGGATGTGACCCGCAGGTGTGAAGCACATTCTGGGACTCGTTCTCCTCTGCGCGGCCGGTTGCGGCCCAGGTGGAATGGTGCGAGCCCTCTGCCCCTGGCTACAGCTGGGTGCAGCGGAGAGCAGCTGGCTGGGGACGGACAGTGAACCATGAGGCTGTGCCGTGCAGAGGCTGAAAGGCGGCGGTCTGTGGACAGACATCCTAAACCCAAGGTCTTTTCGACCCTCGTGAGCCACGATTATCTGATTTATCGTCAATTTACTTGAGTTTTCCAACCCTGTTTCCTAATCCATAAAGAGAGGACAATGCCCACCTCACAGTGTTTTAGGATTAAAGCCATTAATCTATGTAAAGCAAATGTGGGCACATTGCTTTGCACACAGTAAAGTTTCGGTATTTGCTAATATTAACCGAAGAAACGCTAAGCTTTGCCAGATACGTGATAACGCGACAGCTGCCTTCGAGCATTTCAAAGGCCTTATAGGGAAGAGAGACCTGCTCTGAAGTGCCCGTGGACAGAAGTCACATGGAGGCTGCCGGGTTCTCCACAGCCGCCTG
Source organism: Molossus molossus (assembly GCF_014108415.1). Classification (NCBI taxonomy): domain Eukaryota; kingdom Metazoa; phylum Chordata; class Mammalia; order Chiroptera; family Molossidae; genus Molossus; species Molossus molossus. The sequence goes on from NW_023425345.1 coordinate 78,798,439, forward strand.
CAGGTGGAAACGTGGTCCTGAGTGTCACAGCAGGAGGTGTGAGATCACGTGGCCCGCAACCGCGTGCAGGGGCGCTGTGGGGAGTCAAGGGCCGATGGATGGTGGAGCAGGTGCCCTCTGGGGTCCCCGCCTAAACATGGAATTCTACGATCCAGGACTTTTATCTCGGGCTCCCTTAGCCTAGAGAACATTCACAGCCCCACACTGAAAACCCCAGAGGAACCACTGGAGACTCCCAGCTCAAACCCCAAATTCACATTTATACTCTAATTTAGAACAGGGAAGCAAAACCGAGGAGAGCTCTTAGGCCGTCTCTGAGACTAGGTGGTTTGTGACTAAGCAGGATCAAGCCCCTCTTCTGTCTAAAGAGAAAAATGCTACAAAACAAACACAAAGCCAGGAAAAGGTGCTCAGTGTCTTCTGCTCCCTCCCGTGCCAGGGCCTCGCTCTATGGAACACGAAGGACAGTCTCAGGGAAACCCAACAGGAGCAGGCCAGCCCCTCCCTCTCCCCGTGACCTGCCACGCTGCGGCCGTGGGGGAGCGCAGAAGCACTACCCGAGAACATCTGCACATGCCCACCTTCCCTGACACAGCTGGGTGCAGCCCACAGCTGGAAAACAGACAGCACCAGAACAGCTCTGTGAATAAAACTTTAATAATGTACAGCAGAAATTGGACAGGCTCATTCTTATATTAAAACAAAAGATTTTCTATATTACAACTTATTTACATTTGCATACTGAAGAGGTAAAGTGTCTAAGTGGCTATTTTACAGTCCTTTCTAATAAAATGTACAAAAACAAACAGAAGTACCGAGAATGCCGTTCAGGGGCCTTGATGGCGACAAAGGAACGGCTTGGACTTGGTCTGTGAATCCAGAATCCAGAGGTGCAGGTCGCCCTAAGGACCAGGTTTAGCCTCCGGGGCCAAACACCACGGCTTCAGGCTATAGTCCACCCCCCCCCAACTCCTAACTCTTGGTGTTAAGAGTGATGAGGGTGAAGATGGGAGCTTCCCCCAAACTGCTCGTCTTCCCCAGGGGTGGAGGAGCTGGACTGCATGTGTGGTGAGGGCAGAAGGGCCACCTAGGGAGTAGGCTAGTGGCTTGGTAGTCCCCGGGTCGAGGAGTGTTGGCAGATCCCAGAGGCTGGTTGTGACGGGCACAAGAGTCTAAGTCTAGAACCCGCCAGGTTCTGCTGCAGGGTGGAGAGGTGAGGGGTCAGCAGGGGTGGGGAAAGAAGGTCCCCTGATGACACATTGGTATTCGAGGGAAATTAGTCAGTAGCCAGTAAATTGGCCCAAATGGTTAGGGGAACATCTCCTTTAATGCAAGGAAAGAGGCAACACATCAGGAAAATAAATAGAAAGGCCAGGGGCATTGGGGAGACACATAAGCAGGGAGAGGGCCCCCCCTCCTCCACAAGCTTTGGCAGAGAATCGCCGGACTGGAGCCCGGGGTGCTGTGAGGCTGCATCCACAGTGCGCTCCCCTGGGGGCAGGGAGGAGGCCGGAATGAATGCAGTGACTGGGCTCTCATGCCCACCACCAGTCTCTTTGGCGCAGGGGACATCCTTGCTTCTCAGTGGTTTTCTACAAGAGCAGCCATGCCAGGCTCAAGGGCTCTCAGAACCAACGACTGCATGAAACTTCTGGTCTAAAAGAAAGGTGCCCACTAACTTGGACCAGGTCCTCCCTCAGTGCTCCAAGGGTAGGGCCCATGCCTGTCTGTTCACAGCTGGATTCCCAGCACCTGGTGCGGTCCTGGCACCCGACAGGGACTCGGCATTTGCTGAGTAAATGCCTGGAGGAGGAGAAGGTGCAACCAGCTGGTCAATGCACAGAAGGCGAGGGCCCTAACCCCAAACCACTCATGGAACTGGGGGTGGGGCAGAATGCAAGAGAGACCAACCCCCAAGGCAGGAGCTCTCGGAGTGGAAACAGGCTCAGGTACAAGAAGACATTTCCAGTGTGATTGAGCTATGTGCGTTCGACTGAAGCATTTTTTGTGTGGTTGTTTTTGTAGTGATTTCTTTAAAAACAAATAAATTGAGAGGTAATTATCACATAGAGATAGTTTTCCTTTTATAAAAACTTAATATTAAAAAAAGTTAAAATCCAGACCCTCCCAATAAAATAAAGTAAAAAACAACAACAACAAAAAACCCCACTCCAGTTAAAAGTTATGGCTTCAAAGTTATTATATCCTAAGATATGCTGACCAAACCACACCCACAACCGTGCTTCTAGACATCATTAAATACTACACTCGGATTAAATATGATTCGGCTCAGGCTGTTCCCTTTAGTAGGGCCCTGAAGTGGGGGCAAACCTCCTATCTTCCCTCCACCATGATCAGATAAATCCAGTAAAAGACCCATGCAGATGCCTCCCTCCCACCCCTAACACCCTCCCCACTCGTTGCCCCCCTTTCCCTTCCCCACCCTAAACCCACCACCAAAAATATACACTGCTGTTTCCAAGATCTGGGACATGAAGGACAGATGTAACATTCCAATCCGAGTCCCAAGATCTGGGCTGCAAACTCCTTGGTCCTTCCTTGACGCTGCTGAGGACGATGCCCTGGGCTGGCTCATTTCCCACGGTGGCAGCTGACCACAACACCCACGACTTAAGCCAAGATGCTTTCCCTGTGCACCCCATCCCTCCCTCACATTTGGACCTCAAAGCCTCATGTGCCATGGACAACTGGGCCAGCTTGGGCCCCAGTCTGAATGGAGGGGAGCAGTACTGAATGGGAAGAGCAGCCGCAGGGCAAGGGGGACCTGTGGCTCAGAGTTGGGGGTGGGCGGGGAGGGAGACCTGCAGGCAGGGCACCAGGAAATGAGACGCTGCTCACTATGGAACAGAGGCACCAGCACGCAGACGGCATGACAGACACCCCCAACCTGCACCTGCACAGAAAGCTCAAGCAGGGAAGTGCACACCAACAGACAGACAGACACAGACACAGACACACAGACACACACACACACACACACACACATACATATAAGGGCGTGGCGTGGACCAGGCACAACAGGAGATGTGCCTTGGCACATGCACACAGGCCAGACAGACGGCCGCAGCTTCTGTCCCCACTGGAAGTCTCCAGAGGTCCCTGCAGGGGTGGAGCACGGGCCCAGAACCACCTGCGAGAGGGGCCACCTGGTGTGCTGGGTGGGTCCCGGCGGAAACCTGCTCACACGGGCAGCTCTGCTTCCACGGGCCCCAGGCCGGCCACCCTGGCTGTGCACCAGGCGCCCTGGTTTGGCGGGACTTCCCGCTAGAACCAGTCTCAGTTGTGGCACCGAGCTTTCCACGCACTCGCTCTCTGAGTCTCCACGCCACTAGGAGGTAAGTATAAAAGGTGTCTGTGTCTCAAACCCAACATGGGAGTGAGCGGGTCTCCCGGGCTCTGTCCCTCTTTCGGACCAGGCTCCTGGCCGCAGAGGGCTGGGCAGAAACGAGAGGTAGGCCTCCATCGTACGCTCCGCAGGGCAGCTCTGTGTAGTCCTCGCTGCCCAGGGCTGCATGTAGGGGGAGGGAAGCAGGGTTAGATCTTCACGTCTTCCTGCACACTGAGCTGCGAGAGGGTCTTCTTAATGCGAAGAGCCGTCAGGCGGGCCGCGCCGTTGGCATACCAACACTCTCGCATCATCTTCCCCATCACGCGCAACGCCTGCACAGAGACACAGAGGGCATCAATTTAACCCTGCCCGGCGGAAGTCTTTCTGGTCCCTAGGCTCCTCCTCATTTTTCAGTGCAAAGTCTATCAGAATCTCCTCTCCCTCTTTGGCGCTAAGGAAACTCTGTGCAAGTGTCCCTCTCCCCGTGCTTGTCCCTCCCTCGGGGACAGGCTGTGCAGGCAAAAGGAGAAAGTCTCAGCCAGGAGAGGGGGGTCTCCCAAGCACAGCCAGACACTCCTCATCATCTGGGTGATCCAGACAGAAATACCCACAACAGCCTGTGACCTGAAAATCATTTGTCAGGTTTGAGAATCCATTTTTGTAACTGTATACTAATTGTTCTTTTATTTTTATTTTTTAAAATTTTTTTATTGATTTTAGAGAGAAAGGAAGGGAGGGAGGGCAGGAGAGAGGAAAGGAGAAAAAGAGTGAGAGAGAGAAATAAATCAATTTGTTGTTCCACTTGTTTATGCATTTGTTGGTTGCAGCTTGTATGTGCCCTGACCAGAGAGTGAACCACAACCTTGGTGTGTTGGGATGATGTTCTAGGGCCCTGGCCGGGTAGCTCATTGGTTAGAGTGTTGTCCCCACACACCAAGGTTGTGGGTTTGAACCCTGGTCTGGGCACATATAAGCAGCAACCAATGAATGAATAAATAAGTGGAAAAACAAATCGATCTCACTCTCTCTTCCCCTCTCCCTCTCTAAAAAAAAAAGTAGCATATGAACCAGAAACACACCGTGGCCCAAGCACAGCCCTGGCTGTACCTCACGGATCAGAGGTTACAGAGATGGAGGGTGGGGAGCAGCAGGGAACCAGCCCGAGAGCAGCCTTGTCAGAGGCGCAAAGCTACCCTGCCACCGCCTGGGCGACACAGGCGACCGCGGGGCAGCCACGAGCTGTGCGGACGGTCGCCGACGGACTGCTGCTGGCCAGAGCCCCCGGCCAGTGGCCTTCCATCCCTTCAGCCGTGCAGCGCACGCCTGCGCAGAGGCCGACAGGAGCAGCGCCGGCAGGATGGCGGCGCAGCAGCTCTCGGGCCTCATTCGCATCCTCTGGAGTGAGCCCGACCGGGTCCCCGGGGCCGGTATAGACAACGCCACTTCATTCAGCTGAGGTGTGACTGAGCAGCTGTCCCTCGTGCAGCAACGCCCTCTAGTGGTTACCCTCCTCGAGAGAGCCCGGAGGGGAGAAGAGGGCCAGAGGCACTTAGGCTGCCCCCTGCCCCCTGAAGACTCTAAGACCCCAGAGTTCCAGGTTTGTTAGGAATCTGTATCATGAATTTGTCCTCATTTCAACTCTTTCCACAAAATGTTATCCCCTCCTCACTTCATCTGCCATCCCCCCCAATTCAAATTCTCCACATCTTCCTCCCTTTCCTGAGTTGGCGGAATGGCCCCCCACAGCCGTGCCCGCTGAGTAGCCCCTCACTTCTCTGCAGCCGCCATGGGGCCGCTTCTTCCCTGGGCCGTGGCCTGGCTCACCCTGCGGCTCCACAGTCACTCTCCTAGTGACACAGGTCTAATGGCTCCCGCTAGCTTTTTGTTTGTCTCTTGTTGACCACTTCTCTTTTTTTGGTGGTTGTTAATCCTCACCTGAGATTATTTTCTCCGTTAATTTTTAGAGGAGAAGGAAGAGAGAGGGAGAGACAGAAACATAGATGTGAAAGAGACACATCGACTGGTTGCCTCCCGCACAACCCTGACTGGGGCCAGGGATCGAACCCACAACTCTTTGGTCCACGGGCCAATGCTCTAACTGCTCAGCCAAACCAGCCGGGGCTTGACCACTTATCTTATTTGTGTCCTGGGAGCCAAGCCTTTTTCTTCTACTAGGCTGTCAATTCCAAAGGGGACCCCACAGGGCTCAGGACAAGGGACTATGGCCCTGCAGGGCTTAGTATATAACACAGTGGTACATCATAACTGACACTCTCAGGGGGTACCCCTGGGGGTTGGACCCATTGTCAGGTAAGGTAGAAAAAATCACACAGATGGAAAAACAGCAGGAGGTGGGGGAGCTTCCTACCTCATAACTCTGCCACCAGTTGGGGATGTTAGGACGCAGCTTCTGGTCACATACGACCTTTCGCATTTCCTCAATGGAAGGGTCAGAGGGCACTAAGTCGTAATATGGCAGCTGATATTCTTCATGGACTCCTGGAAGAAAAGAAAATATCCACCCTAGTGACCAACAGAAGGAAGCGATTACCGATTACCGAGAACAGCCACACTGTGGTCTGCCAGGACCACGCCCCACGAGAGGGAGGAGGCTTCTTGGAGAGTTCGGCTGATCTAGGGAGGGACCAGACACAGACGGTCAGCCAGGAACACCTCCTTCATACCAAAAAGCAAGGAAACTATCAAAGACTACTGAGGTCGAATTAAAAGGCACCAACTTGAAAAGCTCCTGACTGGCCAAAGATTACATTTATGCAATATTAAGAATAGATATTAACAATAACTTCAATGGAAACAAATATTTAAAATCTACCAGTTCATAATGATGCTAAACAATAACAACAAAAACCCCCAAACCACTGTTACCTTTGTAAGATGATAGGTAAATAATTCATTATTTTGAAAAATGGTAAATAAATGGAAATCAAGTATTTTTCCTGCCTTTCCTATTCAAACTATACATCTTGGTAACCAAAGAGACAATTAGGGGAAGTTTCTCTTTCAAGAAGTCCAGCTAATACATGAAGATAGACAGAATAAAAATATTGGCATTTTTCAACCTCTAATGAATTTAGACAATGATTGTCTATGACTGTTAACATCACAAAAAGAGAGATAACCAGATGTACCTTGTAACAGGACTTTTGAAACACACACACACACAATATGATTCTAGTCGTTAACGTAACTATCACAGAAAATTCACAGATCAGAAGAACATGTGAATTCCATAAAAAGACAAACAGGAAATTTTACAGGACAAATGACTGGATTCTCCAATTAAAAAACTTTGGGGGGAGGGAGTAGGGGAAGATGGAAGTAAAACTTATAGATAAGAGACTTAGGAGTTGCGTCCATCATCCACAACGAATGAACATTATTTCAACCCTAAGTTTGAACAAACTCTTTAAAAAAGAAATTAGGAGAAAATTGGGGGAATCTCAACACTGACTGCTGTTAAATGATATTAAGAATTAATGTTCATTTAAAAAAGTATGATAAGAGTATTATTTTTGGAAGTTAGAGCTACAAATTGAAATAGTTTCCATAATAAAAAATTAATTTAAAAAATCCAATGTAACTTTCTCATGCCCCTTTCCAGGAAAAATTCTGCTGTCCTGAGCTAGTAGGAGAAATTTTTAAATAGAATCTGACTGGGTGGTTATCTAAGGGGTAGTTAAGAGCTTGAGCTCTGGCCTCAGGTGCCAGGGTGTGAACCCTGGTCTATCAGCTGTGTGACCCGGACAAATGAGCTCATCTCTCTGTGACTCGTTTTCTTCATCTGCAAAATGGTGACAAGATTACTACCCACTTTATAGGTTTGTAGTGAAGATTAAATGACTTTATACATAAACAGGGGTGAAAGTTAGCATTATTATTATACACTTAGCCCCAATTTCAGCATGACATGAGGAAGAACAAATTAACTTATTTGGTTTAAAACCTATGTGACCAGATTTAATCTCTTTTCTGTTTACAAGGACCAAAATTTTAGATGTAAAATTCAATGCATAATACCTAGATACCTCCTCCATAGTTTGAATTTTACCAAAGACAGAAAAGATGGTGATACAGAGAAGGGCTCAGCTGGAAGACTCACTTCATTGCATCCGCTCCCACTGACCTGGAATCTCTTACATCAGAGATAAATGGTTGAGGGCAGGGTTCTAGTGGTCCTTGAACTTGTTCTCACGGCAGAAAGTTGTTGTAAAATACTGACGTACTAAGCTGACGGTAAAAATGTTCCCGGCTAAATCTGACACTACCTTTTACTGGATTCCGACATGAGTGAGCAGTGGCAAATTTTAAGGAAAAAAAAAAAAAAATACAAGGGGAAAACAATTCATTTTGAGAAAATTCCATACATTGGTAAGCTTTCGCCTACAAATTTAGAAATTACCACTATTAACTTATCAATGAAGCCCATGCTCCCCAGGAACGTAGCTTGAGAGCCAGTGTGCCAGCACTGCATACAGGACACTCCTGCATAAGTCCCATGCTCTTCCTTTCCAGGACTTTCCCAACCGCCAAGGACCGATAAAAACAATTTGTTTAATTTAAAAAGCTGCCCTGGCCGCTTTGGCTCAGCGGTTAGAGCATCGGCCCATGGACCAAAGAATCCGAGGTTCAATTCTGGCCAAGGGCACGTACCTCAGTTGCATTTCGTCCCTGGCCCCAGTTGGGGTTGCGCAGGTGGCAACCAATCAATGTGTCTCTCTCATATCGATATTTCTCCCCTCCCCTCACTCTGTGTGAAGATAAATGTAAAAATATCCTCGGGTGAGGATTTAAAAAAAAAATTTAGAAAGCCAAATAAGCCTCCAGAATGGTTATCACAATGTAAAATACTATTTTAGAAGCTGGTCCAAAGAATAATACATCCTTAGCACAGCTACCTCCAAAGTTCCCTCATATTTGATGAGAACGCTGTAATTGGACTCAGTCATTAGACAGCCAACCAACAGGTTGTACAAAGGAGGCAGTAGAACACCAGCATCCTCAAGTGATCCAGCATCCTAGACCGGGAGGCAGGAGCAAGAGAAGGCAGGAAAGAAAAGTACCTCCAGAATTGCATCTTCGAGCAATCTCCCAATATACAAGCCCGAGGGCATAGATATCAGCACATTTAAAGGAGTCAAAGTGCTTCATGTTAATGGTTTCATCAAGTACTTCAGGGGCCATGTACCTGCAACAGGAAAGGAAAATGACCATGCATAGAAAAAGATGACTTCTTAACACATTTTTGATCACTCATGAGTTAACTCCTGTTTTTCTGCCCAAAAGTTGCGGACCGCGCACGAGTTAACTCGGGTTTGCACTTGCATTAGCTATTTCAGTTTTTGAAACTCAGGGTAATATAGGATTATTGTATTTGCGACTCTTCGCCCTGAGGGTCGAAGTTCAAAAAACAGCACACACCGTTCTATGCTCTTGAAGTAGCTAGGGAATGGGTATCTGCTGGTTCAGATGAGTGCAGCTCAGAACCTAACATGCAGTTTGCCCAAAAATGTGCAGTCCCTGGCATATGTCTTAGAGATTTCTATGCGGTACACAATGTGTTAAATCAAAAAGTCTTGACTCAGGAGCCCTCTGACTGTGGGTGAGCATCACCCCAAAAAAGCTCCTTGGGGAGGAAGAACTTATCAATTCTTTTATTGTAAACTCCCATGTGTTTTGGATTTAAATCTAAATCCCTCAGCATAGGTGTAGTAAGTAGCATAGGCTCCTCTAATCTGTACCTCTACTTTTTAGCCATCAAGATTTATTTTTAACATGTTTTAATTTCTTGGCAGAGGTATTGTACTGTGGGTCACAGGGTAGTAATATATAATACCTAGTTACTACTGGGGTCTTGGACTTTATTAAATGTAGCCACAGTGATGAGTTGAACTTACATTTCATTCTACACTTGTTATCTTACCTGATTGCAGATATGTGAAAATTAATTCTAGATAGTCATCAAAGTCCCTCTCAGCTAATTAGTACTACTTGATCCACACCTCTCCACACATTTACACAGTAAGGCAAATCAGGGGATCACCTCAGGACTCACAATTTGGGGCCTGGGTCAGTCATTCACTCAGAAAAAAAAAAGAACAATTTAGTGAAATTCACTGAGATTCAACAGATAAACAGACCTCCTCTCTTCCTTCCTATGAAAAGACAGCTCCTTTTCCAACTCGTGAAATAGATCTGCAATCACAATTCCTTAGGCCTTACTTCATTTTTACGTGAAGCAGGAAGCAGGCCCATAATCCTTAGAGTGCCCCAATCTCCACCCCGGATTACCTCTGCTCCAGCTTGGCAAACCTGCCCTCTAAACACGGAGCAAAGCATGCTCCTCGCCTCCTCAGGGGAGTCTGCACAAGTTACCCCTTTGGATAGCGACATTTCCCTCCTCCCTCAGACAAGACTGGTGCCTATCCCCCTCCCAAATCTTGCTCCAGATTCTCTTCTCTGCTGCTTCCCTTGCCCAATGCCAACACCAGCACCAACCCTGCATGTACACTTTTCTGTGGAGCCATGATCTTGGCACCTGTAGCTGTTAGGTGTAACTGTAGCTTTCCAGTGCGGAGAGTGAATGTTCAACTTTCAGTCCTCTGAGAGCAAGGACCACACCTCCTTCTCTATACCTCCTGCACAACGGAGAAGGGCACGCAGGAGCTACTCAGTACAGGTACAGGGTAAGGGCGGAGGCCCAGGGACTTCCTACCGTTTGGTTCCCACCCTCTGATTTGGGGCAATGTCAATGGTGTCGGTGACTGCATCGTGACGGACGGCCAAGCCCAGGTCTGCGATTGCGCACATGCCATTCTTTTTCACTAGGATGTTCTTTGACTTTAAGTCTCGATGAGCAATTCCAGGCTTCCCTGGGAGGAAAAAAGCAGGGATCTTTAAAGAAAGGTAGTAAACATGTTAACAAGAAAGAATCTGCAGCCAGAGTGAATGTTAGGAAGGTTGTGTGAGTTCAAGTCCTGGCTTTGCCTCCCACTAATCCAGTAACCCTAGAAAAAAAACTTCGCCCATCAGTACCTGAATCTCTCACCCATAAAACAAGACTGACACCAGCACTTACTACATGGAAATGTTGTGAGGATTAAATGCATTAATGTAGGTAAGTAACGAGCTTAGAGAGGCTTGCGTATTAGCTAATATTACTATTAATACTACTACTACTCACCTTCCCTGAACTAATATGCTCCAGAATTGAAGTGCTGAGGAATTCAAGAAAAACTGTAGGTTCTTAGATCAAACAAAATCACCAACCAATAATAACGACTGCTGATATCCCCACATGGGCTAGGAACGGAACCAAACTTCAATGGCTGGTTTTCTGTCATGGCCAGCAAGTGCTGCTGCCCTGGTCAACCAGGCATCAGGGAACACCCTGCCACCAGAACAAGATCGAGCTGATGGTACAGTCAACAAGCAGGGATGCTCAAGCTCTTTTGCATCCAGGAAAACCTTCCTAGATTAGCAAAGCTCAGGGTCTATCCATCAAGCAGTTTTCAACCAAGCTGCCCCAACGAATTTGCGTAATTACTAAACCGACGCTCTTATCGCATGGGTTTGTTGAATCGTCTCAGCTCCTGTGTACTGTGTACTTCTGAGATGATTATTCAGTGAGCACCAGCTCACCAACCAACAACTATGCCAGGCCATGGAATGGCAAACAACTGAACATTTCCACTAGAGTTCCGGAGGGAGTTGTGAAGACAGGTGGAAAGAATGCCCTGGAGATTCTCTTGTTCTTACTCAAGTGCAAATCTGTCTCCTTTAGATTAGGTTACACTTCCTGAGGTCCAGCCCAACTTTCTCAGGAAAAAAAAGTCTGGGAACTAAATCAGGATGGTACAAGCTTTTATTTATTTAAAAAAAAATTTTTCCCTTTATTGTTTTAGAGAGAGGAAGTGAGAGGGAGAGAGTGACAGAGACATCGACTGGCCGCCTCCTTCAAGCCCCTCACTGGGGATCAGGCCCACAACCTGGGCCTGTGTCCTGACCGGGAATCGAACCAGGGACCTCTTGGTGCATGGGTCGATGTTCAACCACTGAGCCACACCAGCCAGACTGATGGTACAAGCTTTTAAAGACTACTCAATGTTACTGCCCCATAGCTGGGTGTACTCACCTTGGGTGCCCACGATCTCCATGTGCAGGTGTGCCAGCCCACTGGCAGCAGACAAGGCCAACTTAATCATCCCCTCGATCGTCACTGTGTACCGGTTAAGATAATCGAACAGGGAGCCATGCTCATGATAGTCCGAGACGAGCCACAGCTGTGTCCAGGTGCCATTATCTGCAGAGAAGCACAGAAGAGTTCCAGAAAAGGCACAACCCAGAGGTTGAGGCAGGAAAGGAAGAATATGTGTAGCACACAGACTCCAGTTAGACGCCTGAATTCCCACTTCTTGCCTCTACACCTCCTGAGGCTCCCTCGACACCCGTCTCATCTCCAGGTGTCTACCCATTCTAGGCTCCAGGAAGGACAGAAGAACAGTAGTTCTTTTTAGACCTGCTCCACTGTTTCATGTAGGTGGCTATAGGGTCCTGGACAACACTGCATTACAACACCAGATTTGAAGTGTGAGGCACCCAGAAGACGAAGTGTATGCTTAGGGAGAGTAACATGTAATATCTACCACACTGCTCTTGATCCCAATGAAACTCGCTCATCTACGTGTCAGCAATGACTGGCTGCATCCGCCACGCAAGGGGGATGCTTCACAGGTCCTGCTCATTACTCTAAGATCCCTTCTTATAATCTGAACTTAATGGGATGACACTGGTTAATAAAATTATATAGGTATCATCTGTACATTGTACTGTGCATTGACCACCCCAAGTCAAGTCTCCTTCCGTACCATTTATGCCTCATACCCTCTTCTACACCACCCCCATTCTTCAAGACCCTGTGAGCACAACCCCGCCCAGCCTAGCACCTGTCTCACGTGAGGCACTTCCTTCCCAAATCCATCGCTCTTTCCAGCTATGAGCTCTCTCTGAGTAGAAAGAGCTCCTTTGTGCATTACTGTATTCCAGGCCCAAAACCACCTTCAGTGCATGATAAGCACACGTCTAAGTATTCCAGAGAGGCTACTTGATCCTCACAAGAGCAATGGAAGGTGGATTGCATACATTTTTATACATTGTGTGTGTGTATGTGTGTGTACGTGCAATAGGAAGCAGAAGGGAGAGGAAGAGTGGGAGAAAGAGTAAATCCAAAATCTGGTAATCCAACTGGGTTATGCTGCAGTCAACAGGAAAACTGGAAATTGAACTGAGATCTCCTAAATTCCAGGTCAGTGCTGAAACACTACACTATACTATATATTGTGTTAAAAACACAAGACACAAGGAATCCAATTTTCCTCCTCCCCTGGCCCTAATGTGGATTTCAACAGCCAGATCCCAACTCACACAGCTGCCAGAATCAATGAAGGGGCGGCTTCTGGAAAAGCACCGATCTCAGCTTCTCTGACTATGAACAAAGGGTCCACCCAACATACCCCTCACATTCCAACCAGCCCGAAGGCTTGAGGATCCTGTCAGTAAGTTAAAAGGCAAGACATCTTTTGATCCTTTAAAATATATGTAAGGTTTAAATTTTATCAAAAGGCGACGTTGTTTTAAAAAGGAATATCATATTCAGAAGGAGAGAAAAATGATCTCTTCCCCTCCCCCCTTGTGTGAGTCCACGGCACTCGGGGCAGCTGAGGTCACTACAAACCCCACAGCAATGTGAGGACGGGCAGCCTGCTGCTGTTTTAGAAAGGAAAAATAAATACTTTGCATCTTCCGTAGGCTTTGGAGACACTAACTTCTAGAACTCGCTGTGCCACCAGAGGAAACTGTCACAACTGCCAGAGAGACTCTAGAAATGTAAAGCCCATGGTCTTGGACTTCAAGTGGACAACCTGCCTCTGTGTCTGCTGTCCCCTCTTCCCGAGGGCTGTGAGGGCAAGAAGCTGGCAAAGATCCTGGTCCATAGTCATCAATAGATGTTATTGAACTGATGAAGGAAATTTCAATTACACCCACAATTTCATAGGCCCTCACAATGTGGCCTCCGTGGCCTCCCCGTCTCCACTGTGACACAGCCAGCCCAAGTTGCCCGTGGGTGTTCCCAAACACACCGCGCCTCTGCTCGCGGGTCTGCAGGGAACCTCCCACGGTCTTCCTTCCTGACCGGCCCTGCTACCTTCCACTCAACCAAGCTCAGGTGTGACCTCCCGGACCCTCTCTCACCCCCAACTGTGCTCACTAGAATGGCGTGTTGCTTGATCACATCCTATAATTAATCACTTTATCTCTTTTCTAGTGAGTGAGGTCCTCAAAAACAAGAACACGCCTGGCCACACAAGAGAAACTCAAACATGAAAGCAAAAAAGACAGAAGCGAGGAGGAGGAGAAGATAAGGGACCGCAGGTGCAAGTGGACCCAACGCCGAGTCTGAAAGCCAGGAGGCAGTGCTCTGGGCGGGCAGGTCACTGCTGCGCTGTGCCTGCTCCGTGCAGATGTGTGAGTGCTGCAGTGTCACAGAACGTGGACAGCATGCTCTCCTGGGCCATCCTTTCCTGGCAGGAGCTGAGGCCACAGTTCTTCACTCCAGTTGTTCAAGGTGCACTTCCTGAGTCCCTCAGGGACCCCCATGGGGGCAGCTTTGGGAACGTCGTGGAAGGGAAAGTGAGTGGGTAGGGTAAGAGCTGTATCTTGTTCACCTGCTTAATAACTGCTTATTTACTTGTTTAGTAACCTGGGTTTCTATGTAAGCTTTTATAGAAGAAAAGTTCAAAAATTATTACCTTATTTAGACTCTCTTTCTATGGGTGATAACTATGAAGACAAACAGCGGTGTCCCCGTCACCCCTCCATCTGGGACTATGGCTGGCTTTAGAATACCCTGTATCCAAACCTCGCCCTTTACCTTTATTGTCAGCGGCAATAAATCCAAGGATGTTTTCATGGCGCAGCATGACTGTCTGGTATATCTCTGCTTCCCGAAACCAAGACCGTTCCTCCCGAGAAGAGAAAATCTTCACAGCCACATCACCACCCCTCCAGCGGCCACGCCACACTTCTCCAAACCGGCCCTTGCCAATAATCTCCTGCAAAACGATGGTTCGGGCCACCGTGCGCTGGACAAATAGTGGTAATCCTATGGACCAAAGAATGGAAAGAAAGTGGGCACTATTATTTTGCTAAACTTTGTTACTCCACTCTCGTTGCCACACTGGAAAAGCCCTTACCACAGTGCCCGTGCTCCGCGCCCACTGACCGTGGAGAGCTGCGGCTGCCCCGGCACCAAGTCCAGGTAATCCACCAGAGGCCTCAGCCATGCAGCCACTGAGAGTGGGCACAGAAAGGGAGATGCACAGGATTAGCTGTTTCTGATCTAATCAGTTTATCCTTTTGGTTAACATGGATGACAGATTTGAATAGAAATGTCTGACCAGACTTATCAACTCTGCAACCAGCCTTCTGTGGGCCCATCTCTCCACATCTGTCTTATGCTGATAAAGAGGAAAGAGGGCAGAAAAGGACAGCAAAGGCTTGAGGCCTGGGAGCATCTTCTGGCTGCTCTACTCATTCGCCACTAGAGGGCAGTGCTGTGTGACCTATGAAACCAAAATTGTGGTCAGGGCATATAAAGACCTGGAGAGCCAAGTTCTGCTCCCAGGCGGAGCTCCAGGTGTAGAGTGGGAGACTACCCATGCTTATCCTAAGATTACTTTTATTGTCTTTACACGACTCATTCAATCTCTCCCGATCACCAATCACCCGTACCATCATGACTGACTCTTAACTCTCACTTCCTCTCCCTGACCAAATTAAAAAATGTTATCAATCCCTAACTCTTGTGGATATGAGCTACAATTTACTGTATGCTTTAAGCACTATGCTAAGGGCTTTACATAAATTATCTCATTTCCTCACAAACCTCTATAAGGTGAGGAAACCAAGGCCCAAAGGGGAAAGGTTAAGTAAATTCATACAAGCAGTAAACAGCAATATAGGGATTAAAATCTAGAAACATCTGACTCCAAAGCTCATGTTTTTAAGTATATATAGTATAAAACCACCAAAATGTTTCTCAAGTTAGACGCCTTCTCCCCATCCTCTCTGTGCCAGTCCTAGTTCCGGCCCTTCTTTAAAGCACTTCCAACGAGTCTCTCTGCTTCCCGTATCACCCCCTCCTGCCCTACAACCCACACTGCCCACCTCACCCCGCCCTCTCTAACAGGAGGGTGCTAAATGGATGAATTCATTCCCCACACCACAAAGGAAAATAGGAACTTTTGTTTCCCACAGAAAATGTTCCGGAGACACCTCTCATCTTGCCAGAAAAAGCATGGTACCTAAGGCCCTTTCCTCCCAGGTTAACCTGCCCCTCCCCACCCCAGAGTGGCCAAGCCATGTTGGCCTCTTTACTGTTCCCTAAGCACTGGGTGAACTTTTGTGCCTTTTTGTCCTTTTGCTCAAGAGATTTCCTTGGCCTGGAATGTTCCCTGCCCTCTCATTTCTCTTATACCTTCGAATTCAGTCTTCAAGGTCCCTTTGAACGCACCCTCCTCTGTGAGACCTATCCCAACAATCCCATCTTCTACCCAACATGGGCTCAGCTTCTTTCTCATTTGTGTTCATTCTGTATCACCCGGAGCATATTCAACATACATCTGTGCATGTGAACTGAAAGTCACGTAAGCAGCAAGGACTTATTCACGTTAAAGCCACGGTATTAAAATTCCAATGCCTTGGAAGCTCTGCATATTCTGAATTAAGAATGGACTAAACCATCCAGCTGACTAAGCAGGCGCCATGCACCTTCCAGAGCCCCAGCTAGACTCTGGGGATCAAGCTACCCTTCCCCTCTAACTACGAACCAAGTCAGGCGTCAGTCAGGCGTTCTAACCACTGCCCACCTCTTTCATCAAAGAACAAGCCACATATTTTCTCTTCCTACATGTATACTCCTTTTAAATATATTCATCATTTTGGCACTCTCCACTGCAGAGCTTAATAAAGGAAAAACCACTAAATTCAAGAGATGTCACAAAGTATTCCTGGTACTCAAGGAGAAATGTCTGGCCATGACTGATGGCACAACTTCCCTACAGAACATCCTTGTCACACGGCAAAAAAATACATAAACACAAATATGACTCTATATGTTTCAGCTACAATGGCAACAATAACCCCTGTGGATGATTTTTTTTTTTAAATCCTCACCTGAGGATATTTTTCTATTTATCTTCAGATAGAGTGGGAGGGAGAGAAGGGGAGAGAGAGAAACATCGACATGAGAGGGACACATCAACTGGTTGCCTCCCGCATGACCCCGACCAGAGCCAGGGATGAACCACAACCGAGGTACATGCCCTTGGCTGGAACTGAACCTGCGACTCATTGGTCCATGGGCGACGCTCTACGCTGAGCCAATCCAGCCAGGGCCCTGTGGATGATTTTTTATAAGAACAAAATACCACCATCACTAAAATAATTGTTTATCTTCATAAAAAGACTGTTTTGCAGTCATACTCATATCTAATAGCTGAACTACACACCCTGAGGCCTGAACAACCCACCTTCCTTTATCTTATTCTGGTCTCACAGCAAAGTCCAGTGCTGGTTCAATTCCCTCACCTGAGGAAGACTCGGTTACCAGCAGGCTGGACAAGAGGTGATGCTGATGCCCTGCTGGAAGCCCAAGCTGCCTTTATTTAACCCCCACGAAAAACCCCTGGGCAACTGGAACAAGTCAATGATTCACCAAACCCCAGCGTTCAGCTTTACTCGGTGTCCTTAAACTCCCCTTGTGATTGCTCAGAGATCAATGATTAGCTGCCGCCACCTCACGGAACACGGCACACTCCTGTTTCTCAAAAGGGGCGCTTAAACTGAGCACTCCTCCGCT
The DNA here is from genome assembly GCF_014108415.1 of Molossus molossus. Classification (NCBI taxonomy): domain Eukaryota; kingdom Metazoa; phylum Chordata; class Mammalia; order Chiroptera; family Molossidae; genus Molossus; species Molossus molossus. The sequence continues at coordinate 78,815,724 of NW_023425345.1, forward strand.
CAGCTGGAACCAGATGAATTTTAATAGACATATGGCTACAGACCTTGGAGAGAGGCAAAGTTTCTGGAAGGGAGGGTTTTGCACTTGACCTTTGGAATCCCAGGGAATGAAAGATTTTCTGTGACTCCCATTATCTTATCTTATTACATGTCAGACTCTGAAAGGAGGGGAAGCATGAAATCAAATGACTCAATGCTGCTAAAATCAAACGTAAGGCCCAGCTTTTTTCAAATGCTCTATCCTGCTGGGAAGCAGTAAGGAAGGCCAACTGCGGACACAAGGCCTGAAGAACTCAGTACCTGAGCCAGACCCTGATGTGGAGAGATCGTAGACAAGGTCCTGGAGTGTCTTGTCTTTGGAGAGGCACATCTCACACGAGGGATCTTCCATGTCCAGCCTCTGGCGGTTGTGATAGACACGCTGATGATAGTTAATGACAAGGAAAACGACGATGATAATGAGAAACAGGAGGAACACGGGGCCGGCAATGATGCCGACCAGCTCCACAGGGCCCCACATGGAAGGGTGCTCGGGCTCCTTGAGGTGACCTGGGTCAAGTGAGAGAGGAGAGGGAAAAAACAAAGAGTAAAAACAGAATGCATTGGCTTATTTATCCCCAACACTTCCAAGTGAAATACCCATTCTCTCTTCACGTGCTCAAGGTGTTCCTGACCTCTCAGTGTTACTGGACTAGTTTGTCTGCCTGGATGCTCTTAAAAGCAAACCTCTCTAGTTAAGGAGACCTTTGCAGCAGTCAAATCCATAACCCACTTTGTAACTTCATGGTATTTTTCCCATCTCAGTGCCCTAGGTAGGATCTACTTCAACTCGTAACAGCTCCTTTAAGCTGCTCCAGTCTCTCTCCTACTCCTCTGACCTCCCCAGGAATATCTTCTAAATGCAGACCTAACACTTCCCAGCCTTGATCACTGTCCTTTTTGCCTAATTCTAGACCCTCTTCCCGATTATGCCTTCACCGCCAGCCAACAGCTCCTTCACGAGGCTCAGGATCAGCCCCGTACCCTGCCCTGGGATTCCTGCCTGGCTCTCCCACTCCTCAACAGCTGCCTGTGGCCCCTCGGCCACCACCCAAACTTCAGCTTTCATCTCTGGGACCAATGTGACAATAATCTGTCTCCTTCATCCTCTAATCTACAAACCTGATGAGGGAAGAATCTCATCCTTTGTCACCTTAGGGAACTTCAAAAAGGTACCTTTACCTATCATCAAACAAAGGGATTGGGGAAGCATAGAAAAGTATGAAATGACAGGGATGCCCTACCTCCAAGATGAGCCAATAGTCCAACAAGGGTGTCCACTCACCACTGGGAACCCTCAGGTCGATCTTGTTGCAGAAGTCAGTATAGCAGCAGTGGGTGTTACGCAGGTCCTCGGAGCTCAGGCAGTAGAACGGCTTCCCAGCGGGGACCAGCTCCACTTTGGGGATGCAGGTGCGCACGTGGTGCTCCATCCCATCCAGGTTGAAGATGGAGACCATGCAGGCACCATCCGTTTCACATGTGTAGTTGGCCTGTAGGCAGCTGGTGCACGTACACAGCAGAGCTGCAGGAAATTTGGGAGTAGACATCGACATCAATGATAAGATCTTATCCTAGGTCTTTTCCAGACTTAGAATATCATTCCTTGGCATACCTGATTTCCAAAGTAAGGAGCTTTTATAGGGATAGGGTCAGAAAGATGATATCGTCAACAGAGGCACAACCTTTTTGCCTGTTTATTCAGCTCACAAACAAGACTTTGTAGACTCCACCATTTTCTTCTAAATGCCCTATTTTATGCCTATGAGACACAGAGAAACTACCTTTTGAACTCTGCCTCAGACTTACTACAAATTATTTTGTGGCTGGGAAAGACATTTTTCTTTAAATTTAGAGGCCTGAGCATGAGAGGAAGGCACCCTTTGAAGAATGCAGGTCCTGCCTCCAATGTGAGAGCACGCGCCTTCTCGCTCCCTTGCCACCCGAAGCCACGCGGGCTCCTGGAACATCATCGCCCCCTCTCCCTTCTCCAGCGCCACACACGCCCAGCTTCCTGAATGCAATCACACACGCATGCTCTCACGGTTTTTTGTGGCAATGCTCTTTTTCCTGGCTAATTCTAACAAATCCTTTAAAATTTAGCTTAAACATCACTTCCTATGAAAAGCTTCCCCTGATGCCCTAAGCAGGTGGCTCAGTTGGTTGGAGCATTGTCCCCATACACCAAAAGGTGGCAGGTTCGATTTCTGGTCAGGGCACATGCCCAGGTTATGGATTCGATCCCCAGTGGGGGCGTGTTTGGGAGGCAATCAATTGATGTTTCTCTCTCACATCGATGTTTCTCTCTCTCTCTCAAACCAATAAACATATCCTCGGGTGAGGATTAAAAAAAGAAAAAGAAAAGCTTCATCCTCTTCCTTTGCTATGGCAGGTACCTATCCCTCTCGTGAGGGGCAAAAACAATATCCTCCAAAGAGGATAATATTAGTGGCATAAAAAGGGCTCGATAAGTTCAACCCATTCTGAAAGGTCCCTGGATATCACGTTAAAGATATATAGATATAGACACACACATGTGCGCGCGCACATATACATATGTTCAAATAGGCAGTGTACGCAATCATCTCTGGGACTAAGTACATAAGTAAGTAAATTTTGCTGGGTGTGTAGTATACATAAGTGCAGACTATTGACAGGAATTACTGTAAATGAATTTGGTGCTTCTAAAAGCTAGTTCAGCAGCCCTGGAGTTTGAAATCCTTTATTTATCCATCTAACAAGAATAGCACAGACAGCAGCAGTTGTTGCTCCCCAACACTGTCTCCCATGAGCCTAATCTAGCCCTGACCTCTTGGGATGGGCAGGAATATGGCTTTAGCCACAACAATATTTAGGCTGGGATGCAGGGCTGAATGAGGTACTCGCCCATCAGGAAATGGAGGTGGCAGGGCCCACCCAGGTCTCAGACTGGACACTAAGTGAATACTATCTGGATACTGAGTGGGAAGGTATTCAAACTAGAGCCCCTAGAGAAGAGACATGTATGACCGGTCCCATGAAAAACTAGCCTGTTGTAACTCACCCCTTTAGGCTGTAAACAGGCTATCTTTGTTTCTTTCTCCAATACACTAGAAGGCATCTCTTGGCTTTTCCGATCCAAAGACAGGTTCTAAGTATCTCAGTGTCCAACCCTTCCTTTCTCAGGCTTTCTATAAAGGACATGGTCCCTTGCCCAGCTGGTGTGGCTCAGTGGCTGAGCGTCAACCCATGTACCAAGAGATCCTGGTTCAATTGCTGGTCAGGGCACATGCAGGGGGCAGCCGATCGATGTTCTCTCTCACATCGATTTTTCTATCTCTTTCTCCCTCTCCCTTCCTCTCTCTAAAAAAAAAAAAAATCAATAAAAATATATTTTAAAAAATAAATAAATAGCCCTGGCCAGTTTGGCTCAGCGGTTAAAGTGTCGGCCTGCAGTCCAGAGAGACCCAGGTTCGGTTCCCGCTAAGGGCATGTACCTTGGTTACAGTTTGTCCCCAGCCCTGGTTGGTCGTGCAGGTGGCAGCCACTTGATGTGTCCCTTTCATGTCGATGTTTCTCTCTCTCTTTCTTCCTCTCTCTCCCTCCCACTTTATCTGAACAAAAAACGGAAAAAAGAAAATGTCCTTGGGTGAGGATGGATAAATGAATGAATGAATGAATGAATGAATGAATATAAAATAAAGGACACAATCCCTTGCCACTCCCGCCCAAGGAAACAAAGGGGAGACGGCACCAGCTAAAGGAGCAGTGTGGCTCCTCGCTGCACGGCCTGTGGTTATCTTTTACAGCATCTGATCAGATCTCTTTCTTCGGGGAGAAATTCCAGAGCATGTAGCTACCTGCTGAAAGGTTTGGGTAGTGTTACATTTTAAAGGCAGGAAGTTTAAAGCAGGTACCCTTTAGACTAAGTTCCAAATCTGGAAGGAATTTTAAAAGTAAATTCCTCCATCCTGGCCGGTTTGGCTCAGCAGTTAGAACGCCAGTCCCCGGACCAAAGAGTCACAGGTTCAATTCTGGTCAAGAGCATGGGCCTTGGTTGTGGTTGAGTCTCCGGCCCTGGTCAGGGTCATGCGGGAGGCAACTGATCAATGTGTCTCTCTCATCATCGATGTTTCTCTCTCTCTCCCTCCCTCCCACTCTATCTGAAGATAAAAAATGAAAAAATATCCTCAGGTGAGGATTAAAAAAAATTAAAAAGTAAAAGTAAATGACTCCTATATTTCAATTCCAACAAGAAAGACTAAGAAACCTCCTCAGTTTTTCCTCCCAAATATCTTTATTTGCTCCCTCTTTTAATCCTTGTAAATAGATTTACTTCTGTGACCTTCTGAATACTCAATCCAAATCTCTTCCCAAGCATCAGTCGTGACTGTGACTCGGGAAAGCTAATGCCCACTGCCCTTTGTCAGTGGGGACGTTCAAGCACAAAGGGGCTCCCCACGGAGCGCACACTTCTCAATGCGTGCACCGAGATGTCCAGCAAACAGAACAGCATTGGGTCTATTTTGGGAAGCGAGAAGGGAAAGCGAACAACTCCAAGAGGGCTATTCTGAGCACAGTGGGACACGCAGGCCAGACCCACAGCCGCCTTTTGAAAAAAGCTCACTTTAGAGTCGTCAGAGCAGGCAGGAGAGCCAGGAGTCTCTGCTTCCAGACACTTATCCTCCTTTCACTGGTTCACGGCCCCTTTCACAGTGATTCATCCTGGAGAATGAACAAACCCACACGTGGCTCATTATTTTTGGGAAGTTCTTAAACAATCTTGGTGTAAGACAGGAAAGAACAAAAGTGGTGAAATCTACGTTCGACTGGACGGAGAACGGAACTGGGAGCAGGGCCACGTGGGTTTGTGATAAGGAATTGAGCAAGTCCCTGAATCTATCTGGGCCTTGGCTACCCAACCAAAAAATACTATTTATCTGTTTTTTTTTATTTAACCTCACCCAAGGATTTTTTCCCATTTATCTTCAGATAGAGTGGGAGGGAGGGAAAGAGGGCAAGGGGGGGAGGATCGACGTGAGACGGATTCATCGACTGGTTGCCTCCTGCGGGACCCGACCAGGGCCGGGGTAAAACCACAACCGAGATATGTGCCCTTGACTGGAATCAAACCCGAGACTCACTGGTCTGTGGGCCAAAGCTCCAACCACTGAACCAAACCAGCCAGGGCGAAATACTATTTATCTTACAGAAATGGTATAAAGATTAGCCAAACATCCAATAAGTGCTGTGGGTGCTCTGAAAAAGATTCTCTCTGTACCCATCTGTGTACGTTTATATATTTCACAATGAATGAGAAGTCTGAAAAAGATTTATTTTTGAGATAACCATTACCACTGCCCACACCCCTAAAAAGGTTTCAGTTACTATTACTAGATCCACAGCAGGGTATCATGGCAGGAAACAGGTCAGAAAGACCTAAGGCTCAAATACTGGCTCTAATATTACTCACATGACCTTGAGTACGTTAGGAACCTTCAAGCACCCTAGTTTCCTAATCTGCAAAGTGGGACTGTTAATAATTATGTCACAGGACTACATAAGAATTAAATGAAATAAAAAAGTGCTTAGCAAATAGGTGCTCGATAAATTTTAATCCCTACTCTCAATGTAAAACTCAAACACACACACTGAATGTGTCTCTTTATCCACTAATTAGGAAGTGGCAAGTTACAGCAAGATCACAGCAAGAAACTGCTGAGCCTCAGCTCTGCCAGTAACTCAGTCGCGTGGCATTGGGCAAGTCATTTAACCTCCCTGAACCTCATTTTCCTCATGATTAACCAGAAAGAAGGGACTGAACTAGATGACCTCTAAAACCCTCCTGCTGAAATTTGAATCTAGTTTATTTCTAAATTCACACTGTTTGACTCACTGGTCCAACACTGGGAAGTTCTGCTTTAAATTTATATGCCTTATCCTGAACTTTAAAGACAGACATTATGGCTAGTCTTCTGTAAATATTCATTTTTCATTGAAATAAAATAAGTGATAATAAAATTATACAAACATCTGAATTTACTATAAATTTGCTAGTACACTAAGTCACAAACCTAATTTCTATGTCTTTGAAAAGCTAAATCTGGATTAATGATAGCAGCTCTTTATGTTTCATACTGACTCATCAAGTTAAATCAGTCTACACACGTGTATATAAACACATACCTAACAGTTACGTAGTTGAAATAACACAATTAGGAAAACCAATCACAGAGGAGTAACACAATCATTCTACACACAAACAAGTTAAAAGGTGGCTGGAACGAAATCCCCACTAGCACAGCATTGTGTTATTAACAAGCTAGTCAACTGAACTGAAGACAAAACCGCTTTGGCAAGATTTGAACATGGTTCTAAAGTATGAGTAGAAGGTGGTCTGTGGTAGGAAGTAATGCAAATCTGATTCGTGAGAGAGCCTGTGTTTTAAGGAAGGCTGACAAGTCCCGACCTGGGCAGACTTGGTCTAGCTGCATGTGTGGAGGCCCTAAACACTGCCTGGTCTCAGCAAGGAACCTCCCCACAGGCAGGGCACTAGCTGGGTCCCCTCTTAGCCACTGGCAGACACTGGGAGGACACTCGGTGAGGCTGTGGCTCACTGGGAATTCCTAAGAACCATCATTCAGGGGTACACTTATGCCACTCAGCCCAATATTAGGCCTGAGACCACATCACTATGGGACAAGGTGTGGGACAGCATAGAGTGTTGACACCAGCCTCAAAAGGTAAGGGGCATACTGCAAAACATGCACAGCTGTCCTGGGAGATAAAGGTTCATGAATGTTCCAAAATGTTTTAAAGCTACGGTGTTTATGATTTCGGCCTAATATTAAGTGCTCCTTGGAGTTGATGTTTCATCAACTTAGTCCTTGTGTGAAACACTGTCCTGTTCAAGCACACTAAACGTGCTGCTTCAAACTTCACCGGGCAACCTTCCAGTTCTAGAGTATCCAAGATTTGGTGCCCAAATCAGCTGTGCTGCTCTTACTCTTCATGATTTTACAAGCTGATCATAAACTCCCTCTCAGCCCTCATCCTTCTAGATGACAACATCCATCAGACAGGCCAAAATGATAGGAATAGCCTATTACAATGCATGATTATTTTAATTATTCCTTTCTGGACCTTATCTAAACCCCCTACAGCTTCTTTAGGATAGAACAAAGACCACAACTCTACACAACTCTGATCTGAATAGCCAAAGTGATCTTGGAAAAAAACAAACACAGTTAGGAGGACTCACACTTCCTGATTTCGAAACTTACTACGGCCATTAAGTATAGGCATATACATTAATGGAATAGACTGCAAGTCCAGAAACAAACCTATACACTTATGATCAACTGATTTTTAAGAAGAATGTCTAGAACCTTCAGAGGGGAAGAGGAGCCTTCAACAAATGGTGCTGGACAACTGGATATCCACAAGCAAAAGAATAAAATCAAATCCTTACTTCCTACCATATAAAAAAAACTAACTCAAAATGGATTTAAAAAAAAAAAAAAAACATAAGAGCTAAAATATATATTTTAAAACTTAAAAAGAAAAAAAGAAAACGAGCAAATCTTCATGCTCTTAAATTTGGTAATGTTTTCTTAGATACCATATCAAAAGCACACAATTAAAAACTTTGGTGTGCCAAAGAAGAATAGTAAGAGAGTGAAAAGAACCTACAGAATGAAAGAAAATATTTGCAAGTCATGTGTCTAATAATAGTCTAATATATAGAATATATATACTTTTTTATCCTCACTCGAGGACATTTTTGCATTCATCTTCAGATAGAGCAGGAGGGAGAGAGGAAGGAAGAGAGAGAGAGAAACATCGATGTGAAAGAAACACATCGACTGGTTGCCACCCACACGACCCAGGACAAACTGCAATCGAGGTATGTGCCCTTAACGGGAACCGAACCCGGGTCTCTCCTATCCGTGGGTCAACGCTCTAACTGCTGAGCCAAACCGGCCAGAGCAGCTAGAATATATAAAGAACTCTTACAACTCAACAATGAAACACTATTTAAAAATGGGCAAAGGCCACAAACAGACATTTCTCCAAAATACACAAACTGCCAACACAGGCATATGAAAAGATGTTCAACATGATCTCAAATGCAAGTGAATTTCAAATTCAAATGCAAATAAAAACCACAATTAGATACCAATTCACACCCATGAGGAAGGCCATAAGAAAATGAAAAAGAAAAATAGCAAGTGTAGGTAAAGACCCAGAGAAACTGGAACCTTCACACACGGCCGGTGGGGTCACAGTGGAAAACAGTTCAATGGTTCCTCAATAAGTTAAACACTGAATTACCATGTAACCCAGTAATTCTACTCCTAGGAATAACATATTCAAAAGATTAAAAACAAGTGTTCACACAAAATTTGTACACAAATGTTTATAACAGCACTATTCACAATAGTTAAAAGGTGGAAACAACCCAAATGCCCATCAAATAATGAGTGGATGAACAAATGTGGAACATTCACACAATGGAGTATTATTTAGCCATAAAAATGAATAAGTTATTGATACATACTACAATATAGATAAACTTAAAAAAAAAAAAAAACATTGTTAAGTGAAAGAAGTAACATATTGTATTATTCCATTTATATTAAATATCCAGAAAGCAAATTAATGGTTCTTAAGGGGTAAGGGGGAGTGACTGCTTAACTGGATTCTGAGTTTCCTCTGGGTAAGGAAACAGTTCTAGACTAGATAGTGCTGATGGTTTGCGTAACATTATGAAGGTACTTAATGCCACTGAATTGTTCGCTTTAAAATAGTCAAATTTCTGTTACATGTGTTTTACAATTTTTAAAATACCATAAATCTTTGTAAAACAACATATATAATATAATCTCAATTCTAAAACAAAAACACGAAAAACCTAACACTTGCATAGCAAAAACTGGAGGTACAGTGTTTTTCAGACTGTGTTCTTCCTCACCCCTAGCTGGCCGAGATGTTCAGAGAACCTCTGGACTCCACAGGGAGGGAGCCGGTGTCTTTTCCTGCCCCATTTTCTCACTGGTGTCCAGCACAGAGCCTCGCACATAGCACCACGCTTAATAAATCTCCTTCAATAAATCTCAGCCTAATAATTGGACAGGGAACGGGGCTCTACCAGAGTGGCTCAGCTTTTGTCTGCTTTATATATGTTTCTACATTTCCATTTTAAAAAGGGTTCCACTGTTTTAAAAAGAAATAAAAAAGTTGTTCACTAATGATTTAGACAACAGTCAATGTGTTTATGAAAATCCTGAATTAAAAAAATGGAGGTGTTTCCCTGGCTGGTGTGGCTCAGATGGTTGGAGTGTTGCCTCGTACCCGAAGGTGGTGGGTTTGATTTTGCTCAGGACACATATCCAGGTTTTGGGTTCGATCCCTGGTTGGGGCTTGTGCAGGAGGCAACTGACTGACACATCAATATTTCTCCCCCCCCACACACACCTTTTCCTGTCTCTAAAATCAATTTAAATTTTTTTTAATGTTATTTGAAAAAAAGTGGAGGTTTCTGGCACTCAACTGTCACAAAACAGAGGTAATGTTTGGTTCTCCTGGGAAGGGGAGTGTGGGGGCAGTAATGGGGCACTGACACTGGACCAGCAGCCGAAGTTCTAACTAACCTAAGTAGAAAAATCCCGCAGCATTACAGTCAAATGATCAGATGTTATTGGTAAAGGAGACCCAAGTTACACCTTCACCTTTCACAATCGTCAAAATTAGATTGTAAAAATACATTAATACCAAACAAAACAACCTCTCAAGTTCCCAAGAGCCAAAATAAAGTCAAATTTCACATGTGTAATTAGTTGGTGGTACCGAAAAGAAAAATGTATCGGTAAAAGCACTTATGAAAAAAATATTACTGACTTAATAAAGGAAGCTATTTGTATGAGGAGGGGAAAAAACACAGATTTAACAATAAGACACTTGATCAATGTGGTATTTAACTCCAATCTGGGAAAAGGTCTCGGAATGGAGTTTGCATGAGAGAAAGGTGTTTGAAAAGCCAGCTTCACACTATATCTATTCTACGAACTGCCTTTCTGACATTCTACTTGGAGAGCTGTTTAAACAAGTTCATCCCTAAGCCTCAGGTCTAGAGAATGAAAGCTTTGTTCTCACTCAAAAGAGACGTTTGATGTTTATGCTAAAGAGACCTGTCAATGCAACTTAATTTATGGCTGACTGTAAATACCTGAACATCCAGCAAGAGCCCACCTGCTGTCCCGGAGAATGTCAAGGTAAAACTTGTGATGGAGCATGTCCAGTGTTCCTAGCACCTAAGTATACAGACTCAGCCACCACATGTGGACTATCTACTAGTAAGTTGTTATTTCTCCCTTACTAACAGTTTACAATGAACATGAAAAAAACACTGCTTTCTTTCTTCGGTGTATTTAAATGGACGAATGTGTGGCTCATTAGGGCAGGGGAGGATATATAGCAGTGATATTTTATATTTGCTTCCTGACCTATTTACTATGTTATGGATGAGTCAAGAGGAGACTACATCAGTTTTGAGTGAGAAGAGGGATAAGAATGGTTGTTTCAGGCATCTGGGACAATGAAGGAGAGAAAAGAATTTAGTCAGGGCTGAGGATAAAAGTAATGAGGTTGAGATCGAGTTAATTTGGCTGGGATAAAATGGGTAGGTATAGAATATACAGAGATGAAAGAGGTGAGGTAGGAAGAGAGATTATAATGTTCCAAGTCACTCACAGATGTCTGTAGTATTTTTGAGTAACAAGGATAAAAACTGTATACACAGCAGATGATAAAATTACAGCAGGACAGAATTAAAATTATTTACCTAGGATTTTGCCAAGAGGACAGAAATGAAGCAATTCAATTAAACACATTTATTAAGTACTTAAAATATGCAAGGCTCTGTGACGTGACAAAGCCTTATAAAGAATAAGCCAGTTCCCAGCATCAATTTCTAAGGCATAGAGGGTGGGAGAATGGCTCAGTCAACTAAAACCAGTGTGAACCTCTACACTTCCAGAGAAAAGTAGAATGAAATCACTGACTGGGAGAGACAGGAGGACAAAGAAGGCCCCACACTGGAGAATGCTGGGTTTGGCTAAGAAGAGAAGTCCCAGAAAAGCACAAGGCATGTCAGGGTCACAGTAAATGGATAGATGCAACAATATCAAGGTTCCAGCCACAGATGGGGCAGTAAGAGAGACTAGGCCAGACTGGACAGACTGTGACACCAGGCTAAAGGGGTCTGGCATTGATCCTGGAGTCCACATAAAAGCGGTGGGACCATCAGATGCAGAAGGTGTATTTTCCAAAGTTAAATCAAGCACCAGGCAGGAGGAAAGTGGGAGACTGGTGGCAGAGACTGGTTAGAAAACTGCTCTCGTAGGCATCACAGTATATAGTACAGGACTTTGCGCACAGGCTTTGGAGTCAGACAGACCTCGGCTCACTGCCTCACCACTGTATGCCCCAGTTGTCTCCAAGGTAAAAAGGGGACAAGAATGCCTCAGCTAAACCCTTGAGTATATAGTAAACATCCAGTTAATCGGAAGCTTTTATTACTACTGTCATTAAGTCAATAAGGGTATGAACTTTTCATAGTCTTGTGGTTGTTCCAATAAGCAGAAGATAAGTCAATTTGTGTATAAACTTCTAAAGGGCAAGAACAAACTCTTTCCTTAGTATCCCTCTCATTCAGCTTGGTCCTGAATATTAGAAATGAATACGGATCAAGTTTTGTTCAATTTTACCTACTACAAGTGCAGAATGTAATATACAAACATACATTTGGGGCAAGGTGGGTTCACCACAAATACTTAAAAATAACAGATTAAAAAATAATAATACAATAAACTGTTCTGTGTACTCATAACTGTAAACCTACTTTTGCTCCAGCGTGTGTGTGTGTGTGTGTGTGTGTGTGTGTGTATGCTTCCATTCAGATTCCTCAACTTAAACATCACAATCATCCAAAGCAACCAAAAGTTCCTCTTTCCTCCAAACACTCACATATATCTAGGAAAGGTGACAGACAGTAGATGAAAGCCACATGTGGTCAAAGTACTTTTCACATGCCAGGTCCAGCAACAACAGGATGGCGAGGTACCAGGTCTCAAGCACCCTCAAGCCTACCTTGGGAGATTTCTCTTATTCCTCTCTCCTGCTTTCCTTTTCTTCCCATCACTATCTGACTCACAACACACACACACTTTAGTTATTTATTTATTTTTTTATCCTCACCCGAGGACATTTTTCCATTTTTTGTTCAGATTGAGTGGGAGGGAGAGAGAGACATCGATGTGAAAGGGGACACATCGAGTGGCTGCCTCCCGCACGCACAACCCAACCAGGGCCAGGGACAAACTGCAACCGAGGTACGTGCCCTTAGGAGGAACCGAACCTGGGTCTCCCTGGACCACAGGCCAATGATATAACTGCTGAGCCAAACCAGCCAGGGCCACACCCACACACTTTAAAAAAAAATGTTTTATTGATTTTTTAGAAAGGCAGGGAGAGAGATAGAAACATTGATGTGAGAGAGAAACATCAATCGGTTGCCTCCTGCACACCCCCTATTGGGCGTCAAGCCTGAAACCTAGGAATCCAACCAGGACCTCTCAGACCATAGGATGCGCCACAATGGCTGGGCCACACACTATTTATTTATTTATTTAATCCTCACCCGAGGTTATTTTTCCATTTATCTTCAGATACAGTAGGAGGGGGAGAGAGAGAGAGAGAAACATCAATGTGGGAGAGACACATCAACTGGTTGCCTCCTGCATGACCCGACCAGATCTGGGGACAAACCGCAACAGAGGTACATGCCCATCAAACCTGCGATTCATTGGTCTGTGGGCCGACACTCTACCACTAAGCCAAAACTAGCCAGGGCTAGGCCACACACTTTTAAAACAGTACCTATTCACTATCTCAGTTTCTGTGTTTCTATAGGTTAGAAGTCCTGATGGTGTCATCAGGGTTGCTTTCTCACCTAAAGCTGAGACCTCTTTCAAGCTCATTGGTTGTTGGAAAACCCCACTGCCTTGTGGACCAAGGGCTGAGGGCCCCATTTCCCCCCTCGCTGACAGCTACAGACCACTCTCAGCTCCTACGCCAGCCTGCAGTTCCTGGCCACGTGGCCCCACGGGCAGTTCACAGGCACATGTTTACTTTCTTTCAGGCCAGCTGGAGCATCTAGCCTTTCTCTTCTACAATCAGTTGAGAAAATTTTCTGCTTTCAAAGGACTAGCATGATTAGATTCTGTCCACCATAACAGTATCCCTATCCAAAGATCAACTGACTTGGGACCTTAACTACATCTATAAAATCCCTTCACAGTAGTACCTACATTCACGTTTGACTGAATAACTGGAAGAGGTGTGTGTATACCAAAGGCCAGGAATCTTGGGGGCAGGGTAGTAAAGGGTGGGTTGTAGTTGGCAGAATCACCTTATATATATATTTTTTTTAATCCTCACCCGAGGATATTTTTACATTAATCTTCAGATAGAGCTGAAGGGAGAGAGAGAGAGAGAGAAACATCGATGTGAGAGAGACACAACAACTGGTTGCCACCCACTCAAACCCAACCGGGACTGGGGGTGAGAACCGCAACCAAGGTACGTGCCCTTGACAGGAATTGAACCTGGGACTCTTTGGTCCACGGGCGACGCTCTTACCGCTGAGCCACACAAGCCAGGGCATTATATTTTATTTCTTTATTATCTGTCTTACCTGCCAGAACATAAGCTTCATGAAGGAAGACATTTTTTTCTCCTTTTGTTTACTGTAAAACAACAATGTTTGGAATATGGTAGGGGTTCAATAAACATGTGTTAAAGGAATCTTTAGATCATCACAGTTCTCTATATGTATATATATGTTGATTTTATTTACAGGCTGAAATGAGACTTCTAACTGTATATGTTAAAATTCTGATTCAGTAAACCAGTTAAAAGTCCTTGGAATTCTGTATGATATAATTTTCTCTCTGCTATGATTATTTGAACAGTTTTAACAAATACAGTTGGTCCTCATCATTCATAGATTCTGTGTCTGTGAATCTGCCTACTGACTAAAATGTATTTGTAACCCCAAAGTCAATACTCTCAGTGCTCTTGTCACTTGTGGACACGCGCCGAGTGGTGAAAACTTTGAACACTTGTGAGTGTTTGAACACCAAGGCACACGTTCCAGCTGAGGTGGAACAAGGCAACACTCTGCCATCTTGTTTCAGCTCCTACACTGTTAAGTATGTGTCCTTTTCATGGTCTATTTACTGTCACGCCTTTCACCTTTTTGTGTTTTTCTTGGTGATTTCAGTTTGAAATGACCCTCAAGAGTAGGGCTTGAAATGCTAAGAACAGTGATGTGCCTTGCAGAGAAAATACATATGTCAGATAAGCTTTGGTCAGGCATGTGTTATCATGCTATTGGTCTTGAGTTCAATGTTAAATAATCAACAATATATGTTAAACAAGATGTCTCTAAAAAGAAAGACACAGACAAGGTTAGGTACTGATCAGATGATGAAATGCTGTGACCATGGCTCCTGTATTTCCACTAGGAGCCATGGTTCAGTATTGGCTAATTCAGTGTTCCACCTGACTTTATAGAATATAACTACCACAAATAATGAGTCGCCCCATTTTACGGATGAAAGAATAAAGCCGAGAGTGACATAAAATGGCAGCTCCAGGCACACTTGAGCACATCATCCTAGTTTATTTTCTACACAGCACTCATGATTGATAATTGTGTATACTTCTTTATTTTCAGTCTAAGCCACTGCAATTGTAAATTCCATGACAGGGATTTAGGGATCTTTGTTCATCTTGTGCTCTGTTATTTTCCTATGCCAAGAACCATTCCAGGCACATACCCAACTGAAGGAATAAAGAATTCTCCTATATGTAATTGTGTAAATATTAGGGGTTATTGATGCTGTAAAGGGAAAGGCAGTTACTTTTATTATGTTAAATTCAACATAATATTTAGCAAGACGAATGCAGGCTTAAGACTAAGTGAAGAGAGAAGAAAACCAAAAAGAACCCCAGAGCTGCATGAAGTAGCACTGTCTACAACCCAGAGAACAGGTGAGATCACCTGGACTGAAACTTCATAACTAAATTCTGGCAACTAACTCTACAGAGTAAGATACACTCCGCACTAGTAGTTTTGCAGGGCGCTACATTTATCCATGATAGAGAAGCCAGCAGGCAGAGATAAGAGGAGGGCCAAGATGGTGCCTCTTGAGTCCAAGCTCAGGTTAAATCATGTGCGAGAGAGAAGCTGAGGTGAGCAAAAACCAAGAGCAGGTATTTGAACCTGGCCAGGAGGCAGTGCCTGCAGAGAGCACACAAGTTAGACTGTGGGGGCCTGTCCGGTCTGAGCAGCTGGTTCCTTAAAAGGTTTCAGCAATCCCAGTCTAGGTGAAACTGATGGGCTTTGGATATCTGCAGTACTTCCAGCTGCAGTGGGGCTGGTGACAGAGAGGACTTGAGGATTTTTGTTGTATAAATACAAAGAAGAAAATGAGATAAGACCCCCTTACGTCAGCCCCTACTTAACAGACAAATAACAAGAATTCAAGACAAAGAGGTGGGATTCCAGAATTAATGTTCACTGCTGCTCTAAGCAAAAACTGCAGTAAACAATAAGGATTTCAAAATTAAAACAAAAGAGCCACTTCAGCATTCTAATTTAACCTTCAAAAGTGAAGATCTAAAGCCCATGAACTGAGAATTCCATTCCACCTCAACACCCTGTACTCCTGAGTTATAATGAGAACAGACTGCAATGCAATTCAACTCATGTTCCAAAATGCAACAAGCGGCTTCAACAGGACATGCTGAAAGCAGCAGCACATCTCCTCTCCTCATTTTCTGATTCATATTTTGGTAGCAAGGTTACAATTAGCTCACCAGTGGAGAATAAACCTATTTATAACACAGCAGTCCACCTGAAAGACACAATCAACTAAAAAGGTTTCTATAGGAAAATGAAGTATTGCTTCTTCCTGTACTGACTGCAGGTTCCCAAGGTCCTTTCGTATGAAGCCTAACCTTCCTGCGTTCACAGGCACCATTCTGGCCACCTCTCAGCCTCCATGTTCTTATGTAACATTTACATAGTGCCATAAACGTACCCAGAGTTGCGTAAGAATTAAAACGCTGCCAAACCAATAAAGCCTAAAGCAGGTCACTCCCTCCAGACTGTCTTTGATTAGCACAGGTATGCTGCTGGGTCTACGATGTAAGCGCCTGTCAGAAGACAGAAATTAACTTGAGGAAATCTGACACATCTACGAAAATGCACAAATAAGAAGAAATTAACCACACTGTGGCATGTGCTGCTGTTATCAATCCCGACAGTATGCTATTTTGCCCCATAAGATAAAAAGTAACCCAACTTTGCTTGTTCACTTAAGTCAGAAACTGTGTCTAAAAATACCTCCCAGCCAACTGGCTATCAGTAAGTCAGTCTCACAAATGTCTCAGTAAGAATGACACAGGTTGTTTCCTTACTTTACTGAGGGAAAACTGAGGCAGTCACAGTAAGGTTAAGTGACTTGTTCAAGGACAACCTGTAAGGAAACAAAGTTCTGGGGCCTTCTCCCTCCATCTGGCTCTAACCTTTAACCAGAGTAGCCATTTTATTATGTTTCAATCACATCTGTTCCAGGAGCTCTTTTAACAAAACTAATGAGATTCCCTTTTTTTTTCTACCAGTGTTCACTTTCACTGTACTTCAAAACCATGTCTACTGAACAAAATTTCAAGAGTTGGCCTGAAATGAGATTCATTCTGTTCCCAGAAATTCAAAATATTCCTATCAGAACCTCACATGTCACTCTTGTTGCTTTGTCTTAGGAAATGAATGTCTTCTGCTATTAACTAATGCAATTTTACATTTTTTAATACTAATGTGAAGATTGCAAAGCCTTAAAACATGGTACAACTATCAAATGGATATTGTTTATAAGCTAGAAGTCATTCTCCTTATCACTGGCCTTTTACTAAGTTGAAGTTAATTCACTAATTAATAGAAACACCTATCCCTTGCTGCCTTCCTGACATGTCCAAGTACTAGGCATCAGGGCTGCCTGGCTCTGCGGCTCCCCCATCCCACCTAGAGAAGCTCAACAGAGGAAGTGCAGGGGAGGAAAGCAATCAACTTCTTGTTATCATCAGGCTCTATTTTCCCAGAATTGACGTTTTACTTTAAGCCTTTTGCAACAGTGGTCTCTGTAGCATGCACTATTGGCAACTAGATGTGTCCCGGAAAAAACTGTAGTGTCTGGCCAAGAAGTTTAAAGGCCTTAGAGAATGCTTGCTGGACACACAACCTAATTTCCAATTTACCAAAAAAAGAAACTAATTCCTTATTATGACCACCCATCTCACCCCAACAAACATCCATTTTAGGAAGGTTACAAAAAAAAAAAAAAGGAACTCTGCCCCATTCAGAACCAGTTGGATTATCAATTAAACATTCTTAACTAAGATCACAACAAGGAAAGTCCCACAGACACTACACCAAATTAACAGGGAATTGGCTGTTAAAAATCTTGCATACACTAGGGACAGGATCAAAATTCCTATGTAAGGCATTTAAAGATTTATTCATACACATATCAAATGATAAACCTGAAAGCTAAGTCTCCTTATTTACTACCCCAGTAGAGAAATAACATTATGTTACACTTTCCAAAAACATGGCTCACAATAAAGCCCAGCAAACACTATTCAGGAAAATCATGATCTTACCACAAATGTCAGGTTGTATTTATACACCTTTACTGTTGATCAGAACCACGGCATATTACCGTGCACAGCGCAGTGAGACCCAGGAACACACACGAGGTGCTTAACATAAGTACTAGCCAGTGAACAAAGACCCTACTGCACAGGCTACACCACTGGGAACAAATATCAAAGCTGGAGATAATGAACTTGTTTTTGAGACTCCAAAGTGGGATGATGTCTTTTCTTGATTGTCTGGTGTCTTAAAGGAGCCTGAACCCACCTGAGAACCATTATTTTTAGTGGAGAGGAGAGCCCCAGAACACACACTTGATCTCTCAGTGCTGGAAGGCTAGGGGTGGCTGAGAAGTCAAAGCAGCAGCCTTTGTACATCAGAGCATATACAATCCTAATAGTCTCTTCCAGATCCATCTGTGGGTCAATAATCACTTCAACATAACTGCCAAATATAACCTTCATCTGCTACCCCAATGCCAAAACACATTGGAGACAACTCTCATAAATCAAATATTTTAGGATTTCATCTGCTCCTCTCAGCCCCACAAAGCCTCATAAATAACACACCCAGTTAAGGGTGCCACAAAAAAGTACCCACCTCTACAATGGGAAGGGTGAGGTGGTAAGGGGAGCAGAAGGCTGTGGGGGTTGGAAGGTGAGGGATGTGTGAGGGTGGGGAGTGTGTGTGGGGAGGGGCAGGTAAGAAGGGTGGTGTGGGAAGGTAAATAAGTATTGACCAAAGGCCAGGGAGCCAGTCCAGTGGTGGGATCTTTAAATAATCTTGGGGGTTGGAGGCGGGTTCTAGGATTTCACCTGAAAGGCATCCCCAAGTGAGCAACTGAATGGGCCCCCTGGGGTGGGGTGGGGGAGGCGAGACGGAAAGCAAATACACCTAGATGAAGATTAACCATTCTGGAACTAGGTTTCCTAGGGTTAGAGAGATTCATTCCAAAGGCAAACTCCAAAACGGTTGAGGGGCCTGTTCGTCCCACTTCCTCCAAAGAGCTTCCACAAGGCATGTGTATTGGAGGTGGGGGGTTTGACCCACTGAACTCAAGGGACTGCGTGAAGGGGAAATGTGACTCCCTTCCCCAGAACATGAGGGGGGCAAGAAAGCGAGGGGAGAAGACGCTCCAAGTGCAGGATCTGAAGGAAAGGTTAGAGACCCCGGGTTTCCCCTACCATCTGAGATGCGCAAAGACTCTCAGCATCAAGATACCTCGGAAGGCAAAGACCCTACCGCCCCAGCCTCACAATCTTGGCGGGAGAAAAGGCATCCCCCAGGAGCGTCGGGAGGGAGGGAATGAAGACCTCCGCCCCTGGACGAGCGGAGGGGCAAAAACATGATCTCCACATGTTTGGAAGGAAGCCCGTACCCCCATCTATGAAATACGAGGGTGCTGGGAGCACGACCCCCGAGAGCTCCCGGGATCCAGCTCCCCCTGGAAGAGAGCTCGAGTCCCCAGGGGCCCGGCGTAAGCTCGGTCGCAGCTGGGCGGCTGAGCCTACCGGGTCGGGAGAAGCCACCGGGGGTCACCCCGACTCCACCGCGCCCCCCGCCCGGCCATATTGTGAGCGTGGGGAAGGGGCGCGCTGTAGCCCAGGCGCCGCGGCGCGAGGCCTCGCCCTCGCCCGGCCCTCTCCATCCCGGCCCCCGCCCCGGGACTCACCCTGGATTCCCCGGGGCCCGGACCCGCCGCTGCCAGCGAGCAGGAGGACGACAAGGGGGAAGAAGGAGGAGGCTCCGGCCGACTCCGCCATAGTAACCACCGCCGCCGCCGCCGCCACCGCCGCCACCGCCGCCGCCGCCGCCGCAGCCCAGCAGCGCCCAGCGCGCGCGCGCGCCCCCGGCGCCTCCTCTCCTCCCGCGGCTCCGCTCCCGCCTCTCGCTCCTCCGCCCGGCGCCGGCACGTGCGCTCCCGGCGGAGCCGGCGCCGCGGCCGCCGCGCGCGCCCCCGAAGGGCGGGGCCGGGTGCGCGCGGGCGCCCGCCTTAAAGGGGAGTGTCCCTGTTAAAGGGGTAGGAGGGGTGCGCCCCTCGGCCCCCCTCACCAATGGGTAAGAGCGGGGCTCGAAGGAGGTCGAGCAGAACGCGCAGCTTCCGCCCTCCCCTGCACCGCATTCAGGGCTGGTTATCTTATCAGCCCGGCCCCCTCCTCCGCATCGACTGTCCGACGAATCCCGTGCGTTTTCTGGTTCCTGCATCCCTACCGCCTAGCCTCTAGCCCCATCATCGCAGCGGGATCGGCGCAGCCGGCTGCTAACTGGTCTCCGCCCTGCAATCCCCGGGCGCCGGCAACCTGTCTGATCGCTGACGGGATGCCCCTTTTCAGGACATACTCAGGCTTTTTCATGATAGTACTCAATCTGGGTAAGGGTGCTTGTGGAGCACTCGCGTTCTGCTCGTAGGTAGAACTCTCCTGTAAACGATTTGGCATTATGTGTCAAATGCCTTGAAATATTCACACTCATTGACCTGGTTATTATCCCCCGTCTTCAAGAAATCATAGGGAACAAATGTTTAAGAAAAGTTTTAACTGTTGCATGTTTACCATTGTAAAAGGCTAGAAACTTAAGTGGGCAATGATAGAAAACAAAAAATTATGGCCCATCCATATGATGGAGTATTATTTAATAATTAAAAATTATGTTTATAAAAAGTAATGAAGTGAGAAAATGTTAAGTGAATGAAAATAATGATGAATAAGATCATGTTAAATGAAAAAGCAAAATACAAAGCTCTTGCCCTGCTGGGTGGCTCAGTTTGTTGGATTCGTCATCCCATATACCAAAAAGGTTGTGGGTTTGATTCCAATCAGGGCACATACCTAGGTTGTGGGTTTGATCCCTGGTCAGAGTGCATACAGGAGGCAACTGATCAATCTCTCTCTCTCTCTCTCTAAAATCAATGGAAATGTATCCTGGGGAAGGATTTAAAAAACAACAGCTGTTTATAATATTATTCTAATTTTATTGATAATATATATCCGTATGGAAAAGAAGGAAATTACCCAATATTATCAATAGTTATTGCCAGAATAATTTTTTCTTTTTTCTTTGAGCATTTTAGTATTTTCTAAATATTTTACAAATAAACAAGTGTTTCTTTCAAATTCAGGGAAAACATCTATAAAAGATAAAACCACCTATATCTTTCTAAAAAGAGTTCACTTTCTTTAGCTTGAGATTGTGAAAAAGGCAAGCTTCTGGATCTGAATTCTCCTTCTCTTTTAACTGAAAACTTGGGTAAGTTTTATTGTCTGAGATCAAGGGTCGAAGACAGTGACTAAAGAGTAAAAGGAGGAGTTTCTCAACTAGAGTCCTCACCTTGCAAATTGTCATCCTCACCAGAGAAAAACAAGCCTGCAGATACATTCCCCAGATACACACACGTGCAAAGTCATGCAGAGGCACTGTCTACAAATGGTCAGTGTAGCTAGATGAGTAAACACCTTATTTTTATACTGCTCTCCCTTACTCCACCTTCCCCCCCCCCCCCCCGCAATGGGCACCTCCCTTCTCTGGTTCATTAAACTGGGCTCCCAAACTCTGCTCCACCCACCCCCTAGGGCTGCCAGCTATGGTGGGCACAGTACTAGGTGACTGTTAGTTTTCTAGGACTACTATAACACCACAAACTGGGTAGCTTAAAATAACAGAAATTTTTTCTCTTACAGCTCTGGAGACTAGAAATCTGAAACCAGGGTGTCAGCAGACCCATGTTCTCTCTGAAGGCTCTAGGGAATAATCATTCCTTGTCTCTTTGGGGTTTTGGTGGAATCTTTGGTGTTCTTTGGCTTGTGGAAGCATAACTTCAATCTCTGCCTTCGTCTTGACGTGGTCATCTTCCCTCTGTGTGTGTATCTCTGTCCAAATTTCTTCTTCTTATAAAGACACCAGTCACTGCCCTGGCTGGTTTGGCTCAGCGGTTGAAGCGTTGGCCTGTGGATCAGAGAGTCCCGGGTTCAGTTCCCGCTAGGGGCACGTACCAAAAAAAAAAAAAAGACACCAGTCACTGAATTAGGGCCCACCCTAATCAAGTATGAGTTCAAGTAATTTAAACTTGATTACAAACGCAAATATCCTATTTCCTATTCATAGGTTCTGGGTGGACATGAATTTGGGGGGACACTATTCAACACAATATATTCACCAACCCCTGTGGTTGGGAAGGGAATGCTGACCCCTCAGGAGCGCATCGCTGAGGCATTTGGGAATATTCTTTCCTAAGCCTTATAAGTGCTACCACTTTGGCTACCAGAGGGGACCTGTGGTGGCTTTACTCCTGAACTGCAAGGTCAGCCATATACCTGAATATACAGCCCAGGGAACCAGACCGCTGGGCCCACAGATCAAATGCCACCTCAATCAGCCCACTTACTAGCTAGCATTTGACTTCAGCAAAATATTTTACCTCCCTAAACCTCAATCACTTATTTGTAAAATGGAGCTGATAACAGTTCTCTATCATAGAGATGTGAGGATGGCTAACGATATTGTATGTAAAGCACTTAGCATAGTCTCTGATGCATAGGAAGTGATATAAAAAGTATAGCTATTCTTATTATGATGATATGACCTTTACTACAATCCTGTGAAGTGGTTGAGGCATGTCAGGGTGTGTTCAATTTACGGGTGAGGCAATTGAGACCTAAGCAAGGTAAGTGACTTGCCCAGGCTCACATATAATTAAGTGTTGAAGCCACAGCCTGCTGGTCCTGTACTTCTTCAGCATTGAAGCGTCTCATGGTTTTCAGGGACTGATTTTCAAGAACCAGCTGAAGGTGGGAAATTAGACTGATGGGGTGGGGGAGGGAGGTAGTTATATCCTTCACACCCTATTCCTGAGAGTTTGAGGCATCTGCTCAAGTCAGAGCTTTTCTAGGTGATGTGTCTACCCTGCCCTTTAGGTCCCAAGCTGCATGGGGACAGTTTGACCAATCTACCTGTGCCCCCTGCTGCCTCTCTTACCATCCCTGAAGGCCTCAGCAAAGTGTCCATTTCTGTAAGCCTCTTTAATCTTAGGGCTGGACCCATATCACAGCCTATGAACTCCTCGTCAGCTCTGCTGTCCCTTTGTCATGAGATTCCCCAGAGCTGCCAGGATTCCCTTTTCCAGGGAAAATAATCTTACTCCCCAGGCTCCACTGACTAGACCACCTGGTGTCACAGCTGCCATCTTGCTTGCAGCACATCAAGACACCACACCTCCTGGGGGATTCGGCACAGTTTGCCTTGGTGAGAAAGGAGCAGGGTCATTAATCCCAAGAAGGCAATAGTTCATCTTCAGTCATCCATTCTACAAGCACTTATTAAACACCTACAATATCCCAGGCACAACATATGAACATAGATAAGTTCTTGCCCTCATGGAACTCACAGTCTAATAAAACAACCATGAAAAAAAGCAACAATGTGTTGCTCTGGCCACAGGTGTAGCTCAGTTGGTTGGAGTGTAGTCCCATACACCAAAGGGTTGCTGGTTCGATTCCTGGTCAGGGTACATACCTGGGTTGTGGGTCTGTCCTGTTGGGACATGTACAAGAGGCAACTGATCAATGTTTCTCTCTCATGTTGATGTTTTTCTCTCTCTCTCTCCCCCTCCCATCCTATCTTTAAAAGTGAGTGAACATATCCTCAGGTTAGGATTTTTTTTTAAAAGCAACAATGTGTGCCCTGGCCGGTTTGGCTCAGCGGTTAGAGCGTCGGCCTGCGGTCCGGAGAGACCCGGGTTCGGTTCCCGCTAAGGGCACGTACCTTGGTTGCAGTTTGTCCCCAGCCCTGGTTGGGTCGTGTGGGTGGCAACCACTCGATGTGTCGCTTTCACGTCGATGTTTCTCTCTCTCTCTCTCCCACTCACTCTATCTGAACAAAATATCGAAAAATGTCCTCGGGTGAGGATAAAAAATAAAAAATAAAGCAACAATGTGTGATATATGCTATAGCATGCACCTGTAAAGGGTCAGTGAGGGCAGTTAGGAGGGCATGGATGACTCAAATCTGTAAGGACAAGCTGCGGAGGCGGAAAGGGTTTCAGGAACAGGCCATGATACAGCTGACTCTTGGAAGATCAAAGAATGTTTCCTAGATAGACAGGCTTGTATGGGGCAAGGGAAGGCAGGAGATTGTTCCTGGCACAGGGAACAATATGAGCAAGATCCTGAGATAAAATTGCCTGGCATTTCAGGGAACTGTGAGCAGCATGGCAGCACACCCAGGGAGTGCAGAGTGAAGAGGGCTGGTGGAGGAGCTGAAAGGTGGTGTTGGAGAGACAGACAGGCACTGAAGTACACTTGGAAGTATACTATTCTTAGAATAGTAGAAGGGTTCAAAGCAAGGAGATAAAGTGATTGTATTTGGGTTTTAGAAAGACCACTTTGCTGAACCAAATGAACTTGAACTTTGTGCAGATGGTTGGAGGAAGGCAAGATTGGTAGTAAGGAAACCAACGAGGCAATTCTAGTAGCCCAGACAAGATAAGAGGGGGACCTGACCCTAGGCAACAGCAATGGAGATGGGAAAGAGAAATGGATTCAAGAGATTTTCAAGAGGTAGAAACTACAAGGTTAATTGGATATAAGCAGTGAGGAGGAAATGGGGATGGCCCCAAATGATTTCAGGGTAATCTGACTTGGGTGACCAGCTGCTTGGTGGCTCCATTTAGCAGATTAGCAAGAGCAGATTAGGGAGGAAGATAATGAGCTCCCCACTGGGCACACTGAGTTTGAAGGGCCTCCTGAAGGTACCTGGAGCCATGGAGATACAGATTTGGAAGTCAGCAGCATATAATAACTATTCAAACAGCTCAGGGGAGTGAGAGGATTCTACCAGTACTGCAATATCACAGGAAAGAGTAGACAGAGAAGGAACATTCAGAGAAATAGAAGAGAAACTGAAAATAACAGAAATTTGGAAATGAAGGCAGGAGAAGTTTTAAAGAGATCAGTAGTATCTAATGTTAAGAAGGGTTCAAGTAAGATGAAGAACAAAGAGTGTCTATAAGTTGATAACTTGAAGCCCATTGGTCATGTTTACCTGCGCAGGTTCACTGGAAGATGGTGTGGAGGCCTATCTTCAGGCGGCTGCAGGTGAACGGGAGGTGAAGGCTCAGAAAGAGTGAACATCATTTATTCTTAAAGTAACTTGGGCCCTGGCTGGTTTGGCTCAGCGGTTAGAGCATCGGCCTGTGGTCCAGAGAAACCCGGGTTCAGTTCCCACTAAGGGCACGTACCTCGGTTGCAGTTTGTCCCTGGCCCTGGTTGGTCGTGTGGGTGGCAGCCACTGGATGTGTCTCTTTCACGTCGATGTTTCTCTCTCTTTCTCTCTTCCTCTCTCTCCCTCCCACTCTATCTGAACAAAAAATGGGAAAATGTCCTCAGATGAGGATTCAAAATAAAATAAAATAAAATAACTTGGCTGTGATGCTAGGGGGATATTGGATTTTCTTCAGAATGATGGACTAGGTTCCCTGAGCAAATCTTCTGCTGAAGATACAACTGAAAATGCTTGATAAACTAGCAAGAAAGTGAAGTATACTCAAGTCAAAACTAAGGAACAAAGAGAGGAAAGCAGAGCACCAAAGTTGGCTTTCCCCTTGAGAACATTTATATATCAGGTGTACTTCACGTTTGGTTTTCTAAGGCAAGCTGGATAAAGGGGGCAAGACACAAAACCTAGGCCTTCCCAAGATCTAATAAGTGACGCTCCACACAAAGCTGTGACATACAAGGGGTAATAATGCCCTCATTCAACCAGTGAACTAGGAACACTCCTCCAGAACAATGCAAGGGAAATGGCTTGCCCTAGACCTTGGCTCTGAGTGAGAATGGGAGAAAGATCTTCCTTGAGGATCTATAAGCCCAAGCTGGCCTTCATGATTGAATTTCATTCTACATTCACCCTACCTGGGTGGTCTGAAAAACTACACACTATTTAGATTCAAGTGGTCCTGGGCTGGTGGTATCCCCTGGTAGGACCTGGAAGGAAGAAGAGCAGATTATCTCCAGAGGAACCCATCTTCAACTCAGGCTACAAGAAATCCTCACAGACAAAATTCCAAGAAATATAATCTACATAGTTAAATCCTCAAACAAAAAAAGCACAGTCAATTGAGAATTGTATACCCATAGAAAATATCTTTCAAAAGTTAGAGCTTGCCCCGACAGTTTTGTCTCAGTGGTTAGAATGTTGGCCTGTGGTCTGAAGGGTCTTGGGTTTGATTCCCATTCAAGGGCACATGCCTGGGTTGTAGTTTCAGTCCCTGACCCTGGCTGGGGTTGTGCTGGAGGCAACCAATCAATGTGTCTCTTTCACATCAATGTTTCTCTCTCTTTCTCTCTTTCTCTCTCTCTCTCTCTCTCTCTCTCTCTCTCTCTCTCTCTCCCCCCCCTTCCACTCTCTCTAAAAATCAATGGAAAAAGATCCTCGGGTGAGGATTAATAACAAAAAAGTTAGAGCTTAATTAAAATGTATATGTTATGTATGAATTCATGTGTATTTTGTTAATTGTCAGATATTCACTAATAAAAGAAAAACAATATATAACTTCCGGGGTGAAGGAAAGAAATAGAATGAGATAAAAATCATCCAAAAGGACGCCCAGCTGGTGTGGCTAAGTGGCTGAGAGTCGACCCCTGCACCAAGAGGTCACCGGTTCAACTCCCGGTTGGGGCACATGCCCAGGTTGTGGGCCGGATCCCCAGTGGGTAGCATGCAGGAGGCAGCTGATCAATGTTCTCTCTCATCGATGTTTCTATCTCTCTCTCCCTCTCCCTTCCTCTCTCTCTAAAATCAATAAAGAAAAAAGAAATAAAAAAATCATCCAAAAGGACACAAGAAAGGGAAAAAAAGAGGATAATATTAAGGTGGAATAAATAAAAACCACAAAATAAGTTGATGAAAATAAATTCAAATGCATCCATGATTATAATAAATATAAGTAAGCTAAATAATTCCATTTAAAAATACAGATTTCTAGACCGGACAAGAGAAAGAGAGAAAAGGGAATTTCTAGAAGTACACAAGATCACAGAAGTGTTTCCTTTGTTTTATTGCTTTAGTAAAAAGAGAGACTGCACCTGGCCAGTGTGGTTTAGTGGTTGAGCACCAACCCACCCACCAAGAGGTTGTTAGTTCAATTCCTGGTCAGGGCACATGCCCAGGTTGTGAGCCAAATCCCCAGTCAGGGGACATGCAGGAGGTGACCAATCAATGTTTTTATCTCCCTCTCCCTCTCTATTCCCCCCTCTCTCTAAAAATCAATAAAGAAAAGAAGAAGAAGAAGGACTGCAACTCAGATCGTTATAAAGGAGCCAAGAGTTGCTCAAAGATACAGAAAGAAGAAAGTATAAGTGATGGCACCAGAACCCAGGGTGGATGAGGACACAGGATCAAGACCCAGAGGTACAGGGAGAAACCTTGGCCTGGAGGAAAATATTCCTCCTAGAGGGAAGCAGAGGGAGGGCCACTTAGGCAATGGAAGCAACTTGAACTTGATGTGCCTGGTGACTGAGGATGGAAGGCTGGTTAGAGGGACTGCTTCAGGCCTGAGGAGCCCAAAGGCCCTAGTCACATCAGGGACCTGATGTGATGAGCAGCATGCAGTCTGTGCTCAGTGGTCCCATGGGATGGTGCTGAGCTGTTACATCTTGAAGAAAACCCTCCCTAGGCTTTTCTCACTCACTGTCTGCTCCAGAGGCCATTGCGTGGTTTTAGAGGCAAGCCCTCTTTCTTTTAACCCTCACACTGACATTGTTCTACCCCAGTGCCTCCTTAGTAAACAGGTTCGGTGCCCTCAGCCTGATGATTCATACTTCAGTTTCTAGCCAGACATACCCAGTTGATAAGCAGGATGGCTCTCCTGGTTATTCTCCTTTTGTTGTGGACCTCTGAGCCTCTCTGCCCCCCTCTTCTCCTTACCCTCAGTGAGGCCACAGTCCAGGACCTCATACCACACATTTCCGGTACTGCTGGTGCTACAACTGCCCCACCTCTTGGCCATGCCTCCCTGCAGTTATCAAGCACACCCCTGCATACCTGTGTTCCAATAAGGTCCCTTAACTGGCAGTCAAGACCTCTACATGATGCTCTCTGCTGCTTCTATTTGATAGACAGCTGCATCTTCCTACGCAGTGCCAGCCACAGCCTTGAGGCATGATGGTGAAGGTTGGGGTGAACGGATTTGGCCATATTGAGTGCCTGGTCACCAGCGGTTACTTTTAACTATCCCAAAATGGATATTGTTGCCACCAGCAACCCACTCATTGACCTCAACTACATGGTGTATATGTTCCAGTATGATTCTACTCATGGCAAATTCAAAAGCACAGTCAAGGCTGAGAATGAGAAGCTTGTCATCAATGGAAAGTCAACCTTCATTTTCCAGGGAAATCCCACTGACATCAAATGGGGCGATGCTGGTGCTGAATATGTGTGAGTCCATTGACGTCTTCATTACCTTGCAGAAGGCTGGGTCTCACTTGAAGGGTAGAGCCAAGAGGGTCATCATCTCTGTCCCTTCTGCAGATGCCTCATGTTTGTGATGGGTGTGAACCATGACAAGTATGACAACTCCTTCAAGATTGTCAGCTTTGCCTCCTGCACCACAAACTGCATGGTCCCCTTGGCCAAGGTCATTCATGACAACTTTGGCATCATGGAGGGACTCACAACCACAGTACATGCCTCACTGCCACCCAGAAGACCATGGGTGGCTCCTCTGGGAAGCTGTGATGTGATGGCCAAGGAGCTGCCCAGAACATTCCTCTTGCTTCTACTGGTGCTGCCAAGGCTGTGGGCAAGGTCATCCCTGAGCTGAATGGGAGGCTCACTGGCATGGCCTTCCATGTCCCCACCCACAATCTGTCGGTTTTGGGTCTGACCTACTGCCTGGAGAAAGCTACCAAATATGATGACATCAAGAAGGTAGTGAAGCAGGCATCCTGGGCTATACTGAGGACCAGGTTGCCTCCTGTGACTTTAACAGTGACGCCCATTCCTCCACCTTCAGTGCTGGGGTGGGCTTTGGCCTCAGTGACCACTTGGTCAAGCTCATTTTCTGTTATGACAATGCATTTGGCTACAGCAACAGCGTAAGAGCCCCCTGGACCACCAGCCCCAGGGAGAGGAAGAGAGGCCCTCAGTTGCTGGGGAGTCCTTGCCCCAGATTAATACCCCAACATACTAAGAATCTCCTGACCTCCATAGTTTCCATCCCAGACCCCCAAAGAAAGAGAGGAGTTTAGGGAGCCCTACCTTATCATGCACCACCATCAATAAAGTTCACTGTACCCTCCCCCCCAAAAAAGACCTCTACATGGTATCCATCCAGACTTACTTCCCTCTACCCATAAAAATATTGTACAGAGACTGACCATTACTCTCCTAAGAACTTTACATGGGTTATTTATTTAATCTTCACAACAAGCCCATGAGAGATGTACTACTATTCATCCATTAAGGAGATGAGGAACTGAGGCATAGAGAGATTTAAAAACTTGCCCAGGGTCACCCAGCTAATTCTAGTCCTGACAGCGCCCCTATTGTTCTGGCTTTCTCTGTCTCTCTCTCTTTGTCTCCCACCCCCAGCCCCCAGTGTGTGTCTTACACACACACACCTAAGTCCTCATTCACTGTCTTCCCCTGCCTGAAGAGTCCCTGTTTTCTCTTTCATATCTGGATGACAAAAGTGTATGGCTCTCCCCTGCCTACACCCCCCTTCTCCTAGGTGAGTTCACAGTCTGCCCTCTGGCCACAGATGATTGCACCAGGGTTGGGCATCTGAACCGAGGGAAAGCAATAAATAAACTGGCCGAGCTATTCAACTGCTCTTTCATGAGCATTTGAACTAACGAGGCAAAGAAACCAAGTTACTTAGATGGTGGTGGGTGCTACAGAGTAATGCCTGGAAGCCATGCTAGGCCATGTGGCAGCAGGATGAGCCAGGAGAGGAGAGGGAGCAGAGGCAGGGAGAAGGAGGAAAATGGAGGGGGGAAGGAAAAAGAGAGAGAGAGAGAGATGGAAATTACTCAGGTGTGCCTACCAGTAGGTGTGTGCGCACAAATGCCCTCCAGCCTCACCCAATGTAACAAATTGTCCTCAACACATACCCAGCCCCGTGTCTTATCAGATCCCATGGGATTTGGCTGTATTTTCCACCTCCAGTTTCTTTGAGATTCCCATGCATCTTTCCAGGAATTCCCCTTTTCACTTCCACTGGTTTGAGTGTGTTTGTCTTGTAGACCAGGAGCCCTGACTAAAACATCAGCTCAAGGAACTCTACCCCTCCTTCAGGACAAGCTCAGGGTCTGATTCCTCCAGGAAGCCACCCCCCATCTCTTGGGTGTGTTCATCTCTCCTTCCCCGGACTGATCATAAACCCCACCGCTTCCATTCCGTTTCTAATTTTGCCATTTGAAGTTGGATTATATTGCTATCACTTTATGTTCTAGCAAATCCACGTGTCCATCCATCATTTATTTACCCTGGCACATGTATCGAATGTTTATGTGCTGGGCACTAGGCTAGGCCCTGGGAAGTTTCCAATGAAGTTCTTAGTTCTTGCCCTCTAGGAGTTTTGTCCTGCCTGTTCCTCCATCCCTTCCTCACACCGAGTACCCACCCCTGCCTCCCACCTGTCCTCACGCGCACACTGCTCTTCTCTGCTCAGGAAGACGCTCTACAGTTCTCTCTCTACCCTCCGCTCTCCCTCCTTTTCGATCATTCCGTGCTACAGGAATTGACACTATCATCTGAGTGTGTGTGTGCCTTTATGCTATTTTAAGACCCTAGCACTTTGCAAAAACCTGGAGAAGAATACTGCCAAAGGGGGGGTTGGCTGAGCAACCTGAGCCTGAGGCCAACTGGGTGTCGGGGAGCCAGGTTACCGGAGCCAGCCACAGAGCCGGCTGCAACCTACGTTGTTAACTGCTGCTTGCCTGACCCGGTCTGGCCAGATCTAGCCTCTACCTTCTCTTTGCGGGGCCCAGCCCTCATTTCCCCTATGAGTTGCTTAGGAGTTTGCATACCAGGCAGGCAGTATGTAAAATTGTTGTTTCTGGAAACACACACACATGCAGAGAAGCCTTGAAATTCTTCTTGGAACAGGTCCAGGGATTTATTTATGACATTCCCAGGGGGTGGGAGAGACAGAAGTCTGGACTTTGCAGACTGAGTGCTGTGCTGTCATCTTATCAACATAACCCCCAGCTCTGGTGTGCACTTACTAAATACCCAGCACATGCCCGGGCTAGGTGGGGGCAGGGTGGGGGAGGGGCGTGCACAGGTGCTCAATACTCAAGAAAGCAGGGTTGCCCTCCCTCACCACCCCCATTCCCACCAAAATATTGACATATTTTGACACCAGCCTCCCCTCTGCTCTCTTTCCCACCAGACCCCACTTCCTGACTTTCTGGCTCTCCTCCCTCGATCTTCAGCCTCGCTCGTCCTTGCCCACTCTGCTTTGGGCGCCATGCTGTCCTGCAGGTAGATGTCCAAGTCCTCCAAAGAAAGGATCCATGGCTGGTTTCTACACAAGTGAGAAACTGGGAGCTGGTTGCCATGTGCTAAATCTTCTCTGATCCTTTGCAGCTGGGCATTGAACAGAAATGTGGTTTATGCTGAGGCTTGGTGGAGTCTGCTGGCTGCTAGGAAAGCTGGGGTGTCCCAGCCTCTTAGGACAGTTTTGAGTCCTAAGGACGGACTGTGGGTCCTTCAGAGGGAACTGGAGGGGGGCAGAGGCAGGTTACTGGAGCTGGGGAGAGGACCTTTACTCCGCCCTGGTCAGGTCTCTGCCCCTCATCCAGCCCACCATCTGAGGAAGCTTGGCGAGACTTCAGGCTTCCGTTGCCTCCCTTGTCCTGTAGACGTGGGAAGGGTGGTCTAAGTGTCTTCGCTTTCCCGTGTGTGCTCTTTCTTTGAAGGGGAAGGCATAGGATCAGTATCTGGGCCATGACTGATCTTAAGCAAATGCGATTTTTCTTCAAGACCTTAGAGGTAAGCTATCAGTTGAAAATATGAAATAGTCTGTCAGTGATGAGACAGAAAGACAGATAGTTAGACAGAAGGCCACTGCACTTACCGCAGGCATTGTAGGACTTTTAAAAATCAAAGGCCACCATCCAGAAAATAATCAAATCAAGGGACACGTAATTAAATATATTAAATAAAAAATGGGCACTGGAAGAACAATAGGGACAGTGTCCTTTAGGGACGACAGACATTTCTCTGCCTTAAGCAGCCTCGGCTCCAAGCTCTGAAATTTAGGCTCCCCACACTATTTAGGGAAAAAATCCCCAAAGCTCCAGTGGCCTCACAGACCTGTGGAGGTTCTTCCTTCCCTTGGGAAGTGGAGCCTGGTTACACAGTGAGGCGGGGCGGGAGGTGTGCCTTCCAGCTGCCTCGCCCAGGTGAGCAAGCAGGTGTGGGCAGGAGCCGGCCTGGGAAGTCGGTTGTGAGGAGGCGGGGCCGTTCCTGGCTAGGAGGAAGGCAGCCTCAGTTGGCCAGGGCCTGTGTGCATGTGTAGGGAAAGGGTTGGCACCATGCTAAAGGCACAGAAACACGACCCCCCCCCCATGTACCCCTAAAGCTGTACTACACAATCATGACCCGCCTCCCCATGTGAATACTTAAAGATCCGATCTGTTTCCAGGCTCCTTAGTAGAAAAAAGACCATGGACTTTGGGTTCAGACAGACCAAGGTTCAAATTCCAACTCTGTTACCCACTAGCTGTGTGATTTGGGGCTTATTACTTAACCTCTCTGACCTTTGAGTTTCTCATTTATAATATGAGAAAAATAATTTTTATTCTGCAAAATTTTTGTGAAGATAGAATGAAACCATCCTTTATCAATTGCCAAAGACTGTGGACAGGAGAATTATGACTTCCTAGAGGTCTATAATGCAGACTGCATTTTTAACCACCCCATACCAGTCTCCTCACCTGTAAAGCAGGATAATAATAGTCCTACCTCATAGGTTTGTGTGAGGATCAGACAAGTCAATACAAACACAGCACAGTTAATGGTGTCTGGCCATAGTAAGTCCGCTGTTCTCCAGATCACCTCGCACAGAGCCTGTGCTCACACTTCTGCTGTCTTCTGTCTCAGGATCAGCTCCACTATAGAACCCCTGTCCCAGCTTGCCCTGCCTGTGGCTTCTGGCCAGTTTTTTGTTGTTTTTTGTTTTTTTTTTTAACAGTAAAATCTGGTTTTTCCTCAAGCTGGTCCTCCTCAGGCGTGCTGTTGCTATGGAAACCTCCAGGATTTGGGGGAGGAAGGGGTTGTGGATTAAAGCCAAGGAATCCCACAGTGGGCCAGCCACCATGCTACCCCCCCCCCCAACAGATGCAGACAGTGGTGGCCAGAGGAAGGATTATGGGGGCCACTCCTGCTCCGCCTCGCTGCTGGCCAGGTGGCTGAAATCCCATGATTCAACACTCCCCATCACCATCACTCCATCATCTTTTCAGAAACGGAGCCTCGCCCTGGCCAGTTTGGCTCAGCGGTTAGAGCGTCGGCCTGCGGTCCGGAGAGACCCGGGTTCGGTTCCCGCTAAGGGCACATACCTCGGTTGCAGTTTGTCCCCGGCCCTGGTTGGTCGTGCGGGTGTCAGCTACTCGATGTGTCCCTTCACATTGATGTTTCTCTCTCTCTCTCCCTCCAACTCTATCTGTACAAAAAATGGAAAAATATCCTCGGGTGAGGATAAAAAAAAAAAAAGAAAGAAACGGAGGCTGGTCCTGAACACCACTGTTTCCTTGTGGGGATGAACAAATATATGGCTTAGAACAGGGATTTATCATTGATTTATTACTCCTCTCAACCTTTGAGACAAAGTTTGCAACTCCAGAGAGGGTAGAATTAGCCTCACTTAGATAGGAAACTGAGGCCTCAGAACACCTACGTGACTTGCCGAAGTCATGTAGCCAGTAAAATATGGAACCAGCACCTGGAACCCAAGTCCTGTGATCTTTGTCATTACACTGAAATGCCTGGGACTGTGGAGGAGCTTGCCTTGGAAGGTGCCAGGGTGGGAGGGAAGAGACCCAAGAGCCAGTCCCCACACCCAGTGCACACCATCTCTCTCTCCTCTGGGAGGTGATTCTGAGAGGACAAAACAATCCCTCACCTCTCCTCCACCACTAAAATTCCACTCTTAAAAATTAAGGCAGCCTTTTTCAGAAAGCAAAATAACAATACATCAAGAACCTTAAAGCATTTCTAAACTTGGACCTCCTAGAAATCATCCCAGGCATATCCATGTACTTCCTGACCCTACAATTCCAGTTGTAGGAATTCATCCTAAAGAAATACTGTAATCAGACATGCACATAAAGATTTTATTCAGGAATGTCATCACAGTTTCAGCTGAAATAGCAAAATATTGGCAAAAAATGAATATTCAAAAATAGAAACTTATACATGCAAAGTACATCTATATAAAGGGTTGTAGAAAAGTTTTTAATGACACAGAAAGATGTTGATAATATAATTAAAATGAGAAACAGCAGGCTATAAAATATGTATAGTATAATCTAATATTTATTTTTAAATTATGCATAAAAAAGAGCTGGAAGGATATTTAGCAAAATGTTTATAGGAGTTATCTCTGAGTGGTGAAATTACGAATATTTTCCTCTTGATTATTTATATCAACATTTCCAAAAATGACTATATATTACTACTATCATTAAAACAATCAATGTAAACTAATTTGAAAGAGGCTTATCCACAAAGATATACATTGTAGCATGGTTTATGATATAAAAAAGAATATATATGCTTAATAAATTATATAATATAGTATATTAAATATTATGCAATCATCACAATTATGAAGTCTGTGTTTAAAATGTTTGACATGGTAAGTGAAAAAGACCAGACACAAAATGGAATGTGCACCATGATTGTAAGTATGTAAAGTATGTTTGCAAAGAAAATATTTGCTCAATTTGGTAGGCAAGATATTTTTCCTTTCTAGCAAAATTACCAAAATATGATTCTTTGCCTTTTCAATAAAAAAAAAAAAAATTCTCATGGGATGACACTAGTGCTAAGCACTGGGGCCCATTTCGGAAACTTCTAGAGAAATTAGTGCAGAGTTCAGACATCGCTTCAACTGTCCTTACTTCATTCATCCAGTGAGTGTGTTAATAAATATTATTGTTATTTTTTGTTGAATACCTACCATATGTACACACATCTCATTTCTAACTTTCACAATAACTCCGTAAGATAGGTGAAGTGCTTAGGACTTTGTTAATAGAAATCCAATCTAGCTATTTAAGAAAAAAAATGGTGGGTTTTTTTGTTTGTTTTTTTTTTAATCATCATTTTTACGTTAAGGATGCAGGGGTTTCTGCCAGGCTCAGGACAGCTGGTCTCAGTCAGTCCCGGGACATACAGGACTCAGACGCCCAACATACAGGACTCTTCCCCTGTTTCCACCCTTTCTCTCCAGGCCTTGGCTTCAGCTGCGCGGCTGCGGTCGGTCGTCCCCTGCGCGGAGACCAGCGTTCCCCGCTTCCCAGCCCGGGACAGACGGCTCCCCAGGCCGCTGGGCCTCCGCTCAGCGCAGCGGCGCAGGAAGGACTCCGGTGTGATTCCCAGCTCCTAATTCAGGAGGCAGGGACTGCGGGTCTGGGGTGGATCTGGTGTCCATCTCTGGCCGTTACCTGTCGGGAGTGGCTCATGTTTGCAAGAACATGGCTGCCCAGAACGGCCACTGTTCCTATACAAGTAGGGAAGACGGGGCAGTTCCCAGAAAAAGTACCTAAGAGTCGATGGGGGGGTGGGGTGTGTGTGTGTCAGGTAGTTGAAAAGAAAAATCAATATATGCCAGACAGGTATTTCTCTTTCTACAGATGAGGGAGGATGCTGGGGCTCAGAGAGGTCAATCAACAAGCTTAAGTTCGTACCTACAGCTCGAAAACAACAGAACTGGAATCCAAACCCAGGTCTGCCTCTCTGCACAGTCCGCTCCGTCACACCACCACACACATTCACTAATGATCAAGTTAATCAGACCGAGTGTTCTAGACGGAGGGACAGTATGTACAAAGGCCCAGAGACGAAAATGAACCGTGGGATGCAGGACTGAAGGGAAGTCAATGTGGCTGCAACCCGGAGGAAGGAGGGCTAGGGATAGATGTGAGCAGAGTTGCGGGTCTGGTCACATCAGGCAGCAAGGGCCTGCTGATAAGGAGTTTGGAATTTCACCTGAGGCAGTGACTTCCAGTGGAGCTGTATGGAATATTGATCTGTATCTCAGAGGAGCCTCTCCAGCTCAGTGGGAAGGATAGACTGGGGAGGGGAGACCCGTGCAGATGATAGGAGGAGCTTCCCCTCACCTAAGCTGAGAGATGCTGGTAGCTGGTAGGGATAGGGAGAGATGATAAAGTTGGAGAGAGAACTTGGAGGCGGAATAGACAAGACCTTGTGTTTGATTAATTGATCGACAGGGAGGTGGTGATAGGAAGATAAATCATGAACAAATCTCATATGTTTGCTTGGATAGTAATACCATTCTCTGAGGCAGGAGGGAGGCCAGCAGTGAGTGGCAGGAAAGCCATAGGTTCGAGTGACCAGCAGTCAGATGTTGCCCAAAGGTCGAGTTTGATAAGGAAGGACTGATAAGGACTGGATTCCTCAACAAGAAGGCCAGGGGTAACCTCCAAGAGGTCAGTTTCCATGGCAGCGCCAGGAAGTAGTGGGCTGAGGAGTGAGTGGGAGGTAAGGCAGCAGAGACTTTTCCAATAAATGTGACCATGAAATGGAAGGGAGAGATTAAGGTGGATGAAAGGGGCTGTTTTGTTTGCAGCAAGTTCAGGCCCTGGGGGCGAAGGACCTGACAGAGAATGGCAAATTAAGGGTTCATTCAGATGAGTGAGGGTCGTTAAGATTGGAGAACCTGAAAGGGGGACCTAAGGAAGGGAGAGTGGGTGCAGGTGAGTTTATAGGTATGGTTCGGTGTGGGCAGTTGAGAGCATCCTGGGCTTCCATTTTCTCCATGAAGCAAAAGACAAAATCAGTGGAGATCCGAGAGTCACACTCTCTCACATAGACAACGGCGATAAATCTGTTTTTACCTCAATATTATGCGATCAAATGACCAGATTCTAAAATACAACACAAATGTAAGTCTGGAAGAATTGTGGAAAGACCAGTTTGAATTAGTGAATATTGGTTAAAAAAAAAAAAAGAAGAAGTAATTTTATTCATTTCAGGTACATAGAGTAACACAAAATATTACCTAGTGGTTGAGAAAGAATCATTTGTAATTAGCATAAAAATTGTTTGGAATGTAAATTAGTTTTTCTGAAGTACTTGACTATGCTTAAAAACAGTACTTTAGTATTTCAAGAATTCCCCTTTTGGGGTGAAAACCACATTATAGCTCTTTTCAGGCCTTGTTAAGTCTGTTTAAATGAAGTTGTTATTATTATGTTTTGTGGTTTTTTTTTTCTGAAAAAGATACCGGCTACATCAGAAAACAGTTTCTGGCAAAGGTGAGATTGTGCCACCGCGCACTGCACAGGCACTTTCCCGAGGCTGTTTCCACAGAGAGCAGATCTGATTGCTGGAGATTGTTACTAAGGGAACAGTGGGGTGTGAATATAAATTTCATTTCACAAAAGACCTAAGTAAAGTATTGATCCAAAGGGAGCAGCCAGGGAGTCCAGGATGAGGAGCCCTTTTCTAATGGAAATAAACACACATGTACATACACATATCCGTGTGCAGTCATCGGCTTTCTCCTTGCCCTTTTAGCTGCTGCCTAGATGAGGAGACCAGGGAGATTAGAGAGCCAGGGCTGGGGAGAGGTACTGCCCTTCTCTCCTCTCACTACACAAAGGAACAAAGTGACAGTATTGACACCAAGCCAGCCTGTAGCTCTGCACAGCTGAAGCATGAGCACTATCAGTGAGGATCGCATATTGTTATTATTATTATTTATTGAGCAGCAATTCTAGCCAGGCCCTTTGCCCGACATGATCACGATTCCTCGTGACCACCTTATGTCCTATCCCCACTTATGGATGAGGAAGCTGAGTAGTCTGTGCTGTTTCATGCTCGGAATTGTGAGCTTGTAAGTGGCCGGCTCAGGACTCAAACTCTGCAGTCATTGGTCCTGTTTTCTCTCCCCCCTGTATGGGCCTCAGGTTAATCACGTGGTAGCATGTTATCATTACTGGCCTGTGCAAGCTGGCAAGGCCCTTCTCAGATTATTTTCTACCTCTTTGTCCAATTCCCTTTTCAGTCTTCATCCACCTTGCCCCCCTCACCCCACAGGCACTCTAGTGAGCTTGCTTGTTTCCTTAAATCCATGCAGATCCTTATTAAGAATGTAGTGTTGTTTTGAATATGTATGCATTCTATTATTAGTTTGTGCGTGTGTGATTTTGCAGTATACAATACAGCCTTTAACTATAGGCTCTGTGCTGTGCAGGAGATCTCTAGGACTTACTCATCTTGTAGAAATGGAACTTTGTACCGTTTAACTATTACCACCCCAGAGCCACCTCCCGCCAGCCCTGGCAACCACCATTTTATTCTCTGCTTCAATAAGTTTGACTATTTTATTTTATTTTTAAATCCTCACACAAGGATATTTTTCCATTGATTTTTTTTTTTTTAGATAGAGTGGGAAGAAAGGAGGGAGAGAGAGAAACATCGATGTAAGAGAAACACATTGATTGCACAACCCCAACCAGGGCCAGGGATCAAACCTGCAACCAAGGTATGTGCCCCTGACTGGGAATCAAAGTCATAACTCTTCAGTCTGTGGGTTCTAGCCACTGTGCAAAACAGCCAGGGCGAGTTTGACGATTTTAGATTCCTCATGTAAGTAGTATGCATTATGTAGAATTTATCCTTCTGTATTTGACTTCTTTCACTTAGCACAATGTCCTCCAGGTTCATCTATGTTGTCACAAGTTTCCTTCTTTTTAAATATTAATATTAAAATTAATTAATGGCTGGATAATATTCTACTGTATGTCTATACTACAAAAATTCTTTATCTTTTGTCTGTTGATGGACATTCGGTTTGCATCCATATCTCAGCTTTTGTGAATCAGGCTGTGATGAACATAGAGTGCAGGTATTTCTTTGAATCTTGACTTCAATTTCTTTCTGGATATATACCCAGCTTGGGATTGCTGGGTCATATAGTAGTTCTATTATGCATTCTACATTTCTATAAAAGGGATTATGCTATAAGCCTCATTCTCTTTTTGCCAACCAATTCTAAATTTTTAAGATCTATCCATGTTGCTATATGTATATGTGTCCCATTGCTTTTGGATGACATAGCATTCTGAAATATTTGTCCACAATATTTACTTACCATTCCCTCAGGGGTGGACAGCATGGTGGCTCCAGCTCCCTGCTATCACAGGCAGCATCACGTTGAACTTCCTCATGCTTGTCCCCTTGTGGGCTTGTATGATAATTTCTCTGAGATATGGACTCAGATATGGTATCACGAGGTCCAATGCATAGGCTTACTCACTTTCACTGAGTCATGCTAAAAACGCTGATCAGTTTATACTTCTACAAGGACTGCACAAGAGTTCCAATTTCCCCACATCCTTGCCAATACTTGACATTGCTCACTTTTCTAATTTTGCCATTTTGATGGATGCTAGTTGTTATGTCATTTAAATGTGCATGTCTTTGAGCACTAGTGAGTTAGAGCATTCCTTGCCATACTTATTAGTCATTTGGGCTTCCTTTTTGTGTGAATCGACTCTTCATGTCTTTTGCCTATTTTTTAAATTGGGGGTCTTGTTGATTTGCAGCAGTTTCTCATATATTGTAGATATTAATGCCTTAACAGCTTTAGAAATTGCAGATATCTCCTTTTTCCCTAACATCTATTTATTAATTTTATTAACTCATTAATGTTAAATTTATTTATGGCATATAGTTGAAGAGTGAACTGATATCAATATATCCATATTTTTTGTTTGTTTGTTTTGCAGTTTGTTTTAAGGGTCTTAAGTTTTCTCCTAGCCCTAGGTCACAGGATGTTCTCTTACATTGTCTTTTATTAGCCTTACAGTTTTGCCTTCCACATTTTTGTTCTTAATCCATTTGGAGTCCATCTTGTATATGATGTAAGATAGAGACCCGACTGCATTTTTTCTCAAAATAGTGATCTGGTGCTCTCAACACTATCTAAACAACCTAGCCCTTTAAAAAACAAAAAAAAACTAATATTTAAACAGTTTATATTATATATGAGATAAGAGATATAATTCATATATCATACAATCCACCCATTTAAAGTGGTTTTTAGTATATTCAGAGTTGTACAACCATTATCACAATTAATTCAGAACACTTCCTCACTCCCCTACCCACCAAAAAGACACCACTATACCCTTTAGCCATTATCTTTACTAATCTTCACCTTTACCCCATTTCAGTTTTCAGGTGTACACAGACCTACTTCTATATTCTTTATTATTTTCCACTTGTCCATTTGTCTGGTGTTATTCTACTCTGTTACTATCACTTGTCTTATGTCTTATTATCTGCTAAGGTGCGTCTTCACTCTTCTCTCTGCTTCAAAATGCACTTGGCCTGTTCACATATCCTTTGACACCAGAAGTCCACTTTTTAGAATTTATCTTACAGATATACTTGAACTAAGCAAAATTAGTACATAGAAGTTTAGTCATTGCAGCATTACTTGTGATGGCCAAAAATTGGAAACTTCCAAAAATAGGGGACTGGTTTAATTAGGGTAAGTTCAAATAGTGGAATACTATACTATTGTTAAAAAGAAAGAGGAAGGAAGGAAGGAAGGAAGGAAGGAAGGAAGGAAGGAAGGAAGGAAGGAAGGAAGGACTTTTTATCTGTTGATATGGAAAGATCTCTAAAATATATTACTAAGTGAAAAACTTATAAAATAGTGTATAGAATAGGCAACTTTTACATAAAAGGTGGGATGAACAAGGATCCATATCTGGATTCACTTATATACACATAAAGACAGACTGAAGGGACAGAGCATAAGAAACTAAGACATGTGGAGTCTTGGAGGTCAGCGAACTCGGGCAGATGGAAGACAAGGATGGGAGGGAGACATTTCACTGTCTACCTTTGAATCCTTTCTTATTGAAGCATGAGAATGCATAACCTATTCAAAAAGTAACCTAAAATAAAAAATTAACTTAGTTCTTCATGAATGTATATTCTTCCATATAAAACTTAGACTAAATTTGTTGAACTACTAAAAAAATAAATAAAAAAAATTCATTGGAAACTTGACTAGGATGAGACCTTTGCTCTTCACTACTCTGCTCTTCCATCAGGTGTCAGGAGAGCAGGAGAAGGCCCTGGTCAGGCGGTAACCGGGACTGAACAGTTAAGAATCCAGGAGAAGCCCTGGCCGGTTTGGCTCAGCGGTTGGAGCGTCGGCCTGCGGTACAGAGAGACCGGGGTTCGGTTCCCGCTAAGGGCATGTACCTCGGTTGCAGTTTGTCCCCGGCCCTGGTTGGTCGTGCGGGTGGCAGCCACTCGATGTGTCCCTTCGCATCGATGTTTCTCTCTCTCTCTCTCTTTCCCTCCCGCTCTATCTGAACAAAAAATGGAAAAATGTCCTCGGGTGAGGATAAAAAAAAAAAAAGAATCCAGGAGAAAGTCTCCAGGTTTATAAGCTACTGGCTTCCTTTTGAACAACGGCCATTTAAAAGCATCTATTCCACTACTTTCGGTTTACATAACTGTTTCATTAAGGAATTAATCTTTGGGGAAGAGGTAAAAGAGGTATTAAATATAAACCTTTAAAGCACCTCTTCACTCCCTGGCCAGTTTGGCTCAGCAGTTAGAACGTTGGCCCATGGACCAAAGAGTCTCAGGTTCGATTCCAGTCAAGCAGTTGCAATTCCATTCCCTGCCCTGGTTGGGGTCATGTGGGAGGCAACCAACTGATGTGTTTCTCTCACATCGATGTTCCTCTCTCTCTCTTTCTCCCTCCCTCCCTTCCTCCCTCCCGATCTATCTGAAAATCAGTGCGAAAATATCCTCGGGTGAGTATTAATAATAATAATAATAATATTATAATAATAATAAAGCACCTCTTCGTGAGCAGTGACCTGTACCTGAAACACAAGTGTGGAGCAAAGCCTCATCACCCACCTGCTGGCAGGTTATCTTAACTGCAGGCTGAGCACTTGAGAACTGTCTTTGTGGAGCTGAGGTTACAAATCCAAACCCAAGAAGGGCAGTCGGACATGCTTTGCAAACTTGTTTGCTTTGTTTATTTTTCTAAACATCAGTCCGGTTTTTTGTCCTGAAGAATCATAGATTCCAAATTAGTAGAGTCAAAATTAATGAGATTTTCCAGTAATGAGCCTGAGACTAAAATTATGGAAAATTCACTAATTATAGACTGTGCGGCTACCTAACCACGACTGGGACCAAGGCCTCTGCAGGGAGGGCGAGGGAGGGAAGAGGGAAGGTCATAGATGAAACCTGTACCTGACCATCCTTCCTTCCTCTTGCCACTGCCCTTGTCCCTGGCCTTGGTGGCCTCATAGCGCCCAGTGCTTCCTGCCTCTGAACTACTAACTCCCCCTCCCCCCAGCTGGGTCCAGCTAGGCCCTACTTCTAAGGGCTAAATTCCTGGAAACTACAAAAGAGCCCAAGTGGAGGTGGGGGACATGTTTTCTCCTCGGTTCTAGGAAACAGTGGGAGAGGGGTGCTGAGAGAAGGAAGAGGCTAGAAAAGGCAGACAAAATGCCCATTATACCCAAGCCCGTCAATTTCCTTTTTCATCTCTTTATCAGTGTTTGTGAATGAGCTTCTTATCAACAGGAAACGCCTGCCTAAGGGGATGGGGCAGGTCCAGGGGGACTGGACGCCAGGGCCTGGGAATTCTGGGTAATGCATTGCCGATGTCCAGCCTGACCAGTGGCCTCCTGATTCCCAGGACCCAGTAAGGCTCCCAGGCATTTTGTCTCGGCATCTGGTGAATCATTAGGAAGATAGCGCACCCGACGGGCCCTGAGGCTGATGGATCTGGAGGGAGGCCTGGGTGGGGGCTCAGGTCTAGCCCTCTTTGACCAAGGACAGGTCACCAGAGAGCTCCAGCTATGACATGAGAATCACCCTTGCCCCTAAAATCCACCAAACCCTCTCCTTTCTAGCTGAGAGGCCAGTGCCATGACAAGTGCACAGACGACTTAGTGATGGTCACCCCACTGGCCTTTCTAGTGTTTGCCTCAAACCCTCAGAGGATGGTTGGGGCCTGTGCTGGGCACCCAGGCCTGGGACAGTTAGGTGCTTAGCACAGACTTCTGAATGAAGGACAGGAGGGGGACTCTAGTACTGATTGACCTCCTACTGGGCGCCAGGTGCTTTAAAAACATTGATCATCAGATTAGGATACTGGTCTCTCAGATGGGGCTCCTAGGAGAGGGAGAGACGGAGGGCCAGACTTCCCACGAGGCTAAAAGCAAATCTTAGTGCTGAAATTAGATGCCCACGAGGGCTGTCTGGGCCAAGCAAGGCCTTATGGGTGGCTGAGAGGAGCAGGTTTATCTGGTCGTCTTTGTGTGGGAGCTGGCTGTTCAGGAGGAGAGGCGGGAGAGGCTCCTACAGAACAGGAGACAAGCCACCTTGCTGCTGCTTGCTTGTCCTCTGCCTCCCAGCTGCCCT
Source organism: Molossus molossus (assembly GCF_014108415.1). Classification (NCBI taxonomy): domain Eukaryota; kingdom Metazoa; phylum Chordata; class Mammalia; order Chiroptera; family Molossidae; genus Molossus; species Molossus molossus. The sequence goes on from NW_023425345.1 coordinate 78,859,191, forward strand.
TGAGCGCCACACTCTGCCTTTGGTGGTGGCGGTAATAAAGGAAATTCCAGTGTGCCTCTTGCCCTGTCCCTGTGTCTCCCTGGACAACCCCACTCTCCCCCCAGTGCAACACTTGCTCCTGCAGCTGGGGATCTAGGTCAGTGAGAGTGGGTGGGTGAGAAAGAACAGAGAAGAGACTCATCCAGACGTGACACCCCGCAGGGCAGCGGTGCCAACACTTTAACCTGAAAACTGACTGAAAATAGACTGTGTCTATGACATTATGCAAATCATATGCAAAGTCAAGAAGCCCTCTGCCTCTATTTCTAGCAAACCGAATGTGGCCCTGATGGAAGCAGCTCGTTCCAAGAGTCGCCCACCCAGAGTGACGACTGCACAGCTAGCACCAGTCCCCGCCCTGGGAGGCTGGACTCAGGATGGCATGCCCCCCTCACTCCACCTCCAGGGCCGGGTCTTTTAGGCTTGAGGACTTTGCCAACTCTTGGTCTGTTCACGTTGATACGAGTAAGGATATGGAGGAAGCAGAACGTCCTCCTTGAAGGTAGACGTGAGGCAGGACGGAGGGAGAATGGTGACTAGGAGGGTACAAAGAACTGTCCTTGAAGGTCTGAGTACCACCAGGGGGAGGGGTGTTCTTCAACATCAAAGCTCATGCTCTAGGGACCACCTTCTCCCCCACTGGAGCATGTTGTAGACACTCATCATCCCTTAGGGAGGGTCCACACAGATGATCCTCTTCCTTTTGTAGGGGTAAGAACCCGAGGCCACCAGGAAAGCAGAACAAAGCTGCGAAGAAATCAGTGGGTTTTCTTTCTTTCAAAGGCAGGCAGGTTCTTGAGGTTTCGTGTGGAGACAGGGGCTTGGGTGCCGTGACCTCTCAGGGACTCTTCTAACCCCGGAGGGCAAGGAGCCAATTCTCCTTTCCCAGATCCCTGCCAAACTTCTTGTAACTCACTTTCTGCAATTTTCTTACTGCCCCTTTGCCCACTCTCCAACCACAGTGTGGACATCAGGGCGAGGTCTGGCAGGCACAGGGGTGGGGAAAGACTGCATTTGTGGGATGCCAGGAGTGTCCTCACTTCCCCAAAGCTGGTCTGAGAGGTCCTCAGGGAGGAGGACACCCACGCTCTGTTGTTCGGGCTCCATGAGCACATGCTCCAGGCCTGGGGCCGACTTGGGAGTGGAGGGAGTAGGGGAGGACCTCTGGCTAAAAGAATTGGGGTACCCTTTCTGTGCACTCTAAGCAAGGCGGGGACTCCATTTGAAGAGGGAATTGAGAACAGCAAATTCAAGCAGGCAGGTCCAAGCCGCCTCTGCGTGAGGACGCGGAAAGCTCTTTGGAGGTGTGGCTTTCCCGGGGCAGTACATGCAAAACAGTAGCACTCTGGCGCCCAGGGTGTGGTGAGGAGATCCCCACGGTCAAAACCCAAGGATCCCCGCGCAGGGCGGGAGGGCAGCGACCGCTGGGCAGCCCTTCGGCCAGCAGAGGGCGATGTGGCCGGCACCGAGAGCAGCCTGCTGCTGGCTCAGGGTCTAAATAGAAATTTGGGGCGCTGCGGGGGCGTCTAAGCAGAGGCCTGAGCAAATCATGAGCTGACAATTAAGGACTAAGCCCAGTCATGATACCCTGGGACCTTCTCCTCCCCTGTCCCCCCAGGTGCCCTCTGTGACAGGCCACTGCAGAGGCTCTGGCCTAGGAAAACTCAGCGGGAGCTCAGGATTCAACCATGGTTTTATTGAGGACCTACTATGTGCTATGCATGAGCTAAGTGCTCTCACAACCAGTATCTCCAGGTAAAAGACTGTCATTTTGACCCTGGACCACCTTTCTGCACCCAGGCAGAAGCTTTATGCAGACTGATTACCAGTGCCCCCTTCCCTCCCTGGCCACTGGCGGTTCTCCCAACACTGGCCCCCTTTTCTCAACCCTCCCCCAGTCACTCCACCTCCTGCCTGACCTTCTCCTCTTAGGGATTTTCTAGGCTTTGGGAGAGCTGCCTTCCCTTTCTGGCTGTGGAGTCTCAGAAGGAGCCTTTTGGCCCCCAAATTCATTAGAGAGAAAATCTTTCAGGGAAGAACTGATTTCTGGGCTGGGTGGGTTCCAATGACCAGAAGACATGAAGCAAGCTGCCCCGTGATGATCTGGGAACCCTGCAGGTCCATCTAGCTTTTGTTTTCACTCAGTTTCACTTCCTGGTTCTCCCCCAGGGACCTTGCACAATGCTGGGAGACAGGCCTGGGAAAGTGCCTGGCGGCGATGGTGGAAGGAACACTCACGAAGCTGGCCCACGGAGGCTGCACTGGGTCGTTCACAACAGGAGGGAGGAGGCTGTTTTATTCGCCTCCTGTGAAGAGCTGAGGCTTCTTCTCCACCCTGCCACAAGGACTGAGGGCTGTGAGGTCAGGTCTTCCCAAGGTGGGGCTGTCCTTGTCCCTAGCATGAGCCCAACCCCACCACCCATCAGACTCTGCCTCCAAACCACTGCTCCCGAGCCCATCCACCTGCCCATGGCTCAGGCTAACCTCCTCAACGCACGGGCTTCCAAACACCAAACTTGCCATGTGTTTCTCTACAACCACCAGGTTCTTTCTAGACACACACTCTCCGGGACCTGGCCAAGGGTGTGGGCCTGGGCCAGGGGCAGTGGGGAGCAGGACCTGGGTGCTAGAGGCTTATTGGCTGGAGTCAGATTTCTCTTGAACCTTGGAGGCGCTGCAGGAAGCCAGCATCGGCTCCTCTAGTGCTGGGTAGAGAAGGCAAAGCCACAGAGGCAACAAGGGCTGACTTGTCTGCCAAAAGGCCAGGGACTGTCTGAGCCCAAGGATGGCCATTGGCAGGAACTGGAGCCTGTAGAATTAGACTAGGAGGCGTCTTAGCCACTCCTGGCCTCAGATAAAGTTATTTTCAAATCCCCGTCTTGGGGCAAATTGCCAGGGGCTGGGGCATAGGAGAAGAGGACACTATGAATTGAGTTCTGAACATGCTGACATTTCAAAGAAAATTAGAGCTGAGAAAACCTCAGAGGGCATCAGGACCAACTCTTTCGATATGCAGATGAAGAAACAGGTCCTGGGACAGCGACGGCCTCCTCCTTGTCATTTAGCAGCATCCAGGACCAGAACCTGGGTCTCTGACTCCCAGCTGAGCCTTCCCCACCCATGCTTGGCCTCACTGGCCTCTTAGTTATTCTCAAAGTCCTGGCCTTACCCATCTCACCTGCCACTTCTCCAATGGCTTACTACCCGCCACACCTGCGGCCAGGATGGGGGCAGAGGAGGGGCCCAGGATAGGCTCCAGGTCTCAGGCAGCTGGTAGTCAGCTAGCAGGGGTCTTGTCCAGGAGACAGAGGCCCAAGGCATCATGGAGCGGAGCTACAGACCCTCGGAGAGAAACTCATGGGCCCTGGGTGTCTGGGGCTTGGGCCAGAAGCTAAGGCCTGGCAGGGCAGGGTGTCTGGAGAAGGCTGGACTGGGCCCTGTGCCACTGTGGCAGTACCAGGTCTGGTAGGGCAGTGGGGTTGACCGAGGGCAGGGGGTAAAGTGCAGGCCCAGGCTCTTGGCCCAAGAGACCGGGATTCCCTGGCTTGGCCCTCCTAGCTCTGGGGCCTCCTTTGCATTCTGTCCTGGTGTAGTAGGGGGTGTGCCCAGGGCATGGTGGTGGGGACAGAGCCAGGCGTCAGGGAGCCTACTACTCTGAGCAGGCCAGACAGTGGGGAGATCGAGTTTCAGCCCAGCTGTATTTTTGGCTGGATGGGCTGGGGGCAGAGCTAGGCAGACACGGGTGCCCCTAGAGGGGCACGTCCCTCTCCAGCACACACACTTCCTCCACCCATTAGACCTCCATTCACCGCCTCCCCCTCCCCCCACACACTGCAGGCTGAGGGGAGTCAGGTGTCAGGCCCTTGGCTAGTCAATCACTTTGGGCTTCTCAAAACTGCTGCTGAGTTTCTGTAGTGTCTTCTTGATCCTCAGTGCAGAGAGGCGGGCAGAGGGGTTGGGGTACCAGCACTCTCGAATCATCTGAGCCATGCCTGAGAGGACCTGAGGGGAGGGAGAGACAGGCAGAGGAGAGAAGCAGAGACAAGGGTCAGAGAAGATGCGCAGGAGAAGGCGAGGAGAATGGCCCAGGACAGAAAGGACGGGGAGAGCGGAGATGAGAGTGTTGAGGAGGGGGAGGAAAGATGGAAGTGGAAAGGGGGGGGTGGAGGGATCCAGGCAGAGATGGAAAGAGTAAAATAAAAAATAGAAGAGGAAGAGAGTGGAGTGAAAAGGTGGGTGGAGAAAGGCAGGCAGGACAGAAAGAGGGTGTTACTTGGATCTTCAGGAGCACACAGGTCCCCGTGGTGAGTAGTGTCTGTGGAACACCTTACCCACCCCCACCTCCACCAATACCCAAGAAAGGGGAGATATGCAAGCCTTGGGGCTCCCACATCCCCACCAGCCAGACTCCAGTGCAGAGGGCAGTGTCTCCCAGCCCTCCACCAACCCTGCCTGGGCCCAGTGAATGGGTAGTGGGCACTGCCCTCAAAATGCACCTGTCCAGGGAGGAACCCGTCCGGGGAAGCTCAGTGGCCCCAGAGGGAGCCAGTCCCACCCCAAGCTGGTCTTTAAGAGGAATTGTGTGTGTGCGCGTATGAATGCATGTGTGGCTTTTTGTGGATATGTGTGTTGTATAAAAATGTACATGTGTACATATATGTATGTATATGTATACATTTATTCATTCTTTTCATAAACATTCATTGAGCCCAGCTGGTGTGGCTCAGTGGATAGAGCGTCATCTCATGGACTGAGAGGTCCGGGTTCAATTCCTGGTCAAGGGACACACCAGGGTTTCGGGCTCAATCCCTAGTGCGGGGCGTGTCGGAAGCAGCCAATTGATGTTTCTCTCTCACATCAATGTTTCTATCTCTCTCTCTCCCTTCCTCTCTCTCTCTAAAAAAATCGATAAAAACAAATTTTAAAAATAAATAAATGAACATTTATTGAGGACCAACTGTGTGCCAGGCAGTCATCGATGACAGGGACGGAGGGTTGCAAAGGAGACATGCTCTGTCTTCACAGGGCTGGCAGGCTGCCTTATACATGCAGTGTATGTATCTGTGAGTGTACCTTTAGGTAGCAGCATGCGTGTGCCTATATGTGCTTATATACACATGCGTATGTCTTGTAAAAGTATATGGAGTGTTTTGAAAAAGATAAAAACAAACAACAACACAAACTTCATAGTGAGAAATGCAGCAGAGGATCTCTGGTTTTTCCAGCAAGGGAAGGGTTCTGAAAATCCGAGAATAACTGAAGGGTCCCTGGGGGTCCACAGGCCAGGAACATGGAGTGGTGTAGCCAGGGAGGGACCCTGGAATCTACCCCCAGAATCTCTCCAGGTGAAGCAGAGCCCCAGACACGTCCCTGGGCCCAGAGGTTCCAGCTGTGAGCCACAACCCCATGCCACCCCAGCCCACAGAGCCCTCACCGGGTCCGCAGCCAGCCTGTTGGGGATGGTGGGGGTCTGCTGGTCAACACACACCACCTTCTTCATGTCCTCAAAGCTGGGATCGTTGGGCACTACATCATAGAAGGGTGGCCTGTAGTCCTCCACAATGCCTGGGAATGGAGGGTGAACAGGACAGTCACTCGGGACCCCAAGAAGGCCCAATCCTATCTAGACCCTCTGTCCCAGGGGCCAAGATACCAGTTGTCTGACCACGCTACCCTTGAGAGAGACACTATAATATTATAAATATAAAGAATAATCACTACTTCCATTTGTTTTGCACTTACCATGTGCCAGGCATTGTGCTATAAATGCTTTATATGCATTATCCTTTCTTTACGACAACCTTATGAGGTGGGTACTATTATTACGTGTATTTTACAGATGACGACACTAATGCTCAGAGAGGTTGAGGCCAGCTAATAATGGCAAAGTCAAGACTTAAATTCGTCTTGGATTCCTAGGTCAGATCTTGCTCTAGCCTTTCCACAGCTGCTTCCCACGCAGGGCCTGGCTCCCAGGTCCCAACTATCACAGATGCCTAATGGTACCAATGTTTCCTGAGCACTTACTATGTACCCGGCACTGTCCTAACTGCACTGCATTAAGGCTTCACAATGGCACTATTAGGACCTCCACTCTATCGGCAATGAAATGAAGGCCAGAGAGATTAAGGAAGTTATCTAAAAGCATAGGTAACAGGTGACAGAGCTAGGATTCAAGCCCAGAAAATCTAACCAAAGGCATGCTCTTGACCTCCAAGCTGCACTTAAGGGAAGGTAGCTGACTGACTGCTGGGTGAGGATATGGAACCAGAAGGGCAAGAAAATGCCTCTCTTAAAAGAAAGGGATTTTTATCTAAGTCCAAATAACATCACCCCCTCTTAGGGATGGCACAGGCCTCCATGGACCCCCTCGGCTGGCGGCACCCCTCCCCTCCTTATACCAAGTGTGCAGTCCTTAGCAGATTTCTGAAAATGATGCCTGTGGAGCTGCTGACAGCTTGGGCAGGAGGGGACAGACCTGGAAGAAGTGCCCCATGCCCCACCCTGCTTCCCAGGCCGAGGCTGGGGACCAGGGCCACACGGCCACAACCCTGGGAGAGCCTGCACCAGCTGTTCTCCCCATGGCGGGCTTCCAGGCCGGCCCCTGTGCCGCTCGCGCCCTAATCAGTGCTGCACAGAGGCCTGAGCGTGTCTAATGGGCCTTTAATCAGTGCCGGGGCTGACACCAGATTACAGTGTTTATAATGCGCCACTGAATCTGTGTGGGGCTGACGAAGCTTCCCTCCGCCCCAGGAGCCTGCAGTCAGCCTCCCCCTCGGCCCTGGCTGGCCCAGCCTTCCTTTCCTGCCTGCAGCCTGGTCCAAGGGGCTCAGCTCCTTCAAGGTGCCCCTTTTCCAGACCCAGCCTCTAGAGCTGACTCTGAATGCTCATGCCTGAAGGGGCAGGAACCTGAGCCCCTCAAGTCTTCCAGAGGGACTGGTTACACCTCAGCCTCCACTCATCAATGACTGCTGAGAGCAAATGAAGCCTGGCATGAAGCTGTCTCCTCATAGATGCTCAGGAAGTGAGAACGTCCCTCTCCCTAAGGAACAGAGTTCCAGTCATATTCTAAGGGTTGTCTCCAAACTGTCAGGACTCCTGGCAACCCCACCCTACGGGTAGCCTCCACAAAGACTGACAAGCCTCCATTCCCAGTCCAGACACCAACCATCATCCATCCACCTCAGGGCTGGGAAGGCATTGGTCACAGGGCTGCCCACTGTATGGGGCCAGCAGGAATGCGGTCCCTCTGCCTCTCCAAGCCACTCCGAATCTGAGCCCCTGTGGCACCCACGAGGAAGCAATAAGCAGGCAGTGCGAGCACTGTTGTATCCTACATTTCTGTGGCCAGGGAAACCAAGGTCCAGAGAGGTTTAAGAAGCATAGTGACAAACAGCACTGGCCCCAGAGTCAGATTGCCTGGTTTCAGACCCTGGTGCTGCATCTAGCCAGCTCTGATTCTGTGCCTCAGTCCCCTCGTCTGTAAAATGGGGATGATACTGTGTCAGGGATTCCTTATGACAACAATAATGCCACTAATATTTACTGAGCTCCAGAATAGCTCCAGATATTGTCCTAAATACTTTATTTGAATTATCTCAACAATTAGAAATTATTCTTATTCTCATTTTAGAAATGAGGAAACTGAGCACAGAGAGGTTAAGTAATATGCCCATGGTCAGTGGCAAAATCAGGAATTGAACCTAGGCAGTCTGATTCTCAATATAATGCTCTGAACCACTAAGCAATACCAGCTTTCTGCCAACACAGGACGGTAAAATAAGACAATACATGTGTATTATGTGGCATCTGGCACATATTTAAGCTCAATAAATGTTAGCTGCTATTAATATTTCTGTTATTATCACTCACCCAAGATTTCACAGCCAGAATCACAGACTTGCAGACTCAGATGAACCTTAAAAGGTTGCTCAGCTAAACCAACTGGTGAGTAGCAATGAACGGAATGTAGGCGGTCTGGGCACAGCACCTTAGGCCACAGGCACCAGCCAAGGCAGGAAGTCCCATCTTCTACTTATCCATCCACTTGCCCCATTCCCCTTTCCTCACCCTGTGCAGGGCGGGCCCTCACCATTGACAATGGTCCGGCGGGTGATCTCCCACAGCACCAGGCCGAAGGCCCAGATGTCCGTCCACTTGTAGGACTCGAAGCAATCGGTGCGGATCTGCTCATCCAGCACCTCGGGGGCCATGTACCGCTTGGTGCCCACTCGCGGGTTGTTGACGATGTCCAGATAATCGCTACCCTGTGAGTGCATCACAGCCAGGCCTGTGGGTACCAGGGCTGTCACTTCTGCTGCTCAACCGAGCCCACAGGCTGGGGTTCAGGGAACAAGGAGGGGTTGGAGGTGGGACACAGAGGGGCAGGCAAATGGAGACCTGCCCTGAGGTGGGCTGGGAGAACAACTGGCCCTCTTTCGCTCCGCTTGTGTAGCGCTCTCTGGGTGCCCAAGAACCCAGAGAGATATGAGTGGGCAAGCAGGCATCATTACGCCCATTTCATAGAGCAGAAATCCAAGGCCCGTGAGTGGGAGCGACGTAGTTAGTTGTGCAGCCAGGACTAACCCAGGTCCCTGGCTCCCTGCCCCTTTCTCAACTCCTGGAGCCCAGGGTGGTGTGGTGGACAGAGTTTAAGCTTAAAAAGAGTGTTGGGCAACTTGTGGGGCTCTTGTGGAGGTGAAATGAGATAGCAAACATCTCTTTAAGTTTTAAAGCGCCAATCAGTCTCGTGGTGGTCGCTAGGCACGCGCGGGGCACACAGGCAGAGCCCGGAGGAGAGGGCCAGTGCAGGACCTGGGAACTCCCACCGCCTGCGAGGGGGCCGCCCCTTCCCTGCCCCGCCCCTTGGAGGAGCCCACCTTACTCCACCCCTTTCTCCACACCACCCCTTGGGAAGGGCCCGCTCCTACCCCACCCGGCTCACCCAGGTCCGCAATGCAACACTGCAGGTTGCTCTTGACCAGCACGTTGCGGCTCTTGAGGTCGCGGTGGGCGATGGCGGGTTTGCCCTGAGTGCCAAAGATCTCCACGTGCAGGTGCGCCAGGCCGCAGGCCGCGGACACAGCCAGCCGTAGGGCCAGCTGGGGCTCCAGGGCCTGCCTCTGCAGAAAGTCGTACAGCGAACCATGCTCGTGGTAGTGCGTGATTAGCCACAGCTGCGTGCTCGAGTTGCGGGAAGTCATGTCCGAGGCAATAAAGCCTATGGGCAGGGGGTCAGGTGGCTCAGCCAGGGTTTAGAGATCAGGGAGCCTGGACTGGTCAGGGTCAGGGCCGGGACTGAAGGCACAGCATGAACTGGGTCAGGGCAAACCTGGGGCTGGGGTGAAGGCTGCTCTGGCTTAGGTCAGAGAGGAAGTGGAGTCAGAGGTTGGGGCTGGGGACCGGCTGGAAGTCCTTCAGGGTTGGGTCAGTGTCCAGAGGCTGGGGACTCCACCTTGAGCTCAGAGGGACGAAAGCCCCGGGCCTGGCACAGCACCACTCCCCCTGCCCCCAGCTTGCCTAGGATGTTGTCATGTCTGAGCAACACTGTGTTGTAGATCTCGGTCTCCCGGAACCAGGACTGTTCATCCCTCGAGGAGAATATCTTGACGGCCACACTCTCACCATGCCACAGGCCTCGCCACACCTCGCCATAGCGGCCCTTCCCTGATCCAGTGGCCAGAGGGAGGGAGGAGGTCACGCAAGCCCCTGGGCACAGTAGTCCCCAGAAGAGCCTGCCATCTTGGTGCTGCACGGACCCATCTGCAGAACCTCCGACACTTACGTTTAACTCATTCCAGACCCAAACCCAGCAGGCAGGTCCCCACCCGCCTCTTGTTCCATACCGGCTTCTGCAGAAGGATCTAGCACTGACCCATATCCAACCCACTCCTTGCCCAGCGGAATTCCCATTCTGAGCCAGACCTGGCCCTGTCCGTGACTCCAGAGGCCAAGAGCTCTCTCACCCCTCCAAGCTCATGGGAGACTTTGGTCCCCGTCCCCCAGGCTCACCCACTGCTCACCCACACACTCCACCAGGGCGACCTGCCGTGCCACTGTCCTCTGCACCAGAAAGGGGAGCCCTGAGCCACTGCCTGTTGTACAGTCACTGTCCAGAAGGTCCTGGGGGTACCGAGAGGCCCCTGAGAGGCTGTCCCTCACCCAGCCCCCTTCTGCCTCTTCCACCTGGCCCCTGCTACTGCATCTCTGTGTGCTCCTCATTCACCCAGCCCAACACCCCTGGAATAAGTGTCTGTGGTTGTGCCTTTCTCAGCTCCCTGTCACTGCATCCCCTCTGATTCTGTGGCTTCTGTCTATCCCTCCCCCCATCCTGCATCCCAAGTTTCCCATGCTCATACCCCTGACATGCTGTCCCCCTGCTCGGATGCCTTCAGGATGAGTTTTGATTCGCCCAGCTCGCTGTGCAGGCCCGGATGTTTCTCCTGCCTTCGCTGGACATGCCACAGGCCCAAGGCACCCAGGGCCACCAGGGCCAGCAAGGCCAGCACAGTGCCCAGGATCAGAGGCAGCTGGCTCTCTGCTTGCGGCTGCTCCAGGGTTGGGGTGGCTGCCAGAGGGAGGACACTGAGACACAGCTTCCATCAGGCCATTTCCCCTCCCACACCTTATTAGATCCCAGGGTCCTGCCTCCCCCGCCCCCCTGGCCAGAGCAGAAGAGGAAAGCAGGGTGAGAGGAAAGGGTCTGAGAAAATGGGGAGGGGCTGCTGAGGCAGCTGGACGTACCCTTCAGCACCAGGGACACGTTCTGGTTGCAGAGGGAGCTGTAGCAGCAGTAGTGGTTGACAAAGTCGGTGGGGCGTGTCCTGCAGAGGTCTTCGTGCAAGCTCCCACAACCTCGCTCTTCCCGGAGGTGCCTGCCCTCGTCCCGTACCAGCACCACAGTGCACCAAGCGCCCTGGCAGATAGGCTCATGGCAATATGGGTTCATGCATGTACAGTTCACCAGTGGACCCTGGGAGGGCTTCACAGGGTCACCTGGGAGACACAGCAGAAGCTCAGTCACTCTGGGCCCAACTCCCCAGGCTGAGCCCAACACCCACTGACCTCCCCCTTCTGACCTACAGACAAACCCCTCGAGGCCTTCGTCCCTTAGTTCCACCCTCAGATTATCCTTCCCTCTAGAGCTCCCCCCACCCCACCCAAGGGGCAGCTGAGACTATGAGAACCGGGCCTCTGTCCCTTCCCTGATCCTAGGGCCTCCTCTCCCAGTCCCAGGCCCAGCCCTGGCCCCCAGCCCCGACCCTGAGAGCTCTTCCAGGCACTCCCCACTCTCTGCACCCCCAGATAGAGGTCTCCACCCTGGAGCCTGGAAGAACACCAGCCTAAAGGTTGGGATCAAGAGAACGGAAAAAGGGGGTTGGGGTAGCCTGTCTCCTGCCCTCCAGCCAAGTTCCAAAGTCCCTTCTCCCCACCTCCTCAAACAGCCCCGGCAAGAGCTGAGCCCAGAGAGCCCTTTCTCCATCCAGGCCCCTGTTCCCCACAGCACTCACCCTGGGTCAGGTTCAAAGCCATTAACAGAATCAGAAGGCCTCTCCTGAGGGGGTCCAAGGTCATGGTCCTGAAGAGAGGAGCAGACGAGGGGGTGCAGTAAGATCTGTGAAATGTGATCCTCTCTGTGTTTTCAGCCACTGATCGTGGGTCCCTCCCACCCAGAGGAAATCACTGGGAGTGTTGGGGGGGGGCAGGGAGGCCTCCTCACTACTCCACTGCGCCTGGCTTTGGGGTGGGGCCTGCAGGGGAAGTCCTGGTTCACTTCCCCATGGAAACCATCCTGTTAGGGGTAAAGGGTGGGGAGCCATGTTCAAGTGACTGAGAGCTTGGGGGACTCCCAGTCCCACAACCCTGAACTACAACGGGAGGGCACAGAGGGCTTGGGGCTGGGGTGGAAGGACCATCTCTTCAGCAGCATCCTCTTCTGTCCTCTGCTTCTTGCCCACCCACTTCCAGCCTCCCCCCCATGCCCAGCCCTTTCCCAGTGCCCCCCCCCCCCCCCCAAGCCCTGGCTGCCTCAAACATAAACAGGCTCCTGTCTTCACTTCCTGCCATTCAGGGTCCCGCCAAGCTGGGAACAGGAATCAAGATTGTTTAGATTGGGGTCTGGATAGAACAGGCAGGAGTCACGCACAGCATGGAGTTCAGGGCATATTTTCAGGGCAGGCTGGAGCAGGCACAGGGTCTGGAGAAGCCACCTGGGGCTGGAACACCCCCATGGCAGAATCCTAGGGGGGCACCTTGTGAATCACAAAGCTCAATTATTTATTTTAGAGAAGACAGGATTAAGACTCAGAGAGGAGAGGAGGCTTGTCCAAGTCCAGACAGATTCAGAGGCAGTACCAGGGGTAAAACACAGGAGTCCAGACTCCCAGTCCAGTGCTCTTTCCTTTCTGTCTCCCAATCCAGGCTGGCAGCCTGTGTCTGGGCCCTGAGAGCTATGGCAACCATACAAAGCTTTCACTGTGCTGGCTCATGCTGGCTCATGCTAGGTGACAGGACCCTCTCTGCAACCTCACCAGAGTATAAGAAGCCCTCTCTGTGCCATTCCCTGGCCCCCTTTTCTGTCCTTGCTGTCCTGGGAAAGAGTGGGGGCAGGGCCAATGATATGGGAAGGGAAGTGAAACACACTTAGACACTGAATGTTTGACCTTCCATGGCTGGCTAAGGTTGAACATTTCCAGAAGTTGGATGGAGAGTGTTAAGGGGAGTAATTCTGATTTATGACAGTCCCCAAACCTGGTCCCAAACCAACTAGTGCTTCAGAAGCTACCTCATTCTTCATTTCTCAAAGGTTTAGAACAAGAAGATAAGGGCTGAAGCTGCAGCAAGGAGGACTGAGGTCAGATAGCAAAAAGGACTTTCTGAAAGGTGGTGAATATGCAGGCATTTACCTGGGGACTGGATCCCCGACAGGGCAACCAACACGAGGGAGGGGGAGCATCTTCTGGCATCACATGGTGATGCTGGTAGGGTTGGGCGGATGGCCATGTAGGCTGCAGAAGGCCCATAGTCTAAGAATGGTGCCAAATGAAGATACATGATGCTAAGGCTCTGGGGGCAGGATGGCTGGGACAGGGGGTGGGAGGGTGGACTGTGTATGCCTCTCTGGCTGGTGGCAGCTCTGGCCTTCCTGCCTGGGCTTCCTCTGCCCCAGAGGCCCAGAGCTGGGGGAGGAAATGGAGCCTTGGGCTGCAGCTGTGTCCCCAGCCTCTGCCTGACCTCCTGCCTCTTGCCCCTCCTGGCAGGCAGCGAGGACTCTGCAGTGGGACAGGAGGCTGGAGAGGGAGCCCCAGACGAGCTGAATCTGTCCACTGGGGTATAAGCAGGAAGCCATCCTTGGCAGTAGCCTTTGCTTGCCCATAAAGCAGCTAAGGAAAGGGTATGGGGCAGGAAGGAAAAAGTGGAAAACAATGAGGATGAATCTGGCATCCTCCTAAGGTCCTCTAGCCATGCTCCACTTCTCTGCCCAGGCCCCCTGCACCCTCACCTACTTCATTGGGCATCAGAATCACCTGAAGGGCTTGGTTAGAAATGCACATTCTTTGGTCTCAACCCCACTCCAGATTCTGATTTGGTCAGAATCTGGGACCAGCAAGAAAGACGCATTTTAATTTTTAAATCCTCACCCAAGGATATGCTTTTATTGACTTTAGAAAGAGAGGAAGGGAGATAGAGAGAAACATCAATCAGTTGCTTCCTATACATACCCAGACCAGGGATCCAACCCTCAACCTTTTTGGTGTACGGGACCACACTCCAACCAACTGAGCCACCCAGCCAGGGCAAGAAACATGCACTTTAAAAAAGTTCCCCAGGTGATTCTGTCAGTAGGTACTATAATGTCCTACACAATATTAAGACTGGCCACCATGCTTTCATTTCATAGGACCTGCTGGGTGAGTGGGAGTGGGGTGCAGAGGATGGGACTCTCACTCCCATCCAGGGACCTCCCGCTTTCCTGGAGAAGCATGAAAGGCCGTGTTGTGGAGGGAGGGCAGGTCAAGGGCTCTGCTCTGGACATCCACCTCAACCCTCCTGGGCCCAGGAAGCGCAGGGAGAGCCTGCAGCACTTGAACACCCACCTCCGGTCTGATCCGGGAATGTGGTGGAGTAAAACTGTAACTGTCCAGTTTCTAACTGTGCCCAGTGAGGTTAAATACAGGAGAGTGCTGAGTCCTCACCAGTCCAAACTCAGAGCTGACCCTGTGTGACTGGCCCTGCAACCTGACTGGAGCACAAATCGACTCCTGGGGACGGACGGTATCTCTTCATTTCTAAGCGAAAATTCGTGAAAGATCTTGTGCTGATAGAAGCATCACTGTTGTTGGCCAGAAATCACAAATGCTAAACTAGTATCAAACATTAACTTACCTGCCCTGGCAGGTTTGGCTCAGGGGTTAGAGCGTTGACCTGCGGTCCTGAGAGACCCAGGTTCGGTTCCTGCTAAGGGCATGTACCTCGGCTGCAGTTTGTCCCCGGCCCTAGTTGGATCGTGTGGGTGGCAGCCACTCGATGTGTTCCTTTCACGTCGATGTTTCTCTCTCTCTCTCTCTCTCTCTCTCTCTCCCTCCCTCCCTCCCACTCTATCTGAACAAAAAATGGAAAAAATGTCCTCAGGTGAGGATAAAAAAAAACATTAACTTACCACTGTGAAATCCTTAGTAATAAGAGTTAACCTTCTCTGAGTATGACTTATGTGCTAAGTACTGAACTTGAATGGTTGATCTCATTTAATCCCCACAACAATCCAATGGAGAAACTGAGGCTCAGCGATGTTAAGTTTGTTGCCCATAATCACCATGTGTGTCTTGATCATCTTAAATTAGTGATCATAAATCCTTCCTTGGTCACTCTATTCCTCCAATCGTTTGGTGTTGGCTGAGCTCCACAAAGGAGAAAAGTTAGTGGGTCTCACTCACCAACATTAACAGATTGCCCGCTGCTATTGTCATCAACAGGTGCCCAATGTGGGTTTGTTTAGATGGAAAGACAGAAATCATCTGTTAGCTTAGTCACAGGTGGGAAACCAGAGTTGGGGGTGTGCTTGGAAGGTGGTTCTCAATCTTTCCTCCCCATCACACCCGAGGGATTGATCAAACCTGTTCCCAGCAGCAGCAGTGGCTCAGCACAGCCGTGAAGCACCTCACTCTGCAGGTCTGACCTGAACAGTAGAGGGCCAGACTGAGCTGCTGCTACCAGGCTGTCCTCACCACACACAAAGCACTTTATCTGCATCACTTCATTAACCCTTAACAGCAGTGTGATCTAGCACCACACCAGCATTGTAGGGTCTCAGGCAGAATGCAGAGGCAGCACAGTACAGCACAGAGGTCAGGATGGGGGCTCTGGCTCATGTACACTTGGGTTGAAATCCTGCCTCTGCCGCTTAGAACTATGAGATTGGGAACATGTTAACTTAACTTTCTGAGGTTTGGGCTTCCCTGTGTGAAACGAGAATAATAACAGTGCTCATTTCATAGGTATAATGTAGTAAAATTATTTAGCAGAGTACTAAGTGGTACATAGTAGGCATTTAACAAATGTTAGCAAAAACCCAACCATCCATTTACAACATCCATGGAGCTTTGAACAAGTGATTCAATTCTTAATCTGCTTCTTCTTCTGTAGGAAGGGTAATAACCCTTCTGCCAAGTTGTGGCAAGGACACATGAGAAAAAGGTGTCTGCATAGTTAAGTACTCAATAAATGGTAGCTACCTTTAACCATCCAATGAGATGGAAGGACAGGTACTGGGACAAATGGGGCAGTAGGGATTAGAGAGGACTCAGCCGGAAGCTGCCCATGAGCTACTGTCCAGTAGGGTCCTGACCTTGGCGAAGAAAAGGGGGTGGGCTCAACAGCACTGGCCTCCAGCATAGACTGGAAACCTGGGGTTCCCTCCTGTGGGAGACTGGGATCCCTCTGGCCTGGGTCCTGAAGGAAGGCCATGGCATGGGGATGATCTGATCACGCAGGGTTAGAGGTGAGGTTTGTGGGCTGGAGTTACTGGGTCAGATTCCTTAAGCAAGAGCTGCAAGGGCTGGGCTGGGAAAGCTAGACATCAAGGGGGGGCGGGGGAGCTCAAAACGTTTGAGATGGACCCTCACTCGGAGGTCAAGCCAGCTGCCTGGAGGGACATGTGACCCACTCTCAGTGAAGCAGGCCAGGAATCTTTCTGCCCATTTTACGTGGATTAGAATAGGAGAACAAAGCGGAGTGACTGGTCCCGGGAACAGTGCTTTGATTCCCAGTCCAGCCCCCTCCCGTCTCAGGTGGGGTAGGGGCAGATGTGCCGGAGGGTGAGGGATAGCTTGTGCTCCGGATGAGCTGGGACTGACCCTGCGGCCACCTCTCTGAGGGGCTCTCGGGATCTGCTCTAAGGAAGGGCCCACTCGGGGTGGGGTCAGGCCGCCCCCCGTCCCCGGCCCCGCCCGCGGACCTCCTCTCACCTGTGGGCCCGCCCGGCTGGCGGCAGGGCACGGGCGCGTGGCGGCGGCCGCGGTCGCACCACGAACGCTGGATGGCAGGCTGGGGTCTGGGCGCGGCCGGGACGAGGCTGGGGCCCTGGGGCCAGGGAGGGGCTCGCTCGGCGCTGCTGGCGCGGCGGCCTCCGGGGACTGGGAAAGGGCCTGGAGCAAAAATGTTTCTTATTCCAGCGTCTTCCTGCTTGGCCCCGGCTCCACCACTCCCTCCTAATAAACCGTTTCCTATTGCCCAGCTCGCCGACGGGCCGCCCGCTCGCCCCTCGCCGGGACTGCCGGACCGGACCCTCCCCCGCGCGGCTCCCAGACCGGGGGCAGCCGCCCCTCAGCGCCCCCAGCTCCGTGACCGCGTCCCGTGCCCCCGCCCCGAGCCTCCCACATCCGCCTCCCCGAGGGGGCGGGCCTTGGACTCGGGCTGCTGGGGTCGCACGGGGTCCGGCCCAGAGCCACAGGGGCCAGAGCCCCATCGGATGCCCGGACTGGGGTGGGGGCGCCCCCTGCCACTCGGAGCCGCTGACGGGTAACCGGGCATCTCGGGATGAGAATGGGTCACCGCGCGAAGGACGTGCGGGGAGGGGTTAGGGAGAGAAGTTACCTGTTCCTCCCTACCTTCAACCCCGGTCCAAGGGCAAAGCTTGGGGCTGGCAGGGTACGGAAATTTGGCCCCCCTCTCCTCCCGACCTCGGGGAGTCCCACTCGGTCCAAATCCTTCAGCCCCTTCCCTCCGGCGCCTTCACCTCCTGTTGTCCCCTCCCGTCTTCCGCAGCCTCTCTCGGCCCAGATGGGGCGGCTCTGGGTGCGTGGTGAGGACAGTCTGAGCCCCTCCAGCTGGCGGCCCACAGCGAAGCCAGTGGCAAAGACGCCTCTCCCCACCGTGTGTCTCCAGGCTGGAGGGAGAGGCTGGAAAAGTTTTGGACTGCTCCCTTTGAGGCCAGCCTCTCACCCCCCCCCCCCCATATGGCACTTTAGAGATGGGGACCAAAGCCTCGCCCTGGACATTGCTGGCACAAGTGGACAAGGCTTTGGGGAGGGGAGCAGAATGGCTTCTCCCTGAGGGAGAAACAAACTTTTTTCTCTTCGTCCTGAGGCCCTCACACAGGCTCAGAGCACTGATATTCTTTTTTTTTTGTTTGTTTGTTTTATCCTCACCCGAGGACATTGTTCCATTTTTTGTTCAGATAGAGCGGGAGGGAGAGAGAGGAAGAGAGAGAGAGAGAAACATCGATGTGAAGGGACACATCGTGTGGCTGCCACCCACACGACCAACCAGGGCCACCAGGGCCGGGGACAAACTGCAACCGAGGTACATGCCCTTAGCGGGAACCGAACCCGAGTCTCTCTGGACCGCAGGCCGACGCTCCAACCGCTGAGCCAAACCGGCCAGGGCCGAGCACTGATATTCTTAACTTGCCTTTTCCAACCACTGGGAGCATCCTGAAGACCGACTTTCTTCTGTTAAATGGGCATAATGAACAGTGCCAGCCTCAAAGGGTTGGCTGAGTCTGACACAGGGTAGGCCTTCAATGGAAGTGTTTAATTAAATTAATAAGTGAAAAGGCTGCAGAAGGGGTGGCCTTCGCTAAGTAGGAAGACACAGTTATTAGAAGCAAGAGCAGACCTCTACGGTGTCTTGCTTTAATGTGGAGATTCTGTAAGATGGGCTAGGGACCCCCACCTTTGACAGGGATAGAGCCTGGGGGAGACACGATGGCTAAAGGTTCAGACAGGCGTGAATTGTTGACAGACCTCACTTCCTTGGCTGAAACGCTCCTCATTCCCCTCCGCCTGAGCCCCAAGCTGCTTCACCACTTGTGAGCCTGTGAATTCCAGAACCAAGGCACACCCAGATTTCAGTGTCAGGACAGAGCAGTGTCCTGCAGCCAATAGGAAGTACTATGGGATTACAGAGTCCGCTCTTTCAGATATAGCGGCCACTTGGCACTCTGTTAGCTGGAGACTGGAGAGTGTGGCCACGTGGCCATCTTTTGTACCCACTCTCTTCCCTGCCTTATGATGGCTTCTGATAAACCTCTCCTAGCCCCAGCCCATGGATTCCTGTCCTGGGACACGGAAGTTCGGGCTTTCCCAAGGGAAGCATTCAGTCTGAGACACACACTAACAGAAACACTGAGATGAATGAGAGCTGAGAGTCGCCAATGTGAGTCAGTGGGGGTGGGGGATTTTATCTGGGAACGGTTCATGAAATAGATAAAAGTAAAGTACTTTTGGAGGAGGAAAACAGGGCCTGATGGGGGAGGGGCTGTTCATCAGTGCTGGAATCACCCCTACACTCTCCCCCACCTCCAGGCATCGAGTCCTCTGGACCCTGACTGGAGCTCTTCGGAGCTTCTCCCGAAACCCAGGGCTTCCACAGCATGAACAGAACCTGGGGCAGGCATCAGAGGAGGGACCGAGTTGGAGAAAGCAGCCCAGTGAGGAAAGGGAAAAGGAATTGCAGACTGTGTCCAAGTCTACAAGAATTAATTACACAGAAGGACCAGCTGTTCCCCATAATCAGTAAGGACAGAACAAGAGGAAACAGGCCCAAAGGACTGAGATTTAAATTTAGATATTTAGAAGGATTTCCCAGCAGTGTGTGAAGCAGAGGCCTGAGGCTCCTGGGAAGGATGTGTGGGTGAAACCTCCAGGAGGTTCTCACCTACGGACGGCAGGTGACCTGGAGCCCGGCGTGAAGGTAGAGGAATGAACATGATTTTGCAGGACTGGCTAGGAGTCTTGAGCTCAAGTATTGCTCTTGCCACCAGGGCAGGGCCAACTTCGCGGTTGTTCAGCCCGTGTAGACACAGGGGGCCACTCTTGATTTAATGCTCTGCTGTTGCCATCTTGAAATTCTTACTAATGTCTGAACAAAGGGCTGAGCATTTTCATTCTGTACTGGGTCCCACAAATTATGTAGCCGGGTCTGCACCAGCATGAGTAGGAAGAAAAAGCAAGGGAGGAAAATTAGCAGAGGGTGAGCTGAGCTTTGCTTCCCTTATATAGAGAGTGGGAGATTTAGATCAGACAACCTAGGGATTTTTCAAATGTGAGAGGCATGAAGACAGTAGAACAGGGTGCCTGAGGAGGAAGAACTGTGGGTGTCTTTGAGGGAGAAGTGAGGCAGATACCTGTGGATTCTGTTTTCCATCTCTTCAGCACAGGGAACGGAATCCCAGCTTTGTGGGCTGCGTGCAGCTAAGTTTTGCCTGGAGGAAGAAGTGACCCCTCTCGGTATCCCGCAGCTCAGGGCAGAAGGTACCACAATGTCCTGGGTTCCAGGCCTGGATCACCTCTTTGGGCCTCAGATCCTTCCCAGCCTTATATGACCTTCTTTGACTCTAAGATTCAGGAAACTACCTGGTCTTCAGGCCCTGTCACCACAGCTCAGGTAAAAAGGCAGTTTGGCTGGTGCCAAGGTATGGGGAGGGTGGGTCCAGCCTGGCACCTTAGGGAGAGGCTGGTAGACAGGGGTCAGATTGTGTGAGCCACCGAGTCACCTTCCTCTTCCTCTCCAGCTCTTCCAGGATGTCCCCTACATGGGTTCATCCGCTCCTGGCCCACCCCTGTGCCCTAGGATGACTCACCTCAGGATGGAGCCTTTTGAGGAAGGGCTGGCATGTCGGGGCAGGAGTCTGTGATTAGACGGTGCCCACACAATGCCTCAGGGGGGGTTGGCATGCAGCCTGGGCTCTGATGAGATGCTGCTCCATGACACCTCCTTCCTGGAAGTCTAGTGACCTCTGGAATGTCCCTCCCCACAGGCCTCCTCAAGACTCTGACTTTTCTCTACCAAACTGGCCCCACCAGAGGAGGAAGAGGAGAGGGAGTGCAGAGAGGCCAAGCCTGGAGTTGGAGCCGCTGTGTGAATATCAGCTCCCATACCTGTAAGAAAGGACTGGTATACCTTCTCTGCCAATTCTTAGAATAAGAGCAAAATATCTGTGAGAATTCACTGCCAGCTGAAAAACCTGCACAGACGTCGGGTTTACTTGGAGGGAGGAGACCCAGCTGTGGGATAGGAGAAAGCGCATGAAACGAGAGTCAGGGGATCGGAGGCTGGGCTGTGTGATGGGACCGCTATTTACTTTTCTTTTTTAAATATATTTTTATTGAATTTTAGAGGGAGAGGAAGGGAGCAGGAGAGAAAGTTAGAAACATTGATGAGAGAGAAACATCGATTGGCTACCTCCTGCACACCCCCTACTGAGGATCGAGCCTGCAACAGGGGCATGTGCCCTGACCAGGAGTCAGACTGGTGACCTCTTGGTCCATGGTCGATACTCAACCACTAAGCCATGCTGGCTGGGCAGGGACCTCTATTTTCTTCCCTGCTTAAAGGGGTGCTGAATGATGCCTCTTCTACTAATGCTGCCCGAGGGGTTGTTATACAGATAAATGTGTATCTACCACAGAGGACTTTGAAGTATGAAGCAGCCATTCTGGGGGGAAAAAAAAATCAAGACATTCCTAAAAAACACAGGGTAAAATAAATACATAAAATTCTGTAGCCAAGTTTGTAATGAAAGGCAACTGTACTATCCTCAGACCCTCTTGCTGAGGCCCACCCCCCTCTCCAAGTGTAATCTGTTCTTTTTTCTGACATTTGCTTTGATAACTCCACATAATGTTTACAATGCGAGCTCTAGATTTTGTTCAGCTTTATTGAGGCATAATTGATAAATAAAATTGTAAGATAGTTAAAGTATATATTGTGATGACTTGGTATATGTATACATTGTGATAGGATACTTCCATCTGGTTAACGCATTTATCCTTTTTTGTTTGTTTTTTTTGTGAGAACATTTAAGTATTACTCAGTTATTCAAAACAGTGTTATCAGCTATAGTCACCATGTTTTACATTAGACCCTCAGACCTTATTCATCTTGCAGCTGAAAGTTTGTATCCTTTTACCAACCTCTCCCTATTCCCCCCATCCACCCACCCCCAGCTCCTGGCAACCATTTTTTCCTCTCTATTTCTATATGACTTTTTTTTTTTTATTTTAGTTTCCATATATAAGAGATACATGCAGGATTTGCTTTTCTATTTATAGATTTTAGAACTTCATAATTTAGGTCATTTAGTTTCTCTTTTTCCTAATTATTAATCATTATGTTGTTATTTTGTAAATTTAAGTAATACCCTTTTTGTTCCTGTTCTATTAGTGCCACACAGTACCCTTGACTCTCCTGTAATTAAGGACAATGGACCCTCACCCTTCCCCAGAGCTGCAACTTTGTGCAAAAAAAGAAAATGTGTCAATCAGCCTAGGTGGACAATCCCCACTCAAGACGGTGGGGTTGCCTTAAGGGCTTGGCTGAACACTTTGGGTGGCACAGGAGTTCCTAGAGGCATCAAGACTTCTGCCCCCTCTAAAGGAAAGCAGGGCCTGAGTTTGTGGGGTGAGGGTAGGCCACAATGGCTGGCAAGGGGGTGGGGGCCTGGCAGGCTCTTGGGTGGTGCTGAGGAGACCATGGCTGCTTGAGGATAGAGTCTGAGGGGTTAAGGGGACAGTTCCCACTGGGGAGGGCTTGGTATTTGGACAAGGATGGGGGTCCCAGGATTTGAGAGTAGGCAATGGCCCTGGCTGGGAGACAGATTACTAGACAGAGGGGCAGAGTGGCTGGACGAGGCCAGAGGCCAGCGGGATTTCCTCCAGCTCTAGCCACTTGAGTGGGTGGGACCAGATTGCTGGAGCTGGACACAGGAATCTGCCTTTGTTTCCAGCTGGAGGGGAAATGCCATAAACCCTGCCCCTTTCCCACCCCTCCAGCCCCCGTGCCCAGTCTCTGCCCTTCCCGGCAACAGAGGGCCTAGTACTGAGCTCTTGTCTCCAAGAGCCCCTCATCCCCCCAGGGCAAATCGCTGGCAGGGATGCAGGAGACAGGTCAAGGGAGTAGCCACGGCTGATCAGGAATAAATAACCACAAAGCAGGGTTTAGGTTTCAACCTGCTCACCTTTCTCCTCTTCCTCAGAGGGCCCATGACTCTTCACAGTTAAGGAAGACACCTAGGTGTAAAGGAAGGGCTTGTGGGCAGGCTTGGCCTGCCCTCAGTGCTGCTGCACATGGTTAGACAGACTCCAACACTTCAGCCGAAGTCGCACAGGCGATGTATGGGGCTGGATGGCCAGGGGAATGCAAAGTGTTGGGGAGCAGAGGGGACAGGGAGAGAGGATGGGCCAGGGGCCTCAGGGGTGTGGGAGGCCCTGTCTTTATTTTTTCTCTTTGTCAGTGAGTCTATGTGCTTGTATATCTACGTGACGGTTTTTGTGTGCTCTGCATGTGACTAGGAGTTCATGGGCCAATGGGCCTGTGTGTACTTCTGTGCCCGTGAGCCTGACAGTCCCTGTGGGACCCTGGCTGACCCTGTGCCTACATGTGACATTGCCTGTGTGACCGTGGTCAAAGTTTCACAGTCTATCCAACCTCAAGCCTTACCCTCAAGTCCTCCCTTCAGATTTAGTATCTTCCTTACCGTGAAAAGGCACGGTCCCTCGGAGGAAAAGGAGAGAAGTGAGCAGGTCGGCATCTGCCAGATGAGTTTCTCAGCGCAGTTGGCTGAGATCTGATAGGGAGAGGTCCTGAGAGATCGGGTGAGGGATCGAAGGGGGTGAGGGGAAGAGTGGGGAGGGCGTGGCTTGCCTGGTGGTTGGTGTGATGGAGACTGCATGGCTGTTTCTGACCAGCTGGAACGTGGCTGCTGAAAAAGAGGGGATCCTGCCGCAATGCCCCTGTTTGGGGCACAGGGGACACAAACCAATGAATCCCCACCTGTCCTTCTGGCCTCCCATGTAGATGTGCTCCCTTGCCTCCTCTCGACCCAGCAGGAGTTTCCTGGGGTTACTGGGGACACTGCCACTCTGGAGCAGAGCAGTCCCTGAGAAAGGACAGAGAGGACAAAGGGCCCTCCGAGCAGCTCAGACCTCGGTGGGGCCTGAATTCACTTCTTTTCTATACATATTTATTGAGTCTATAGGGGCCGGGAACTGAGCCAGGGGTTAGGAGACAGATGCAGTTTCTGTCCACACAGGAGTGAGGGGAGGGTTCCCAAGGAGTCCCCACACGCCTGGCTAACCTCCCAGTATGTGCCAGGACAGCCAACCCTGCAGTCCGTTCTGTGGGCGCCCCTTGTCTCCAGGGTGAGGGGTGGACATGCACACACGGGGAGCGAGGCGGCGGCCGGCAGTGCTGCGGCGGGGGGAGTGGGTCAGGAGTGGGCCTGGGGCTGGGGGAAGGGCTGTGCGGGACCTGGCCTGAACAGGCTGTTTGGGATGAGTACGTGTTTTTGTTTCCGGGGCCACCAGAATAGTATCCTAGAATCACAGGGGCCGGGGGCATGGGGTTCCAAGGACACGTCCGCTGGCCTCCTCCACAGCACTGTCCCTTGGCATTTCCTCACCCTCCCTCTCAGCACAGTAACAAAAGCTGCTGTTTACTGGGCGGTGAGCCAGGCGGCGCTCAATGCTTTGCATACCTCTCAATGTTTAGGTCACACAAAAACCCTGAGGATGATGTATTATAACCATTTGATGTTATAAATGAGGAGACTGAGGCTGGAAGAGGTCCTTGGTGGCAGGGCTAATAAGAGGCGGGGCCAGGATTCAAACCCAGCTCTGTGGACTGGAGCAGGGCAGTTTCACGAGGCCTGTGTTCTGCACAGCCTTGTCCCAGAGCCCTGGCTCCTGCTGGAAAGAACTCAGCTGGGGAGACTCAGGAGCCAGGTGGGGCAAGAAGAAGCTGGGAGGTTAGGAGGGAGGCTGCCTTTGGGTGGTGCAAGCAGAGTGGGCCCATGTTGGCCTCTCCTCTTGGGTGGCCTGTAAGGCTATCAAGAGTGGGTAGAGGATTAGAGAGAGGGCTTGGCCTGGGACTCGAGCTGTGGTGGAGATGGCTGGGGATGGAGGCATGCGTGTTCTCCAAGGTGGAGAGACAATGTTGTCCAACCTGGGGCCCAGTCGTTACCGCCAGGTCAGCCTCCCGGCGGTCATCCCCACTGCCAGCCAGGAGAGAGCCACAGAACGCTAGCTCTCCGGCCC
Source organism: Molossus molossus (assembly GCF_014108415.1). NCBI lineage: Eukaryota > Metazoa > Chordata > Mammalia > Chiroptera > Molossidae > Molossus > Molossus molossus. The sequence goes on from NW_023425345.1 coordinate 78,883,763, forward strand.
TGAAGACGCTGTGGCCGCCCCGGCTCCCCTGTAACACTCAAGCCAGTTGGAAGTGGGAGGGAGAGGCTCTGAGAACTCGGCGACCCAGGCTGTGGGCAGAGGCCATGTGCTACAGTGGAAGGACACCAGCGTTAGGGTCCCACGGACGTGAACTCCAAGTGCCATTTAGCCTTTACCAGCTGGTGGCCTAAAGCAAGTTGCTTAACCTTCATAGCCTCAGTTTCCTCAACTATAAAATAACAAAAATTGTGAGCATTAAACTAATATGCCCTGCTGACATGTTAGTGTTACTCCATTCTACATATGAGCCTTGGGGTTCAGAGAAGATAAACAACTTGCCCAAGGCCGCAGGCCAGCTTCTGGACAGAAGGTGTGAGCACCAAGCTATTCCAAGCCTGTAGATGCAGTTTCCTGCACGCAGTTTCTTCCCCCGTGTGCCACGCCCAGTGCCGCCGGCTTCAGCAGAAGCCCCGCCTTGGAGGCCTGGAAGCAGCTCAGTCAAATCCAGCTCCCCAGGGCCTTCCATAGCTCCTCAGCTCCTGGTAGCACTTTACATTTCACGGAGCCTTTTTACCCATATTATCTAATGGGTCATTCCAATAGCCCCGTTTCCACCCATTTAACAGATGAGAGGTCAGGAGACCCTTAGGTGCCTTCTTTGGGATCACACAGGTGGGAAACGGCAAAGTTAGCCTTGAACCCATTCCAGTCCCTCATGGTTGCCTTCAGAGCACTCCGGGAGAAACCACACACTACCTGTCGTTTTCACCTCAGTGTGTGTGTGTGTGTGTGTGTGTGTGTGTGTGTGTGTTCCCCTATTCAAAGACCATATTTATTTTTTAATTTTTCAAAATTTAGTAATACACGATTAAAAAGTCAAAACATTCTGGGCAGAAGAATTCCAAATAAAACCATAATTACATAGATAGTCCACCCCCAAGTAGATGGAGCATAACTCCCCACTCCTATAGTGTGGGTTTCATACAATGACTTCCTTCCCAAGAGCACAGTATAGAAATTAGAGAAGAACAATCTCTTCAATAAATGATGTTGGGAAAATTGGACAGGTGTATGCAAAAAAAAAAATAAATAAATAAAATGCAACTAGACCACCAACTAACACCATACACAAGAATAAATTCAAAATGGATAAAAGACTTAGGTGTAAGTTGCGAAACCATAAAAATTCTAGAAGAAAACATAGGCAGTAAAATCTCAGACATCTCTCAGAGCAATATTTTTGCCAATATGTCTCCGAGGGCAAGGAAAACACAGGAAAAATAAACAAATGGGATTACATCAAACTGAAAAGCTTCTGCACAGCCAAAGAAACCATCAACAAAACAAAAAGGAAACCTCTGTTTGGGAGAACATATTCGCCAATGATACATCTGATAAGGGATTAATCTTCAAAATATATAAAGAACTCATACAACTCAACACCAATCCAAACAATCCAATTAAAAAATGGGCAAAGGATGTGAATAGACTCTTCTCCAAAGAGGACATACACATGGCCAATAGGCATATGAAAAAATGCTCGAGATCACTAATCACAGAGAAAGATGAGAATTAAAACTACAACGAGGTAGCACCTCACACCTGTCAGAATGGCTACTATCAATAAATCAACAAACAAGTGCTGGCGAGACAACAGGGGTTAGAGCTGAGAGACCACCCTTGATCTCTGTCGAGGTCATCAGAAACAAGGAAAGCCAGAGAAACTGTCACAGTCTCCAGGAATCTACAGAAACATGGTGACTAATGTTATGTGGAATCCTGGGTGAACTTCTGGACCGAAAAAGGACACTGAGTAAAAACTAAGGAAATATAAATACAGTGTGGGTTTTATTAATTATAATGCATTAACATTGGTTCACTCGTTGTAACAAATGTACTATACTCACACTAAAATAGAGGACACTGGGTGTAGGTATATGGGAACTCTCTTCACAACATTTATATAAATCTAAAACTGTGCTTTAAAAAAAAAAAAAGGCTTATTTTTTTAAAAGAGCTTTTCTGTCTTTTTCCCAAGAAAACCCTCATGGTTCTTTCCAGGGAGGAGCCAGTGAGACAACAGGGGTTAGAGCTGAGAGACCACCCTTGATCTCTGCCTTCTTCAGTTGTGTGACTCTGGGTAATTCCTTACCTTCTCTGTACTCCGTGTCCTCAAAGATAAACTCCTTACAGGATTAGTGGGAGTGTTAAATATATATACTAAGCACCTTATAAGTGGTTGCTTTTATCATGACAAATATACAAACAAATATATTTATGCAACAAATGTGTTAAGAAAAATACCCAAAACTTGTAAATAAGGCACACATAAAATTACTAAGTGCCCTTTCAGAGATATTTTAGACCATTGGCTAATAACCCCACCTATGGGTCATCTAGGGGAAGTCACTTTGTTTGACATACTGTTTACTATTGGTTGGAGCCCAGACTGTAAAGTCAAGATGTTAACCTGTAGAAGATCAATAAATAGCAAATTATTTCTGTCTGTTAGAGAGGAAAAAAAAAACAAAAAACACTTATGATTTTTTATTTCCAGGCAGAAATTAACTTTTTAAAAAAACATCTTTTTTATTATTTTATATTTTTTCTTTATTGATTTGAGAGAGAGAGGAAGGGAGAGAGAGAGAGCTAGAAACGTGAGAGAGAACATCAATTGGCCGCCTCCTGCATGCCCCCCACTGGGGATTTGGCCCACAACCTGGGCATGTGCCCTGACCGGGAATCGAACCAGCAATCTCTTAGTGCATGGGTTGATGCTCAACCACTCAGCCACACCGGCCAGGCAGAAATTAACTTTTTGTAACAACTTTGCAATCTTATTCCAGCATTCTTTTTCCACTCACTGTGAATAATGGCTTTCATTTCTTCCTTTGATTCATCCTGCTGGTTCACTCATTAAGTGGTTAAATAAATCTTGGTACTCACTTTATATTTGTATCAGTCAAGTTTAGCTCTGTGCAAATTTTACTTTGACAGATAGTAGTGTGCCATATGCACTGTTCTACCCCTTGGCTATTTTTCACTCAAACATCTGGAAGATAGTTTCATATCAGAACATAAAGAGCTTCCTTACTCCTGTTTTATCACTGTAAAGAATACATCATATTGGTGTACAGTAATTACACCCATAATCAATTTAGCCAGTCCCCTGTACACACAGGTTATTTCCACTCTTTCATTGTTGCAAACAATGTTGCATGAATAACCTCGTACACAGGATGACAAGCAGAAGGGTCTCTATAAGGCAAACGAGCCTATAGGAGAGGGTTGATTCCCTGCCCCGTCGGGCCTAGTCCATCTTCCCCTGGCTCTGTGCACACCTGGCCTCCTCCTGCCTCCTCCTCTGCATCCTGAGCTCCTGGTATTGCCAGACAGGAAGGGTCAGCGTGCAATGCCCCGCAGCCCTGGGCTCTGGCTTGCACTGGCTGGCAGATGAGGGTGCCTTGGAGAGGAGGATCTTGGGGACTTGGGGCTTGGAACTGGTACGGTCCCTGACCTGTAGCCACGGAGGGCACATGCTCAACACACCCTGAGGACTTTGGTAAGGAAGGAGGACCCGGGGCCCAGGGACTACCTGGGGGGACTGGGGTACGGGGGGAGGGGGAGGAGCAGTGCCTAGCAACTCTGGCACAGACTTGCTTCTGGTTCCCAGTGCAGGTGGGCAGTCAGGGCACAGAGTACGGCAGGCAGTGGCGAGGAAGGGACTGGCTAGGCTGGTCGTGATGGTCACAAGATGGTCCAGGACACCCCCTTCCTGAGGAGACTGGGCAAAGGGGAGGCTCAAGGTGGCTTGTAATCTCTCTAGGAGAGATGGGGCAACCCGGGCCTGGGCCACGAGCCCAGGCAAGGCCTGCCACTCCAGTTGGTAATGCTGGCTGAGCTGCTCCACCCGCGGCCGCCGCAGCAGCTGCCGGATCCTTTGCGCAGCCTGGAAGCTGTCCGTCAGCACCGCCCACTCCAGGGCCGTCTGGCCCCCGCACAGGATCCACCGCTGTCAGGTCGGCACCTGGGAGGTGCACAGGGCTGATGTGGGCTGGGACAAGGATAGGTGATTTGCAGAAGGGCAAAGTCTTTAGCAACAGGACTGATTGGGGTTAAGTTCAAAACCAGAGTCACACTCATCCTGCTACAGCTGGGACCTGGGAGCCTCAGTGGCTACAGCCCAGGCACAGGACCCATCTCAGATCCCAACCTCCTGCTTGAGACTGAAAGACAGAGAAACATGCTGGGTTTCCAAACCTGGAACAGAATAAGGACCCCAAAACCAAGGAACTGACTAGAGGGGTGGTGTGCAGGTTGCCCAAGAATGGGGAAGCCCAAGGTGCTCCCTCTGAGGTAGATGGGGGGGTCTTGCTGGTCCTTCTTTTCATCACCAAACCCCTCCAATCCTGGGGGAGTAGCAGTCACTCTGAGTCAAAGGTAGGAGTACAGAACTCCCTCCTTCTTACCCCAAAACCAATCTGACGGCTGGGGAAGGGAAGCGCTGAAGCCTGGGGTCCCCAAAGTGACCTACACAGGACAGCCACTCTCAGGGAACGATGAGGACCTTCGACTCCACAGACTGGATTTCACTCCAGAACTCCACACGGCTGCCTGTCTCTACTACAATCACTGCGATCCTGCAACCCTGGCTTGTCAGAGCTAGACGTCATTCCAGAGAAGGCCAACGCCTCCTATGCCGGTAAGGCCCAGAGAGGGAAGCCATTTGCCCGGAGTCACTCAGCCAGGATGAGAACGTGATACCAGCCTTTTTTATTTTAGGGTCTCCCCTTGGTCTGGGTTATCCTCTCACTTTCTTTTCTAGGATCTCCACTGACAATGTAAACAGAGCTAACTGTAGCTGGACTTTGTTGAGTGTGAGAAGCCCAAGCACACTCCCTTTGTCCAGGAAGCCAGCCTAGATTGATCTTCCATCTCCACCTCTCTCGGCAACTATGACAGCTGACTTTGAGTCTTTCGGGGTGACTGGGGGAAGGACCGGAGGCCGTACCTCCTGGTCCATCAGGCCCTATGCACCTGCCATGAGGAGCGCGGCCACACACTCAGAGCGGTCCCGGATGGCGGCCTTCATCAGCGCCGTTAGCCCCCGCTGGTCCCGGCGCTCCAAGTCCACGCCCAAGTAGTAGTTGAGCAGGAGACTCACCAGAGGCACGTGGCCTGCAGGACACCGAAGGCAGATCTTGGATACCAGGAAAGGGGTGGAGAAGCCTCAAACCCACCCTCCCCCCAACACTGCAGAGTCTGAGGTGGGAGAACATCACGCAAAGAGTGTGGGGCTGTGGCCCAGTTTAGCAGAGGGTGGGGGCAGCAGCCTCGCACCTGCTTGGACAGCCAGCATGAGGGCTGTGTCTCCTTCTTTGTCCTGTTGGTTCACATCCAGGAAAGGACAGCGGCTGAGGAGGGCCACCACACCTCCGAAGCCATGGTAGCATGCGATCATGAGGCCTGTCTGGGGGAGGGGCAGCTCAGCCCCTGTGCTTTCCTCCAGGAAATCCTGGGGTTCCTGTGCCCTCTAAACCCGGTGTCCCGGAGACGTCCCAGCCCCTGTGAAAACCCACTTTCACCCACTCCCTTCTTCCTGAGGACCCAGACAGTGGGTGTTGACCCTGAAACTCAGGATGAATACGGTGTGGCGGGGACACAGAACTGCCCCAGCTGCCCTGGGAAGCACCTTGGGTAGCTCACCCTCCCGTTGCCATCCACCTGGGTGGCCTCCTCTGGGGAGACCCCATCATCCAGCATGGCTTGAAGCTGGGCAGAGTCATTGCGAACACAGGCCCAGTACAGGGCCCCCAGCCTGCAGTCTGGGGCAGGGGTCTCACTGTCAGGGCAGTACGGTGCCTCAGACATGTCCAGTTCTCCCCTCCACGGTGGCAGCTAGTCCTCTTCCAGCCTGGGCAAGAAGGCGAGTCCCCCTCTTCACGCAGCTGACAGCTATAGCACAGAATGGAGGGGAGCAGTATCTCCCTGGTTCCCAGGGAGGGATCCCACCAGCTGCAAATCTCCCAACCCTTGTGTGTGTGGGGGGGGGGATCCTTCTCCCACCGGGGTATTCCCACCCATCCAACCTTGACCGAGGAAAGGTGGAGGCAGGGAGGGTGAGTGGCAGTAGCTCCAAGAGGGCAGAAATGGTTCATGGTGAGGATCCCAGTGAGATTCAAGAGGGGCAGTCTTCTCTTTCCCCTGGGACCTCACAGGGTTTGGAGGCTCCCTAGGAGGCAGTCATTGCTGGGGCCCACAGTATCCCCCAGACTCTTGCGAGCACACTCACCAGGTCTCTGGAGCGCCGGAGGTGGACCATCTCTCCTCAGAAGGCAGCGCAGGTGACAGATGGCTAGACTTAAGAAAAGAGCTGCTGCAAACACCCCTGCTCGGAGCTGGGTCAAGCCGGGTTAGTACGGATGTGGGCCGGGACGGGCGGGTGCCCTCCCCTACAGCCGACCAAGACCCACCTCACCGTCCTGCCCCGGTGGGTGGGGCCCACCTCGGGTCCTCCCCCCGCGGCGGCTCAGGGAGTAAGAGCCTGCAGTGCTCCAAATGCGCTCACCTTCCACCTCTGGGAGACCAGCTGCACTAGAAACAAACCCTTGGAAGGTGGAAGGGTCATGAGGTGTCTGAACACCTAAAGTCCCTTTCTCTTTGGCAGAGTGTGACTTCATGAGGTCGTGGTGGTGTGACAGGGTGTGAGTGTGGACACCTCACTAAATGGAGTTGATACTGGGGAAGCGTGGGGAGAGCCCCAGGATCACCTGGACCTATTTCTTTTAGGTTCTGCGGCCATTAAAACATAAAGAATGGCCTAATTAGGAGTACAGAAATTATGATATATTAACTTTAATGGACTAGTGTGGGCATGGTAGATTAAATAGGAAATATGTAACATGTATTAATATTAAATACATTAATGTAATTATTCAAATTAAAGTATTTATTGATTTTATAATAAATTATTTTTTAAATTAATATTAAAGTGAATGGATTGGTTTTGGACCTCAGAAAATTGAGCCAATCATATTCTTCTGTTTATACCATACCCAGTATCAGACGGAACAAGATCTCTCTTGCTTTATTTTACTTTATTTAGTTTATCTCTTTTATTCCTGATCCCCACACCTCATTCTCCTCCTACTTTTCTTTACCAATTAACACTTCTATATCCTTGAAAATGTACATTTTATTGAAAACTGTAGAGTTGATTTGTGTACATTTCAACTAATACCTTAGAATTATGTTACATTTATTTTCACTGAACGCTGTTTTCAAGACCTATCCTTGTTGCTTTCTGTGCGGTGTATCCGTTAGGGGCGCCTCTGATCATAAGTAATCCAAAGCTGACCTCAGTGGGGTGGTTGCTGCCATAGACTGGCTGCTCCACAATAATCCAAAACTCCTGTTAGTGTTTCTTCTGAACTGATGAGCTGGAAAGCTAAAACACTTCCCAGATTCCCTTGAGCTAGGAATCTTTGATTTAGGTTCTGCTCTTGTGCAAGACATAAATTTAGAACAGAGCTAAATAGCATGGGACATCCGTTTTGCTGTCACAGGTCATGGCAGATGCACTGGAGCTCTGGTGAGCAGCTTCCTGATTCATCAGCTTCCTGTAGCGGTGACTGTTGTTTTCCTGATCACTGGCAGAGGTCATGTGCCTCTCAAAGTTGGGATTTGTTCCTGGACCTAGAGCCTGCTTCTCCACCCTTTTATATTTAAACTAGCCAGATTTATTTCTGTTGTTTGAAATTGGACTCTAATGGATAAAAGTGACTTAAACAAATTAAGATTTGTTCTTCACACAAGATTTTAAAATTCATGGATAAGAAGCCTTTGGTGTTGATGTAACTTGATGTCAGGGTCTTCTCTGAGAATCTCTTGACTTTTCCTCATGGTCACAAAATGGCTGCTGCACCTCTACCCATCACAGTAAAATGTGGTGAATGCCCACTATGGAATTGTGCGCAGCAGTTGGAAGAAATCTACTAGATTATGTGTTAGTTAAATACACCATCCTTTTCAATAACCTCCCTTCTCTTTAGTCACCTTTTAGTTAAGTGTGACAATGTAACACAATTTTGGCCAATGAAATGCAAGTTAACAGTCTGATGGGTGAAGCTCCTGGAAACACTGCTGTATTGATAAAAGATGTGGGGCATACCTTTTTACCTCTTTCTTTCTTTTTTTTTTTTTTTTTTTATCCTCACCCGAGGATATTTTTCTATTTTTTGTACAGATAGAGTGGGAGGGAGAGAGAGGAAGGGAGAGAGAGAGAGAGAGAAACATCGATGTGAAGGGACACATCAAGTGGCTGCCACCCACACGACCAACCAGGGCCGGGGACAAACTGCAACCGAAGTACGTGCCCTTAGCGGGAACCGAACCCGGGTCTCTCCGGACCGCAGGCCGACGCTCTAACCGCTGAGCCAAACTGGCCAGGGCCCTCTTTCTTTTTTTCTCCCTTCTTCCTGCTGCATGCAATTCCATATGTGCATCCACCACATTTTACTTATCTATTCTTTCAGTGATGGACACATTGGTTGCCTCCTACTTCCTGTCTCTACAAATAATGCTGCAGTGGACATCGTTGTACACATCTAGTTGTGGACCTGCAAAAGAGCGTCTCTGAGATTGCTGGGTCATAGGGCACATACATGTTATTGACCAGGTGCCATCAGGTTGCTTTCTATTTCACAGTATACCCACTAGCAGTATGTAAAAGTCTCCCTACATCCTAGTCAACACTTGTAATTATTCAGCCTTCTAATTCTTCTCAATCTGATTGTACTGAACTATAAAATGATATTGCTATTTTACATTGTATTTTTCTGGTTATCAACAAGATGGGCATCTCTCCACATACCTGATAGCCATTCTTATTTCTCCTCCTATGAATTGCCTGTTCCTAGCCTTTGTTTAATGTTTTATTTAATTTTTCTGTTTTTAAATTGATTTTTTTCAGGAATTACTTTTTATATTCTAGACATTAAACCAGCCCATTATCAGGTAGGTTTTAGATGTGACAACTGTACTATAAACCATTGTGGTAGCTTTATCTGTAATGAACTTCATTGAAAGAAATCCTGAATTTTGATGTGGTTAAATTCATCAAAATGTCTCCTTATATTTTGTACTTTTGGGTCTTGTTTAAAAAGAGTTTCTCACTCCAAGGTCACAAAGATCTCATTTCTTTTATTAATTTTATAGTTTGTTTTTTTATCCTCACTCAAGAACATTTTTGCATTTATCTTCAGATAGAGTGGGAGGGAGAGAGGGAGACAGAGAGAGAGAAACATCGATATGAGAGAGAAACATTGACTGGTTGCCACCCACACAACCCCAACAGGGGCGGGGAGGAACTGCAACCGAGGTACATGCCTCTAGCGGGAACCGAACCCAGGACTATCTGGTCCACGGGCCGACGCTCTAACTGCCGAGCCAAACTGACCAGGGCTACAGTTTTGTTTTGTTTTTGTTTTTTTTTTAATATTTAGTCTTTAGTCCATCTAGAATTTACTTAAAAATTGTTTTAAATTTATTTTTAAGAGGGGGAGAAAGAGAGAGAGAGAGATAAGTTGTTCTTCCCCTTATTCATTGGTTGATTCTTTTTAAAAAACTGATCTTTTAGAGAGAGAGGAAGAGAGAGAGAGAGAGATAGAAACATTCATGATAGAGAAACATCAACATTGATAGGCTGCCTCCCACACACACCCTACTGGGTATGGACCCTGAAACATGGGCCTGTACCCTGACCTGGAATCAAACCAGCTACCTCTTGGTACATGAGTTGACGCTCAACCACTGAGCCACACCAACCAGGCTAGAATTTACTTTTATATATGGTGTGAGCAAGGGATCTGTTATGGACTGAATTGTGTCCCCTTAAAATTTATACATTGAAACCCTAACCCCCAATGTGACTATATTTGGAGAAAGAGCCTTTATGAAGATACTTAAAATTAAATAAGGTCATATGGTGGAGCCCTAATCCAGTAGGACTGCTGCCATTTTAAGAATAGGAAGAGACACCAGAGTGTGCACTCATGCACTCCCTGCCCCTACCATGTAAGCACAGTGGAAAGACCATGTCATGACATATTGAGAAGACAGCCATATTCAAGCCAAGGAGAGTCCTCATCAGAAACCAACCCTGCTGACCCAGTGATCTTGGACTTATAGCCTTAAGAATTATGATAAAATATATTTCTGTTGTTTAAGTGATCCACTATGTGGTATTTTGTTATGGCAACACGACTGGATAATTTCCTTAAATGTGTCATCCACTTTACTAATTCTCTCATTGGTTGTGTCTAATTTGCTGTTAAATTTGTCCCTTTAATTATTTTAAAGTTTTATGACTTCAAACTTTGTGAAATGAACTGACATTGTTATGGTAGGCTGAATAATAGCTCCCTGGAGATGTCCATATTCTAATCACCAGAACCTGTGAATATGTTATATTAGATGGCAAAAAGACTTTACATATAAGATTAAGTTAAGGATTTGTAGATTGGGAGATTCTTCTGGATTATCTGGGTGGACTGGATCTTGCTGACAGATTATTATTATTATTTTTTATCCTCACCTGAGGACATTTTTCCATTTTTTGTTCAGATAGAGTGGGAGGGAGAGAGAAAAAGAGAGAAAGAGAGAAATATCAACGTGAAAGAGACACATCGAGTGGCTGTCACCCGCACGACCAACCAGGGCCGGGGACAAACTGCAACCAAAGTACACGCCCTTAGCGGAAACTGAACCTGGGTCTCTCTGGACCGCAGGCCAACGCTTTAACCGCTGAGCCAAACTGGCCAGGGCTGACAGATTGTTTGTTTTTAATAATTTTTCTTTATTGATTTTAGAGAGAGAGGAAGAAAGAGAAATAGAAACATCAATGAGAGGAACATGCCTACTGCATGCCCCCAACTGGGGACTCGGCTCACAACCTGGGCATGTGCCCTGACCAGGAATCAATCTGGCAACCTCTTGGTGCATGGGTCGATGCTCAACCACTGAGCCACACCAGTAAGGCTGATATATATATATATATCAGCCAATAAATATATATGTATTTAGATATATTTTATATAAATGTGTGTGTGTGTGTGTGTATAAAATGTGTATATATATATATATATATATATATATATATATTAACAGAGAACATGACTTTGCTTCTGCCAGGCATTTAGAGGTACTGAAACACTTTAAACTACATTCCTGACTTGGAGAGCTTTGGATTACCCAAGTTAATATTGGGCTGCAGTCAGCTCAAAGATCAGCTAGTGGTTACAGCTCAGAGTAGAGCCTTTTCGTCTGTTTAACCCCAAGGCAGCTTTCTTTAAAGTCTTCTGGAGGTGACAGTGGGGTGGATTTATTTCAGATTCAATCTTACATTAAGGGCATACCCTTTGGTGTCATAGCTTTTTAAAGAAATTCCCTGTTAAATTTCTCACCTTGGTTCTGTCAAAGATAAAGACCGCAGAAATTGAAGTTCAAGTTTGCCTAGTTTTCCCTGAGTTCTTGCCTTCCCGTGGATTATAACCTAAAAGTCTTGCTATCTAGCCAGCTCTTCAATGCTTTAAAAAATAATTTGCATTTGTATTTTAACTAGCACTCAGGAAGATCAGTCCAGAGTCCAGCCAGTCATCTTATTAGAAATAGAATTTTCTCTAATTCTAATTAAATTAAAACTCTAATAAAAAAATGGGCCCTGGCCAGTTTGGCTCAGCGCTTAGAGCATTGGCCTGCGGTCCGGGGAGACCCGGGTTCAGTTCCCGCTGGGGGCATGTACTCCGGTTGCAGTTTGTCCCCGGCCCTGGTTGGGTCGTGCGGGTGGCAGCCACTCATGTGTCCTTTTCACGTCGATGTTTTTCTCTCTCCCTCCCACTCTATCTGAACAAAAAATGGAAAAATGTCCTCAGGTGAGGATAAAAAAAAAAAAAAGAAAATGGGCAAAAGACATGGCAATCAATTCATAGAGGAAATACAAATGGCCAATATATGAAAGATGCATAATATCAAAAGTACGCAGGAAAGCCCTGGCCGGTTTGGCTCAGCGGTTAGAGCGTTGGCCTGCGGTCTGGAGAGACCTGGGTTCGGTTCCCACTAAGGGCATGTACCTCGGTTGCAGTTTGTCCCCGGCCCTGGTTGGGTCGTGTGGGTGGCAACCACTCGATGTGTCCCTTTCACATTGATGTTTCTCTCTCTCTCTCTCTCCCTCCCACTCTATCTGAACAAAATATCAACAAATGTCCTCAAGTGAGGATAAAAAAAAATAAAAAAATAAAAAAGTACGCAGGAAAAAGGCAAATTAAAACAATAATGAATTTCTAGCTGGGTAGCTCAGTTGGTTAGAGCATTATCCTGATATGCCAAGGTTGCAGGTTCAATCACCAGTAAGGGCATGTACAAGAGTCAACCAACGAATGCATAAATAAGTGGGACAACAAATCGATATTTCTCTCTCTCTCTCTCTTCCCCTCTCTCTCTAAAATCAATAAATAAAATAATTTTTAAAATAATAAAATATTACTTTTGGCCCACCAACTTAGAAAAATTAAACATTAATAATATTGTTTGCACTGTTGGGGAAATGTAAATGACTGAAGTATTTTTGGAAAGCATTTTGGCAGTATCTATCAAAATAACAAATGTACATGCATATTAACCCAGAATTTCTGCTTTTAGAAATTTTTTCCCAAACAACACTTGCATATGTGAGTAAAGATATACTGTATATATTTTGTAGCATTGTTTGCAATAGCAAGGAAAAGTTTAGAAAGAACTCAAACCTTTATCAATAGAGGAAGGGCTTGAAAAATATGCACATGCGTATTATGCCTCTATTACAAATAATTAGATTCATATGGACTGCTCTGAAAATATCTGAGACATTTTAATTGAGGAGAAAAAAGTTCAATGTAATATAAATATATAGATGTGTGTGTGTGTGATTGGCTGCTTACATGTATACTAATGCATAGAAAAGGCGGAACAATAGTTTTCAACGTTGGCAGCACAGCGGAATCACTTAGAGACTTTTTAAAAATAGTGATGCCTGAAACCCACTCCGGGTATTCTGAGGTAATTGGTCTGGGACACAACTTGGGCAACGGGATTTTAAAAATCTTCCCATGAGATTCCAATGTGTAGCCAAGGTTGAAGACTTTGTAAAGAATGGTGCTCATTAAAACACTGGCAGTGGTGAACTTAAGAAAAGTGACTAGGAGAGAGGTGAAAGGGGACCGGCACATTTTGCTTTTTAAACGTGTTTAATGTTTGAATCTTCCACCAAGATAATTACCACTTGATAACAAAAGGGAAAAAGAAAAGGATTGAAGGATTTTTCTGTTTCCTTCTCTTCCCAGCAACCTCTCCTGTGCTCAGTTCATCACTCCTCAGTGCTATTTCTGTACTTCATTCATTCATCCATTCATTCATTCAATAACTATCGATTGAGACCTACCTTGTTTCAGGCACATATTTTGTTGTTTGTGTTCTAGTTATCACTAATCTCTTTCTTGGCTGTTTCCCTGTCCTTGGTCATCTCTGTCTCCTGCCTCTAGCACAGTTTCAGCCGGTCAGGAAATGTGAGCTCCCTGACAGCGTCACCTGTGGCCTGAGATCCCCCAGCGCCATTCAGGAATGACTATAGAGGGGTAGGAGACTTCAACCTGTGCTGAGAGACCCCCAAGGACATCTAGATAGGTAAAAGGGGATTTCACATTTTGCTTTTCAAATTATCTTTCCCCAAACCTAGAGAAGCTACCTCTGGTCTAATACAGATCAGCCCCAATCTCCGCAAGGGTCCTGTTTCTGCAAGGCCACTCTTAGCCAGCAGGTGTCAGCCTGGGACAGGAATTGGGAGAGCATCCCCACCTGACAGCTTCAGATGCGAGGTAGGGTCTTGACAGGGCAGGTGCACAGGAGGTGGGGTGGGGGATCCCATTTTTGGCCCAAAGCACGAAGTGCAGTGGAATTATTTCTGTAGAACAGCTTTAGACAACCTGACTAGTTACCCAGGTTTGTGAGGTTTCTTTTACCTTCCGCAAGCAGATATGTCCTGTTCCACGGTGCTCTGACAGGCTTTTGTGCTCAGGAGGACTCTCTGCTGGGCCTTTCCTCCCCTGTCCAGTCCCCTAGGCCAGGTCTTGACTCACCCTGTGTATGTGGTTTTTTCCCTTTATTGATTTTTTAGAGAGGGAGGGAGAGGGAGAGAGAGAGAGAAATATCGATGAGAGAGAACGTTGATTGGCCGCCTCCTGCATGCCCCTGAGTGGAAATCAGGCCCACAACCTGGGCATGTGCCCTGACCGGGAATCGAACCGGCAACCTCTTGGTGCATGGGGCGACGCTCAACCACTGAGCCACACCGGCTGGGCCCTGTGTATGTCTTTGCTGACAGCGATGACTGTGGTAGTCAGGGAGTTGAGTTTGCTGGTTAATGTGTAAAATAAAAGATAACATCCTGTGTGATAGAGGGACATGTCAGCCAGTGCCTTCTGGAGCCTTAGTGTGGTGCCCTAAGGATCAGCAGAGCAGGAATTGTACAGGCTGTCCTCCTTTGACCTCTTGGCGGCTGGGGTCTGACAGGAGTTCACCAGAATACTCCTTTCTTGCTACTCCAATTTCTTTTCAGCGTTGCTCTCTTCACTGCCTTCTGTCTGTCCGTCTTCTGTCTGTCTCACTTTGCCTTTCCTCTATCTTTTTAACATTTGATCTTTCTCTGCGCACTGTCGGGATCTTTCCACCTTTCGATCCCTCTAACTCCCTCTCTGAAGCCTTGATGACAAGCATCACCTGGAGCGCCGGCTTGATGCTCTCCTTCTGCTCTCGGCCACACCTCTTCTCCAGCCACCTGCTAATCCTCTGGCTGGGTGTGCGGGAGCCTTGACTTGTGGAATTTAACCAGAAGACAAGGGGGAGGACTGGGGAGAGCGCAGCGGCAAGTCCGCAGAGAAAGAACTCAGCTCTGGAGTCTGGTTTGGAGCACAGACCTGCCTCCCAAGGAACCAAAAGTACTGTCATCTCACCCTCTCTCTTTCTTCCAGGATTTTTTTCTGCTCAACCCCCAACTCCACCTTATGGGCTGGTGGCAGACACAGCTGGGGCCAGCAGTCCGTGGGGATTGGCCCAGCCCAGCTGAAGGACTAGACTTGGGATGGGACCCAAAAGGGTGGAATGAAGAATGGAGGAGGTGGCCTCTGACCCCAGCTCTGGCCCCTTCTGGGGATCCTGTGTGACCTGCCATAGGTCATGCCCCCTCTTTCCCAACCATGATCTACATCACAAAACCCACAGCCCATAACAATGCCAGCCAGGGAAGTCTGAGATTGATTTAGGGCTCCCTCTGACCAGCTCCCCTTCACTGGACTATGGCCCTAGGGAGGGGGTGGAGATGAGGGTCATGGGTGAAGTTCAAACAGAGGGTCTGACCACCAGTACAACATACCTGTTGCAGATCCTTCTGCACCCTTAGATGATTTGGTGAGGGAGGGGGTCCAGGCACAGGAGGTTAAGGTTCTCACTGACCAGCCTGTTTTCTCTAGCTCAGTTCAGGGCCCTGCTGAGGGAGCATTGTACAGGCCTAATAGGTGTTTCATTCGGGATTCCGGCCCAAGGCATCTTACAAAGCAAAGAGAGCCTTGCAACTCACTGAGAGGGCAGTTAGATCCTAAGCTCCTCCCCATCTCCACCAGCCTCTGTCACACTGAGCTGCTCTGAGCCTGTTACACTTCACTGATGGTTTCATGTTGTTGGTTTCCATCCTTCACCACTCCCTTCTGGAGCGGCCACTACAGAATCTTCCTACTTGAAATGCTTCAAACTTTCTTGACCATCACTCACAATAAACACATCTACCCAGTACACATGAGCATACATATAACTAAAAGCAAAGGTTTACAACAC
Source organism: Molossus molossus (assembly GCF_014108415.1). Lineage (NCBI taxonomy): Eukaryota > Metazoa > Chordata > Mammalia > Chiroptera > Molossidae > Molossus > Molossus molossus. Next base: position 78,899,681 of record NW_023425345.1, read on the forward strand.
TTTTTAATGCTCTGTGAGGTTTTCTACTTTATTTAATTTTGTTATAAGAAAAAACTTAGGCTTAAAAGTAATTTCTTACATTTTTACACCTCTACAAGTTGTAAAGCCCATTTTACAAACACAAAGATCCACATTATCTTCATAAAAGCCAGCGAGAAGGTAAGGCAGGTTTTCCCATTGAGCCATTTTAAAGATGAAGAAACAGAGACTCTGAGAGGTTAATGAATCCACCTGCCATCACCCAGCCAGGGAGTGGTAGAGATGGGCCTCCAGGCCAGGCCAGGCCAGTGCTGGTGTGCCATCCCCCGTGCCCTGTAGCTTCTTTCCCCTCCCCGCCAATCCTCCCAGTTGACATCATTGTCCTTCCAGTTTGAAGGCCATCCCCTTGCATGGGGAAGACGCAGGGAGAGAGCAGCTGAGTAATTTTGTTTTCCATGTCATCTGTTAACACTGCACCATCTGCCAATTCTCCTCTCAGCCCCCACCCTCTCCCCAAAGGCTGGAGTGGGGGAGGAGGCTGTTTTCCCGGAGTCTGGACCTCCAGGCCCTCCTCACCAGGGGACTCAGAACACCATGGAAAGCTCACTTTTCTTCCCAGAACCAACAGCAGCAGATTAGAATTACAGCGGCATGTCAGGGAGCAGAGCTGAGATGGGAAGAAGGACTTTGTGACATCAGGGAGAAAACAACTGAATTCACTCTCACCCGCTCTCGGGTCTTGTGTTCGTGTCCACACACACATCTCCACCCTGGCGAGGCTTGGGGCCGGAGGAGGATGAGCTAACCCCAGCGGCGGGACCCCGCTAGCCCACCGGGTGCGAAGGCGGAGGAAGAGTCCATCTTACTGGGAGCCCAGGCAGATTTATGGGGCCTCTCGGGTGTGGCCGGCTGTTACTCAGCCTCTGACTTTTTAATTCCTCAGTCTCCTCACCCACCCCGCCTCCTCCCCTTGAAGGCCTTTGTGCAGACAATGAGGAATCTATAAATTCCGGGGGACAGGGGTGTGGGGGAGGGGCACACCAGTCACTTCAGACCTGCGTAGGGTAAGGGGTGGCCTCCATGGACTGCCCCATCTCATCTGATCCACACTGGCGCCCAGGGAGAGAGGTGGGCCGCGTTTCATCCCTGTCTTTCACAGATGAAGAAACTGAGGCACAGAGGCAGAGGGTGTCTCTAGTGCCTGCTTCATTCATCCATCTTTCTCCCGGGTACCTATTCTCCCTCTCTGACTCATCCCCTTTCACTCCCTTACTGGGACATGCACTCGGCAAGCACATGTCGTCTCTCGCCCAGCACCCACTGCTACAAACTCTGTGCCAGGCCATGTACAGAAGAGGCAACAAGTGGTAAACCCGCCCCCCCCCCCCAGGCACATAGCAGTGGGCTGTAACTCAGGAGGGGCCAAAGACTAGCTCTAACTCCATCTTTTTCTTCTTTTTAGGGTCCACTCTAATGCACTCATTTCATTTTATTTTACTTTTAATTTTTTAAATTAATGTATTTTTGTTACAGATGTTTCTCCTTTTACCCCCTTGACATCCTCCTCCTGATCCCCCCACCCCGCACTGTCCCCAGTATTGTTGTCTATGTCGTGGTTATGCATGTCATACATGTCTATAAATCCTGTGGTTTATCTCCCCCCTCCGCCCACCCTCTCTTCTGAGGTTTGTCAGTCTAACTCTATCTTTCCAGGTTGGCAACCCACACCCCTTTCCTAGCCCCTTTCAGCAGCAAGCCCTCCGCAGCTGATGAAGCACTTTCATGAGCATCTTTTAATTTAATCCTGGTGAAGGATCTGGGAGTTAGGGTTATGTAAGCCTCCCCTGGCATTTTGCTAATGTGGCTCCAAGAGGGTAAGTGGTTGCTCAAGATCACCCCTCACATAGGTGGCAGAACACCAGGACTCAAGCCCTGGCCTCCACGCACATCTGCACCCTGAGTGCGGTGGGGACCCAGAGCTTAAGCTGTGGCCTAAACTTCCCCTGCCGCCTACCCCTTTCCCAAACTAGCCCCATGCTCATCTCCCACCCCATACACACATACTCCTGACCCTTCTGTTGTCCTGTTCTCGTCCACCTTCCTGCAGTAGTTACTAAATGCCCCAGGCCCACCCACAGAGGCACTGCTTCCCATCTATCTGTCGTACAATAATAATTAATTAATTCAATCTTTATGATGCAACTGTGTGTTTGCTGAATGATCACACGTTCTTGTGTCTTGGTGAGTCTGTGCTTATAAACTGAGGATATTAGTATCTACTTCATTATACAAATTAAAATTAGATAAGCCAGCCCTGGCCGGGTAGCTCAGTTGGTTGGAGTGTCATCTTATACACCAAAAGGTTGTGGGTTTGATTCCTGATCAGGTCACATACCTAGGGTGCGGATTTGTTCCCCAGTCAGGGCATGTGTCAATGTTCTCTCTCGATCCACTTTCCTCTCTTTCTAAAAAATCAGTGAAAACATAACCTCAGGTGAGGACTAAAAAAAGACAGTTTAGTTAAGCCATGCCTGGCACGTAGTACTCAATAAGCATTGGCGGCTAAGATTACTGCTATTGAAAAACCACAGGCCTGCCCATATCTATGAAGTATTTGGGTGAACACAGATGTATACTGGGCTTTGCAGCCGGGCCCTCTCATGGTGACCGGACGGACCAGTGTCTGGTTGGTTCCCCGGGGCCTCCTGCATTCCTTAAAAGTATGGAGTATGTTGGGCACCCCCTAGGTTTGTGCTAGGCATCATTCTAACAGAGAACAAGATTGACCTGGCCCCCATGCTCGTGAAGCTGGCTTTCTGGTACATGAGACAGACTACAAAGCAAGCGAATAAAGAAGATGATTACAGAAAGTGGTTAGTTCTGTGGAAGAAATAGATAAGGTTAAGTGACACCGTAGATGGGGCAGATGGGTGTGGGGCTGCTTTAGTACTGCGATCAAGGTTAATAGGGAGGTAACATCCCTGTGAAGGATCTCAGCAGAGTGTTCCCGGCAAAGGGACCAGCAAGGCCAAGGCCAGAAGTGGGGGGAAGCTTGTCGAGTTTAAGAAGCAGAGAGGCAGCCAGTGCCAGCAGCAGCTGGGCAGAGGGGAGAATGATGGAGAGGTCCCATAGGCAGGGGCCAGTACCGGGTTGGGGTTGGCGCTGTCCTCCAAAAGAGGCCATAGGAAGTTGTTAAGCAGGGATTGACAGGCCCTGAGTAGTTGTTTTGTTTTGTTTTTTTCTTATTTGTATTTTTCAAGTCGCCCTGTCGGCTGTGTGAACTGATCTTTGGGGAGCCGGAAGAGTAGACAGAAGCCTTTGCACTTGTGCAAGACAGTAATAGGGGCTTGGACACTGGATGGTGGTGGAGGGAGCGGTTAATTCAAGATCTATTTTAGAAACAGAAGGCACAAAATTTGCTTATGGATGGGACAACAGGGGAAAGGATGGAAGAGGAATCCAGGACCCAGAAAGAGCAGGGAAGCCCGATTGGTCCAGTCGTCTCTGTCCTGGCCACAAGAGCCCTCCTGCCCTCTGGCCCGGCCCCTAACCCTCGGAGGCCAGCTCTAGCCATTCGCTCGGCCCGTCTCTATAGTCAGCAGCGCTAATCAGGGGCGGTCCGGGCTTGCTCAGTCGCGCCCTTTGTGAGGAAAGGTGCCTTGTCTTCCTCCAGAACGAGTCAGCACCTGCCAGGACTCAAGGCTTGGATTTCAGACCCATTCATCCCTCCGCCGGCCCCTGTTTAGATAACAACCTGCACTGCCGTACAGCCCCCCAGTCCGGACCACCGGCCCAACCTGAAAATCCTCGGAGCCTGGACACTTACAGGCGCGCAGCTTGTTGGGGCACAGGCCTGAAACAACTCGGGGAGCGGAGGCGGGAGCGGGAAGTGGGGGGTGGGAGGGTTGGCCTTTCCTAAGGGAATCTCCCAGCCCGGTTCCCAGGGGAAGGAAGTCCCCTCCCGGGCTCGCGCTCCCTCCCCCGCTGGATTGCGGCCCGCAAAGGCCGCCGCCCCTCCGCCTTCCACAGCGCACGGAGCCGATCTTCCGGCCCCGGGCTACGGGAGGGGGAGGGTCCGAGCCGTAATTGCTGCCATCTGCTCCCTCCTCATCTCCCCCTCCACCCCAGCCTGCGAGGGGGGCTGAGACGCGCGCTCCGTCTCCTGATCCGCACCGAGGGCGCTAGCTGGGGGTGACCCGCGAGCCCGCCCTGGGACGACTGTTGGGGAGCCCTGAGAAAGTCCCCACCGGCCTCTTTTTGGCGGGGCGGGGCGGGGCGGGGATGGTCCCTAGTTGGAGGCAGACAGTATTACAAGACAGAATCTGTTCTGTGTTCAGGTTCTGCTCCTCAAGGAGTCGGGACGTCTGAAAGGTACTGGGGCTGTCCCTCCTGAACTCACACACGCTGACCCACGCTTGCCTTGAGATATTGCCGCTCTGTCTCTGAACAGGAGAGGAGGGGACTGGTGTGTGTGGGAGTGCAGGGGGAGGAACCCACGGGTGAGCACGGGAGCCTGGAGCCCGTGGGGACGAGACGGAACTGGGCTCTCAGACACGGGTGCCTGAAATTCCTACCCAGCTACTATTCCCTGGGGCCTTGAGCACGTCCCTTCACCTCTCAGAGCTGTTTCCTGGTCTGTAAAATGGGGATACCCCAGGAGCTACTTCTTGGGTGGTTCCACAGAGGGCAAATTGCTCGTCTCGGGGAGACCAGGGCATCAGGACCATCTCTGGCCTTGGGGAACCCCGGGGCCGAGGAATGATGACAGGGGTTGACTGGGCCGTGTGGAAGGCGCTGTGACGGGACAGCTGGGAACCCCGAGGAAGCAGGGACTTACTGGGGAAGAGGGGGCGGTGAGCTAAGGATAGGAAGCAGGGGAACCCAGCAGCCTGGCTGGTTTCAAGCTGTCTCCCGGCTCTGCAACATCAGCGTCAGGAGGTGAGGATGACAGCAGTGGGGGTTTTGGGGGTGTTCACAGGGCAGAAGAGAGTGCCCCGCTGCCCTGGGCAGGCATTCACTCCCCCAAACACTTACACATCTTCACATCCCCACTGTCAGAAGTCTAATCAGTGCCCTTGGTACAGAAGCACAGGTGATCCTGAGAAGATTAGATTCCCAGAAACACCAAACCCTGGCCCCACCTCCTCAGGACAAGGTCCCCTAGTGACAGGGGCATCCTTCCTGCCTAGGACCCAGGACCTCACCTTGTGGCATAGAATGCCTGCTGCCTCCCTCTCCTGCAGTCTGCCCAATTCAACAAACCTGTGTTTGCCACAGAGGCCAACCCGGGGGGGCTGAGTTACAAGCCCCTTACCCAACCATTCCACCACCAACCTGATGGCCTCAACACAGGTGACCCCTGGGGAGGCCAAGCAGACCTGCTCCTAGACCTAGAGGGACTCCCACTGCGGGGAGGGGATGAAGTGTGAGACCATCTGGAATCATAGGGACCACTGGACAACCTGAGGGTACTGCTTTCTGGAGGAGTCAGGGTCAGTGGTTTCTGGGCTAGGTCCTAAAGGAGAAATAGAAGTTTGCCAGGGCAGAAAAGGAGATGTGGAGTCCCAGGCAGAAGGAATAGCAAGTGCAAAGACTTGGGAGTGTGAAAGTAAGAAGTGTCTGAGGAAGAGTGAGAAGTTTGGTGGGCCTGGAGCAGGAGTGTTGGGAGGAGGGGTTGTCTGGGATAAGAAGACAGGTGTGTGAAGGGAGGCCGAAGTGACATGTATGACAGGCCAAGGAATTTAGACTTGGGTTTGTTGTAGCCAGTTGAAGTAAGGACAGACAGAGAGGGACAAATAGGAACAGACATGGCTGGAAGGAGCGAAGCTGATTGGAAGTAAGAGAAAAGGGTCAGTGCCAGACCAATGATAAACAGGCCATTCACTCATCTGGGCCTTGCATCTGGAGACAATAGGGATTGGTGGGGACTGTGGTACACATTTAAGCCCCAGGGATCCCTTCTGAAGGCCAAGTAATTACTCAGCCCCTACTAGTTGCTGCCATGCAGGAAAGTGAGCTTAGTGTTGTCAGATATTTTCAGGAAAAATTAGAAATGTAGATGTTTATGTGTTGCCTCTTGGTTTTTAAATGCTGAAAACAATTTTTTAAAACTTTAAAAGGTGAGTGTGTTCAAAGTGCACACAACACAAACATATCTGGGGATGCAAAACAGTAACTGCTGCCCAGTTGTTAGAAAGCTATTGAAAATTTTGTTAGGAGGGAAATTTTCTGAAAAACAGGCCTGGATTTTAGACTTCCCACTCAGGGACAGTAGCAAGAATGGCCTGGTCAATAGGGACAGCTGCCAGCTTCCAGGCCAGAGGGGCTGAGGCCTGAACCAAGGCGGCTGACCCAGAGAGGAAGGAAGGCTCCCAAGCACAAGTGTAGGGTCTTCAGGGATTAACCTTCCCAGAGGGGTTAAAAGTTTGTCCCCTCTCCCTTTTCCCCTTTAAGGGATTGCAAACACATCATTGAGTGGGTGGGAAGGCTCTGTGAAGTGGGATGCCCCTGAAAACCCTGAGGTTGCACTCTGGCAGGCCACCCCTAGGAACTGGGTAAGACATTCCAAACAGCTCAAAGAGGGAGGGGCCCTTGGGGGAGGGGCTCAGGAATCCGCCTGGCCTTCAGGAAGACCCCAGCCAGCCCTAATGGGAACCACACGTGGGGTGAGCTGGAATCCTGGTGTGTCTGTGATGGTGGCTTTGGAATCGGACACTTGGCTGGGGTCACTCCTGACCCACTGAAGCCCGAGGCCTCCCAGCCCCAGCTCCCCTGCTAATCGCTGCCAGACACATTCTGCCCTGCACCCAGCTCTGGGGCCTGTCTGAATCCTGGAGAGGGGGTGCTTCTTGTGCCCCCCCCCCACACACACACACACATTTCCTGCTATAAGAGCAGCTAAGCCCTGGGGATGTAGTTCACAGGCAAGAATTAAGAATTCTAGGCTTCCTGCTAGGTCAAGGGTTGATGCTCTCAATAGCAGAATGAGAAGTCCTTTCCAGTGTTCCCCAGAACAGTCTCCCCTGAACTTCACACCCCTCCTGGAGCCCTGAACTGCTCCTGGCCTTGTAGAACCTGGTGCCCTCGGCCTCCATCCCTCCCCTGCAGCATCTGTAGGGAACTCTATGGCTCTGGAAGTCTTAGCCTCCTCCATGCCTCACCAGGTTCATTTCCTGCAGGACCTCAGGCTCCACAGACGGAGTTGCCAAAGGGCAGGGGAAGAGCCCTGTGAGCAGGTGGTTTGCTCCTGAAGTTTTGCTGTGAGAATTGGGGAGAGGAACTGATCTCTCCTAGCAATTTCCTGGTGCTTTCTCTTCCCCCTAACTCCAATACCTCCTAGACCAGGGACTGGAGCTGTTTCATAATATCAATACAACACGGAGGGCCTAGAAAAATTTCCCATCCTTATTTGAAGGGCTCTCTCCAGCCTTTGGGTCATGCCTGTCATCATATCCACTAAATCCTCTTCAACCCTCCAACTAATAGTGTGTATGTATGTATATGTGTGTGTGTGGGGGGGGGTGCATTTCCTGTTTAAGTCCTGGACATTCCCAGTGGCCCCCTCTCAGCCCTCAGGTCCAGCCCCCTCCCCCTGGGTACCCTCCTTGAGAACTTCCAGGCAGCCTGCTCAGCATCAGGCCAGGGCATGGACAGGCCGCATTCCTGGGGGAAGGGGGAAGGAAAGGAGGACTGCACAGAGCCCCCTCCTTGCTTCTAACACAGACCCCAAGCTGCCCAGCCTGAAGCTCTCTCAAGCCACGCTGAAGATAGCCAGTGTGGTGCCAAGAAAGCCCTGGCAAAAGCAGCAGGGCCAAGGACCTAGGGGCCTCTCCTGGCCTCTGGTGAGGATGAAGCCATCTGAGCCCTGGAGCTATACCACTCCTGGTGGGACCTAAGTTTCCAGCACTGATAGGGGACCACAATGGTCACGGGGTAAGGGGTTCGTGGAGTGAGGTGACCAGACGTGGAGAGGATACAGGTCAGAGGATTAGGGCAGTCCCTTGGCATATTTTAACACCCACACCTTCTTCAGGGTAGCCCAATCTCCAAGAAGTCTCTAGAGAGGGTTTAGGGACTTCCAGGGAGAGATCAGGCCCAGCATAAGGAAACCAGGCAGCAATAGTTGGAGATGGGAGAGGGGGATGGGAAGGCCTCGCCTGAAGCTGGGGATTCTGGGGATTGGGGTTGTTCCTCCAACCCAGTCTATCCCCATCCCCCAGCCTAGTTTCGGGAAGCTCTTCCAATGAATATTTAATAGCTCAGCGCTGGGCCTGATTGAATTTTAATGCGGGCGACCCGAGCCCGGAGCCCGAGTCCAGGCAATTAGTCAGGAACCATTAACGCCGACCGAACTGATTTATGGGCGGGGACCAGGCTGGGTGAGGAGAGGAGCCCAGGCGGTGGGACGCCCTGGATTGGGTGGGCCAAGTCTCCAGAGTTAGCCAATCCCAACAGCTGTCTCGGCTTGCTTTGCATCTCATTTGCATAACATTGCCAGTAGGCATATCTGGGAATCGGCGGGTGGGGAGACCCGGGTAGGTGGAGGCGGGCCTCTGGCTGAGAGCTGGACGCAGGTTTGGCTCTCCTCGGAAGCCTGGCTGGCATTTATGACTAGGAAAATCGCTCCACGTTTGGCACAGGAATTCCATTGGACATTCTTGCTGTTTAAAGAGCCTCCCCCTAAATCTTAGTGGGGCACAATTGGGAGGAAATTCCAAAGGAGAAGGAAAGAAGCAGAGACTAGGGCCAACCTGGGAACTCCGGGTAAAGCTGCTGAGTCTGTGGACCTGGTAAAGGCCTGGGCGATGAATACAGACAGGAGCCTCACTGAGCCCATACTTATTGAGCCCAGTCTGCCTTGAACTGTGATTCCATGCGTTCCACGGCTCGCACCTCTCTGATCCACCTCCCCTCCCCTCTTCCACTTCCCCATTCACCTCTCAGTACCTCACTGATGCTAATGGGGCTTGTGGGTTTTCAGGGTGCTGGATTATGCCTCAGAGCACTGGGAATGACTCCAAGGGGCTCTTGGGGAAGATGGCCCTCCTCCCCTCCCAACCCCTCATCCCCTTGACCTGTGTGAATGAGCTGGGACTCTGCCTGGAGTGTTCTATTGAACTATGCCCGACCCCTTAAATCATAGGTCAAGGATTTAGCTGGCCTGTCTGCTGCCATTCTGGCAGGTGGCCTCCTCCTCACCAGCCCCCACCCCTTTCTGAGCCCTTATCCAGGGGTGTGGTGTAGATCGGGCATTCTTCCCCTTCTGGGCAAGCATCCCCTTGGGTCCAAGTCTTATCTGATCTTGAGTGGTCCTTATTGAGGGATGGGCAACAGAAGGGAGTGGATAGAGCTCTGGGCTGAGAGGCCAACCCACACAGGGAGGCTTGTGGAGAGGTTGGCAGGGAAGAAGGAGGCATCAGTCAAGGAAGGCTTCCTGGAAGAGGGAGGAAAGAGTAGAGACTAGAAGGAAGGGCGGAGCCAGGCCAAAGAAAAAGAAAAGGAGAGGAAATTCTCTGCAGGGGAACATCCTGCTTGAGACAGGAGAAGAGAATGGGAGCTCGGGCTGCTCTTACATTCGGCTATAGTTAGCACTGTAGCGGCAGCAGCCCAGTAAGAGGCTTCCTGCCTTGGCAGATGACGCAGGACGATAAAAAATTATCATTATTTAATGGGCACCTACTATGTGCCAGGCACTGTGCTAAACACTTTGAATATAGTGTTTCATCCAGTCTTTACAGCAACTAAGGAGGTAAGTATTCTTAGAAATCCTATTTTAAGAAGAGGACACGGAGGCTCTGAGAGATGTTGTAACTTGCCCAGGATCACACAGCTAGTTGATGACAGAGCCCTTGCTTTCATCCACCTCTTGACACTGCTCACAAGCACCTCCACCTCAACTCATCCTCTTTTTTTATTCTCCAAACCTGCTCCTCCTTCCATGTTTCTTATCTCCCTCTACCAGCATCTACCTGGTGATGAAAACGGAGACTGCCGGTAATCTTTGCCAAAAGCCTAAGGAGACTCCCATCCATGCTGTCAACCTAACCCCAGTCCTTGGCGTCATCAATCATTCACAGGTTTCTAAATTCTATTCCCTCCTCTCATACCTCTGCATGATTCAGGCCCAGGTCATCCTCACCAGGTCCAGGTGGGATAACACAGGAGCCTTTTTGAGCTTATGTACCAGGCATTGTGCTGAGTTTCCTGCAGTTTCTCTTAATTGTCACCAGAAGCCTGAGAATAAGTCTTGAGAGCAGGTGGCGGTGGGGAAGTCAGGGAAGGTGAGAAGAAAGCCCAGATGTACCAGGCTCACTCTGATAGTGGGTGGGGAGCAGACCCCACCGATCAAGCAGAACTTCAGTCTCTTGCCCTTTCCACCTGTCCCTCAAAACCCACAATTTCCCAGACTGAATCTGTATCCTGTCCTCTGGGTGCCTCTCCCCCCATTTTACAAGAGGGATTAGCCTTCAAGTTACAGAAGACCCAACTTAAAAATGGCCTAAACATGAAAGATGTTTGCTTAATTATTGTGTTGCAAAACAAGAAGTCTCAAGGTGAGGCTTAATTCAGTCATTCAACAATGCTATAAAAAACCTAGGTTCCTTGCCCTGGCCAGTTTGGCTCAGCGGTTGAGTGTCAGCCTGCTGACCAGAGTCCTGGGTTCGGTTCCGCTAGGGGCACATACCACCAAAACAAAACAAAACAAAAAAAACCTAGGTTCTTTCCTCTCACCCTCCCTTCCTCCGTCCCTCCCACCCTCCCTCCCTCCCTCTCTCCTTTCCTTCCTCCCTCCCTCCCTCCCTCCTTTCCTTCTTTTATCAACTTTATTGAAATATAATTTACAAGCAGTAGAATGCAGATTTGAAAAGTATAGTTTGATAAGTTTTGACAAATGTATATACTTGGTAGCCACCTTTCCAATCAAGATATAGATTATTATTTTTTATTTTTATTTTTTGGTATGTGCCCCTAGCGGGAACCAAACTCGGGAGTCTCTAGTCCACAGGCCGTCACTCCAACCGCTGAGTCAAACCGGCCAGGGCTAGATATAGATTATTGACGTTATGCCAGAAAGTTCTCTCATGTTCCTATGTGGTCAATCCCTCCCTCACCCCCTGCCACAGGAACCACTGATCTGATTTCTACCTCCATGGCTCAGTTTCACGTGTTCTGGACCTTCCTATGAATGGAATCAAACTGTATATACTCTTTTGTGTCTGGCTCTTCTGCTTCAGTGTTTTTGAGATTCACCCCTTTGTGTGTGTCATTTTTATTGCTGGGTAGAATGCCATAATGTTGGTTTTTGTCCTTGTACCCCGACTTCTCTCTTTTTTAAAAATTATTTTTATTTTGTATTTTTTTGTTAATCCTCACCTGAGGATATTTTTACATTTTTTTTTTTAATCCTCATTTGAGGACATTTTTCCAATTTTGTTCAGATAAAGTGGGAGGGAGAGAGAGGAAGAGAGAAACATTGACATGAAAGGGACACATTGAGTGGCTGCTTCCCGCATGATCCCAACCAGAGCTGGGGGCAAATCGAAACTGAGGTATGTGCCCCTGACCGGAATTGAACCTGTGACTCATTGGTCCGAGGGCCGATGTTCTAACCTCTGAGCCAAACTGGCCAGGGCACCATTGATTTTTAGATAGAGTGGAAGGGAGGGAGGGAGGGAGAGAGAGACACACACACATTGATTGGTTGCCTCTTGAATGACCCTGACCAGGGCCTGGGATTGAATCTGCAACCCAGGCATGTGCCCTTGACCAGAAATCAAAACCTGTGACCCCCTGGTCCATGGGTCAATGCTCTAACTGCTGAGCCGAACTGGCCAGGGCTGACTACTCTTAAAGCCACAAGATGGCTGCTGCAGTCCCAGACATCGTATGCAGACACCACCATTCAAAGGCCAAAAAAAGCTGTTTCTCCTTTGGCCTCTGATAAATCTTTCCAGAAGACTCCCAAAGAATACCCCTTCATTTTCACAGGCCAGAATCATAGTACATGTCCATTCTTAAACCAAACACTGGCAGAGGCAATGGGATTCCCACGGATGTCTCAGACTAATCGAGATTCACCCCTGGGGATGGGGATGGGTTCAACATCCCCTAAAGAACACAACAGCCTGGTCCCTGAGCAAAATCAAGTTTTTTTTTAGCAAGAGAGGAGGGCAATGGTTATTGGTAAATAACCAAGAGCGCTTGCTTTTTTCTTGTTAACCAAAAGATTTTGTTTAGGCAGCTACCTATCAAGGAACATAACTCTGTGTCCAACCCAGGAGTAAATCCTGATGCATCTACGTAAATGCTGATAATCCTGTCCCCCTGACCAGGCATTGGTTTAGGCAGGAGGGCTGAGGAAGACACAGATTATGGCCACCTGAATTCATTCTTCTTTCATAATAGTCAAATTTTATTTAAGCAGTACCCTACTAAAAAATGTTCCTAGCTTATTTTGCATGTAGGTGTATCCATGTGACTGAGTTCTGACCAATAAGATGTAAGTAGGAATGTTCCATAGACTATCCAGCTGGCTCTGCTGAATAAGAATCCTTTGCGCTTCTGCTTTTGCTCCTTCTGGTCTACAACATGGATCTGATGGCTGGACCTCTAGCAACCATTTTGGAACATGAGGTGAATGTGAGACTGAAATCACAAGATGGGTGGCACCTGGCTCCCTGATGATACTGAAAATGCGGAGCTACCAGATCAGCACTGCCTATCCTCACACTTCTTTTACATGAGAAAGAGTAAACTTCAGTCTTGCTTAAATCATTCTGAGTTTTGCTAACATATGCAACAGAACCTAATCCTGATTAACATAGGCAGTAACAGTTTCTGGTCAATGAGACAAGAGGAAAAGTCTTTTGAATGTCTCTGGAAAATGTTTCCTTGCTTTTAAAAGGAGGCACCTGGGAATACTAGTTGGAACCACGTGGGATAATTGGAAGTGCGTCGGCCATTTGTGACCTGAGGAGAACCATCCAGGGACACAGCAGATGTGCTAAGGGTGTGAGATTTGAAGATGGAGGGGACTTGGGTCTCTGAAGAAGGTGTTGAGTCTCTGAGTTCATCAGCTCTGAAGCTACCATTTCTCATTGTTGTGTAAAATATATTTGATCATTCTCAAGTGCACGTTTGGTCACATTTTGACATTTCTGAAATCACAATACATCTTAGCAGCAGCAGCATCATAATCAGCTGCCAGTCCTGAGGCAGTTGCGCTCGGCTGTCCTTCCTGCACATGTGCGAACGTGGTGAGTTTCCCGCATCATGGCAGGACAACTACAACCCTGTGATGCTTCTGTCCTCAAGCCTTGCAGGGACTCTTGAAGTCCTGACTGATACCTGGTCATTCTCCAACATCAAAACTTCCGTAGTGGATGTCAGAGGCTTAGAAGCATGTGGTAGGCAGTCTGCAAAATGGCCCCAGTGGTCCTCACCTCCTGCTAGTCACACCCTTGCATAGTCCTCTCTACTTTGTCCTGGGTTGGTTTTTTTTTTTTTCTTTAATTTTTTTTTTATCCTCACCCGAGGACATTTTTTTTTTTGCATTTATCTTCAGATAGAGGGGGAGGGAGAGAGGGGTGAAGAGAGAGAGAAACATTGATATGAGAGAGACACATTGACTGGTTGCCACCCACATGACCCCAACTGGGGCGGGGGACAAACTACAACCGAGGTATGTGCCCTTAGAAGGAACCGAACCCGGGACTCTCCGGTCCGTGGGCTGATGCTCTAACTGCTGAGCCTAACTGGCCAGGGCCTTTTTGGTTTTACTGTGACCAATAGCATAGGGAAGAAATCATGATATGTCACTTCCAATACTAGATTTTTAAAAGACTATGGCTTCTGTCTTGAATGCTAGCTTGTGCTCGCTCTCTCTGGGGTCATTTGCTTTGGGAAAGGCCAGCTGCCCTGTCATGAAGACAGACCACCTGCAGGGAGGCCCCCCTGATAAAGAACTGAGGTACCCAGCCAACAGCCAGCTAGGAACTGAGGTCAGCCAACGGCCATGTGAGTAAGCTTGGAAGTGGGTTCTCCAGCCCCACATGACTGCCCCCGGCCGACCCCTACCCTGGCAGCTTGAGTGCCAGCTCCAAAGAGACCTTGAGCCAGAACCAGCCAACGGAACCACTTCCTGGATCCTGACTCATAGAAACTATAAGATAATAAATGTTTGTTGCTTTAAGCTTCTAAGACTTGAGATAATATTCTAAACAGCAATAGATAATTAATTTAGTAGAGTAGTCTTTTAAGAAATGCTATAACACTGATACTCGTGGTGGCCCAGAAATGAGTCTATGTGGAAAAACACAGATATTAACAGCTTGAAGTTGAACAGTGATTCCAAGAATCAGACTCTGAAGTCAATAAAGTTTAAAGAAAACCTTAACCAATTTATTTCACCCATGTTTCCCTTGTTACACATGAGCAAGAGTACTATGTTAAAATATATATATATATATTTCTATGTAGATCTAAAAGCTTTTTTAACAAATAAGAATTCTAAGTGGTAAGAAATCCTTGTGTCAATTTAATTGGCAGTGATTTTTTCTTTCCAGTGGTACATGAAGTAACAGTGCGTAACATCAGTGGCGTCTTAGTTGGATAAAATATGATCATGCATTTTCCTTATTGGACAAGCCATTGTGAGGGGAGTTTTCTGGTACTTGCAGCAGAGAACTTCAATCTGGGGAGCTGAGGAGGAGGTGGTAAGTAGAAGGAGAGAACAAGCATATGAAGGAGAGGGGGAGGAGGCTGAGTAGGAGTTTGTGGCAAACAGCTCAAAAATATTGACAGGAAACCCACACTGTTCACTGTTTGTGTGTGAGTCCTAGCCCTCTGGTGGATTATTAGGAGCCTGGAATCCTATGTCACCAGTTGCTGGCTGTCATGGAAACACCTGCATTTCCCAAACAAAAATGAAGACTTGTAACCTAACACAGGAGTTTCTCTGAGTTTTAAATTTTATTTGCCCCCAAATCCTTCACAGTTTTACAGCTTTATGGCTTTATGGTTCATACAAGGGGACGTAAAAACATGCAAGAGGGAGGCTTTTTTGGGGGCATCAGTTGCCCCTCATCTTCCAGAGGTATAGCCAACTGTTGGGCAAATGTCCAGAGGCCAAAATCTAGACTGGGTTTGAGAGGGGACTGGGGCTGGGAATCCAGGTAGTATCAAAGTTAAGTGTGAATCATTATTCATTGACTACCATTCATAGACTTTGCTGAATCAGCCAGTTGACCCATGAGCATCTTCTCATTCTTCCCCAGGACAGCCCCCTGAGGGAGAGATAGGCAGGATCATCAACCCACTTTACAGATGGGGAGGCTCAGGTGGGGTGTTAAAATCGCAGGAAAGAGGGCAGATCAGGATTTGAACTCAGGCAGTCTGGCTCCAAAGCTCGTGTGTGTTAGCTACTACATTTTAGATCTGTGGGGGAATTTAGCAACCACTGAATCCAAGTCCCTGGGTTTACAGTTAAGGAAGCAGAGGCCTAAACTCACCCAAGATCCACAGGGAAGGGGTGCTCGGGCGGGACTCACACTGCTGTGGATTAGAGCTGGGAAAAGGAGGGGGCAGGTGGGAGGGAGCTGTAGACTTGGGTGCACTGCATCTCCCCACCCCGCCCCCAATGCAAGTGCCTAGTCTTTCTATTTCCTAACGGGGACAACTTGATGGGGGTGGAAGGAGGTGGCCTCTGGAAGCCACAGGCCTCCTTCATTCTCGGGATTCCGAGGCAGCCATTGTCCGGGGAGGAATGTTCAGCCAGCAGCCCCAAGGGGCGGGGCCTCTTTCTGTGCCCCAGACAAGCCGGCTTTGTGCTCTCCATCCAGGGCCCCTGCTGGCCCTCACCAGCGAGGCCTCCTGAGCATTATTCAGGGTTTCCAGGCCGGTCACTATGGGATGAAGCTCCTGGGGGGCGGGGCTTGGGTGATGCAGTGGGTCCTGGAAGGCCAGTCTGGGAGGGCTGCTTGGAGGAGATGTGAGAGCTCCGCCCAGAGGCCTGGGCTACTGGTTCCTTAAAGCTAAAAATATGTGTTCTCAGTATCTCATTACTAGGAATTTATCCTAATAAGATACACGCAACAAGGTAGATGTTACAAGTCTGTTCACCAAGCTTTTATTTCTAAAAAAGAAAATAAACAACAAAGGAAAGAAACTAATTCTTGCATATGATGGAATATTAAGCTGTCATCAAAAATTATGTGGTACATGCCTGGCCAGGTAGCTCAGTTGGCTAGAGCATCATCCTGATACTCCAAGGTTGCAGGATGGATTCCTGGTCAGAGCACATGCAGGAAGCAGGTAATGAATGCATAACCAAGTGGAACAACGAATTGATGTTTTGCTCATTCTCTCTCCCTTCCTCTCTCTCTAAAATCAATTTAAAAATCATGTATTTATAAACAGGGAAATATATTCAAAATATTTGTCTACAGATTACAAAATAGTGTGGAGATCTCTCTTTATATATCAATATCTAGAATAATGTCTGGCCTGCTCCAAAGTCTTAACAGTGGTTATTTCTGGGTGGTGGGAGTAGCGCGTTTGACTGTTTTGTTTTGTGCTTATCTATATTTTTCTAATTTTTGTAAAAAGGTGTCTTCCTTGTGTAACAGATGTATGTGTGGGTGTAGATGTAACTGGCTGTGGCCCCCACAGGAGGAGTTTCTTCGATGTGGTGGCTGCCCTCAGAGAGTAGGCAGAGACAGCATCAGAAAAATGAGCGATGAACGCCAGGCAGGCAATGTTGAAGCCTAATAATAACAACAACTCAGCACTTCAGAGTGCTTCCACGCACATTATCTTCTGTGAATCCTGCCATGACCCTCTCAGGGCATATCAGCTTCCATTTTTTTTTTTTTTACAGGTGAGGGGACAGGCTCCAGCTGGTTAAGTGCCCCCCACCACCCTACCCACCCCCACATGCAGGCAGCAGCAGGAAAGTGGGGGAGCCAGAATTGAACTCAGAGTCTCTGATCTTCAACCACTGCACTCCATTGTCTCTCCACTCATGTCCATCACAGCATCTGACATTTGTTTATCCACCTGTCTTCTCTCCTCAACTGACCACGAGCTTCTCCAGGAAGTCCTGAGGTCTTACTCAAGTCTCCTAGAACTTAGTACACTTAGGCACTAGTACATGCTCTTGAATGAGTGAGTGAGTGAGTGAATGAATGAATGAATGAATGAATGAATATTCAAACCTGGAGCCCTGGTGAAGCAGGTCATGGTAGATCCAAAAACTCGTTCTTTGTAGACTGTGTCTTTTTATACTTACCGTGTTCTCTGTATTTATTTCCCTTTTGTTCTTTAATATTAGCAAAGTCTTTTGGAAAATGTCTGACAGCAAGAGTTGTCATGGGAACAGCTCTGTCTGGATCTGAACCAAAGCTTTAAAAAGGCAGGAACACTCCCCCTCCCCACTCACTACACACAGTAACTGGAGGCAGCCACCCTGGGAGCCAAGGGCACAGAGGAGAGACCCTTGGTCAGCTCCCTTCTCTGCCTGGGGGAGGGTTTTTATCCAGAACCAATGCTTGGACAGGATGGGGTTCCGCTGAGCCACGCTGAGCGCACACCCTCCCAGACCTAGAGAGGATCAGGTTCAAGAGTGGGCTGTGGATATTGAGGCTGACCGATCAGGGAAGTCAGCCGGAGGAGAGGCCTGGGAGGCTAGTTTAGGAAGGTGAGGCAGCCAGGGCAGAGGGGAGAAAAGCAGGGAACATGCCTGGACAGTTGGGCATTGGATTATCATCCAGATGTACAACCAGATGTGCTGGGAATCCTGTCAGTCGGAGCCCCAGTGATGGCAGAGGGGCTTTGGGGAGACCTCTGGGCCACTTGGGTTTCCAGTTCCCCATTCTGCCCTGGGCCTGTAAGCTTCAGGGAAGGGAGAAGCCCAGTGGGGTTCCAGATGAGTTGGCATGTAAGAGAGTGAGCCAGGCAGGCTTGGGTGGAGTCTTCTGCCTTTGGATGGGGTACAGGAAGGGAGGGTTCCTCCAGGAAGCAGGGTATTGTGCTCAATACCTGGAACCTAGAAAAAGGATTGAGAGTTCTGGGGTAGGAACTACCATTTCTGCTGGGGGTGAGGGATAGCTAGGGAAAGTTTTACCGAAGAGAGCATGAGTTGGGCTCTGAAGGATGAATAGGAGCTCCCCAGGCAGAAAAAGGAAAAGTGATACTCCAGGGAGAGAGACTCTGAGGTATTAAAATAGTGTGGGTGCTCAGTGAGAGGTCCTGTGGGGCTGTATGATAAAGGCACAGGGGGGCCGAAGTTGTTTGGCGTGCTGGCTCCGAGGCTGTGCTGGCTCCGAGGCTGTGCTGGCTCCGAGGCTGTGCTGCAGGATGCCGGTGGGGCGGGTGTGCTTCTGCTCACAGACCAAATGGCAGAGCTAGATGTAGAGTGAGAATTTTGGAAGTGGTACCAGGGTCCCCAAGTGTTGGGCTCCTAGGAGAGAGGAAGGGACTGATGGCAAGTCCCAGCTTCTCCTCCCAAGCCTTGTGTGGTCTGCCACAGAGCTGTATCTGCCCAGAGAAAGGGGCACTTTTTCTAATTTTCCTAGAGGCTCTGGCTGTGGGTTGGGGGTTGGACCCAGACACAGGCCGAAGCACACTGAGGAAACAAAGCTGGAATAAGCATGGAAACAGTAAGCGTGTGAGTGGTTGGACAGGGTCGAGGAGGCACTGGGAACTGGAAGGCCAAACAGCCAAGAGAGGAGGGCTAGGGCTTCCATTTGGGGGGGAGCAGCCTAAGCCCAGTAAAAGTGGGGCACAGTAGCAGCCAACTGGGTGTGGTGTCTTCTGGGCGTGCACCCCAGTCCCCCAGCCAGGACACATTTCCTTCCTTTCCTGCTTCTTAATGACTCCTTAGTGGCCGATACAGAGGACCACAGAGAGGTCTCCGCCCTTTCCTCTTCCTCTCTTCCATTTCTTTCTCCCTTCCTCCCCCCACCCAATTCTTCCCCAGGGCCCTTGTCTTTCCTTCCTCCTCACCCCATCTGCTCCTCCCCCTCCCTCTAGGGCTTCACACATCTTCAGTCTATCTCTTCTCTCCCTTCAAACCACTCAATGCCGATTCTCTCCGGGCCAGCTGGGTTATTTTTCTTGAAGTTTTCAGAACAGCCCTGTCGCACTTGCACTCCTCTCCTTACACACGCACTTGCACTCCTCTCCTTACACACACATGCCCCACACCCAGCCCAGCACCTGCTGCCACCAGGAGCGAGATGGAGGGTAGGATTCTCCACCTTGGATGTGATACAAGCCAAAGGGCTAGGAAAGAACGCAGGGCCTTCTGCCGAAGCCACACATTACTGCCGTCAGTACCACTATTATTATCCAATCCATTGCTAGGCACTTGACCTGCTGGGGGATGATCACAAGACCCCCTGAGCAGCATGTTCTCAGCAAGGGGCTCTCAAGACACAGATCCATTGCCTGGGACAGCCAGAGGAGGGTCAGCAGGGAGTCCTCAGAGAACAGCCCCCATAGCCCCTGCACAGGAGGGCAGAGGGAGAGACATGATGAAGGGCCATTTGCCAGGATTGAGTGTCAGTCCAGGAGGCTGGATGATGTATTAACAGGACTTTAATGAGCTAGCGGAGAGGGGTCACACTTCATTGCCTGAGTCCTGGTGCAGAATGGGGGGCTGAAAAGTGAAGAGACCAACCTCACCCCTACCTGCTAATGTGATCCATGCTAGTTTACTCATCAGGAATAATCCAGCACCTCTAAGATGCCGAACCTTCCCTCGTGGAGTCCAGCAAAGGCCCCTCAGCATGCTGGCCCATCCTACTATCTTACTGGGAAGGACTTTCTGAGATCTAACCTCGTCCTTCCTACCAGTACTGGAAGGGCTTCTTCTCCCAGTTTCCCAGAGGATGAAGGAGAACTAGACCCCTGCTACAGGGGAGCACACTATCAGTTCTTTCCTCCATCCTCTCTCCTGTCATCCACCCCTGCCTTGGCCCCAGTGACACCCAGCCACAATGCCCTGGCAATGCCAGGCTTGACCTCCTGCCGTTAGTCCTGGTGGTTGAGGTCACTCAGCTCATGTGGACATTGGTCTCTCTCTTAACTTCTGCCTCTGACCCTTGGGGAACCTGACAGGTGGGGCAGAAAGAGTACAGTGGGTTCTAGATCCAGCTTGGCTGTGTGACCTGAAGCATGTCACTGTCCCTGGGCCTCAGATGCCCCGTCAGCAAGAAATACTCAATGAGGCCCTTCTACATCTATCGTGAGATTGTCCCTTCAGCAAGGGGTTCAGCTTTTCTAGGGTGGTGGCTAGAGCCCACTTCCTCCACCTTTCTAATTCTGAAGCCAGGGGCTATCCTAGCATTCTGAGCCTTGATATATCCTCCCCTGTGCCGGGGTGTGGCCCTGGGGGTGTGGAGTGGAGAGGATGAAAGGGTTCTGGGCATGGAGATCCTGATCTTGGTAAGTTCCAAAACCTGATTGCGTGCTGGTCTTGTTTCCATGTGTGGGTTGGGAAAACACTGGAGCTGTTGCGGGCTTCCTCTTCCCTTTCCTTGAGTGGCACCTACAGTGGGGGCCCTGAGAGGTCCGAACCCAGAACTCCCGGAGGAACCATCACGAGAAGTGCTTGGAGTTTTTCAAAACACAGAGGACAGAACACTACTCTGCAGGCCAGTGGTGAGGGTGCAAGGGCAACCTTGTCCTACTGGCACTTAGAGAGACTGAACAGCATGCAAAAGGAAAACAAAAACAACACCTCAGAAGAGAGGACCCTCAAGCACTGCCCTTGAGTGGGAACACAGATGGTCTTGGGATCCTCTGGTGCTCAACACCTCCAGGAAACCTATCTGGTCTTTCCAACCTACGCTCAGCCCCACATGCAACCTTCGGGGGCAAAATGGGCTCTGCTATGGGTCTCTTCCTGCAGGTTTCCTTTCCTGACTAGATCGCTTCTGAAGCTGAAGCCTGGTGTCTGTGTGTCGGATAGAATTCTGTCTCTCCTTGAACTGGGAGCACCACAAAGACAGGGATGTGCCTTTGGGACCCTGTCAGATGCCTCCAGCACCTAGCCCTAGCTTGGCACAGAACAGATGCTCAATATGTATCTATTGAATGAATGCACCAATCAATGAACACCTTTGGACACCTCTAAGTGTCCATCGTCTATCTAAGCCTTCTACCATTCAGCCTGCTTGGCCTAATGGGAATGCAGCCTTCTTGGGGAAGCCCTAGTGGGGAAGTACGTTTATAAATCACACGCCATCCTCGGCTGCCCACGTCAGGGCTCGCACTCGGTCCCCGCACCCATCAGTTCTGAGGGGCGTTGTGGACTTGCCCGGTGTGTGTGTCCAGCCCCCGGCATCCCAGGCTGGTGCAGCCGAGTCTGGTACCAGTAGGTGCAGTTCACCTTGGGGCGGGGGATGAAAGCGTGAGTCAACAAGGTTTTGGTCAAGGGGCACAGGCAGTCCAGAGAGAGGGGGTCTGGGAAGCTAGGGGACAGGGCGGGCCGGCCGGCTGCCTTCCCCTTTGCCCTTCGACCCAGGAAGCCGCTCACACCCAGCGGACACGCTCCGCGGGCCGCTGCACAATCCCGCCCTGCCCCTCCGCGGACCGCTCCCAGCCGGGCCTCCACCCGCACCCCAACTTCCTGCCCCGACGGCCAGGCAGAGGGTGCGGGCCTGAAAGTGGCTCAAGGACACTCTCCATACCAAGGGTTATTGGCTCTTTTTTCCCCTTTAGGTGGCTAATTTATTTTAGAGCTCGTGGAGGGAGAGGGGCGGGACCAGGCCGGGAGGGTTGAGAGCAGGGCCTGGCGAGCCCAGGGGAGGTGGGGGCGGGGCGGGGGCGAGGTGGGGGAGGGCGGGGACGGAGCCGGGGGTGGAGAGGGCCCGAGAAGGGGCGGGAGTTGGGGGAAGGGAGGGGCACTAGGGGAGAGGAGGAGCAGGGGAAGGGGAGGGGAGCAAAGGCCTGCGAGGGAGGGCACTGGGGGCGGGCGAGGGGAGGCGGGGGTGGGGGTGGGGGTCCTGCCTGCGGGGGGAGCCGGGGCGGCCCCTTGTCCGGCCACCCCCACTGCCCAGTCCCGCTCCCGGCCGTGGCGGCCGCAGCAGCCGCAGCAGTAGCGGCTCCAGGATGGTGAGCGCCGCTGCCCTCCAGCCCCGGCCTGTCGCCCCCGGCCCGCGCCCCGGCCCCGGGGCCGGACGCCCCCCCAGGCCGCGCACACTCACCTAGGACCCGGCCGGGATGCCGAGGTACGGGGCCGCGGGCCCAGGCTGGGGGCAGGCACGGGAGCGCGCGGCCGGGCCGGGGTCAGGGGTTGGTGACCATTCGGTCGGGGTGTCCGGAGCTTTGTCCGCCCTCTCGGGGCAGTGCGAGGGCCGGAGAGGGCGGGGGCTGTGGGTCGCGGGGTTCAACTAGGCGGGGGTCGAAGGGCATGGCCAGCGAGAGACCCGGGCGGGTGCGTGGGAGCCGAGGGTCACTTCCCGGGGGTTGGGGACGGGCAGAGGAGGAGATCTCACCGCCGCCGACGGGCACCCTCTTTGCCTCCCGCTTTGGTGCGGAGGCTGCAGCAATAGCGAGCAGCCAGCTCTGGGGGGAGCCTGCGGGATTGGGGGTTGGGGAGCCAGGATTTGCGGGTTCGGGTCCCAGAAGGATCCTGTGTCCCGAGCCCAAGGGCCGGCCTGCATGCCCCTCCCACTCCGTCAGGTCTTTGTCCAGCGGCCGGTGTGTGTGTGTGTGTGTGTGTGTGTGTGTGTGTGTGTGTGTGTGTAGGGTGGGGGCTGGGTTCCTGGCCCGGAGATTCCCCAGCATCGTGATGGGGCAGTGACAGGAGACTGAGGACTCTTCGGGCCCTGCGCCCCTAATGTCCAGCCTTTCCTTTCTTCTCTTCTGGCTCCGGAGAGCATAGACCCCATCTCAGACTCAGGGTGTTGTAGGAAGCCGCACTTGCCTTCACCCATGGGCTACAGGCTACAAGGGAGATCCACTGAGCTCCCAGCTCTCTAGACCGAGCCCCTTAAACTTCCCCACTCCACGAGCCCACTCTTGATCTGCACAGATTACCTTGCTAGGACCCCGCTCTATCAAGGGCCCTCTGCAGAGGGCTGGGCACACAGTAGGTACTCAGCAAATGTAGGCCCCTTGCCTGGCCCCTCCATTCCCGGTGCCCCTCCTGGGCAGAGGAGGCCTGGGGAGGGGTCTGCGCGAGGGAGAGTGTTAGTGGCCTGGAGCCTGCGCCCAGCGGCAGCCTGGAGCGCAGGGGTGGGTGGGCTGTTAAAGGGACGGTCACTAAATCAGGATTAGGCCATGGGGCTGTCAGGCTGCCTGGCCCTGTCTCCATGGATACCTAATTTGGAGGAGAATAGAGGACGGAAGAATGTTTGTGTTGTCGTCCGCGCGGCTGCGGCGGCTAGCAGTGTCCTGACCCCGGCCATGCAGCCAGGACTGGGTCTCGGTTCCAACTCCGTTCTGGGCTTCTACGGTGGCAGAACCTCTCGATTCTAAGAACCTAGAGCCTTCCTCGTGGATTCTTTGTAGTGGGACGGGAGGTGCTGTGGTCCAAAGAACTCTGACCATGCACATGGAACCCCAGACCCTCCCGAATCCACCTTGAAACCCCTGTGCATCCTTCTTCCAGGAGGCGACTGGGGTGGGAGCTCGTTAGAGCCCCAATACCAGAGCTGCTCGCCGGGAGCAAACGCCGTCCTCTCCTGTGTCTTAACCCCAGAGGACGGACAAGCTGGGCGACTCAGCGCCGCGGATCTGCCGGGTCCCAGCAACGGCACCGGTACCCGGCGGCCGCCCGGGCTGCGGGGCAGGAGGCGGGGCTGGGCTTCCTCGGGTGGGCGAGAAGGGGGCGGGGCTTGCCGGCTGGCGTTGCCGACCCGGTGACAGGCCTCGTAAATCCCCCTTTCCCATATTTAACGCCATTTCATTTATTTCCACTTGATTCCATTGGTGTGCGCAGCAGCCACCCTTGTAAGGAGTGACCCCCGTGCCCTCACTGTAACGTCTTCTGGGGGATGGCCCACTTGGGCCAAAGGGAATCTAGCTACATGAGGCAGTGGAGTTTCTCCTGGAGCGGCCCACATAACCCCTGTTCCTCATGGGAACACCCATCTTCAGAGGAGAAGAAGAGGGGGCTGAGAGACACAGGGACGGCCTCTGAGGCCTTTTGGGATTTTCTGGTTGTGGTATGGCATAGGGTGGGCTGGGCCAAGGATCCTGGGAATGGGCAGTGTCAGTACAGGGACTGGAGTGGGGTTAGGGAGAGGTACCAGCCCCCAGTGTGTCATTCCCAAAGCCCTTACTTGCTTTCCTCCTAGTCCTCATGGTCACAGCATTTTATGGAGCGAGAATCCCCTCCCCTCCTCCCACCTGGGCTGCAGCATTATTGCTGAGATCTTAGACTCTCCACGCAATTTCACGCCTCCCTGCCTTTGCTCTTGCTGTTCCCCAGCCAAATGCCTTCCCCATTGTCCCTGTCCTTCCACAACCTCCTCGTTCTTCAAGGCCCAACTCGGATGCTACACTTCCTCCATGGAGTTTCCCCAGAGCCCCAGCTCTTGCTCCTCCCTCTGTGTTCTCCTGCCCTGCACCTGTGCCTCTCCTCAGCCTTTGTGGCTGAGTCCACACTAGGCTTTGCTTCTTGGATAGAAGTGGAGCACATACTTCCCTACCCTCTGCCCCCATGGACCTGGCAGGGGGGCTCTGCACCTTGTGGGTACTCCATAAATATTTGTTGAATTAAAGGGCTTTTATAAGGTCAACCTGCAAAGCATAGAATCTGGACATTTTCAGGAAAATAGTTCTGTGTTCCTGGGTGGGTGGAGACCCCTGGGTGGGTCTTCTCCTCCCTTCATTGCTGAGTCTCCCCCTCCCCCCAAGTCTGGGAGGACTTTGCCCCTTCCTTTCCCCACAGACCAGCATTCTTTCCCTGCCATTATCATCCTGTTAAACAGAGAGGCCAGTCAGGATCCATATGGATCACATTAACAATTGCTTATTATCTGGGCCAAGACTGCCCCCACTCTCCACCCCCAGCTCCTACTGCTGCAGTTGCTGGACCCTTAGGAGCCCAGCCTCCTTCCTCCCACTCCCCCACCATTGGTCAGCAGGGAGGCCAGGGGACAGGCTGGTCTCCCTCACCCTCCCTGTGCCTTCTAGCAGAACTTTGCTTCTTCTTGTCTTGGCTGGCAGTTAATGACTCCTTTACCCGATTTAATGAAAACCAGGTTTCCCTCAGGAGCACAGCTCAGTGAGGTTTCAGGGCTGCAGCAGGGAGAGGGGGACCCAAGGCCCAGGTACACCTGTGGTCTGCAACAGCCCCTGCCTTCCAGTGGACAGAGGCAAGCACTCTAGGCCCACCACACTAGGGGTATATTGGTGTCTTCTGCCATCTAGGCCCTACTCTCTTATGGGAGCTGGCAGGCTAGTGAGGAAGATCAAGACAGGAGAAACCCTGAAAGACTGGCACTGGGTCCTAAGCCTTGTGCTGCAGTCAAAGAAGCAAGACATTCAAGAGTTTCATGGAGCAGCAGCTGAGTTAGCCTTGAAGGCTGGGGAGTAGAGTTTATGTCGAAATGCATATAGCCCAAGAAAACTAGGGATAGAAGGGGCCTTCAAGATTACCCAGTCTGGTGGCCCATAAGTTTTTTATTTACAGCCCTCCTCAAGGAATCAGCAAGAGCTGTCCCTGGGAAAATGCACTTGGATCAATTGACACCAGACTTTGCATTCTGCTTTAGAGGGTTCTTGGACTGCCCCCCACCCCACCATACACCCCCGGAGCCCATGGAACCTTACATCTAGAAGCCCTCACCCTAGTCCAGCCCCCTTGGAAGTACGGAGGGCAGAGTCGGGCCTGCAGCCCAGCACCTGCCTTCACACACGGTGCTGTCTCATGGCCTTATTACTGGCAGGTAGACAGGATGAGCTAAGGGACTTTGAACGGGAAAAGTTCTCACTGCCCAGGCAGGGGTGTGGGTTCATCATCTCATCTCTGAATGTCACCTGGAGAGAGGAGGTCCAAGGCTTATTTTGTTTTAGGATCCATTTGTCCCCAGGAACCAGGAAAATCTGAGTGGCAGGAAAATCTAGCTTCTTCAAGTATTTCATAAGTGTCTTTATGAATCGTAGCTAACACTTATGCAGCACTTATTCAATACTCCATATGTCATCTGTGAAAGGGGACCTAGAACTGTGCATCCCTCATAAGCACTATTATGAGGATCAAGTGAGGCAGGAGCCTGGAGCCTTGGGTTCTAGTCTTGAATGACTGACTACGGGCCTGGGAGGGCCTGGTTAGAAATGCAGGTGACAGTGCTCAGAGCTGTCATTGCTGCTGAGGCTGACATTTCCCTGCTTGGCCCAGCCAAGGAGAGGGGCTGCAGTGGGAACCCCAGGTGCCTTGCTCTCTTTTCCTGTAGTACTAAGGCACGGACAGTGTTAGCTCCAATTCACCTTAGGGACTGGAGGTAGGGTGTGGAGTTCTAATGGACGGGAGCACTGGACAGTGGCCACAGCCCAGCCTCCATAGCGCTATGGCCCTGACCCGATTTTTTTTATTGACTCTTTAAAAAACATTAAAAAAATCTTAACCCGAGGTTATGTTTTTTATTTTTAGGAAGGGGGGGAGGGTAGAAGAAGAGAGAATCATTGATCAGTTGTCTCTAGTATGGAAATTGAACCCACAACCTAGGTATGTGCCCGGACGGGGAATCGAACCCGCCACCTATTGGGATGATGCTCTAACCAACTGAGCCAACCAGGCCAGGGTGGCCCTGACCCGATTTTATGGTGAGCAATCATGGCCCTCACCCTGAGGGCCAAGCCTTGGCTGCAGTGACCCTGCACTAATCAGGTGTGATCACTCTGGACAAGTCCTTTATTCTGCTTGGGTCTCAGTGTTTCCACCTGCCAAATGGAGAGAAAAACACCAGTGAGTTCACAGGTGACAGAGCCCTGGTTTCAAACAGTGTGCCCCTTTGTCTCTGAAGTGTATACCTACCTTTGGTCACTTGCTCAGTGACTCAGAACCCAGCGACTCCAGAGAACAAACCCCTAAAGTAGGAGTAAGGAGAAAGGGATATGTGTGTGGACACTGGCTCCCAGCAGGCTGCCCGGCCCTTGAAGCTATCTCCAAAGTAGTCAGGGCTCGGGAAGGGCAGCCGGCTTGGCGATGTCAGGAACCTGGGAGGCGGAAGCATACCTCTCTCTACCTGCCCTCACTGACCAGGCAGACTTGGGTCACCTGATCCCCAGCCCAGTGCTGGGATTAATCAGGGATGGATGGGAAGATGTGACAGAGGCTTCATTTTACTCAAACAAACCTGTTTTGAGCAGCCGCTATGTCCCAGCACTGTGTAGGGTCCTGAGTGTACCTCAGCCAGGCTCCAGAGGGTGCCCAGCTTGGGTTGGACTCCTGGGCACCTGTGTACCAGGCCCTGAGCTGGGCCCTCATATCTCAGATCTCCCATAACAACCCTCAGCTTCTCTGTGGCCAGGAGGATCGCAGCACACCCCTAGACCTGGAGCTGTCACAGATACCTGGTGGGATGCATGGCCACGCTCACTGCACACTCGGCAGGGCCCTGTGAAAGGGGGTCTTCCGGACAGAGCCCTGTGTGGACGCCATTCCCACGTCACCAACTTCTATACTGGAGCCCTCTTCAGGCTGGATGTTTGGGGTTGAGCTCCCTGTTGGGAAAGATGGAGCTGCCTGCCTCTTTGGGTTGGGGGAGGCAGCTGGAGGACCTGGGAGGGTGGATAGTTCAGTGTGGGACTTGTGGGGTTTACGGTTCCTGTTAGACATGCAAGTGGCCCAGAAAAACTGCAGAGAGGAGGGGAAGAGCCCCTCACCCTTCCCAGGAGAGCCACTCCCGGTAGAGATAGCCTCTTATGTTGCATGCCCGTTCTGATGGGGAGCTCATCATGTCTAGAGACAACACGTTCTCAGACAGCTAACATTAAGCCAAACATCTTTCATGGAGGATCTGCCTCGTTCGAGATGGGGGAGGAACAGGGGTGCGGCGCCAAGCCTCACAATCTGCCACCTGACAGTCGTCCAGGTATTCGGGGATACGCGATCCTCAGGAGTCTTTCTCCTTCCCAGTGAACACCACCCGTTCTCCTAGCCCTGGTCCGTAAGCACTTTCCTCAGGGTGTGGTAGTGACTGTCACCAGGGCCTGGGGTCTCAGAATGGCCATGACTTTTTTGGTACCATGAGAAGCACTTTGAAATGTGCTAAGCTCTGTGGTTGGTGGCTGGGTATGGCGGGGAGTTGAGGGAAGAGGGCTGAGGGAGGCGGGGAGGTTGATGAGGATGTTGAGAATCAACCCATATCTCCATTTTCTTCACTAATAAACGGTAGAGAGGCAGAAAAGCATCTGGAGCCAGACTGCCTGGGCTGGTGGCACCATGTCTGCGCTTGGTGACCTAGACAAGTAAACTGTGCCTCAGTTTCCTCCTCTGTAACATGAGAATAACAGTCACACTTGCCTCCAAGGTTACTTGTGAGGATTAAAGGAACCAATGCGTGTCAAGCATTTAGAGCAGTGCTTAGCGCATGTGTCGGGATCCATACAGGCGCAGACAGAAGGGGTTACTCTGGTTGTTCAGACTTTGGCTAACACCCTCCCCCCAAGTTCTTATTCTCTCTCTGTTCTGGTAGCTCTGCAGGTGTGGGGGCCACCCCCTGGAGGACAACCCTTCTCACTCACACCCAGGTAGACCGGCCAGGCTGCATAGCTGGAGTTACTCAGCTCAGCACCCCCGGGCTGGAAGGGTGGAGGAGGGGACAGAGGCACCACTGGGGAAGCCTGGGTGGGCTGCCTGGGCCTGCTTCCTTCTGCTCAGGACCAGCCCTGCGGGTGTGTCTCTCACTCACCCCTAGGCCCTGGGAGGGGGCATATTGGGGCCCAGGAACAGAGGGTCACCCAGACTTTAAAGCTTAAGTTTTTTGGAGGTCACATGCCACCTAAATGGACTCAAGTCAACCTTGGATCTTAAACCTGGCTGGACAGGTGGGAGAATGGGGCTCTAGTCTCTTGAGCTGAGACCTGTGGTCCATGACCTCTGACGAGTTCGTGGATAGAAGTGTATTTCAATGGTATTAATTCCCTCTGTAGCCCCATGCATTTAAAAATTTTATCTTCATCTTCCCCCTTTACTGAGGTATAACTGACAAGGTAGTCTCATGTGTTATTTTTTTATTGAGGCATAATTGACATATTGGTTTCAAGTGTACAATATAATGATTCGATATTTATATATAGATTGCGAAATGATCACCACAAGAAATCTAGTTAACAGCTGTGACTATACATAGCTATATGTTTTTTTCTTGTGCATTTTTACCTTATGCATGGAAAAAATATTTTGAGAACAGGTCACGTGTTTACCAGACTGAAAAAGGGGCCTATGACTAAAAAGTGGTGAAGAGCCCTGAGCTCATCCTCTGTCCCACACCCGTGCAGGGCCAGTCCCAAGGGACTCGGGGATGGGCACTGGGAGGGCCTTCCCCAGCTCCAGACAGCAGTGGTGCCTGAGCTGGACAGTGACCACAGCCTTCTCCACCTGGTGTCTGCTTGAATGGCACCCACCTGAGGCCCTGGGAACTGTGCATAGCTGTCACTGTTTCGATATGTGGTGAGAAGCCCCGGGGGGTAGGGGGGGGTGGCTCTAGCCAGGGCAAAGCACAGGGTTCAACTGCAAATCTTGCCTCAATGTCTCATTGAAAAAAGTGCCTCGATGAAAAAGTAAATAGCCTTTAAAAAGAGGAATTACTTACAACAAGTAATTCCTATAGTAAAAAAAGTACTTCGAAGGCCCTGCTTTTACCACCGTTGCATCAGGGAAGGTTTTCTGAGGGAGGGGACTTCGGGAGGGAAAAGAACAGGGTTGAAAGGGAGCAGGAAGGAGCTGTTGGGCTAGAGAACTGCTGTGCAAAGGCCCAGGGGTGTCTGAGCAGGGGAGGTGACATCAGCTCTAAAGAAGGCCGTTGAGTGGCAGGACAGATGCGCAGGGGACTTCTCTAGGCACCAAGAGGGAGCCAGCAACAATATCAGAGTCAAAGGGCCTAACAGCCTGGGAGCACCCAGCTGCAGAACTAGGAAGGCAGCATCCTAGGCAGAGGGACCAGACAGAGCGAAAGCCTGGAAGCATGAACGTGTATGGCCTAGAAAATGGACTGTTGTAGCTGGCGGGGCTGGAAAGACCAGAATGGCAGGGTCCAAGGATGGAAGGAAGGAGACACTGACCCACCTCTGGTGCCAAGCTAAGGGGTTTGGTGTGCACTCCATGGTAAGTGGGGTTGAGTCTGTTTTAGATAGATGGACCACCCTGGCAGCTATTCAGAGAAGGGTTAGGAAGACAGAGACATAAATTCAGAGGCTGGGCAAGTGGTGGTGGGGATGTGAGGGCTGTGGGTCATTTCAGAGAGGGTGTGAAGGGGATGTAGTGACCAGCTGGATGGGTGGAGACTGCAGGAGGTGGAGACATAGGGCCTCCAGGGTTTCCAGGCTGGGTAAATGCACAGACTCTGGAGAAAGAAGACAGAGATGTTTTCCCTGGGGAGTCTAAGGTCTTAGTGGGCCTCCAGGGGGTCCTGTAGAGTGTCACCAGGTCCCTAAGTCTCCCTCCTAAGGTTCCTAGGGACCATAAAAAGTGTGGCTCAGGATAAAGTTGGGTCTGGTGTGGTGGGCTCTCAAGAGGGACTTTTGAAGGGGCATGTGACCTTGCCTGAGCATTTTCTAAGAGGCAAAAGTTTGGGGTACATGGGCATGTCAGGGTGCTGGGGGCTCCTCCCTTGGTTGGCAGATGAGGAACTGGTGAGAGATGCCTCAGGACGTAGGTCAGAGGGGTCAGGTGTCAGGCTAGGGTGTACTGGGAAGCTGTGGTTTGGGACTCCGGCTACATTTTCAGTGATGGTGAGCTCAGTTCCCCCCATGGCCTCTGCAGACCCCGACAGTCACAGTTCGTCCGGAGTGTGCCGGGGACCTCGTCTCTGCGGGCAGTGCTCTCTACTCCAGGGCCTGGCAGGCGATGGGGCGGTTGCTCTTCTCTCCTTGAGTCCCTCCAGCCACTGGATCTTCTAGGTACCAGAAAGTATCCTCCCTTCTCCGCCTGTCCCCCGCTCCCACCCCGACTCTTTCCAAGGCTGGGGCTCCTAGCCAGCCCTCTTAGGAGCCAAGTCAGAGCCTGCCCTGGTGTCCTGCCCCAGCCCCTGGCCCCCCTCCAGCCAGTCTTAACAGTACCACTCTTCCTTCAGTGCCTTCATGCCGGCCTGTGAGGGAGCTGCTGTGTTCTCCTGCTTCTCACTGGTGGAAGCAGACTGAGCCCCTGTCCCACATCTCAGAGGCTGACTCACTCCCTACACCCTCCTAGTCACAGGAGGAAGGTGGGACTGTGAACTCCACATGGATGCCCTGGGCTTGCTGGTGTGGGCTCAGAGACTCCTAGCCCTGGGTCAGTCTTTCAGGCTGGCCTTCAGACCTGCCTAACTCAAGGAGCTAGAGTCCAGCCTGGTGAGGAAAAGGGAGGAGAAGGGAAGTAATGTGCCCTGCCGTAGAATGGGCGCACACCATAATCCCCTCCTGGCAGCCGGTTGTGGGGACTGAGTCGCGTGGAGAACAAGCCCCAGCCCAGTACGCAGTGGCCTCTGGGATGCATAGACACAGGGTGACCCCTCCCAGGGCCCAGGTTGAAGTCTGTCCGGAAACTGCTCCACCGAAGCTCGAGCAGGGAGCAGAGGGTGCGTAGGGGGCCAGTTCCCAGCCTCAGAGACTCATTTAACTGGGCTTGGATGCAAACTTGTATTTGCTCTGTGCGGCTCATCTCGAGCAGGCAGCAGGGAGAAGCAAAGCAGCCTTACTGACCCTTCAGGGAGGGGTGAGTGCCTGATCGCCGGGAGCCTCCCAGAGGTACAGTTGGTTTAGAAGAGGGTGCTTGTTAACCAGAATGAGTTTCTGTTGCCGAAATTCTAGGCAGCCTAAGTGAAAGGAACAGAATCTAGGTAGGTGAAGACAGACTGTGCCTTCTCTTGGGGAAGGACAAGAGTAACAACCAGGCCGGTTCTCCCTTCCTGGTGTCTCCAGAAAGATGGGTTGGGGACAGGTGTGTCCCTGTCCACCCACCTCCTGTTCTTGGATATGGCCTAGCCTGGGGGACTGTTGGAAAGAAGGGGGTGGGTGGAGAGTAGCGATTCAGAGCTGGAAAAGTGATTAGTTGTGTTAACGAGGCTGAAGTCAGCTCTGGCAGCCCCTGAGACAGCACAGGAGAGAAAAAGAGCTGTTATTCATAGAGGACAGACAAAGATGGCTGCTGGGTGGGCCATCCCCCCAAGGCTGACAGATCACAGGAGGTACAGGCAGGTCCCTAAACCCTGGGGATGGATGCCCCTTATAGGAATTTGGGGTAAGACTGTGTCCTGGGTCCAGCTCCTGGCTCCCTAGGACCTTCTGTAAAAGTAGGGGAAGCCCAGGAGCAACCCCCAACCTCCTGGGGTGGTAGATGGGCCGTTTGATCAGTGAGTGTGTAAATTGGGATTTTATGGATCGCTTATTCCCTGCTGGAACTGAGGCCCCCAAATGCCTCTGTGCCCTAGAATGTTTAATCTAGTCCTGAGCTTTCCCCTGGGAGGGAAGGGAAGGGAAGACAGCTCCCCACAGGCCCCCACCCCTCCTGCTGTGTCTCCTCCCAAGGCCCCAGGCTTTGTCATTGCAGGTTGAGCAGTTCAAATGTGCTAATACACTCCCTGGAGGCCACTGGGCAGTGGGACTTACCCTTCAGTGCTATGATTGGCCAGAGAGACCATGGGGGGGGGGGAGGTTCATGGCAGCAGCTGTGTGTGTGTGTGTGTGTGTGTGTGTGCATGCGCGCATGTGCGCCTGTTTGTGGGGAGGGGATTGTGGGGGTGTCCAGCCTGCGCAGACCACTGGGTAGAGACAAAGGATCTTCATCTACCCTGGGACAAGGATTAGTACCAGAACAAACTTTGTCCCTACCTGGTCAAGCTGGTTAGGGAACCTACCTGTCCTTCTTGACATCCTCTTATTATATCTTGACATGGTGGAGACTTATTCAATGTGTGTTGAACAGATGAATGGATGAGTGACCCCGTGAGTGACTGCTTTTTTAACTGCAGTTGTGTCTGCTGAGACAGTCCAGCACCTAAGGACTCCTAAACTCCTCCTGAGAGTCCTAAAGAGCCCCTCCTCCCCTCACCGAGATTCACTTTAGCCCAAGCCTGGCTGACACAAGGCTGGACATGAGGAACTGGCCAGGCCTCGGGGAACACAGCTGTGACCCCCCAGACTCTGTTGCCACTTGAAAGTACTTTCACTGTGGTCACGTTTCTCCCTACTGGCCCCCATCTGTCTTTGGGATTTGATGAGGGTGAGGATGGTAAAGCAGGGGGGATGAGTGTTGAGCAGTTGATGGGGGAGGGAAGGAAGCACAGCCCAAAGGGTCAGATGCCAAACTGCCCTGTCCTCTGCTCCTCTCCAGCCCTCCCCTCCTCTCCTGGTGGAAGGCAGGCCAGGCTGGGCTGGTGGAGAGTGGTGGGTCCAGCCAGCCCACCTCCCTCCTTCCTGGGGCAGCTGGATCCTAGCCTCGCATGAAACTGCCTAGGAATCCTAAGGAGAGGTGTCTGAGCCTTGGGAACATCTACCTGGAGATCCTAAGAAGTGAGACTCCCAGCTCAAGAGAAGGTTGCACAGGGTGCAGCTGTGGAAGCACCCTGGCCGCGGGACCGAGTGCCGGTTGGGACAGAGCACACTGTCCAGCAGGACTTGCCGAGATGAGGGGAATGCTGTGTGCCTGCACTGTTTTGTGTGCTACCCGTGACTACTGAGGGCTCGGAGCACGGCTAGTGCTGTTGAGAAACTAAAATTTTAATGTAATTTAACTTTAATAATAAATTTTTATTTTAAATAACTTAAATTGTAAAATACATGTTAGTGAATTTAAATTTAAATAGCCACCTGTGGCCGGTGTCTGTGACTTGGATAGTAGAGGATTAGAGTCTGTGTTGAGGGATAGAAGCCAAATGCTTGGGTGCAAAGCTCTTTCTGGCTGTGTGACCTTGGGCAGGGCTCTTCTCAGATCGGGTGCTGCCTCCCCAGGCTGTCAGACCACCCAGCCCCATTGTGGATCATATGCAGTTAGGAGAGATACTCTTGTGGGTGGCTGAGCTACTCTTAAGAGGTCCTAGGCCACGAGGTGACCAAACACCCAGGGACAGACCCAACAGCTCGGGTAGGAAAGGAGTGTCTGTACGGAGCTCTAGGCTTTGCAGCATCTTGGGGATTTCCATGAGGTTGTCAGCCCTGGAAGGCTTCCTGGAAGAGGGGGGCTGAAGGCATGCTTGGGCTGGAGCTGGGCCTGACAGCTGAGCTCTGAGAGCGCCGTGTGTTTGGCACCTAGGCACCTTGGCCGTGGCTGGGAGAGGGAAGGCCTGGCAGAATGACCTGAGAGTCCCAGCTTCCCCTCTTACTACGTGTTAGAACCATTCAAAGAATCACTCCTCTCTGAGCCTCCATTTCCTCTTCTGTAAAATGGGGAGATTACGAATATCTGGCAGGGAAGTTGTGAGAGTGAAACTGAATGGTACTATGAAAGTTCTTTGCAAACACAACTAGGCTGGGAGAAAGGGAATGTTTATCCTTAAGGGTACTGGGCCGCTGACCTGGCCTCTCAAGATGACAACAGATGGTCACAGTCTGTCTGTGGCCCTGACCGAGGATATGGGCAGGGATTTCTGCACTCTCCCCTCCCCCAGCGTGTGTGCACACAGCCCAGATGGGGGCCCTTGGCCAGCCTCACTCAGGCTGACCTCCTGCTGTTTGGCATTTGACATATGAAGAGTCCAGGCCCAGAGCACACTCCCACCCACCCCCATCCCAGAGAGGAGCCAGACTGGCGGGGGGGCTTCACTACCTTGAGGAAGCAAGATCCCAAGGGCCCTGATCTCTTTACCATGTGTCCAGTGGCCTTTGATGGGAATTCCATTGCCCCCTTTGTCCTCTCCCAGAGGCCTGGATGGGGGATGAGAAGAGGAGGAAGAATTTTTTTTTAAAGGAGGCTAGTTTGGGTACCTGGTGGCTGGGCTAGGTGCCTTTCAGCTGCAGGCAACCCCCTCCCCCCCAAGGCAATTCCCTGGCACTGCCTCTTGCCATCCTCACCATCTCATTGGACTAAAATTTAGTCACCCTAACTTTTTTCTTTATTTGGACACAGAGGCAATTTCAAGCCTCTTTGCTCAACAGGGGTCCAGCCATCCTTCCATTATACAGGTCTATTAAGGACTTACTGTGTGCCAGGCACTGTCCTAGGTGCTTGAAATATGACCGTGAACAAAACAAAGTCCCTGCTCTCATTGAACTTTCTAATGGGTACAAGAAACTAGAGCAACAGCTAGCTCGGCTGACGGTGAGTGCTACGGAGACCATCAGGTTGAGGGGGCGGCTGGGCAGAGACCTGAAGTAAGCGTGGATGCGTGTGAGCCATGTGGAGACCTGGGGGAAGAGCGTCGCAGGCACAGGGAGTGCAGCAAAGGCCCCAAGGTGGGAGTAAGCTGGGTGTGGGGGACCAGTGAGGAGGGAGGCTCAGAGGTAAGGGGAAGCAGATCATTAGGACCTGATAGGCCACAGTGAGGACTTTGGCCTTTCTTCTGAATGAGAAAGAGCCATTGGAAATTTCTAGGTAGAAGAACAAGATGATCGGACATGTTTTCAAGGGTCACGGTGGCTGCTGTGTTGAGAATAGAGAGTGGAGGACAAGGGTGGAAATGGGGAGGTGAGACAGGAGGCTACTGCAGTCATCCAGGTGAGAGATGTCACTGGAGGTGGTGAGATGTGGTTGCAGTCTGGATAGAATGTGAAGCCAGGGCCAATCTGATTGAGGTCTGAGGTGTGAAAAAGAGAGTTAGAGATGATCCCAAGGTTTCTGGCCTGAGCAGCTAGAAAGGATGGAACTGCCCTTTCCTGAAATGGGAAGATGGGAAGAGGGTGAGAAAGTCAGAAATTTGATTTTTGGACTTGTCAATTTTGCCAATTAAATTTTGGAGTGAAGGTGTCAGTAAGAAGGTTGAATGAGCCCGTGGGGAGTGCATGGGAGAAAACTAGGCTGGAGAACCATGTTTAGGAATCCTCAATGTACAGCTGATGGTCAAGGCCATGAGACTGGATGGGTCTCTGAGAAATTAATGTGGAGAAAAAGTTCCAAGGACTGAGCCCTGGGCTCTGCAAGGCTGGGGGGGGGGGGGGGGGGGGGGGAGGAGGGCATGACATAGGCTGAGGAGGAGAGGCAGGCAGGTGTCCAGTGAGGAAGTTTCAGGAAGAAGGGGTGGTCAGCTGAGTCCAATGCTGCTGAGCTGAGGCCCACCAAGAACTGACCATTGGACCTAACGACGCGGCCGTGCACCATGCTGCACGCAGGCATGCAGGGGGCTAGAGTGCCCAGTGTGAAAACCAGTTGGGAGGGGTTCAGAAGAGAATGGGAGGGGAGGAATCAGGAATAGTAGTATAGGTGGCTTTTAAACTATTTTTGTTTTGTTAAAAAGCAAGCAAAGAGCAAAAGGATGTAGTTGGAGGGGGATCAGAAGGTTGTTTTGAACATTTTCCCCCTAAGATGGGAGAACAGCAGCATGTTTGTGGGCTGATGAGAATGATGGAACAGGGGGAACTGACCATGCAGGAGAGGGGAGAACTGAGGAACAACGTCCTTGAGAGTTGAAAGGGGGTGGCATCAGTACAAAGAACATCCCCTGTTCTTGATGTCAGGAGGGACTTTCTCCAGCTTCTCCAAGAAGGCAGGGTGTCAGTTAGGGCTGGAGTGGCCTGGGAGGATCCATGAAGGAGGAAGGACTTGCCAGGGGCCTTGCAGGTTGGGGAAGAGTTAGTTGGGAGAGGGAGGCCACTCCCAGTGGATGGGGCTGTGTGAGCACAGGCATGTAGGACTGAAGGAGCGTGTGCATGGAGAGGAAAGCTGGCTTGCATTTCATTGTGGGAGGGATCAAAGAAGCCTAGGATGCTCACAGACAATAAGCAGGACGAGCTACTGCCCCAAGACACGAAGAGAATCAGCCCAACAGTGACTCACCTGCCCCGACCATTCCCACCCCTTGGAGTTCATAGCATGCAGCCCTCTTCCTCATCTTCCTATGTCACCTCCCCCCCCCTCCCCAGCTCCAGATTCACCATTTCTCCATCCAAGGAGTATAGAGACATGGAGGAACAGTGTGCAGATCTTGTGTGTGGACCCCTGCTCCCCTTAGGGGTCTGGTCCTCAATCTGTATCCTTGCCCGCCCGTAACACAGCCTGCAGAGGTGAGAAAAACCCTGGCCAGAGGGAGGAGGCCCCCACTTCAAGCTTGGACAGGCCACGCCTCTTCTCTGGGACTCAGTTTTATCATCTGTAAATAGTATCTACTTAGGTGGGGTGTTGTGGGCAATGAGTGGGTGATGTTGTGGATGTGCTGCACTCCCGGCTCAGCTCTGGTCCCCGCCTTCACCAGCCTCAAGTCCATGAATAGACACCAATGCTTTCCATCCTCAGGCACCCATTTTAGGTGCTGCCCTCCCCCCTCCTCGAAAAATAGCATCGGCTGCCTCTGAACTTTCAGAACTAATAATTCTTTTCTCTTTACCTCCCTCATTTTCTCCTCCCCTCCCTCTACTTCCCTCCCTCCCTCCCTCCCTCCCTCCATGACCACTTTCACCTTATCTTTTTTGTTACATGATAGAGTCTGTGAGGATGGGTCAGTTTGATACAATTTTGCATCTCTAACAGTTGACACTCAGAGTGTGGCACAATGGAAAGTACTGTGAAAGTGTTTGCGGGTTGGCTAGAAACAGGACAGTGTGCCTGCAGAAAATGGGCTGCAGCCCTTGCAATGAAGAGTTTTCAATTGCCTCTCTGGACTCCTTAGGTTAATCCCTTAAATGTTTATTGCTAGACCCTGTACCAGGCCCTAGAGGGTCCCCCAGGCAGGGTTGTAGGGGTCCAGCTGGGCTGGGAGCTGCTCTCTGGCCTGAACTGGGGTAAGAGCTTCCTGTGGGCTGGGTGCTCGGCTTGTGGCAGTAACTGGTCCTTATGAGTCTTTTGTCACCCTCCACTCCTCTTTCAGTAAATGGGGGCTGGGTTGTTGGCATTAGGGCAGGGCCCAGTGGATGGGGGGAACAGTCCTGTTCAAGCTCTGCCTGGCTGCCAGAGACCCCCCTGGGGCAGCAGTTGTGAGCTGTAGACAAAAAGCCTGGGACAAAAGGTCTGTGGGAGCTGTGGTGAATAGATTAATGAGATTTCCATCTGAGGGCCAACAATGGGATTCTCCACTCCAGCCCCTTTGTCCCAGGCTGAGATAATGAAGCCCTGGGGAGCTTGCCCAAGAGGGGGTTGCATCAGCCCCTTCTCCACACAGGCCTAGAGCCTGGCCACACAGCTGCCCCTCCTTCCCTGCCCTGCCCCCGCCCCGTTCGGTCCAATCCCCTCCCTCCCTGTGGGTAATGGAATTCTGAATCACAGAATTTTTGTAAGATGGGGAAGAGGTGTTAGGGACCTCCTTAGAAAGTTGGAGGGAGCCGTTGACACTGCATGGTTCGGTTCCCTTACCACTGCATCATGTATAAAGTTTAAAGGGTTCTCAGTGAGAGAAAATCTTGCTGTCCAGCATCTACACCTGCTGCATCATTTGACAACTGAAAGAAGTGAAGCTTAGAGAGATTAGGTGTCTTGCCCATGGTCACACAGTGTCAGCTCAGGGTGTTTGCTGCCCCAGGATGTCAGAGTGGGGGTGGAGGAGTGTGTGAGGGAACAACAAGTCTCTACTCTCACCCTACACTGCTTCACGTCTACACCAGATGTGTGGGATTTCCACACCAGCCAATTCTGCAACACCAGCAGGGTGTCTGTCTTACAAATTTAGCTAACTTCTGACACTATTTACCTGGAGATAATATCAGATCCCATAGGTTAAGTCCCACAAGATTTCCCCAGTTCAACTGCTAATTGCAAGCTGGGGTTGTCACTTGTGCTTCTGACTGATGGGCTATAAATCGGAGGTTCCCACACCCCCTTCTTGGGTTCGATTAATTTGCTAGAGTGGCTCACAGAACTCAAGAAGCCAGTTTACTTGCTAGAGTACCAGTTTGTTATAAAAAAAAACATAACTCAGGAGCTGCCAGATGGAAGAGATGCACAGGGCAAGGTACGTGGGAAGGGCTGCAGAGCTTCCACGCCCTCCCAGGGCACCGCCCTCCTAGCACCTCCACACGTTCACCAACCCGGAACCTCTCTGAACATCGTCCTTTTGGTTTTTTTTTTGTGGAGGCTTCGTTACATAGGCTTGCTTGATTAAATCACTGGCCATTGGTGACTGAGCTGGGTCTCCAGCACCTCTCCTTTCCCAGGAGGTTCCAACTATCTAATTGGCTGGTTCCCTGGCAACCAGCCTCCATCCTTAGGTTAACTAGGGGCTTTCCAAAAATCACTACATTAACATAAACTCAGGTGTGGTTGAAAGGGGCTTGCTATGAATAACAAGACATCCAATTTAAACTTGGCTCTGAAGCTACTTCTGGAATTGAGGATAAGAGACTAAATGTAACAAAATATGCTCCCATTATTCTTAGGCTTAGGACATTTCAAGGGTTTGGCAGCTGTGAACCAGGAACAGTGAACGAAGACTAAAGATTTAATATTTCTTATTAAACCACACTGCCACAGCCTGTGTCAGGTCTGGTGAGCGGAGTGCCCTCCTTGGGTCCAGGGGATTGGAGAGGTCCACGGGGACTGAAATCGGTGCACTGCGTGTTCTGGCTATTTGTGGAGGCTGACCCACTTCTCTCATTGGTCCTGGAAGACTTCCTAACAATGAGGGCTGGGGATTTAAGGAATTTTTACTTACGGTTTCATCTGGTAATTCCTTCCATTACTATTTACTGATCACCTGAGTTTGAAGGACTGTGCTCTGTGCATGAATCCAGTCTCTGCAGTGCAGAAGGGTGCTTGGCCTTCAACAGTCTGCAAAGAAAGAGCTGCTTCTGGAGCCTGACCTTGCTCCCAAAGGGCGCAGTTTCAGAAAGTTACCTTTTCTCCAGAGTCCTAGCCACCCCCAGAGAAGTCCACAGACCCAGATAAGGAACTGTTGGCCCAGCCTAGG
Organism: Molossus molossus; assembly: GCF_014108415.1. Lineage (NCBI taxonomy): Eukaryota > Metazoa > Chordata > Mammalia > Chiroptera > Molossidae > Molossus > Molossus molossus. Next base: position 78,939,799 of record NW_023425345.1, read on the forward strand.
GGTGTGAATGCCTATCAGATGGCAGATGGCAGGTTTTCAGGAAAAGGGACAGCTCTACTTGGCCTGTTTGCCATGAGAAAACACAAACTCTCTTGCCTGGGGGGCATAGGTAACTTGGGATCCACCCCACCCAGTAGGTGCTTACAACTGCAGGTCTGAAGGGTAAGTATATAGCATTTGAGGCATAGCCACATTCCCAAGCAAATATAGACACGTTTCCGTAGGGCCAAGGAAGAGATGTAGGCTAGGTCATGGCCTCAGGCTTTTTTCTGGCTGTGAGTACCCAAAGCCTGGACCAGGGAGGCAGTCCAGCCGAGAGATTGGGCCTGGACTCCTGGTCAGACTGTTTTGGTCAGAATCTTGCTCTACTATGTAATAGCTGTGTGACCTTGGGGAAGTATTAATCTCTCAGTCTCCTCCCCTGTCCAATGGGAATAATGACAACAGCATTGCTCTCATAGGGCTGTTGTGAGGGCTACACAAGAGAAAGCATAGAACAGGGGCCAGCTCTGCCCCAGTGCTGGGTGCTGGGGAATGGCATGAGGACTGCCCTATCATATCAGCTGGAATGGACCTCCCTCCCAGAACATTCTTCAAGTTCCCCCAACCCCAAGGGGAAGGGACTTGTTCAGTGTCACTCAGTAATGTTGGGCCACTGCTCTGGTTCTTAATTGTACCATTTATCACACTACTCTGTACCCTACACTGGACTGCATATTTTATATATGTTATTTCTTTCAAATCCTCAAGACCACTCTGCAAGGCGTATGTTATGCCCTTTAACAGACGGAGAAACTGAGCTTCAGTGAGGTCAGGCAATCTGACCAAGGTCATACAGTGAGTCTGGATTCAAACCCAGGTCTCCCTGTTCCACAGCTCACACTTTTCCTCCAAGTCCCTGGGACTTCCCTCACCTCCAGCTCAGGTGATGTAGGGGACTGGAGACAGTCTGTGAACCTTGGAGGCAGGATCTCCTGGGAGATCCCTCCTGTATGAGGCTGAATGGCAGGGGCTTGTGAGCTAGGCCTGTTTTGGTCAGGTAGGCCCAGAGTCCCCATGGAAGAGCAGGAGGACAGTAACCGGCCTGGAGATGGGGGCAGGGAGACAGCATGCATTGCCCTAACCTCTCTGAGTGGGGGTGGGGAGGCTGGTTGTGTCAGGAATCAACCAACTGAGACTGCATTTAAAGCCCCAGAGAGGCCTGGCCAGTATGACTCAGTGGTTGAGCGGCAACCTATGCACTAAGAGGTCACTGGTTTGATTCTCAGTCAGGGCACATGCCCAGGTTGTGGGCCAAATCTCCAGTAGGGGGCATGCAGAAGGCGGCCAATTGATGTCTCTCTCATCAATGTTTCTATGTCTCTCTCCCTCTCCCTTCCTCTCTCTTTAAAGAAAAAAAAAAAATTACCAAAAAAAAAAACAAACCCCAGGCCCAGGAGTCGGGAGCAGAACATGCCGGATCCTAGGCAGGGAGGAGGGTGAGCAGGACTGAATGGCTCCATACATGCCGCGTCCCTCCACTGCTCACCCTGGGCGTAGAAAGGATACAAGTACAACTCGTGCACGGGGAATTTTGTGTATTTTTTCAGCATGCGTATATTGCAAAACCTGTACAGCACATGGCTGCATTGTTCTATGCCTGTCAAAAGCCACAATGAACACAAGGCAATTCGGGGTGGGGGTGGGGCGGAACCCCAAAGAGATGAGACAGAGAGTACTTATGTATGTGCGCATGCGCAGTCCTATGTACGTGCGCCCACTGCTGTCCTCCTCTCTGCATGGTCTGGGTGGTGTAGGCACCAATGCTGGAGTACGCTCAGGCTCATGTGGGCCAGCGTTCGAAGCCTGTGTGCAGGATGATGACCTCACCTCTTTCTCAAACTTTTGTCCTCTCACCTTCCGTGGGCAGTGGTGTTCTGGTCAGACCTGTGCTCTTCCCTTGGAAGAGGTGAGAGGAAGTCTTGAGATCAAATGCTTTGTGACTACGTTCAGGAGAAGTTGTTGACCTGGTCTTCTGCTCCCTAGTTAAACTACTAAAGGACCTCTAGCAAAGACCAGATCATTGCATTTAGATGACAACGCTTGAAAGGAGAAGGGCAAGAAAGATGGGCTAGTAACTAGTGGGGGACTTAGGATTCACCAGGTCTTTTTTTTTTAATTTTTATTTTTCAAACCTCACCTGAGGACATTTTTCTATTTAGCTTCAGATAGAGTGGGAGGAAGGGGGAGAGAGAGACACACATCAATGTGAGAGGAACACATGGACTGGTTGCTTCCCACACGACTCCGACCAGGGCTGGGGTCAAATTGCAACCAAGGTATGTGCCCTTGACCGGAATTGAACCCGAGACTCATTGGTCCGCAGGCTGATGCTCAACCAGTGTGCAACTGGCCAGGGCCACGAAGTATATATTTTTTAAAGTATTTTTTCTTTACAGATTTTAGAGAGAGAAGAAGGGAGAGGGAGATATAGAAACATTGATTGGCTGCCTCCTGCATTGCCCCCACTGGGGACTGGGCCCACAACCTGGGCATGTGCCCTGAACAGGAATCAAACCGGCAACCTCTTGGTACATGGGTTGATGCTCAACCACTGAGCCACACTGGCCAGGCCAGGAGGTCTTTTTGAAGATGGGAAACAATTATGCTTTCTGTGGGGAGGGAGCCAGGTCACAGAAGCTGGGAGCAATAGTTAATGGGGCAAGATCCCAGGCTGGACCAAGATGGGATCAAGGGCTAAGGTTGACCCTCAGGCCTCTGGTCTACAAAGTGGATGTAGATGTAGATAAAGGTAAAAACAGAAAGCCAGAGGTGAAGGCAATGTGCCTCTGGCTAAAATGGAAGAGAATTGCCTAGAATCACAGGGGGTGGAGGGTAGAGATCAAGTAGGCTGGATGAGCTGTGAATTGCTAGGGACAAGGCCCCCTGGGTAGGGCTAGGAGCAGCTTGAGACAGACTAATCCTGGAATAGATGAGATAGAAGGAGTGATGCTGGAACAGGTTTGGAGAGCCACAGGTGGGTTCCTGGAGTCCATAATTGTTAGGTGGAGCGGTTCACTGATGACCAAGGCCTGAGTGCTTGGCCTTGAGCGAAGAGGAGCAGAGTCTGCCAGGGAGTGAAGGAAATGTATGTGGACAAGTGCAGACACAGCCTTCTTTACTGTGACTTTGTATGTCCTTCCCCATCAGTCCCAGTTTAATATGTTCAGGGAAAGCTAATGTCAAATCTCTTTTTCTCCATATCAAGAAGCCAAAGCACAGATAACAGAAAAAAGAAAAAAACAAGTTTAAGTGTTCATGTGGTAACACAATATGAGGTGGGGCAAAGTAGGTTTACAATCATTAATAAATAATAATAGAAGAATAAACTGTTTCAAGTACTCACACTGTAAACCTACTTTTGCCCCAACCCGTATTTGCATTTGTATAACCAATGTTACCTGCAACCAGACCACATGTGATTTCTGATGTTCCAGGAAATACCCCGCCCCCAACACCAGGTAGTGCCTCTGTTCTTTGAAGACCCCCCATTAGGAGCTGGAGAACTGTATATCTGCCCCCGTAGACTTCACACTCAGCTCTGCAGCCTCTGCTCTGTTCAAGATCACCTTTTAAGGCGAAACAATCTTAATAACTCTCCTTTTTAAACTTTAGGGTCTATGTATGGCTAGGCCTTCCCTAGGGCAGTGGGGATGAGAGTAAATGTTTTTATATTCAAAGACTGTCCTCTCCTGTTAATATCAGGTCACAGTGTTTGGAGGTGGTGCTGTCAACAAACTGCTGCAAGTAAGGGCAACTGTAGGGAACCTGAGAAGTAACTTGTTTATTTTCAGCCTCTTCCACTACTCTCCCTACGTACACCTACTTGCAAGCCTCCAGTGACCCAGCGTTTCTTGGTGCTCCCTCCAGGCTTGCAGTGTGTGGTTATGTAGGTTTCTCACTGTACATGAGCCCTATTTCTTAAGGGGCATGATTCACAGCATAGACAAAGTAGTGTAGATTATGAGTTTTTAAGAAGGTGGCAATAAGTTGTCTTGAGGAAGGAAATAGGGCATATGAGGTAACCTAGCCCAGCCTTTCTGAATGCATTGTGCTCTGTACCTTTAAAGGGGCTGGAACCTTCTAGACCAGTGGTTCTCAACTTTCCTAATGTTGCAACCCTTTAATACAGTTCCTCATGTTATGGTGACCCCCAACCATAAAATTATTTTTGTTGCTACTTCATAACTGTAATTTGCTACTGTTATGTCTTAGGTGATCCCTGTGAAAGGGTCATTCGACCTCCAAAGGGATCGCGACCCACAGGTTAGGAACTGTTGCTCTAGATTGTCTGGCCAACTTGGTCCCTTACCGTTCAAGGTCCAGTAAAGACACCACCTCCCTGGTGACACTTTCTCAACCAGGTGTGGCATGTTCCTCTGAGCCCCAGAGCCCTTGGCACATACCTGTATCTTCCCACCTCACACAGGATGTTATTATATTTCACATCATATTCACCTTGCAGTCTGCCCCCGCCCCAACCCCCCTGCTGATTTGTTAAAGAAAGAATAGTGCACCTGTAAGGCTAACTTGTCTTATCAAAAGCTTAGGTTTGAGAAATACTCATCAGCAAAAACCATCTCTAGTATGCCATGGGTCCATTTAGTCTTTGAGATTTTATTTTTGGATCAGGCTAACCCACTGGAGCCATGTGCCCAAACAGTGCAGTTCTCCAGGCCCCGAATCCTTTGACCAGTGTTTGGCTCATGCCCTGACTGGTGCTGAGGGACAGTGTAAGAAACAGCCATGTAACATTTCTGTGTTTATGGCATGGCTGTCTAAGAGGATGTTATTACATTTCACAGGTCTGCTTCCTAAGGTCCATGAAAAATAAGTTCTGTGATCTCTGTGCCAGGAACATTTTCCTTCTTTTGAGCATGGTGGTGTTTTTCACTTTGCAAAGTGAGTCATTTGGTTACAGAGAAGCTAAGATGTGCACTAACTGAATTGCTCTGAACTAACTTCTGCCCATCTTCTCTGGAATATGATTTATCTGTTCTAAATAACCTTTTGTACTGTGGTGACACACATTTTTGGAATGAGGCAGATAGCAACTCCTGCCCTGGGCACACAGCCATCACGTGCAGAGTTGAGTCTGGAACCCAGGTGCTTTAATTTTATCAGGCACAGACTAAAAGAAACCAAATGGAAAGAAAGTAAGTCCTTCTAGGTCAGCCTCTGGGATTAGGTACTGCCAAAGACACCTACATCCCTCTCTTCAGACCCCAAGGGGAGCCTGGAGTCTCTGGCAGAACTGCGTTGAATAGAGCATTTAGGATTATCAAACTGCTGGGCCAGTAGGTCAGAGACCCTGGGCAGGACTCTCATCATTACATAACCTTAGTGTCTCTTCAGTGTCCACCTAGAACATGGTGGGTGTGCAACAAAGAGCTGTTACTGAATGAGCCTCACTTGGGCTTAGCTATTCCCAGGGCTAGGGTGTCCCACCCTTTGCCTGACTCTTCACTACATCAGGTCTGAAAGTCAGGATCATGTGTCCTAAAGGGCAGGGCTGGTGTGGCCAGGACAAAATAATAATCATTGCCTGTGCCCGGCTGGTGTGGTTCAGTGGTTGAGCATCGACCCATGCACCAAGAGGTCTCTGATCCGATTTCCCATCAGGGCACATGCCCAGTTTGTAAGCCCTATCCCCAGTGGGGGGCATGCAAGAGGCTCCCTCTCATCAATAAAGGAAAAAAAAAAAAGCCTGTAAGATGACGTTAGGGACAAACGTTTCCTTTCCAGATCCCTCCTGTTTGAGGGAAGTATTTTCAGATAACTTTAATCCTGGGACAAGAGTGGTAAATCCAGTATTGTGGACTTGGTGCTGGAGAAGGTGCCCCAGGAGAGTGGTGGATGCAGGAGAACCAGCCTGTCCAAAGCTGCAATCTCCGTGGGGTTGGGTAGAGGTCGGTGGCCTCTGAAGGACCTAATCAGCCACCTTCTCTCTTGCAGCTCTGTTGAAGATGCACTGGACACCGGAACACGCCCAGCCTCTCAACCAGTGGCCAGAGCAGCACCTGGACGTCTCCTCCACCACCCCGTCGCCAGCCCACAAGTTGGAGCTGCCCCCTGGGGGTCGCCAGCGCTGCCACTATGCTTGGGCACACGATGACATCTCTGCCCTCACTGCTTCCAACCTCCTCAAGCGCTATGCAGAGAAGTACTCAGGGGTCCTGGACTCGCCCTACGAGCGCCCCACCCTGGGCGGCTACGGGGATGCCGCCTTCCTCAACGGCGCAAAGGGGGACCCTGATCCCTGGCCAGGACCAGAGCCACACTACCCCTTGGCCTCACTCCACGAAGGCCTCCCGGGAACCAAGTCGGGCAGTGGGGGCGGCTCCGGGGGCCTCGGGGGCTCCCCAGTTTTAGCCGGGAACCTGCCTGAACCCCTCTACGCCGGCAATGCGTGCGGGGCCCCGTCCACAACGCCCGAGTACGCAGCAGGATACGGCGGGGGGTACCTGGCCCCGGGTTACTGCGCGCAGACGGGAACGGCGCTGCCCACGCCGTCCCCCGCCGCGCTGCTGCAGCCCCCGCCTCCGCCGGGCTACGGCCCCTCCGGGCCTCTGTACAACTACCCTGCGGGGGGCTATGCTGCGCAGCCCGGCTACGGGGCTCTGCCGCCGCCCCCGGCCCCGCCGCCAACCCCCTACCTGCCCTCAGGCCTGGCGGCGCCCACGCCCCTGCCGGCGCCCGCCGCGTCCCGGCCGGCCCCCACCTCCTACAGCTTCCAGGCGGCGGCTCCGGGAGCAGAGGCTGGGATGTCCCTGAAGCGCAAGGCCGCTGACGAGGGCGCAGAGGGCCGCTACCGCAAGTATGTCTACGAGCCTACCAAGGCCCCGGCAGCCGACGGCGCCCCCTACCCCGCCGCGGACAACGGCGAGTGTCGAGGCAACGGGTTCCGGGCGAAGCCGCCTGGAGCAACGGAGGAGGCGTCGGGCAAGTACGCTGGCGGCATCCCTCTCAAGGTCCTGGGCTCCCCGATCTACGGCCCGCAACTCGAGCCCTTTGAAAAGTTCCCGGAGCGCGTCCCAGCACCTGCTCCCCGAGGGGGCTTTGTCTTGCCGTCGGAGGAGCCTCTCAAAGGTGTGGACCCGGGGTCCCTGGAGCTGGTGACGAGCAAGATGCTGGACTGCGGGCCCCCGGTGCAGTGGGCAGACGTGGCGGGCCAGGGCCCGCTCAAGGCGGCGCTGGAGGAGGAGCTGGTGTGGCCCCTGCTGAGGCCGCCCGCCTACCCCGGCAGCCCACGCCCGCCCCGGACCGTGCTACTCTTCGGACCGCGGGGCGCGGGCAAGGCGCTGCTGGGTCGCTGTCTGGCCACGCAACTGGGCGCCACGCTGTTGCGCCTGCGCGGAGCCACGCTGGCCACCCAGAGCGCCGCCGAGGGCGCGCGCCTTCTTCAGGCCGCTTTCGCGGCTGCGCGCTGCCGCCCACCCGCGGTGCTGCTCATTAGTGAGCTGGACGCGCTGCTGCAGACCCGGGAAGACGGCACCACCGCCACTGGCGCCCTGCAGGCGCCGCTCCTGGCTTGCCTGGACGGCGGCTGCGGCGCGGGGGCCGACGGCATGCTGGTCGTGGGCACCACCTCGCGGCCCGCTGCTCTGGACGAGGCCACCCGCCGGCGCTTTGCACTCCGCTTTTATGTGGCGCTGCCCGACGGTACGGCCCGTGGACAGATCCTGCAGCGGGCGCTGGCCCAGCAGGGCTGCGTGCTGAGCGAGCGGGAGCTGGCGGCCCTGGTGCAGGGCACCCAGGGATTCTCCGGGGGCGAGTTGGGACAGCTGTGCCAGCAGGCAGCGGCCGGGGCGGGCCTCCCAGGGCTGCAGTGCCCCCTCTCCTACAAAGACTTGGAGGCGGCACTGGCCAAGGTGGGCCCCCGGGCCTCCCCCAAGGAGCTGGACTCGTATGTGGAGTGGGACAAAATGTATGGCTTCGGACACTGACAGTACGCTGGGGAGGCCACGGGAGCCGCTGCCCTTCCCTCCCCGGCCCTGGGAGGGATGTCTGTAACCCTCCAGGCTGGGAGGGTGCCGAGTGATGAATGTGGGGAGGGAGAAGGGAGGGGGCTGGTGGATTTTTTTTTTTTTTTCCGTGGGAAGGAAAATGCTTCTGCTAGGCAGATAGATGCCATATGCGCTGTGTACTCAGGATTTTTCTATTTATTGTGGACGGGAAGCTCGCCATCTCAGCTCCTCAGATGGGCACACCCCGATGGGCTGACACCCAGGACCTAAGGAACTCCTGCTCTCTCGCCACAATCCTTTTGTCTCCTCGCTCCCAGAATGGCTCCTTGCTCCTCCCTCCACTCTCCCCTTTTTCTTTGCCTTCACCTACTTTTCTCTCCCTCTAGCTTTGTCACTGCCCCCCCACCCCCAATCCTGGCCCCGTTTCTCTCTTGTTCCTCCCTCCCCTGTCCCCATCTATCACCTTTTGCTTCTGTCTCCATCCCTTCTCTTTAGCTCTTCTAGTCTCTTGGTCCTTCTCCCTGCCTTCTGTCCCTCTCATTCAAAGACTGCAGTGTCCCTTTCCAGGAGATCTGGAGGTCCAGAGGCTAAGGAGAAGGGGATAGGGGGTTCCCTTCCACCCCATTACCCCTGAAACCTTGGGCCTTGGAGGGGGGGGCATCAAGCAAAAAACACCCAAAGAAGGGTTTTGTTGTTTGTTTTTGAGGGGGAAATTACAGAAATGTAGCTTGTTTAATATTTAGGCCTCTTATTTTTGTAAGATGTGTAGAACTTGATGTTTTTCTTTTTCTTTTGACAACTCAGGAAGAAACTGACCTCAGAAAGAATGTTAGACTTTGGCTACTCTCCTGTGTGTTCCCCACCACACACCCTTAACCCTCAGAGGAGCAAATTCTCCCAGAAGACTTAGAAAGTGAGACTTGTGGGGAAGGGGAGAAGGGGACCAGAGCCACATTTAGACCCCTGCTCTTCCTGGGACAGAAGCAGAATGTATTTTAGGGCTTCCTCCCCAGTCCAAGGTTGCAGGCAGGGGTGTTGGGGAGTGGGATGTAGGATTTGAGAGCAGGTAGATCTTGCTCCCTTTCTGCTACTCTTCTAACTGGGCCCCACTCTCAGCTTAGTATTTTCTATGAAATAGCTAACCACACTTGGAATGCCCTTGCCCACTTCCTGCCCCAGACTCTGAGTAGTTTGAGAGGGCCCAAATGGGAAGGTGACGTAGGCCAGAGAGGCCATCTCACCTGGCCATTGCCCAGACAGAGGTCTATAACTTAGGCTAAGGATTCCCTCTGGAGGGAAAGACAGTTTGGTCACAAGTCAGGTTGGGCACAAAACTGACTACAGACTCAACCCCTGTCTGCTAGGAGGCTCTGAGGAGGGGTGAGCATCTGACACAGGAGAGGTTCTATGGCGAAGGGTTCCTCTCATTCTCTTAGGGTCCTGGGTCTTGAGGGCAGGGAGTGTGAGAGAGGCAGGTTGTTTTTCCTTAACATTAGGGGTTTATTCTCAGTCATACACACACTTTCCACCAGAAGCCCAAGCTTGGTGGGCTTTCTTTTGAGAACCATATTTCTCCTCTTCCCACCAATTTCCCTTAATGGGACTTCAGCAGTTTGCCACCTCCTCCTTAGGGAGCCCATTTCACAACTCTGACCTTTAGTTCAAAGTTGAGGAGAACAAGCCCCCACCCAGAACCTCTCTTCTCTCCTACCCCAGCCCCCTTTGCTGTTCCCTGCCTGCCCTTATAGCTACTACAGTCTCTGTACCACCTCTCACTTCCAGCTGGAAGGGTGTCCAGGGGGAACATTTCAGGTGCCAAGGGGCCGAGGACCTGTGCTGGCCTAGCAGTGTAAGCAGGAAAAGCTGCTCTGTGTTTTTCCCCTTTTCACCCTTGGTTTCTTTCTGGCCCTCCTCTGCTTGGAGCTGGCTGTTTGTAGGATTTTGGTGCCTCTGAAGCAGTGGGGTGGGCTGTAGGGTCTTGGCTGTGAAAGGCCCGTGGAGGCAGCAAAGAGTGAGGAGGTTCTCTCAGGTGTGTGTATGTATATGTTGGGGAGGGGGGAGGGTCGTCAGGGAAGTGGGGTTGGGATTTCTTCCCTTCCAGAGGCAGGCAGCTCTGGGGGTGGAAGGGGGAGCTCACTGATTGAGACGCACTGCCTCCTTTACTGGCCTTGGGGAACTTTGCACAAGGAGACATCCCCCAGTCTACTAGCACCTACCTCATGGGCACTGGGGTGGGTGGGGGAAGGGCAGGTCCAGCTCTGGCAATGTTGGGGGGGCATACCAAAGAATCCAGGGGCAGGGATTGGGAGAGGGCAGATTCAGCAAGCTGGCCCTCTCCTTCCTCTACCCAGATTGGGGTTGGGGTCCTCTCCTCCAGCTGTAACCATTTCTACCTCATTTTGCTGCGTGTTGTACATGGACGTATTTATCTCCTGTCTGATGATGCTCTGCAGTTGTGGTCTGTCTACCTCAGAAGATACTGTATTTTAAAAGAAAGTATTACACAGTATTAAAGCAATGACATGTGGTTTCCAGAGGATTTCTTGGGGGCAGCAGGATGTGGGGAGCCCTCTGGGGAATATGTGGGCATCCAGGTCCATCAGTGCCATTGGTGTGATGCTGTGGATGCTTCTATTCCTTGAGCAAAACATTATTGTGGAACACCTGTTATTCAATCTGGCACTAGAGGTGCCCACCAGGCACCGGGCCCTGAGGCTACCAAGTGAAAAGCCACACTCTCAGGCTCTGAAAAGCCTCTGGATAGGGAAGGCCCTTATGCAATTCTGAGCCTCAGAGGCTCAGAATTGGGGTTGACTCATTGTATCCCCAGAGCTCTGAAGTGTGGGGTGGGGACAAAGAAAGGCTCACATGTTTTTTGAATGAGTCGATGAAAGAATGAATAAATGAATGCATGGAGGAAAGGGGCAGATGAGGAAGGTTCACTCACAACCTGGATAGCAGCCATTGATGGCTACAGTGATTATACTTGATTCCATTCTTGCATGGAGGGAAAGTGGGCAGAGGTCAGGGTGTGGAGATAGCCGAGTTCTAGTCTTTAAAGTCACACAGGATCCTTTGCCACCATTTGTCAATCCTCAAACTGTCTTTGACAACTCATCATAAACTGCGAGACTGATAAAATTAGGAAGAAGTTTTCCGGCCAGTGTGACTCAGTGGTTGAGCATTGACCCATATACCAAGAGGTTGCCGGTTCGATTCCTGGTCAGGGCACATGCCCAGGTTGGGGGCCAGATCCCTAGTTGGGGGCATGCAGGAGGTGGCCAATAGATGTTATCTCTGATCGATGTTTCTATCTCTCCCTCTCTCTTCTTCTCTCTCTCAAATCAATGAAGAAGAAGAAGAAAAAAAAAAAAAAAAAAAACTAGGAAGGAGTATCTTGCTGAAAAAGCTGTGTGGATACACTCATGAGAGGTTTAGACTCATGCTTCCTGAGGTCCTTCATAAATGCTCTAAAATTATTGAAAGTGCACCGGAGTGCAAGGGAAGTCGTGCACCCAGGGCTCAGGGCTTAGTGTATACACCACGCTTTCAGGAGGTAAAGCAGTTTCCCCTCAGAGAAACAACTGAGGGTGTGCCTGGACATGGGGGCTGCAGGGCATTGCTCCAGGCTTCAGCAACCCCAACTCTCTTGTGTCTTGGATGTCCAGACATTTGGTTTGTTATACACCTACTCTGTGTGGACACTGCATGGCACAGAATATAGAAATGATTAAGCACAGCCACTGTTCTGGAGAGCCCACAATACAGGGTGGGGAAAGCTGAAAAATGGATCATTTGAAAATACAGTTACATAAAGCTGCTTGAGGAGGGACCATATGAAAATGTTTATTTTCATGCCTGGCACAACATTTGGTACATGGAAGACACTGAATAAATCCTCGAATTAATTTCCAGATAAGTGTCTATGATGCAGGATGCACAGTCTATCTCAAGAATGTCCAGAAAAGACTCATGATGGTGGTGGTAGGGTGTCAGAAAAACTTTCTGGACAGGAGAGGGTACAGCTGACAAAGCTATGGAGGCTGGCAACTGCTATGGAGGCTGGCAATCTGTGATTTGTTATAAGAGCATAAAGTGAGGGTGGGAGTGGGGGGAAGTGAGGCTGGAGGAATCATTGGGATGGAACCACTGCGCCATGAGGAACTTCTATGCTCTGAAGAGCTGAAGCTCTATGATGAGTTTCGTGTCTGTTTAGGTGGGTGGGTGGATGGGTCGTGACTGATTTGCAAGTTAAGAATTCACACGCTGATTCAAAAAACCTTTGCTAAGATTTGCGGGAGACAACAAAAAGGCAGAACAGTGGGAGTAGATATGATGGAGTCAGGAAGGGCTTTCCAGAAGAGACCTGTCAGCTGAGGAGTGACCCAGGCAGAGCTACCCTTGCTTGGGGGAGTGGGGACAAGTTTAGTGATTGAGACCCCAGTGAGTATAAGGAGGGAGGTGGGGACTGGAGGAGGAGCTTACCTTACCCGGACAACAGAGGGTAAGAGTTTGGCTGCCCATGTGGGAGAATGGGAAATGACAGTCTATAAATATTTAGTATTTAGCTGGTAAGAAAAGAATTTAGGTATTGATTGGATATCAGAGATAAAAGAGAGCTAGGGGTCTAGGACTTCTGGTGGAGGCTGAGGAGGGGCGGTAAATAGGTTAGAAGAGATGCCAGAGACTTGCTGAATTTGAGGCATTAGTGGGATAGCCAGGCTGGTAGCCTTCCCAGTCTCAGAGGGGACTGAGTCCCACCCATCCAGGGGTATTGGGACACTCTCTCCAATTCCTGGGTTTTGTGAAACCCTCCCTCTTAAGTTCTGTGTGTTGGGAGATGATCCCCCAACCAATCTTGTGTATTGGAGACCCCCTTCCACGTCCATGGGTGTCGGGGCTCCCTCGCCCCAGTCGCTGAATGTGGGAAGCCCCCTCCCTCCCACCATGCCCGGATGTTAGGATCCCACTCCTACCCGTGGGCGTTCTGGCTCCTCCCCCACAGCCGGTGGGTCCTGGGTCCAGGTGACCGCCAAGCGATGGCGCGGGCGGCGCCGGCTCCAGGCGGCGCCCTCGGCCTGGCCCTGGCGCTGTGGGGCTGGGTGCTGGTTCCCGCCGAGGCCATGGACGCCATAGGTCCTCACACAGCCGTCCGTCTGGCCGAGCTGCTGACCCCGGAGGAGTGCAGCCATTTCCAGTCGCTCCTGAAGACCCCGGCCCCGGACGTCGAGGCCGAGCTGGCCAGGCTTTCGGAGGATCGGTTGGCCCGGGCCGAACCGCCAGGGCCCACGTCGGGGTCGCAAGGCCGGCGGCGGCGGGGGGCGAGGGCCCTGGCGGCTGACCCCGAGGAAGTGTCCGACGGCTGCCGGGAGGGGCTGGCGGCTTGGCTGGCCGCGGAGGCCCCGGCTCTGCCCTGGGACCGCGTGGCCCGGGCCCTGCGGCGCTGCGGCCGCCCCGACGTGGCCCGGGAGCTGGGCAAGAACCTCCACCAGCAGGCGACGCTGCAGCTGCGCAAGTTCGGGCAGCGCTACCTGCCGCTCGGCCCCCCGGCCCCCGCCCCGGCCGCCCGCGCGGCCCCCGCCGCCGCCCCGCGGTCCCGCCGCGCCTCGGCCCCTGAGCCCGACTGGGACGCGTTGGAGCTGATCGTGGAGCGGCTGCCCCAGGCACCGTACGAGCGCAGCCCTGCGGGCTGGGCCGGGCCGCTGGCGCTCGGCCTCCTCACGGGCTTCGTGGGGTCGCTGGGCGCCGGGGCGCTGCTCATCGTGCTCACGCTGTGGATCACCGGGGCCGATGGCGGCCGGGTGCGGACCGGCAGCCCCGGCCCGCCCGTCACCGCCTGGCTCAGGCCAGTCGAAGCGCGCGGCGGGTGGGAGGCAAGGCCTCTCTTGACCGAAGAGCAGCTCCTGTCGCCAAGGGCCCGGGCCCATTCCACCTGGGCTGCAGATGGGCCCGATCCTCCCTCACCCCCGGGCCCCTGGCTGTAAAGTGGGCACAATCTGATGGAGTGCTACCTTTGACGTATTTTAAAAGTTACAAAACAAGCAAAGGAGGGAGCAATCGGTTTGTTAGCTCGTGCGAAATGACAGTCGTAGCCAGGAGGGCTGCAAATAGAAGAGGAAGATCCGTGCCGTCTACCAGAGGGTAGGAGGCAGGCCCTCCCAATTCTTGTCAGCTTTAGTTTCTTATTTAGAAATTATTCTTCCACTAAGTTACCACTTACTGAGCACGAACTGTGTGTCAGGCCCCATGCTAAGCAGTTACATACATTATTTGATCTAATTTTGAAAACCCAGGCAGAAGGTATTATCTCCATTACATAGAAGGAAACTCTGGTTAGGAGTTCCTGACCCACGTGTACTTAGGAGCATGGTTAGGCTTTGAATCCAGAGCTGCCTGAGCTGCAAGTGTGAGCTCCAGAGGAAATGATCTGTGAGCAGTAAAGGAGCTTGGGAAACATCATGGGACTAGGACAAAATGCTGGCTTCTGTTTAACTCTGAGGCCCTGCGCGAGTGTGTAGGGGGTGATCCACCAGAGGTGTGCCCACTGCCTCCAAGCTTCTCTTCCCACTCTGGCGAGGCCTCCTGAGGCTCTGCCTAGAGCCACAGACGTTTCTCACCACTTGAATGGCTGGGGCACTGGCAGCCCATCCAAGGACCCGAGCCTGGGTGAGCGCTCACATAGACTCTGCTCAGACTGTGTCCCCTGTCACAGGGGAAGGCAAGAGGACAGCTGTGGGGTTCTGCTGGGTGGGAGTGCTTGACTTCCCGCCCACCCGTGGCTAAGGGGATTTGGTGCGAGAGCAATGACAATGACAGGCCAGTCCAAGAGGAGAGTTGAAAACAAGTTTGACGTAACCCTTTATTGCAAATTCTAAAGTAAAAAGATGTACAGTACAAAGTAAAATTGAAATTTCAGACTATAAACTTCCAATCCACTTATACATTCTCATTTCTCAAGCATTTCTGCCATTTCCGCATAAACGGAACAGGGAACAAGTCGAGGGGGGAGGGAAGGAGATACAGCAAGGAAAAAAATTAAGTGTCTAGAATAATCACGAACCCCAGAAGCAAGTGAAAGGAAAGATATTTTCTCGACCTGCTGTCCTGGTGATGAGAAGCGGGGTGGTTGGAGCAGTGCAGTTTAGAATGGCTCTCAGAGTAGCAGCATTTATGGTACCATTTCATCTTCCTTAAGTCCAGATAATACTTTGCCCTTCCCTAGTGCCTTTGCCTCTGTATCTCAAAACACTTTACACAACATTTAGTTAAAGCCTCACAACACCCCTGTGAGGTAGGTCAGTATTATTATCCCCATTTTACAGATGGGGAAACTGAGGCACAGAGAGGTTAAGTGACTTGCCCAAGGCCACACAGCGAGCCAGCGGTCAAGCTGGGAATGGAACACAGGAGTTCTGTCCCTTTTCTGGAACCACTGGATCCCGCTCCCCTTTACCTATATACATTCTTCACACACACACACACCACACGTGCACACCTGCCCACCCCACCCCACTTAGCCTCTATGTACAGCAAACAACAGTGGGGGCAGGGGCAGGGGGTGCCTCAGGAGCGTTTTAATGGAGGAAATCTTGGTAATCTTGAAAACGGAATCCAAGAAAGCACAGAGCTGAGCCACAGTGCAGACTCTGTGCAAACCTTGGGCCCCTCCCAATCCAGACTTCCTCCTCTCTCCTGATGTCCCCCTGGCTGGCTAGTTGCAGCCAATTCTTTAGGGGGTGGGAGTACCTGAAAATGAATGAAACTTTTTGCAAAACTTTGGGCAACATCTGAGAAAAGATAGAGGCATCGTTACAGAAGATGCCCAGGACTCACGTCACAAAGTCATAACCCATGGCAATCTCACCTCCACAGTAGGCCTGGAGGCTGGGGCTGGGGATGGATGAGAACTGACCTACCAGCCATTTCTCTCCAGAGTGGAGCTACTGGAGCAGACTAGAGTGGGCACTTCAGAATCCTCCTGAGAGTGTTCCTGGACCGGGAGACATGGCCTAGAGAAGGATGTCCCCAAAGCAGGGCAGGGTGAGGGAAGGGCAGGGGTCCCCCTCACCCCTGCACAAATGTGAATGAGACCAGCCCTAGTCTGTTGGTTTATCTGCGGGGTGATGGAGGGCAGGGCCAGCATTAGTTAGCAGAGTGGAGGCTGTTGGGCATCGCGCAAGCCTGAGCTTTGGGGCATTGGGAACATTTTTTTCCCCACATACTCGTGAAAAAGGCAGAAGTAAGGCCAGCCTAGCTAGGTTGGCTGATATCATCTCTGGGGGCTCTGCCAGGTGAACTGGTGAGCAAGGGGTTTCATGGGCCTTTAAGCACCAGCCCAGGAGGGGAGGAATGCCACATGCAATGGGTGAATGCGGATGGAGGGGTGTCAGGACCTTGCTTTTCTCTCCAATCTCTACTTCTCAGCCAGAACTTTGCCAGAGGCCCTGATCTCTCTCCCATTCCCCTCCTTTCCCCAATTGTGCTAAGGTCCCAATTCCCAGACCCCTCCCAGGACTCAAGAATTGGGACAGTCAAGCAACAAAAACACCAAGACAGGCTTCCCTTGTACAGTAAAAAGGGTCATTTTTATTTTGTTTCCTTTTTTGGCTTATAGTAGTGATGTATATTTTCTCACGCCTCATCTAGAGCAGTGTCGGCCTCCATGCATTCACTAATACACTAATCTTCACTATTGGTCTTTTACAAGTTTACACTGGTTGCGGCGAAAAATAAAATAACTCTGGGCACTGTCATTCCAGGGGCTTTGACTGGGAGTTTCTGTTGATCTCTCCCAGGTCAACTTCTGGTGCCAAAGAGGCTCATTTAGCCAGGAGTGGGAGTCGGTCATGCTGACTCCGAAGTCTTCCCTGCTCTCGCCCTCTGCTTTAAATGGTGGAGTCTCCTTGTCCTAAGCAACAAGGAGGTTAAGGAAAGAGGGGAAAGTGTTTTTCACAAAAACCAGCAACCATGTCAGCTGCTGCTCAGTGGCTTTGGCTCTGCATTTTAAATTAACAGCATCACACATATCTTTTTGCTTTTTGTCCTTTTTTTTTTTTTTAAAGGTGGATTGTGGAGTATAAATACTGCACCAAGGACCTGGCTACAAAAAATAAATATTTATATTATATTTATATATCTATATATATATATGTGCAGTGATACTGTGGCTGCTGCTGCTTTTTTATTGGCTTCGTTAATATTTGGCAAAGCGTTGCCACTTACCCACTCAGTAAAGACGTACAGAATCGTCATCACTGATTCTTTCAGTTCAATGCCTGTTAACTGCGGGTGTAAACTGCTGGTGATGGTGTCATTTACTACCAAGGAAATGTGGAGCAGGGTGGGTGAGTGAGTGAAAGAGTGAGCGAGCAGGTGGGTGGAGGGACAACGGGGAGGGGAAAGACGGTGGGAAAAGTTTGAAAAAAAGTGAAACTCCAAATAGAGTGGAGGTGGCTTCTTCCCTATGAAGCTGACCGATGGGTGTCAGATACCAAGGTCCATGTGTGTGACTGAGGAGATAGCCTGCTGGGCTGGGGTGAGGTCTGGGGGGAGGAAAAGGTCAGATCTCAGAAAAACCTCATTAATATGCTCTAGTAGCTCAATGACATCACTAGCATGAGCACTTGGGGTACCGAGTGGGATCTTATAGCTCTGTTGCCCATCTCAAACCTAAGAACAATTATGAAGTTTAGCCAAATCTTGCATAGAAGTGGTTAGAATTTATTGCACATTGGAACAAAAATATATATTTGTTGTTTTGGAAAAGACCATTAGCAATAAAAAATTTTTTGTCTGTCTGTCTGGTTTGGGGATGTACACTGGCTGACAGCATCTAAGTTCTAAGGAAAAAAAGTATAAAAAATAAAAATAAACATGACAATGGCATAAGCCAGAAGCCATTTCCTATTTAATAAGTTAATAATTTGTATTTACAAAAAGGCATGCTAATAAAATAAAATGATATATTACAGTATTTATAATTCTCTTAAAAAGAATAACCACACATGTCAGCTTCTGTTTTGTGCTGTTTATGATGTAGCCTGTACATGTTACTATACATTCGTCCTAGCAGTTAGCAGGGTCACCGAAAGAAATGCCATCCCAACCCCATATCGGGTGCAGTACAAAAGTTCTACGGGTGAGGCCGCAGAAGCAGGCTTACAAGAGCTGGATAGCATCTAATGGTCCAACAAGACAGAAGGCTCTGCTTACTGACTTGCTGTGGTTTGTTCTAAGCAAAACTAGTCAGGTGGACTGTGAAAATACATCCAAAGTGCTTCTACTGCAAGGCAGATTGGTGTGTCTGATTATGGGTTGTTCTCTCCCCCTCTATTGTATGGTTCAGGGAGAATTTATTTTGATTTGGTTTGCAAGCTAAAGTCTCTCCTCATTCTTTGTATAGACTTCCTGACTCATTCAACTGCAGCATCTTGGCTTTAAAATCTAGTCGTCAGATGAGAAACCCCTGGACTAAAAACTGTCTTCCCTAAAGCAGGAGATGGAATGGAAGATAGGTCGCTCCCCCCAAAGCCACTCTCCAATGACAATGAGCGGGTTGCTAAGCAGATAGCAAAACTGGCTGAAAGGGAATGTGCTGGGGGAAGCTGGAACATTTTAAGAATTAATATTAAATCGCTTTCTCATGAGAATCAGTGCAATAAAGAAACCAAGTGGGCTTGGTTCAGAGGTGGCTCCATCTCTACCTCAGGCCCCACCAGTAACGATTTATTCTCACAATAAATGAAAGAAACCATAGCCACCGCCCCAATGCTGCTGCCCTCACCCCCCTCTGTGGGTAAGGGAAGCCCTGCTTGGTGGAAGATGTGATGGCGGCAAGAGGAGTATGCAGTGTGTGAGCCTGCAACAACCCCTCTGGAAGTGAGGACTGTTCAGAATGTCTGAGCCCCTCTCCGTGTGGACCCAAGCTCAGAGAAAGCCACAATGCAGAAGGACATGATACTATATAAGTGAACACCCCTTAACCCCCAACGAAAGTTTGTTTTAAGTTCCCCAAATTTCCCCCTAGAGATAACATGCTACCTTGAAGAGCATTTTTACCTCTACCCCAAATAAGTGTCAGTTCTCCAGTATGAAGGCTAAACAATCATCATAAATATTGCAAAACACAAATGAACTTTTTTTTGATTTTTGTTTTTAGCCCTAGGATTTGGTTTTACAGTGACATAATTAATACAAGCCATTTGAGATCAAAGTTCCCCCACGTACGGGACACAGAGCAGCATTAAACAGTTCCCCTTTGAAATGTGCGACAATGGCGGTGTGTTAGAGATGTCTGTTAAACACATACACACAACGGATCCATCTGCTTGTTGAATTAGGTTTGTTTTTTGTTGGTGGTAATCAACTGGTTGGTTGTTTCCCTACCAGTTATACGAAAGACTTCTAAGAATTCATAAAGAATTGTAGTAGGTATGGAACTCTTACCATTTTTTCTCCAAATACAGTGAACGGTGCAGGGCTGGGTCCTGTCTGAAGGCTAACCCAGTGCAGGGGACAGGATTAGTAAGTAGTGTCCTGTGGTGTATGGTGCTCATGCATGGCTTGTGATCACGGCATGCCATCATGCAAATCATTTCTACGCATTGAACAAGCACAATGTTTGGAATCGGCCTGAGCAAGTCCTCCTCAGCCTGAAGAAACCTGATTGTTTTCCCCCACCCATCTCCAAACCATGTGAAGCCCATGTGGAGAAGATGTGGTTTATGTCAAAGAAACTGACAATTAAATGACATGGGCTAAATGTGAGTGTATGTTTGTGTGTTTTCTTTTTGCTGCTTGGCTTAACTAATGTAGAAATGCAAATACGGTTTGCATGAACAAACTTTTAAAATGACGCTTTCTGCTTCTGAGAATCAACAAAATGAAAAAATAAATTCCATTGGGCTGCAACGGAAATATGCTGGTCCCGGCAGCCTCTCCTCTGTTTTTGTATCCTGTTTAGTTTTGTTCTAAGTTGCATTGACTGATATGGAACATGCAGTAACCACCTGCCCAAGCATTAGAAAATCGGTGAGTCTAGGGAGCAGGGTCCTTTGCCCTGGGCAGGTCACTGCTCAAGATGCAACCGTGTTACATGGTAAGCAGACTACGTTTGGTCTAGATCTTCAGGGTAAAATGTCTCCACAGCTGTTCTGCATTGATAATATTCAGGAAGTTTGTAAACAATCTTTCACTTGCAAGTTTTAAATCTGTACAATATTTAATTTTTGCTTTCCTCTAACACTTGGATTCTCTGACCTCTTTTTGTCTTTTGGCTCTTTCCCTTCTTCCTTCCTCTGCCCGCTGCTGTTTCTCCTTCTCAGGTTTAGTTACACTGTCATAAGAGGGGAGAGAGGCTGTAGACGGGGTGCTCTCCTTTTTCTCCTGGTGTGTGCCTCCATTCTCCAGCTTATTGGAAGTTGTCTTTTTGCAAATAAAGCCCCGTCTTGCTAAATGTCCCCGGTAGGCGCGCTGCAGGACCACTGCTGACACCTCTTCCTGCTTGCGCCGGAGTGTGGTCGTGATTGGCTCGTAAGACACTTTGGAAGGATTGGATGCCACGAACCGCTCCTCCATCTGCTGCCGAAGGATGTCCAACTCCCCGCTGTCTCCCAGGACCCGCTTGGTGAAGGCAAAAAGGATGTCCAAGCAATGGATGCGATCCCCGCTGACCATGGGAAGATCCATGGCAATGAGCTCAATGGTGTTGGGCTTGGGCACTCGAAGAGGATGCTCCAAGGCATCTGCAAAGTCTGCCAGCTTACAGTACTCGATGAACTGGGTAGCATCGGGGTCGAACTTCTCCCAGATCTCATAGAAGGTCTCAAAGTCATCCTCACTCAGAGGGTCTGCACTTTCCTCTGTGGCTACACTGAAGTTCTCCAAGATGATGGCAATGTACATGTTCACAACAATTAGGAAGGAGATGATGATGTAGCTTACAAAGAAGAAGATGCCCACTGAGGGGTTCCCGCAGTCTCCCTTAAAGCCACTCCCTGGGTGTTCCTTTTCCAGACTGCAGTCAGGGGGCCGGTTTAGGATGGGCAGCAGCAGGCCATCCCACCCAGCCGAGGTCGTGATCTGAAATAGGCAGATCATGCTGTTGCCAAATGTCTCAAAATTGAACATGTCATCAATGCCAGCCTCATGCTTCACATATGCAAAATTGGACATCCCAAAGATGGAGAAGATGAACATGACCAGAAAGAGCAGAAGGCCGATGTTGAACAGAGCAGGCAAGGACATCATTAAGGCAAAGAGCAGGGTTCGAATCCCTTTGGCGCCTTTGATGAGACGCAAGATGCGCCCAATACGGGCCAATCGGATGACTCGAAACAGGGTTGGGGAAACAAAGTATTTCTCAATTATATCAGCCAGGAACATTCCTAAGAAAAGGAATAGAAGAAGATATGTTACAGAGATCGGAGACGTCCTTTCTCTTTACTATGTCACCTGGCATTAGGGAACCCTTAAGTTCAAATGACTTTACAGAATGAGTGCCTTACTACTCAATCTGAACTCTCATAATAAAAAAATAAAATCACATTTCAAGTATATAAAAAAGCAGAGAAGACAATAAAATAGACACCCAGGTACCTAACACCCAGATTTAAGCAGTACTAGCATTTCACTGAATTTGCTTCCTCTTCACCCCAGAAACAACCACAGTCTGAAGATGGTATGTGTAATTGCTGTACCTTTATAGTTTTGGTGTGTGTGAATCCATAAGTAATATATAGATAGCATTTTACTATGCTTAAGGAATTAAAATGTATCTATCTTCTTAGATCAACTTTTAGATCCCTAACTTGCTTCTGAGATTTAACATTGTAAGACTGATCTCTGGTGTTAAAATAATTTTAGATTATTCATGATAATGGTTGAATTTCATGAACAGGTCTTCATTTATCTGTTTTCCCACTCAAGGATAATTAGTTATTTTCAGATTTGTGCATGCATGGTTTTCTGAGGTGTTATTGATTCCTTTTCAAAATGCTATCAAATTTCCATATCCACAAACAACGGATGAGAAGTCCTCGCTCCACCTATGACTTCACTACCCTTTGGCTGTGATGTCTTAGTTATTCCAAATAATGCCACCGATTTTCAAAGTATCTTCTTCCTGGCTCTGAAAAGACATGTTTGGTTTCTCACTGCCCCATGTCCCTACCCTACCAAACGAGCCTAGAAAACTAACGAGACCTCGCATGAGTGCTTTTAACTCAGAGCTTCTAAATTCTGAAACCAGTATCGGCAGATAAAAATGTCAAGGCATTAGTAGGAAATAAAAGTAGATGGTGAAAATGTACAAATCAGAGGGCTTTTTCTGTTCACATTCATCCAGTAGTCCACCTCTACCAGATCACTTGCCTAAAACCACAGAGCAATAATGAGAGCCCAGCGAGGGGCCACAGCCGGAGGAGGAGATGAACAGGTCAGGAGATGGCGGCTGCAGGGAAGGCAATGACACGGTCTTCCTGCAGGGCCTGCTCTTGCTGTTGAGGCCCGCATCAGACAACACGGGCCTCAACTGATGTAAGAGATTTACTTTAAATAAAAAATATCTTTCAGCCATAAGGATTTATAAATATTGGGGTAACAGACTGTAGAAGGCTATGGAATCCCCTTATCTGAAGGTTTTAAGCTGGGAAAGAATCTTTCAGGAAAGGACAAGAAGCACTAAGTTCAAAGTAGGCCAGATCACCTCTTGGAGCTTCATCTGGAGCTGAAATTCCATGAGCTGGTTGAACTTTCAAGAAAATCTCTACCTCAGCCAGGACCCAAGATGATTTCTCAGCTTTCTTCTTTTCACTTTTCAATTAAGCCATAACCAGTGACCATAAGAAAGTCAGATAATATATGTAATATTTGCATTCCAGTATGGTGATCAGTAAGGCTTCAGAGAGAAGATGCCTAAGTGGTGTTTTGTAGGATGGATGTATATTTGTCCCCAGAGAAAAGCAGAGAGTGATGGGCAGACAGAAGCCAGGCAGCAGGAGCACCACCTAAGGGATCCTTTAGAAGGTTCCAGGGCTAGTTTCACCTAAGATCCTCTGAATTTAAAAGGATGATATTTATACTTTCCTTTCTGAACAAATTAATGATACTTAATAAAAATTCTGATCATCAAAATCTTTATTTTTGAGCCCTGGCCGGTTTGGCTCAGCGGTTGGAGCGTCGGCCTGCGGTACAGAGAGACCCGGGTTCGGTTCCCACTAAGGGCATGTACCTTGGTTGCAGTTTGTCCCCGGCCCCGGTTGGTCCCCGGCCCCGGTTGGTCGTGCGGGTGGCAGCCACTCGATGTGTCCCTTCACATCAATGTTTCTCTCTCTCTCTTCCGCTCTCTCCCTCCCGCTCTATCTGAACAAAAAATGGAAAAATGTCCTCAGTTGAGGAAAAAACTAAAAATTATAAAAAATAAAATAAAATAAAATCTTTATTTTTGAGTACCCTCTGAGAAAAGAGTGCATGGTTTGGTTTGCGGGTTTTCCATTCCACTCGATGGGTGGGCGGAAAAAGTGCGAGCACAGTGGACAAGGCACACTGTTCAACGTGTGTGTTGTGGGAGGTTAACACTGTGGGTTTGAGTCTGGGCGCTGGGCTTGAACCCCACGTGCTCACTTACTAATCCCATGTCTCAGTAACTGCTCTGTGTTTACTGATATTTATAGGGTTGCTGTGAGGGTTTTTTAAATTGAAACATGCAAAGCACTTAGAATGGTGACCAGCACATAGTCTATTCCATTAAAATGCAAGATATCATTATTATAACTTGAAAAGGGGGGTAGTGATCAAATAAAGGTGCAATGGTGTATTAAACAATTCTTTGCAGCAGGACTTCCAAGACCCTTCTGGAGGCTACTGTGTTCTGTGACCCTCCCGAGGGAATTTCAATGTACAATGTTGCCCAAAGTAATTTATTTCATCATGAGATTCTTTTCTTGGGAAGAGATGGATGATGGGATTTGTGTTCCATCTATCAACACACATTTGGACATGTTGCCTCTGAGGACAGTACTAGAAAGTGGCACAGGCCAAGGTGGATGCCAGCTGCCTTCTGTTGCCTATGGTCGCCACCTCGCTAAACCAGCCTGGCCACCAGAGTTCTGGAACTGGTTCCCGTGGGTCTTGGGCACTCTCTCTGCTAGCCTGTCAGTCAAACCTGCTGAGGCAGTGTTTCACCATTCAGGATGTCTTTTAGGAAGGCAAGGAAACTTTTTGGGAGGGCAACCAATAGGACAGTATTTCTTCTGTCTGCCAGAGCATCACCCCTTCCACGCCTTTAGGTTGAAGCAAAATGCTACACAGTTGCTGTTAAAAAACCAACTGAGCTCTGCCTCTGCTAGCTCTGAGTTGAGTGACCTTCATGTCTTTACAGTGAAAATAATAAAATAGCCTGCTTCCTGGGCTGTCATAAGGATCAAATGAGATAATTCACGTAAAGAAACTCTCAAACTACCTGGCACACAGTAAAATCTCAGGAAATGAGCATTGCCATCGTTATCAGCACCTCTACTATCATCACCACAAGAGTTTTCCTAGACCATTTCATTAATATCCAACTTAATAATCTCTTACCATTCCTTTTTCATTCCATACTACTATATATGTAGCCATATTTTAAAAATCAGTTTCTTGCCCTGGCTGGTTTGGCTCAGCGATTGGAGTGTCAGCCCACCAAAGAGTCATGGGTTCAATTCTGGACAAGGGCAGTACCTCGGTTACAGATTGGTCCCTGGCCCTGGTTGGGTTGCGTGGGAGGCAACCAAGCAATGTGTCTCACTCATCAATGCTTCTCTCTCCCTCCCTCCCTCCCACTCCATCTGAAGACAAATGGAAAAATATCTTTGGGTGAGGATTAAAAAATCAGTTTCTTTTAAGCCCCTGTTAGACTTTAAACTCCTTGAGGGCAAGAACCAAATCTAATCTTTTTGTTCTCTTCAACCAGAATTCACAACCCAAGACTACTATGAACACTGACTAGAAGCACACTGACCATGACGCTTGCTGGGCAAGCCCACAAGGTGACACATGGGCTTCAGCTAAGAGAGACACCAGCCTGCACTGCAGACCTGTGTGACTCGTTGCTCTCCCAGGAATCTGGTCCTCAAGGCCAGTCAGGGCTCCTCCCTCTCCCTTCCCCTCCACCCCACTCACCCACAATGGAGAGGATGACTACCACGAAGTCGAAGATGTTCCAGCCAATGGTGAAGTAGTAGTGCCTCAAGGCAAACATTTTGAGCACACACTCACAGGTGAAGAAGATGACGAAGACCAAGTTAATCCAGTATAGAATGTTCTCCATCTGCTTGCTCTGAGTATCTGTCTCCACCATCATTGTCACCATGTTAAGGCAGATGAGCATCATGATAACAATGTCAAAGGCTTGTTGAGTGACAAAATCAAAGACGATACCTTGGATTTTGTTCTGGGTGGGTAGAGGGGGAGAAAAACAGAGGGATCCATGAAAGCCTTTCTCAGCAGACTGTGGAAGTTACTTTCTTTTCTAGAATACTAGCCAGCTCGATCCTGCTGCTCTATTAGGATAGCAGGAGCATGGACAGATCCCAACATCGATATCACCTCCCCACGTTTCCTGAAACTGCCACACTTCTCTTTTCCATCTATGCCATCACACACTTGTAGATGTCTCCCCATCTCTCCAGCTGCGCCTTTTTAGGCTCATTGCTGACCATTTCTTCCCTTACTTCATCTCCTCGTTTTCTATGCTTTCTCCTTAGGAGAGCTCCTATGTTCCCACTGCTTATGTACTATCTATGTACTTAGTTTCTCAGTCTTTCTTCTCAGCCCATATCTTCCTTCTGAATTCCTGTGTTGCTTACTTTGACATGTTTCCTTGATGACTCATAATCATCTCAAACTTAACAAGTCCAAAGCAGAACTTCTTTCCCTGCCCCTCACCCAACTTGTTCCTCTCTCATCTCGATTATTCATCCAGTTTCTAAGCCAGAAATTGGAGAGTCAGCCTTGCATCTTTCCTCTCCCTCATCCTCCACCTAATCCATTGCCCTATTGATTCTTTCTTCAAAAATATAACTTGAATTCATCCACTTCATTCCACTTCTGTTGGCCCTACTTTAGCCTAAGCCACCATCATCTTTCACCTGGACTTCTAGAAGAGTCCCTAATTGGTCTTCCTGCATCCTCTCTTGCCCCCATCCAATGCAATCTCCACACAGCTGCAAGTGTGATTATTTAAACACATAAATAAATCACTTCATTATTCTACTTACAACGTTTCACTAGTTTCTCCCTGGGCTTGCAAAAAAATTTCTATCATGAACCTGGCTTAAAAATGCCTTTCACAGTCTGATCCTGATCCTCCCACGATCATCTCCAGCTCATCACCACCAGGCCACACTAATGTTTCTGGCTTTTAGGGACTCATTTGCTTTTCCAGGATCTCTTCCCCCCCATTTTGTCTGCTTCTCATCCACTCAAGCAGATCCTCCTTAGTGAGGCTTTCTCCGACTACTTTTTTGATGTAGATCCCCCACCCTAACTCTCCATTCTTCTCTGATATGGCCTTTCAGTTAATTTCTTCTCACAACATTGTACATTTTATAACAGCTGTTCGTTTACTTATTTATCTGTATTCTCACTATATATTGTAAGCTCCACGATAGCAGTGTCTAAACTTTGTTCATCACTTTATGTTTAATGCCTGGTTCATAACAGGATATCTATAACTACAATAAGTCCTCACTTAATGTTGACAGGTTCTGTGACTTTAAGCAAAGTGAAGTATAACAAAACCAATTTACCATAGACTAATTGATATAAACTAGAGTTAAGTTCCAACGCAACTCATCAATGTTATAATGAAACCGCTGTTGAACAGAAGAATGTTATTGGAGGACCTGTTATATTTGCTGAATGAGTGCTAATCACTATTAATGTTTCCTAACACACTAAGTTTTTATATTTTAGTGTGGAGGAAAATACACTCAGGTTCCCACACGCAAAGTACTGAACAGAACTTTAGAAATATTAACCCTCTTCCATTCCTGTTGGTCCCATTTCTATCCCAGAATGGAAACTCTAACATCATAAAATAAAAAAACACATTTGTTTTCTTAAGATTTCCCTGATTGTTTTTAAAGCACCTAGGCATTTTGAGCTGGTGGTTGTTTTTAGGATCACTTCTGCAAAGCCCTAGGGCTTCCTTTCCCTCAGAATTGGCGAGGCGAGTATGCCAGAAATACTGTGGGCCTCCCACTCTTGATTCAAAGTGCTCTACTTTTATTTTTACAAAAATAAATTGCCAGATAAGCTTTTATTTTAAGAGTTCTGCTGTTTTTTTTAAAAGTTACTTTATATTTTTAAAAATATATTTTTAATGATTTAATTTTTAGAGAGAGAGGAAGAGAGAAACATCGATTGGCTGCCTCCTGCATGCCCCCTGCTGGGGATCGAGCCCACAACCCAGGCATGTGCCCTGACTGGGAACTGAACCAGAGACCTCTTGGTGTAGGGATGATGCCCAACCAACTGAGCCACACCGGCAGGGCTAAAGTTACTTTAAATGCAAGTTACAGAAGAAAGAACTTTGAGCTTCATCTTTGGGGGCTGTGTCCTACCTAGCTGGCCACAAGGCTTCAGGGGCATCTACTCTGAAGCAAGAAGACAACTACCAACAGAAGGATATAGCAGAATCCCACCCCCAAATCTGCCTTACAAAAGGATCAGTTCAAGGAGGGGACCAGCCCATCAGACTCTCCTAGTTTCACTTTTGTGTGCTCCCACAAATATCCAGAGGCACTACTTTAGCTTCCAAGCACATCCTGGCATAGACTGTTCTGTGGGGTAGAGAGCTGAGAAAGTGATGACCAAACCTATTTCATACTGGTAAAAGAGATCAGCATTCATTTCAGCTTCCTCTGTGAATTTTTAGTCTCTTAAAATCTCTCTCTGCCAGGGCCAGAGCCAATATGATTAACATGCCAATTCTCTGCTGCTGCCCAAGGATGGCTCAGAAGCAACGTCAAGCACAAAGGTAAAACACACCATACCTTAATCACTGTTCTTATGCTGTTCTTCTCAGATCTGGATGGACGGCTAAGAGAGGATTAGAGCGCACAGGCAGCCCATCACTTACCCCTTTCCTTGCTTTGAAGTAACCCTACCAGTGTCTTTTTCCATATGGGGTCTCACTCTGCCGTTGGCCTGTACAATACACTCACCACGGGGCGGGGGATGGGTTTCTGTGGTTTCTTCGAGCCCAGCTTTTTCATGGCATTGTAGTACTTCTTCTGTTCTTCGGTCATGAAGATGTCCTGACCTCCAAAGTAAAGGAGGGAAAAGAGAACGAGCAATTACAACGGGCTCTCAGGTGCTGCAAGTTTGGAACCCCAGGTTCAACACTGAGAACTGAGGGACACGCATGCCCTTTCCTTTCCCGAGGTCAGCGTAGCTAACAGTCGTCCCAGAGTGAGGCAGGCCTGAAACAACCACTGTAATTCAAAGAGACACCTGCCTTTGTTTTCAGCTTGGGTTTCCTCAGATCTGCCCAGAAGAAAGGAAAGGAACTATCCAATTACAGACTCTCAAGGGTTAAACTTGAGAGCGATGACTTTGAAGACAGTCATAGCTCACGGTTCCTAAATATTTTTTGGCCTGCTTTCTTGACAAAAATCTAGGAAAAAAAGTTTTTAAATAAAAGGACTTTAAAATCCTGGCTAATGACCCATTTATTTATAACAATATTAAAAATTTAGAATTTCTGGTGCAAGAAAACAATTTGAGGAGTTTGTTGGGACAGATTTGATTTATAAAATGAATAACAAGAGTAATCTTTTCAATTTGCTTTGGAAAATTGTTAGTCATCTGGGACAAGTAAGGAAGCGAATTTTCTAAGGATGGTCTCTCAATCCCAATTTGCTAGTAGTACCCAGGGATTAACATGGATAGTTAGTTACAAGTCTAGACAATTTCTACTTCTCACTACAGCTATCCATTTGCTCTCCTTTTCACCCCTGTCACTAGACCCTCTCCTACCCTACCTCCCTCTGGTAGGAGGCCAAAACCAGTAAAAGGCCTCAAGAATAAGATTGCTAGTAAATGTGATAAGCCACGCACTGTGAAATCCAGCCCTCGACAGAAAGAGTCGGTTGGGGCTAATGTACAGTGGGGCAAGTGCCACAGTGAGGTGATAGTATGGATTTTAGAAGAAGAGAGGTGTTATCTCTCTAGAGACAGGGACAGAGACATAGAGAGATCTGCCCCTCATCTGGGTGGCCCTCTGACCACTGGCAGTGAGGGGAGGAGACCTATCTTTTTCTTTTGTTGATTGAAGTTATCAATGATGACACCAATGAACAGGTTCAGGGTGAAGAAGGAGCCGAAGATGATGAAGATGACAAAGTAGATGTACATGTAGATGTTGTCCTCATACTTAGGCTGCTCATCAAGCTGTCAAAGGACAGGAGAAAAAGGAAGAGAGTCAGCTCCTAGCGTGGGGATCAGGTGGGTAATTCTGACCTGCCAAGACCACCAGCCCTAACTGACCGCTCGAGCTGCTCAACAAGCTGGGGTGGGAGAGCCCTGGATTCTCTCTGCCTCTTTCCCACTGGCAGGTCCTGCCCTCAGAGGACAATATTCCTGCCGTGTCTTAAGTGGAGAATATGCAAATCATGAGGTGAAGAGGAGGGGAGGCTGTCTGCTAGGAGCTACACTTATTTCAAAGCAGCACTGAAGAGTAGACAGCTCTACTGGGCAGGCTGAATTCAACAGCCTGGTCATCTGAGTCAGTGTAAGAGTGATGACTTACTGAGAGGAGCAAAGTGCCCTATAATCAACAAAACAACAAATAAAATCACCATGCTGCTCACTTTCTAGCCATCTGAGGAGGTTGTGGTTTCATCAGCATATCCTTACCTTTCGGGAATCTACAGCTGCATACATGATGTCCATCCAGCCTTTGAAGGTTGCCTGGCAAACAGAGTCAGTCATTAGACTGTGCCTGTTAGGGGTGGGCGGAGTCTACCAGAGGTCCAAGAGACCAGGGTTAGGTTCAGTGAGAACACAAGACAGAGTTTGGGTGCAGCCTCACATGGACGTATACATTCTCTGTTTATTAATCCAGGTCCCAAGGGAGTTTTGTATGAGACATCAAAGTTGGGCAGAGAAACATGTTGACAATGTAAATGGATTAATACTTTAACAAATGGTCTTTAAAATGGGCCTGAGAAGGTGGCCTAAAGCTGGGGCAAACTCATATTTATGAATGAGTCACAGTAATCCACTTAAGGTACTTAAAACTTAGAGGAATCATTTTTTAAAAGGTGTTAAACAAGCAATGGGGGTCTGGAAAATTCATAGCTGCAATAAAAAAAACACAAGGTCTGAACTTTCCCTTTACTAATACATTCATGCTTAGCCTATGGCAGTGGCAATACTGGCTTCAGCGTAGCAGCCCCTTCCCAATTCTGCTCCTCATCTAGCCTGATTTTGTAAACAAATATGACTGATTAACATTTTCCGTCCTGGCCAGTTTGGGTCAGTAGTTAGAGCATTGACCCGCGGACCAGAGAGGCCCAGGTTTGGTTCCTGTTAAGGGCATGTACCTTGGTTGCTGTTTGTCCCCGGCCCCGGTTGGGGTCGTGTGGGTGGCAGCCAGTCAATGTGTCTCTCTCATGCTGGTGTTTCTCTCTCTCTCCTTCCCTCTCTCCCTCCTGCTCTATCTGAAGATAAATGCAAAAAAGTCCTTGGGTGAGGATAAATAAAAAAGTGATGGCAGTTTTGATGGAGCGTTACAATTCTACATAACAGTGACACTTAGTTGAAGGAGAGAAGATAGTAGCGCTATGAGGCTGCCACTCAGGTCGACCCCAGGGAAAGGTGTCAGTATATCCCAGTAAGAAAAGTATTATTGTAATCAAGTAACATTCCATTATGCCTAGTTTCCTCTTCCTCTCTTGCCGATTTTTTGGAAAGCTTTACAAAACTGTGTGATGCAGTGAAAGTTCCTAGGCTTTGAGATTAGACGGTTGTAGGTTTGAGCCACTCATTTATTGGCTATGTAATCTTGGACAAGTTACTCGACCTCCCTGAGTTTCTTCAACTATTAAATGTGGATAATAATACCTCGTATGGTGGTCAAGAAGATCCATGATAATGTATTAAAATGTCTTAGCACAGTGCCTGGCACATAGCAGCGCTTAATTAATGGTATTTGCAATTATGTATTTTTGTTACTATTATAACTGTGTCTACATCATGTAGTTGTTGGGCGTATTAAATGTGATAAGGCAGGTGAAGCTCTCAACTCAACCTGACATATTAAGCACTTACTGTTAGCTAGTAGGAGGAGGCAAAGTAAATGGAATGAACAGTGGTTCATATTTCACTCCATTGTTATTCTGTCCCAGTTCAAGAAATTGGCCCTGCGAATTGTGTTTGAATTGGAGCAGCTCCAGGAGACCAGTGCACACCAACCACTGTGTTCAGAATCCCCACCATATGCAAGGCACTGTACTGGCACTACTAGAGCCATCAAGTGAATCAAGAACTGCCCATGCCCTGAAAAAGCTTAGAGTCTGGTTAAGTAAATAAAATATAAATAGCATGTAAATAAAACATGGGAAAAAAAATTTTTTTTAATCCTCACTGGAGGACATTTTTGCATTTATCTTTAGATAGAGCAGGAGGGAGAGAGGGGGGAAGAGAGAGAGAGAGAGAGAGAAACATCGCTGTGAGAGACACACACCGACTGGCTGCCACCCACACGACCCCAACTGGAGCTGGGGACAAACTGCAACCGAGGTACATGCCCTCAGTGGGAACCAAACCCGGGACTCTGGTCTGCGGGCTGACGCTCTAACTGCCGAGCCAAACAGGCCAGGGCACCATCACTTTTCTTTTGCGTATGCACTTATCTTCTTTTTTTCCTTTTTCTTTAACTAAAGACTCTGTCCTGGAGAGAGAAGGTGATCGCTCTGCAACTTCATTATGCTGCAGGAATCTATATTTGTTGCTGAGCTTCGAAGCAGTGAGAGTTCCTCTGAGCAAGGTCTTGGAGAAGTCGGGGTACTCAGGAAAAGTGTCTCCCTGGAACTAGCTTGGGAAATGACACAGCGCTGTGTGACCTATTAAGAATCACCTTGAATTCTGGAAGCAGGGTTGAGAAGGAACCAAATAAGATGTTTGCTACCCATCTGAATTTCACAGGAAAGAAAAAAAATAACAATACTTACCACCTGAAGAAGTGCCAGGTATCCTGCCCCAACATTGTCAAAGTTGATCTTCACGTTCTTCCATCTGATTTCTGTATTGTTCCCCTCCATGAGCTTTTCACACTCAGTTTTATTGTTGACAATTTCAATTTCAAATCGGATTTCAGCAGATTCATTAAAGCAGTAGTGGTACTTTCCCGCAAAGAGGTTAACTCCCATGATGCTGAAAATCAGCCAGAAGATGAGACACACCAGCAGCACATTCATGATGGAGGGGATGGCGCCCACCAAGGCATTCACCACCACCTGCATTGGAAGGGGGAGGTTGCTGAGTGTTGGGAGGAAGTATGGGCAAACACACTTTTTTGATTTCCAGGAGGGGAATGACATTGTGTGGTTTGTCCTGACTATAGAAATATTATATTCCTTTTGAAATTAGGGTAGCTGGAGAGATCCAGAAGTAGGGCCACATTTTTCTAAATCTATGAAATATAGTTTGAGGAATTATAACAAATTACATATTTATTTCATCTAACATAAATCCCCTGCCCAAGTTGATCTAGGATTTCTCTCCTAGGTATCAACCTGGACCAAAAGAAATTACTTTAGTTCAATCTCCCTCTTCACCAACTTATAAAAATATGGTCCACGGGAAAATCTGAGAGATCTCAAGCTTCCCAGCTGCCTTTCAACAGACATTCCCCCTCTGCAAAACAAGGTATGAGTGTTTAAAATCACAGAGAACCGCCCGTTAGGGTTAGCAGTGAATCAGTCAACGGTACATAAAGTCTCTTTTATGACTATGCAAGGCCAGTTATCTCATTTCAGGCAATAGCTGAGCATGCATATTTTGCAGGCTCAAGAAAAAAAAAAAAAAAAGCTATATTCCCTCTACCAAACAGTATAAAATAAAATCTGAACAGATCTGTTTTTCACACATGACTCATTCTTCTTCAGCCTTTTGTTTCTGACTTTGTAGGTTTCTAAATCTAAGGGTCACCCTTGCTTGGCTGATGCTGATGATTCTCCTCAATCCAGAGCTTGACCTGACTTTTCACAAAGGAATGACAAGGTTTTTGGGAAAAGTTTTGGGTTAGATCACTGCTCTTAAAACCCAAAATTGGCATATTGTTAAAAATCACTGACTATAGTAAGCTGAGGAATAAAAAAATAAACTAAAAAACAAAAAAAAGCAAAGGAAAAAAACCCTCAATAGTCAAAACTTCTGGGTTGTTTTAACTTGGATTTTGCTTCACAGTATAGGTGAGAGTAGCTAGACAACAATTCCACTGTGGCAGCAGTTTTCACTAGAGGAGTTCAAAGTGCTTATAAAAATAGCATTTCAGGTGGTGAGAAAAAGACAAGGCTGATGTTCAGACCCTGATTCTTACTTGCTGTTGTTTTAAGTGGGACTGCGGTGGCCCAGAAAGATGGCTAAAACAGGAAGAATGCTTCTTCCTTTTTCTGGTGTTCTAGGAGGATCAATGGAGTTAAAATAAAGACAATGAATATAAATAAAGTTTTCCAATATTTTGTTAGAAGGCGGTGACAAGTATCACCATGTTCCTGCAATTTTTCAGCACAGGGAAGAGGCAGAACAGGCTGCCAACTAGCACAGCACCCAAAGGGCCAAAAGGACGGTGCCGTAGAAGGGACACCAGAGGGCAGCTCTGGGCTCTAATGTGAGCCTGACTTGGGTCTGGGTTTTCCTTATGTTTTTGTCTTAGACTGCAATGTCACTCATTGGAACACATGGCTGAGAAGAACTGTCTGTTCTGTCCTATATAAAAAAAGGCAATGATATTCTGCTAAGGAGTCACTCTTCCTTAAATTAAAATATTAGTTTTGTGTTTCTCCAATTCATATATGAAGGCCTTTAGATCAAGAGGCAGTTATTTCTTAATTCTTAGACCAAGAAATCTCTTCCAGATCTAATAACTCTGTCATTAGTATAAAATGATTGTATTTCCACTGTTCATTACTTTGAGCAAGGAAAGCCAGAATATCTGAAATCTGAAAAATCCTCAATGCTATTTTGGAGACTGATATTCATATTTATTTACTTGTTACCAATTATGTCAGGTGATGAGATTTGAATTTTACCTCCTCATTCTACAGTTTCTCACCCTTTGGTGGGAGCACCAGAAAGCAATGAAATGTGCAAAAGAATAGGCAAAAGGAAGGTGATCCACAAAAGGAATAATCATTTCTCAAACGGTAAGAGGAGATTAGGTGAAGATTCAACAGCTCAGGTCTAGGTCTATGTGGCAGCCTTTTGCAGCAGAGCTTAGGTGAGAGATCACAACCTTCTACAGGTTCTCTCAAGTATGCAATAGGGAAGTAGGCCCCCAAAGATCTGAAACCTAGAAATATTGTTGTAAACATCTCAATTCAGAATCTACCTCCTCTAGGAACTCTTCTATGTTTACCCAGTCTAACCTGTCCTACACAGTGTTTTTGTGTTACTGCTATATATGGGATAAAATTAATAGCAGGAAAGAATAATTAGCTAATTGACAAGTGATCTCTTTACACTTTTATCTTTATAGATTAATCAAAGGAATCAATACACAAAAATATTTACTGAGCCTTGTTCTCAGACATGTATAACATAAAAATCCTATAAAGCCCAATGTACTTATAAACATACTTTTATTTATTAATTATAACTGAAAAAATTTCTTACCTTAGTTTTATGAATCAAACAATAAACAAAGCTGATGAAATTTACTAATAATTCTTTCTTGCTATAAATAGTAGCTGATAAGCTGCAGTAAGTCAAACAGAAATTGTTTAATTGTGCTCCACATACAATTGTGCTGATATTCTCAGCAATCAAAGGGTAAGGAGCTATGCTTTGTTATTCTGAACTCTCACACCATAGATTATAAATGCTAATTCAAGTATCCACGGATAGTCAATAAATACACTGAACCTTCTCTTCTGCTCTCCAATTCTCAAGTTACTCTACATTGCCTTTAATTATAATAAAATTCATTATTTTAAAAAACTAGGTATAAAAATATTACTCAAAGCTAGGTTCTAGCAATCTATAAAAAGTTAGTTTTCAATGAAAGTTTATACTTAACAATTGATAAAAATTTAATTGATGAGAAAATGCCAATGAATACTAAATCTTATAGCATTTTTGTCTTCTCTATAATGCCTAGAATATTATTGCTCATTAAACCCTATACAATCTGTCATATAGCTTTTAATATCTGGCAGAGGGAACATGGCTTTAATGGACCACTATGTGCTGACAATCAACAAACATGCATGCATGTTTCACAGCGTTACTATTATATACCCTCAAAAATTTAATAGCACAGCAACATTTTAAATGAAGATTACTATGGAGGAGAGAAAAGCAAAGAACTACATTAAATATTCCTTTGCCAAGAGCATGAGTGTTTCAATTTTCTGGTCTTTGGTTTGAGGAAGAGATTGAAGTCAGTGTCCCAGGACAGGTCAGGGCCATATGTCCCCTCTCAAGTGAAGGCCTCAGCCTATCATTGGAGCAGCACAGTGACAGTTGAGTCCATCTGCATTGACAGTAATTCAGTTCTTGAAGAGTCCTTAAACATTTCTTAAGGGTAATCTCTCAAGTGTTGGCATACACAAGAACCCAAACCAAGGAATTAAAAACACATACCCCTATAGAAAAATAACATTCAAATACAACTATAAATTCAGGCAAATTCAATACTTTTTTCTTGCAGTTGTTCTTCCACAGTACAGAATGGATCCTGAGCCCTCTCCTCCTGTCCAACCAAAAGCAGTCGGTGCTGTTGGTTGGAGTCAACCGAATGGGGTGACACTCCTATACTAGAGCTTCCTTTGCTGAACATTTATTTATTGTTTGAAATCCTGGCTTTGGGTTCAAATTGTTCCTGCCTGTATTATCTTATTTGAGAAAAACTTGACATGGAAGTTTTGCTTTCCAAATAAAACTTGCCACTGTTCTGATCATCCATTCTGGACTTCTGGTCTCTTAAATACCTTGAGAAATGAAGTAAGAGTTTGGGGGCAGAGGAAGCCGAGAGCCCAGGAACGGCGAGAAAAGGAGGGGCCTAAAGGAAGCGGTGTGGCCACAGAAGGGGCTCCTGCGTCCAGAATGTCAGATGACTTCCTGGTGAGTGAGCTGGCGCCAGCTGCTCGGTGACGACGGCTTTTGCCACGTAATCCAGACTGAGAAAGTTAGCAGCAAGTATCAGGTGGGCATGTTTTCTTAGGCTTTCTTTAGATAATTAGTCTCGTTTTAGGAGATCCAAGATCACTGCTGGGGAATGTGGGGGATCACAGGCTACTGGGCTCAGGTACAATGTTGCAAATACTGTCTTCAACAGACTTTTTTTTTCTCTGTACCACAGGCCGACGCTTTAACCGCTGAGCCAAACTGGCCAGGGCGACAACAGACTTTTTTTAATTCTCAGTTTTTCAGTCACCAAAATGAATGATCAACTCTATAACAAAAAAACTCGTATGATTTGTTTTAAAATTTTAACTAACGCCCTGGTTGGTTTGGCTCAGTGATTAGAGCATCGGCCTGTGGACCAAAAAGTCCCAGTTTCGATTCTGGCCAAGGGTATGTACCTCGGTTGTGGTTCGTCCCTGGCCCTAGTTGGGGTCATGTGAGTGGCAACCAATCCATGTGTCTCTTTCACGCTGATGTTTCTTTCTCTCTCTCTTCCTCTCTCCCTCCCTCCTGCTCTATCTGAAGATAAATGGAAAAAAAATATCCTTGGGTAAGGATTTAAAATAAATAAATAAAAATGATAAAAATAAAAAATTTAACTAATTCCTTCTGATAAAAGTGGGGAGGTGGGGGAGGAGGGAAGAGCATTTTCATTCTATTTTCAGTGACACCATGGCCACCAAAAACACTGAGTCCTCTGCCATGTCCTCTCTCTCTCTACATTTAGCCTGAGTATAACAATGTCTTTATTACACATTCTGAAATCTCTCTGATCTGTGGGAGAAAGACCTAGAATCCCAAGTTTTGTTTTGCTTTTTAAATTAAAGTACATTTATGCTGCTGTGGAACGGACCTTCCTGCAGATGGCTGTCAAACCAAACTGTGACTGTGCTACAGAAAAAAACACAAATTTGTTGCAAAAAGCATCTGTGTGAATAAACTAAAATAATAAAATAAAATCCCCAAGTCCCAGTGAAGTTTTCATCTTTCCGTACAACTACGGGTGTCATCGGAGCAGTGGCCAGGGTCACAGATGAAGAATGAATGAAGCAGCACTGTCCTGGTATCTAGTGTCTCCAATCAGTCTGGTTTCATGTAGACTACTGCAACTGTTCAATTTTCATTCCTACATTCTGATATTTGCACATTTGAAAACATACCCTCTGGTTTGCTCTCCTGCATGTATTCAACATCTGAATTGAAATGAGTTTTCTTGGTCTTGTTAAGTATAACAGACCTCTCTGATTACCACAGGACAACTATTACCACCAAAAGCCAGTTGCCCACTTGATTTTAGGAAATTGACTTACTTAGTGTGTGTGTGTATACACATGTGCACACACACACACAATTTTTTAAATCAAGAGATAACAAAAAGGCACCAAAAGAGGAAGCCTTATTTCTAAGATGGCAGGGTGACAAGCACCTTGCACCTTTTGGATTTGGGTGGAGTGTCACCAAAGCAGGAATAGTAGGTGTCAAGAAATTTCAGGGGAACTAGCTGAGATTTGTCTAGCATCGTACCTGGTTGTTACTTTGGCAGTGTTAGGATAGGGAACCATATAGCGTGGGCAGAGGGGTAGGGGTTAAGGAAGAAAGCTTTGCTGTCAGACAGAGGCTGCCAGTCCTTATGGGACTGGGCTGAGAACAACAAGGTGCAATAAGAGGAATCAAAATACAAAGAAAAGCATTTCTTTTCCCAGGGCCATGCCAAATTCTGCTCCATCCCAATTCCAGGCCTGCCACCATGTCTTCAAGACCCTTCTCAGCTGCTTTCTCAGTGACTCCAAGGTCACAGTCCCCACCTGGCTGATGGCCCTATACAGGACTCTCCCTGCCTGCGGCCTCTGCTTTTCAGTGGGTCTCTGGGTAACAATTCCCCTTCTTTGCACCTGGTGATTCTCCCTATTAAGTCAACAGCCCAGAAAGCCGCCCCAAGTGCTACAGGTAAGCCAGGCCAAATGAGAATAGCCATGTTAACATGTTCTGCGATGGCATGTTGTTGGGGGTGGGGCCAATAGTAATGTGATGAGGCAGCTTAATGCAACTCCCCTCACACCGGGCAGGTGCAGGGGAGAGAGTGGAGGATCAAATAGCAGCTGCATCACAGAGTTCAGGTCTGAATGATCTTTCCACCATGTGATCAGTTCTAGCATGCTTAAACAGTTTCCATTGGCATGCAGAAGGATCAGCGGCTCTTAGTATCTTACCCTCATCCCTTCAAATCGTGATAAGGCTCTTAAGGGTCTCAAAGCTCTTAGGGTCCTAAGGGACTTTATGGCACCTAGTTCCGAGTAGCCCAGGGCATTAGCTATAAGGCTGACTAAAGAGACCTACACGGAAACAGAAGAGAAAAACAAAAACAAAAAAGGAAACAAAAACAAACAAAAAAAAAAAAAAAAAGAAAGAAAACAGAGGTTCCAGAGTGTTAGAACAAAGCCCCTAGCACTGATTGTACAGGTGGGGTCCCCCAGGTAGAGGAAGTGGGTAACACCAGCTGCCTACTTCAACTTGAACTCAAACAACCTGGAAGGAAAGTGGTTGAGAGAGGCAGAAGACAAAACACAAAGGGAAGAAAGAATTGAGAGTGGGCGATGGACATACATACAAGTTGGAAAAGGGAAGAGGCTGAAGGGAGCAGGAGAGAGAATAAGGAAGTTCCACTGGAAGAAGAGGAGCCTGAACAGATGACAAAAACCTTACCCTTGCCCTTTATAGTCTCTGCAGGTCCCAGAAGTTCCCATTAAATTAAG
Source organism: Molossus molossus (assembly GCF_014108415.1). Lineage (NCBI taxonomy): Eukaryota > Metazoa > Chordata > Mammalia > Chiroptera > Molossidae > Molossus > Molossus molossus. The sequence continues at coordinate 78,978,950 of NW_023425345.1, forward strand.
CCAGACAAATTTAATGGTACCTATGGAAAAGAATACAGATGAATACACACTCCACACAAGCTGCCCCTCCTCAGCTCATTCACCAGGGATTTCCAACAGGACAAACTCTCTTACTCCTGGGTGACAAGAAACCATAGGTTTGAGAATTTGATGAGTCACTACATCAACAAAGGACACATTCAATAAGTACCGCAGCTGACTTCACAGTCCCCATGGAGAAAAGAACCAGATGAAAAAATATCTTGATAAAATTTTGACTCTCTGAAAACTCACTTAAGTAATTCTTCTATTTCTCACTTTTAACTGTAACAATCCTTCTATCTTTTAACTACACCCATGACTCCTTCATGGCCATGAGAACTTAGGTGGGTCTGGACAACTGCATCCATATGTTTTCTTATAATCCCCAGAACAGTCCAAAATAATCTGGCCTCAGATCTGTCATTTCCAGGCCAATATTCTATTTTCTCATCATTAAAATAACAGCTGGAAAAATTCTTGGAAGAATTAAAATATTTTTATTTTGTAGATGAGGAAATTGAGACCCATATAAAAGAACCATACACCCAATACACAAGAATGTGCCCAGTATCACATCAGCAGTCCTGAAGCTAGGATTAAGACCCACACTTCTGATTCCCAGGCCAGAGCTCTTTCTTCCATGGACAGATCACCTCCCCCACTAGCAGCTTAGATGCCCATATCCCAGAGAGGATTACAGGTATCTGAACAAGCTAGAGCTGAATATATTGGCATACTCAGGAGAATTCCGCAGGTCTCAAGGTCTAGAGTCATGGTCGAATGCTTTCCTGCTCTTCCAGAGACAAATTCACCTGTTCTACCAGGGCCCTCAGAGCAGTTACCATGATGATTCTTTAACCCTGGATATCAACTACCTACACCTACAGCTGCACCTGACCTGAGACCGGAAAATACCTTCAGTTGACCAAGTCCTAGAATGGTTGGGTTCTGGATTTCTTAGAACAGTCTTTCCCTTATTCTGGGATAGGTTGAGATGTTCCCATCAACCATTCTTAAATTCCCTCTACTAGAAAGTGGTGATTACAGATCTGCTTAGCCTGAATGGATAAAGTGAATTTAGAGGAAGGGGAATAAAAAAACTCACAACTTAGTTTCATTTGATGATTTTCATCTCTATGCTAGAAATTTAATTCTGTATCTCTGAACTGCACAAAACTGTTTTTTGTTGTTGTTGTTGTTTTTTAATGAAGATATTTATGATTGAGCAGAAGGACTGGTTAGGGTAGAAGGTCAATGACCTAGTGAGGGTCAGGGATGAGGAGACTTAAATGTTCCAATTTTATAAAGGGGTGTGAACCTTTATCTATGCATGTATTTATAATCTATCAATATAGACATCTTCTCTGGAACCCTAAGCAGTGTCCAAAACAAATCTGGAACTAAATGCTGCTCTATTAGGCTACTCATGTTCTTTAAATGATACATCGTTCAGAGTTGAATTTCTGCCTAAAACAAGGGCCTCGACAGCCTTATCCAGAACACAGCAGCAACAACCATTCGTCTCCCTTCCATCTACCATCGTCAAGAAGACATGCAGTTATCCTTTGCCCATCATTGCCAAATACAGCCAACTGTTAAACATAATCTAAACTTGCCAGATTCTTAGCAAGACCTTAATAGGTACATCTGAAGATAAGTTGTCCCATCCTAGTCAAATATCTGAGTTCTAACTACCCTTATCAGCTCTGTCTTGTGAAAATGTGCCAGATAAAGACGGCTAAAAACTAAACTTTCAGTGGCTATCAGCCCATACAAAGCAAGAAGACTGCTAACTCTTTTTTTTTTTTTTTTGGCAGGGGGGCAATGAGTATGATTTATCTGACAACAAATAGGCCTAAAGTGGGGCGAAGGTACAGATGCTGATCCAGAGGTTGGCAGATTATCACTGAGAGATAATCTGCACTTGACTGATAAATCTGGCTAAGATCTCCCCAGACAAGGTCAATAAGGATCCTATCTGAGTCATTCCTTAGTAGTTGAGGACTTCCTCACAATCCTCTGAATCTCCACGCTAAACTCTCACTGAAGAAAATGAGAACATTGCTTAAAGTATACTTTAAGGAAAGAACCAAAACTATAAAAGGAGTTGAGAAATTAAAACTCAGATTATCTATGGCTGAAGGCATGAAAAAAAAAGGGGAATACAGTGGGTGACTTTTTCAAAATGATGTGAACATTTCAAATACAGAATATTTCAGCAGTCTGAAATCAGGGTGAGGTGAGTGGTCTTTGAAAGTTTCCATCTCTGGAACCAATATGCTGGCTAACCTCTGGATATGATGGGGCAAATTTCCCTAGGGAAAAGATGACAAAATTCTTTTACAGAACAAGATCCCCAGTAGAGCCAAGGACTTGAGCAAAATAAAATGTTGTCTCTGTTTGGGAACTCACATGTCTTATAAATAAAGAAAGTGAGCCTTATAAATTATCTTGATTATCCCATGATTCTGACAAGTACTCGCAGCGTTAACGGGCAATAAGGAGGAATAAAAATTCATTAGGGAAACAAACATGGTGATGAATAAGAGATTCAGACATCTATCACCGGTGGATGAAATGGGAGGAAGAGAGTCTCTAAGAAATGATGCTAAATTAGGACCTAAAAATTTTACATTGCTGGATGACCCAAAATGCCAAGGGCACTAGACATTTTGCTCCAAAGGACAGCAAAAACTGACCATTCCAGCTGCCTGTCTAAGCCTCATTCTCCATCCACAACTTAAAAATGGCAACCAGTGCAGCACGGTTCAGACAGGAGCGCTCCCTACTCAGCACACTCTGCTTCTGCTATGGTGGTTTGTGTCTCACCTTTTCAGGCCCTTAGAAGTGCCCGTGTCTTCTACACTCGGCATTCCCCCACAACACCTGGCAGCAGACTTTGCATGTTGCGGGTCTCAATAAACATTTGATTTGTGAAGACTGCGTGCACTGTTCTGTCTGAGACAAGTTAATAGAAGGGAGGGTCCTGGGAGAGCCTTGTTCCCAGAATACTTGATTACCACCAGCCTGAATCAGACCAGACTGGCCCTGCAAGCCAGTATAAGCTCCTCAGGGGCTGGAGCATGCCTGCCTCTCCCTTGTGAGTCCCCATGACTCCTGGGACAACTCTACACAGAGAATGGTATTTGTTTACTAACAACTGGTACAAGTATTCTCAGGAGCCACTGTCAGGCCCCATGGCAATGTAAGAATGCAGCAACTCCCAAAAGCCAGGGGATTTATGGATTACTGTTAGTTGGTTACGTACCTGTCTCATACTTTTCACTTCCCTGCCACCTAGTATAAAAAGTGATGAAAATGTTTGCTAAATGAATAGTGATATGCAGAATTGTTAATGTTTTTAGCAGCTTACTTGGGTACCAGAGGGGTATGAGATTCCTGATCAAAACCTTGAATTCTGGGGTTGCTAACCACAGAGAGGAGGAAGAGCGTGGTTCAGGTTAGGGTGGACAGTGGAGGCAGCAAAAGTCAGGGTAGGGCAGATTTGTTCCAAATCACAGCTTTCCTAGGGCTGTTGAGAAGGTGGCAGTGGATGTATTGTCTGAATTCTTGGAAGCAGAAGATGAAGGGCTGTTAGGACTCCCACAGGTGTTCCACCTGACTCGAAGTGGCCCTGTGCTCTAGAAAGAGAGCCGGCCCAGTGTCGCTCTGTTCTCCTGGCCTACTCCAAGCCCACTCCTTAATTCTTAGAGCTCACGTTTCTGTCTGTGGGAGGCAGAGGCCCTTCTATCACAGGGGCTATCAACAGCTGCTGAAGGGAGTGCTGAAACCTCTTGTTAGGAGGGTCTTGGCTGGTATTCTCAGGGGGCCCACCCATCTGGTTCACTTTAAGGGCAAAGGTTGACCTCCTCACCTCATTTAGGCATCTTCCTCAAGGCTTGCTTTTCGAAACGGGGAATACAAATGGGAGCACAGTGGCAGCTCTTGGAAGGAGTCATTAAGTGCAGACACCTTGTTGGGAAAGGAATGAATTCATAGAGCAGAGACCACTGCTGCTGCAGAGTGCTGGGCTCCTGATATCTGAGAAAGAGATTTCCATTCTGCTCTATTCTAGACCCTAGAAGCATTCTATAGGTAGTTTACCATACAGTCAACAAAATCTAGATTCTGCATGTACCAACTCAGCCTCCAAATGCTCTATTTTCTTGGCACTTCTCAGCCCTGAGCAGGAACAGAATTCTCCATAGGCCTTAGTCCTACAATTCCCATTCACCCTTTCTCTCCAATGCTGATTTGGCTGGGGGAAAAAAGTTATAACACAAAATGAGAGACAATCACCATGGTTAGTAAAGCCAACATGGAACAAGGGCTGGTGGGGTGAGAAATAGTTACAGATGCAGCAGCCTCCACCCTGAAAAATAACTCGGGATGTAATAGCCACCAAGCCTTGGAGATGATCTTGGAACCTGAAGGAAAAAAAGGATTTTCTTAAGTTTGATTGTCACAGTGGAAATGGCAGTGTGTGGGAAGAGGGGGCTTTGTTTGGATGTGAGCTCCCCCTCTCCCTGGCTGGTTCAGATCGGCCTAGTGTGAAGACCTGAGTTGGGAGGAAGCGTCCACGGGAACAGGCAGCAGGAGTCTATCTAGATACCCCCCTGCTTGCATCCCGGCAGCACCCACTCGTTCTCTCAGCCCTCTCCTGGCAGCAAGAAGAGGACCCCCTGCGTCTGGGACAAGAGCCTTCCTGTTCCCAGACTAAAAACAAGGGGCGTTGACACCAATGACTCCACTCCCATTCCTGATCTCTGAATTTTCTAAGCCAAACCGCCAGGGTAAAGAGCTGGTTGGTCAGTCCTGGGAGCAAGTGCAGGGACTTCAGAGCCCCCTTCCCAAAGTTAAGATCCGACGGCTCTGAGAGCAGCTCACCCAGACCTCTATCTACCTACATCTCGTCTGACACCCTGGGCCCCAGGCAACTCCAGCCATTAGAGGAAGAAAAACCCCTGATTTTGTTTTCCTGCTAGAAAGGGTGGGAAGTAGAAAGCAAGACACGTACAGCCACGATAAGGAAGTCCAGCCAGCACCAGGCATTGGTGAAGAACTTGACGAAGCCATAGGCTGTCCACTTGAGCAGCATCTCCAGGATGAAGATATAGGTGAAGACTTTGTCAGCGTACTCCAGGATGGTACGAATAGTCTTCCTCTGCTCAATGTAGATGTCCTCGAAGGCCTGCAAGAGAGGCAGCGCTGCCTATAGTGCCTGAAGGTAAACAAGCAGCCCTGGAAGTCCTGCCCTCCTTGGCAGCTCCTTGCGCCTGTGGCAGGCCTATCAACCTCTGGACTCTTCCACTTCACTCCCCTGCTGTACATGGCTTAAGAAAAAAACAGTTTTATTGCCCTGGCTGGTTTGGCTCCGTAGCTAGAGAGTTGGCCTTAGAGAGTAGGCCCACAGACCAAAGGGTCACAGGTTTGATTCTTAGTCAAGGGCACGTACCTGTGTGGGAGGTCTCTCTCTCCCCCACCCTTCCCTTACACTCTATCTAAAAATTAATGAAAAAAATATCCTTGGGTGAGGATTAACAACAACAAAAAAACACCCAGTCTTATTGAGAACACCGTACAATTTAGCTACTTAGTGTACAATTCAATGGCTTTTAGTATATTCACAGTTGTGCATCCATCGCTGCCATTAAAGTTAGAATATTTTCATCACCCCAAAAGGAAAGTCCACATCCTCTAGCTGCCACCCTCTACTCTATCTCCCCTTAGTCCTAAGTGATCATTAATCTACTTTCTACCTCTATAAATCTGCCCATTACGGACACTTTGTATAAATGAAATGATACACTGTGTGGTCCTTTGTGACTGGCTCCTTTAACTTAGCACAATGTTTTCAGGTTCATCTATGTTGCAGCATACATCAGTTCTTCACTTCCTGTGACTGATGAATAATATTCCAATATATGGCTATCCCACAATTTGCTCCTCTTTCTTCAGTTAACGGACATTTGTGTCATTTCTACTTTTTGGTTATTGTGAATAATGCTGCTCTGCACATCTGTGTAAAAGTTTTTATGTGGACATGTTTTCATTTCTCTAGGATATATATACCTAGGAGTGAAATGGCTAGATCATATGGTAACTATAATGTTTGGTTTTTTGAGGAAATGCCCAGTTGTATTCCAAAGTGGTTGTACCATTTATATTCCTGCCAGGAATGTTAAGTGTTCCAATTTCTTCACATCTTTGGCAACACTATATTTTAATGTGACAAAATCTTTTCTCCTTTCAGCCCCTGACATCATAGTTACGGGTGAAGGGTCACAGGGCTGGGAGACACTCAGGTGAAAAGGCCTTAGTACTGCTCTTTCTCTGGAGTTTCTGAATGAGCTAGCCCCCGGTATGGAGGCATGGGCATCTCCATGAGCAGGGTGGTGGGCTGTAGGAGTGAGTGCCACGAGGAGGGTTTCTGAGGTGTGAAAGGAAGTCCCTTGTCACTCAAAGGGAGGTGCCGACTCTGAATTGCTCCAGAAGGACAGAACTGGGCAGCCTGCAGACTCATCTTCCAAAGTGGAGGCACAGGAACATCAGGTGCTCCAGTTTCATCACTGGACAACAGGGGCAGAGGTCATGGGTCCACAATCCTCAGGATCTTCGTACAAATAAATTCCCTCAGTGAAAACAGCAACAGCTTCCATGTCGTTTCCTCAAACTCCATCTGTAGAAATCCATTCTATAACCCAACGCACGTGAGATGCCTCAGACCAATCTTCATGTCCCTGGACACTCTACTCCCCTCCTCTGAGGCCTCATCACAGCCGCATTCTAGTCTTTTCTTGGACATTTAAGCTACACTTTGCGATTTTTAAGTCTCATGCCTACTATTACACAGGGTCTCATGTACTGAGCCAAGTATCCTGTTTTATTCAATTATGATAAATAAAAATTATAAAAGGTGAGTGGTAAACAAAGTTCAGCAAATTTATTTCACTACTGCTTTTTCCGTGGAGATGGGAAAGAGAAGAATCAAAGGATGGGGCATGTTCCCTGTTATGTTGGTTTCTGTTTACTAGATCTGAAGAAGGATGACGGCAATAAAACAACACCTTTCTCCAACCACTGGTCGTAGTCTGACTGTCCCTTTTCTTGAGGGCAGAACCAGGCTGTCTGTCATCCTGGGGCCTCCACAGTGTCTCAGGAAGCGCTGAGTGAATGAATGTCTGTTGATGCAGTGAGTAACTCGGGTGGGCAGGACAGTGCTTCCCTTCACTCAGACCAAGGACACCACGCCACTGTTTTTTTGCCTCCTGCTTTTGTGCTGACACTTTCCTACATACACTTGGTCCTTGGCACCCTCGGGCTCTTCTTTATCACATATTACCGTCCATTTCACCTTTTGCTAGTCTCCTACCTCACGTGTCAGCAAAACTTCTCAAGGCACTGGTGGGATCTTGAACACTGAATTTGGGGTTTCTCCCTTGTGATTTTTCCAGATTAAGCTTTGATACCACACCTACATGAATGTGTCCACTTTCTTTAAAAACATTTCAAAATTTTGCATTTGCCTCCCTTAACTAAAAGAAGGAAACTGTGTAGTGTCTCTAGTCACTGCTGCCCTCAAATCTACTCAACTAGGAAACAGCTCCCTCACGCCAGACCCTGTCCAGGTCTCCTCAGTTACAATCCAGCTAAAAGTGAAAGCAAATGCCAAGAAAGAGTCCTAGTTGGGGAGGAGCCCGTGTGTTCAGTGCCCTGTAGGTCTCACTGACTAATAAGCGCCTACAACCACATGGATATAAATAATCCACGTACTGAGATCTAACTCTCTACATAGCTGCTAATGGCACGGGTCCTCCAGCCCCAGCAGGGTGTGAGGGCAGAGTGGCTGGAGGGACACCACCTCCTCCATACCTTGGGCAACTGAGAAGTAAAGAGCAAGAGATTTGGGGTATTAGATGAAAAAGGAAAGTTCATTTTAGGAAGTTGCTTAGATTAGGGCAAACCAAGCAGTGAAGACACTTGGTAATTTGTATTCTCATCCTGATGAAAAGGAGGTTTTAGGGTTGAGAGTGATTATGCTGAGTCTACAGATCAGGATGTGGATAAGTCTGGATTCTAATCCCAAAGGCTCAAAGCACTTCAACAGACCACTGTCCTTGGGTCCATAGCCAAACTGTATTCTCAGAGAAATTGTTCTTGGGCCCCACACAGTCTTTTCCACTAGTTCCTATAAACCCTCCCTCAGACCATGTCTCATCATAGTCTCCCCTGGACCTCACCAGGGCGCCACTGCTGAGCAGAATCATGAAGATGATGAAGGTCTCAAACCAATTGTGCTCCACAATGAGGAAGCAGGTTTTCCGCAGGATCCACCAAGACTTGCCTAGCCCTTCTTCAATGTTGACATTGCAGCACTTGAATCGCCGGACACAACCTGGCACCAGCAGGAGAGGCAGGTCAGACCATGAACATGCCCCACCCAGTTCTGCCCTCTCCTCCATCTCCCAGGCCCCACACAGCTGGGAGTGCAGTGCATGAATCAGATTGTCTGATTAAGAAATCAAGAGGGTCGCAGGGCTGAAGCCATGCTGCAAGGCTACCAGGGCCTTCTGGAGTTGGGAAGATGGCCTATAAAGAGGAAGTGAGGGAGGAGAAAAGGGTAGTCAGGAGGCAGAGAAGCCATGAAAGAAAAGGCCTTTCTAATGGAAGTTTTTGGACTGATGCCAGGGGAAAGTAGGCAAAGAAAAGTTAGAGCCCTGACTGGTGTGGCTCAGTTGACTGAGCATCATCCCATGCACCCAGAGGTTGCAGGTTCAATTCCTGGTCAGGGCACATGCCAGTGTTACGGGCTCAATCTCCAGTAGGGGGGCGTGCAGGAGGCAGCCAATTGATATTTTTCTCAATGATGTTTCTATCTCTCTCTCTCCCCCCCTCCCTCTCTTTCTAAAATCGATACAAACAAGAAAAAGCAAAAGAAAAGTTAGAGAATAGTTTAAACAGGGAAAACAGTATCAACTGCCCTCAAAATGATGAGGCGGGGAACAAAGTTTTTAAAGATAGCCACTGAGCCCCTGCCCTCCCATCCAACCACTATCCCTAGCGACACTGTCTGTAAGCAGTGCAAGTGCCTCATGCCCCTCCCCTCTCCTTGCCCCTCTCACCTTCTGTGAAGCAAGCGTCTGGATCCAAGTATTCCTCAGGCTGTTCCACAGGGACTTCTTCTACTTCTGGTTTGATATCGATAGTACTTCCTTCAGAGGAGCTGGTATCATCCAGTTTCTACATATGCAAGGAAAAAGGAACTCAAGATCAAGAGACTTGGCAGCAACATGTCCACTCTACACTGACTACTCTACCGCTGGCATGGATGATGTACTAGCTATAGCTCTTCTCCTCAATTGTTACTATAAACTCTTCATCACCCAACTCATGATGGGCAAACAATCATCACAGGGCCTTCAAAACCTCTTTCCGGATGGGATATAACATTAAAACCTACTCACAGATGACAGTTATCCACCCTAAACAAATGTGGCTATAGGCTGGTCTTAGGGATTCAGCTCAAACAGATTAATGGCCAGTAAGAACTTGAGGGTTTACTCCAACCTCTGCCCTAGATGACCTAGAATCAATGGAGATAGATCCAGGAATACCTCCGGAATCTAGGTCATCTAGGGAAGGCCCTGAATGACAACAGTGGGGTGAGATGGCTATTCCATAACTCTTTACAGAGCCCAGAGCCGAACCAATCTCTGGAGCTGACAGGGCCCTGTTTGTTCTCACACAGGATCAAGGCTGGTTTCTAGGCTGGGACCTTACATCTTTGCTGCCTTCAGGATCTGATTCGCTGCTAACGTCCTCTGTGTTGACATTCTCAAAATCGGACTCGCCTACAGCAATGGGCACCCGCACGGTTAAGTTGGGATTGTTGATGAAGGACATGTGGTCCTCATCAATGATGTACTTCTCCACGCTGCTGCCAATGCCACTGGTGGTGCCATTGCCATTCTTCTGGAAGTCACCATTCCGGTGGATATCTGCACCAGTGTGGTTAGCGATGCAGTTGGCCTTCTTTTCATACATCTCGTCCAGAGGTTTCACTTCATCGGCCTCACGCTGCTTGAAGTGGGCCTGCATGAAGGCATGCACCTTCACTTTGGTCCACGCCACACCCTTCTTGATACGGATTACTGAGATCTGTAGGTTGTTCATTTCCCCATCATCATCTGTGGCTGCCAGATTGTCTGCACTGAAGGAGCTCAGAAGCAAGGCCAGAAACAGGTTCAGCACCTGTACCAGAAGCATTAGAAGAAAGGAGAGTGAATGTAGAATAGCATTAAGTAAGTCATCCATTAAACCAGGAAACTGGAAGCCCACAGACTTATGTACAAACTCAAGAATTTCTATTGTGTTTTGTTTGGCCCACATGGTGTTTTAAATGTTCATTTATTACGTGAGCATTTTATTTGATTTTTGGTTGTAATACTAAGAGTTTAGCACCTTTTTTCTTGGTTCTTTTATAGTTTCACATATACAAAAATTCCAAAATACGTTACCTTTTTATAATTAGAAAAAGCAAAGGCTGTATCCATTTTGAAAGAAAATCCCCCCCAAAATAAAAACAAAGAGGTGGATATGGATTACTGGGTAACATCAGAGTGCAGAGATGCTGAGCGTTCACGAGCAGAGATGCCTCAGAGGACCCTTCCTGGAAAGAAATTAGGCTTAGAGAGCCACACTTTCACACAGAAAATCAAGGAGGTAGAACTGAAATACATTTCATGTCATCTTATTTTAAAACTTAATTTTCCTAACATTTATCAAAAGAAAATAGATTTAGCAAGACAGTAATGGTTACTTTTGTGTTCTGTTGTATATCTAAGTGGCAAGCCATCAGATACAAGCTTTCTCTCTCGTTCTTTTTGTTTTAATTTCCTCTTTTACCACATTGAATATTAAGATTAATTTATTTTTACTAAGACTTATTTTTGAAAAGTGGAAGAGGTGTTCAGGTCTTGATTTATACTTGGCCTTTACTTTGCCACACTTCTGAACAAGAGTAAGGCATACATTTTAGGTGGGGAAATGGTATGTACAGAGTGGGAGGATAGAAACAATGAACTATGTGTATTTGGATTACCTGGGTCATCTGTAGAATTCAAAAGGAGTATGTTAGTAAAATGGGGGTGAACTGGAGAGGGCTTTGAAGACCAAGCTGAGGGATTTGAATTTGAATTGGATCCGCTAATGGTTCTTGAGTAAAGGAGTCACAGATGATTACACAGATTTGAGAAAGCCCTTCCTTAGGAACTAGCACTGAGGAAGCTGTTATTTGCATGAGTTGGTAAGGGTCTGGATGAGGCCATAGCAATCTCAAATCTTAGAATGCACAGGAATCTCCTGTGGTGGGAGACTTTTTAAAAATACATAGTTTCTTGGCCTCCCCTGAGAGATTCTGACTCAGTAGATCTGGTAGGGCCTGGGACTTGACCTTTTTTAATGAGTGAAACTTAGGTGATTATGATGTCAATGGTCTTCTAGGAATACTGAATGGGTTATAGAAATGAAAAGAAAGGGGCAGATCTTAGAAATACTATGAAGACAGATGTATATAGAAAAAAACTACAAGGAAAGATGCATGAAAGACATCAAATATTTACCAGGAGCGGAGAGAAAAGAGTCAGAAGAGTCTTATAGTTACAGATTCTTAGAGACTAGATCAGCAGAAGAACTGAGCAAAGGGGAACCTGAAAAGGTGTCATCAGAAGAAGAAATAATAGGTGACTTTGTCATGTGCTCAAGTATCTGTAGACAGTCATAGCAAGCTGTCCTTGAGGCAAATGAGAAGAGGAGACTAGAGAAAGTGGGGTGAGTCAGGGCTGGTAAATGCTGATCCTACTACGTACTAGTAGGCAACAGCTGTGTTCACTGAAGGAGTGGAAAAACTAGAGGCATTAGGACTGAGGGAAAGGTGGTTGGGAATGGAGAAAGGGAGTTAAAACAAAAAAAATTACAGTGTTCATTTTTATAGGTCAAATAAAAGAAGAGGGTGGCCATAGCTGGTTCAGAGGCTGGGAAGAAGGAACCCTCTACTAGAATGTTTCTTTATTGCAGGAAAGGGAAAAGAACTAATATGGATGAACTTATAAGGGACGACCTGAGTGTGCTTTCTTCCAGTCCTTGCTCCACACGTGCAAGTGGGATTTGGCCTGATCTGAAAGATGGGTACTTCCCACGCACTTCAGTGCGCATGTCAATCATCTAGGGATCTTGTTAAAAATGCAGATTCTGATTCAGTAGTTCTGGGGTGGGGCCAGAGATTCTGCATTTCTCACATGATCTCGTTGCTAGTCCTCAGGTCACGCTGAGAAACAAGGTGTTAAAATCTGTTGGTGAATGTTCTTTAAAAAAATTTTTTTTTTCGCCCTGGCCGGTTTGGTTCAGTGGTTAGAGCGTCGGCCTGCGGTCCGGAGAGACCCGGGTTTGGTTCCCGCTAAGGGTGCGTACCTCGGTTGCGGTTTGTCCCCGGCCCTGGTCGGTTGTGCGGGTGGCAGCCACTCGATGTGTTCCTTTCACATCGATGTTTCTCTCTCTCTCTCTGTTCCTCTCTCTCCCTCCCACTCTACCTGAACAAAAAAATGGAAAAATGTCCTCGGGTGAGGATAAAAAAAAAAAAAAAAAAAAAATTTTTTTTTCTTTATTGATTTTAGAGAGAGAGGAATGAAGTAGGGAGAGATAGAAACATCAATGAGAGGGAGCATCGATTGGCCCCCCTCCTGTATGCCCTCACTGGGGATTGGGCCCGTAACTTGGGCTTGTGCCGTGATGAGGAATAGAGCTGGTGACCTCTTGGTGCATGGGTTGACGCTCAACCACTGAGCCCCACCAGCCAGGCTTTATTTATTAAAAAAAATTTTTTTTTTCTGTTGGTGAATGTTCTATATACAAAGGCAGACAAAAGTAAAGCAAGAAAGAGATTTATCATTTATACAAATTAAATAAGACCCTAAGATGGTTTAGGTCAGTGGTTCTCAATGGAGGGCAATTTTGCCAACTAGGAAACAGTTGGCAATGTCTGGAAACATTTTTGGTTGTCACAACACGGGGTGGGGGTCATTATTGGCGAGTGAAGGATAGAGGCCAGGAATGCTGCTAAATATCCTACAATGCATAGGACAGTCCCACAACAAAGAATTACCTAGCCAAAAATGTCAATAGTGTTAAAGTTGAGAAATTCTCGTTTAGAAGAAGGAAACTTTAGTAATAGAAAGTGTATAGAGTTTGATGTCTAGGATCTAATACAAGCCCTGCCATTTATTACTTACATGGCTTTAAGAAAAGCCACTTTTTTGAGTTTGTTTCCATAACTATGAAAAAGTTTTGGCAGCCCGGCTGGTGTGGCTCAGTGGTTGAGCATCAAACCCATGCACCAAGAGGTCACCGGTCCAATTCCTGGTCAGGGCACATGCCCAGGCTGTGGGCCAATCTCCAGTGGGGAACATGCAAGAGGGGGCCAATCGATGTTCTCTCTCATGGATGTTTCTCTCTCTCCCTTTCCCTTCCTCTCGCTCTAAAATCAATAAAAAAATAAAAAAAGTTTTGGCAGGTTGTGGGGCTTATGACTCAGTAGGCCTCTGCAAATAGTCTCCTTTCCTTCATTGTACCTGAGGGTTCCTGGGCCAAGAGAGAATAAAAACGAACACAGACAGTAGAAGGACTAAGCAGATTTGGCTTCTAGGCCAAGGGTAAGATGTTCAGGGCAAAGAACAAAAAGATGTACAAGTTAGTACTAACCACCAAGTTGCCAATGACCATGACCATCATGAAGACGATGAGGCACATGGCCTGGCCTGCCACCTCCATGCAGTCCCACATGGTCTCGATCCACTCCCCGCACAACACTCGGAAGACAATGAGGAAGGAATGAAAAAAGTCATGCATGTGCCAGCGAGGGAGTTCACAGTCCTGGTTGATCTTGCAGACACACTCTTTGTAGCTCTTTCCAAAGAGTTGCATTCCCACCACAGCAAAGATGAAGACAATAATGGCCAGCACCAGGGTCAGGTTGCCCAGGGCACCCACTGAATTTCCAATAATCTTAATCAGCATGTTCAGGGTAGGCCAGGATTTGGCCAATTTGAAGACTCGGAGCTAAGGGGAAAAAAACAAATAAACAAAACCAAATGATACTCCATCCATTTTCTTACCACATGGCTAAAATAGAAGCATACAGAATTAATAAGGTCAACTTAAATTTATTGAGCACCCTTGGAAAATTCTTAGAACTTTCTAACAGTCTTACACTAAAATGAGAGAAACTGAGGCACAAATAAGGGAAAACTGATTAATTTCACGGTAAGTGAGAGACTTAGAACTCGAAATAACCAATACTAGCTTTAGTCCCCTGTATTAGTCTGGGTCAATCTACTTTTTAAAAAAGCCATACACGAACATATTTTTTCCTGTTCATTTTCCCTCAACTTCTCAAGGGACATATGAAGGAAAATGTGATTTGTGGGGAACCAAAAGTTCAGTACGGTAAGGACAGTGACAATGAATCATCTGTCTCCTTAAAAAAGTGTTGAAAACTTCTAAATAATAATGCAAAAATACACTGTGTTTTGCATACTCACAACCGCCCCACCCTGTATTGATAATAATTCAGAGGACAGAACTTCTAGTATCTGTCAATCATGAAATTTCTATATTCTATATTCATTCATATGAACAGATTATAAGGTCTTGGCTAACAGTCTGAGAATGCATAAAGCCTAGAAATGGAATGATAATGAGAATATCATTAGATGTCATAAGTTAACGACTAACAGATAATGTAATAGGAGTTCTGGTAGAAGCAACAGCATTGATTTGAATATTTTTCTTCTTATTGAAAACTTTAGTCTTCTCTGAGAGTTCAAGATTTGCCAGGTGTTGTTCTGTGTGTATATCTGGGTCACTCATATTTTTTCCTTTTGATTGGCTTTTAAATTATTAAGAATATTAGTGCCAAGGCTTCTATCTCTTAATTCTTCTTCTCATTTTCTAAATAAGAGCTGTTCTCAAAAAAGTCTACTGTGGGTTGGATCCTAACCAAAGACTAGTAAGCAGGGGTTCCAGAAACTTGGCAGATGTTAAATTTGTGACTTGGACTGAATGAGGTCTCTGTTTTACAAATATTTTTACTGTATTCCAATTCTCTTACTTAGATACACTGAATATCCTGATGAAAAAACCCCTGAAATTCTTTAAGTTGCAAGTGCATAGGTATCTTCCCAACAGGGAGAGAAAAACCTAAACTAGTTCTGATGCTCTGTCTGAATGAAATACATTCAGCTTCTCAAGGGACATAATTAGCACATCACTTAGGCTTATGCTTCTGGGAAGCTAGTTTGAAGATACTGTTAACTATTCTTTCAGAATCATTTTAGTTATTACACATTAACTTCCTCAAATACATTAATTTTAAAAATCCTTCTTAGCTAATGATATGGAAAACAAAGTCAATGTTCAACAGCTACTTTCAATATAATATTCTTAAAATATTATTTTATTTTCATTTTCTGGAAGAAATCACCAAAATAGAAGAAATGAGGAGAGCCATCTTTGAATAAGAAGGAATTTTTGCCATTTGAAGGAGATGTTTGGATAAAGAAATAGGTTCACAGGCAAATCCGAATTAGACTTCTGAATAGTCCTTGGAAGTCATCCTTCATTTTCCAGATTAATCTTTATTTCATGAGGAACTTCCTAAAATTGATGTCTGTTTGTTGATTGATTTTAAAAACTAACTTCTATATTAGGTGTTTAGCAGGAAAGTTTTCAAGATTTTAGTAGCTAAGCCAATAAACAGCCAATTGGAATTGGGAGTAGAATATAGCTAAGGATTTTTAAAAATCATATTAATGTATGCAAAACTCTTTCTAGTAGCTGCAAGTTAGGAAATGTAAAAAGAAATTGGAGAAATATGGAATACCAATCGGAAAGATCGCAGCACCGAAAGCCCCTCCACATCTGCTAGACTCAGTTCCATTAAACTGAGGGAGACAATAAATCCGTCAAAAATGTTCCAACCTTCTTGGAAATAATAGTAGGGATCCATGGCTATGAGCTTCAGGAACATTTCCGCTGTGAAAATCCCAGTGAAAACCTGAAGGGGAGAATGCAGGGGTTAAAAAAAAAAAAAGAAATAATAGAAGAATGCCTTTATCATCATCTTTGAATGTCCAAGAAACCTCAAGAGCCAGCCTTGGTTAAATTCTATATCTGAGGACATCAATACCTGGATGTCCCATGACTGCTCCACATAACGCAGGAAAGTCTTACTTTTCTCTCTCTTTTTAAAAATATATTTTTATTTATTTATTTTTAGAGAGAGGAAGAGTGAATGAGATAGATAAATATATATATATATAGAGAGAAAGATAGATAGATAGATAGATAGATAGAGACATCGATTTTGTTGTTCCACTTATTTATGCATTCACTTGTTGCTTCTTGTATGTGCCCTAACTGAGGATTGAACCCATAACCTTGGTGTATCGGGATGATGCTCTAACCAACTGAGCTGCCCAGCCAGGGCCTTATTTTCCTCTTGAATGAAGTACTCAGCCCCAATGTTTCCATCTTTGTTGCTAGAACCACCCAAATCACATTGTTTGAGTGTGGTTGAAAAATTATTCTAAGCAATGGGAATACCACACAGGTGACTCCTCCTAAGAGGTCAGCAGTAATTTGAGTATGTATGCTTGGGATATTTGCCTAAAAAAAAAAAAAAAAAAAAAATCGCTCAATGTATTATAATTATATTAGAAAAATATGGCATTAATTCTGATTTGATATTATGTGTCTTATCAAACTTAAACATATGCTACAGGGTTTACTATATTTTAAATAGCAAAGCAATATAAGATTCCTAAAAGTGTAAAAAATATAGAAAAAAACATCCATAGTACCACCTTGCACACAGCTATTATTTTTATATATTCTCGTTCTGCTTTTTTCAAATGTGTATACATTTTGACAAAGTTGTAAAGTCATAGAACACATAGTATCTTGGGTCTTATCTTTCACTTGTCATAACTTAATTCATGTTGCTACACAGTCTTCCCAATTCTCACTTTTACTGCTGTATAAAATTCCACTGGGTGACATATCGTCAAAGAAATTTCTTACTGTTGGAGACTGTGGTGCTTCCTTTTGATGATTTCAATATGATCATCAATGAAGTAACAGTTAATGTAGATCTGAAACTTATAGAGTACAAGAATGTCTTCTTCGCTCCGTTACCTGTCTCCTACTCTTCTGCCTGACAAAGCGCCTTGTATTTCCTAATGCCTTCTGTATCCCACTGGCTTAGTCATATAACATGCAGTACGAAAGTAAAATGCCATGAACAAGCCAATTCCCTCATTCTAAGCAACCATATAATGTCAGACTCTTGCTGAATATTATGTTTTTAGAAGAGAGGACTTTATATGCAATAGATTTAAAACTCATAATAAATTAGTACTTGTAACCACCTGGTTACCAAATTTACACATGAAGGAGTTTAAGAAAAACTTTGAAGATATGGTCTGAGGAGAGAATTAAAAATAGTGAAAAGGCCCAGCTGGTGTGGTTCAGTGGATTGAGTGTTGTCCCATGGACTGAGAGGTCTGGGTTTGATTCCCAGTCTGGGCACATTCCTGCGTTGTGGGCTTGATCCCCAGTAGAAGGCATGTAGGAGGCAGCCGGTTGATGTTTCTCTCTCTCTTTCCCTTCCTCTCTTTCTAAAAAAATCAATAAAAACATATTTAAAAAACAGTAAAAAGTACTTAGATTACAGATATTGTTTGGAAATATACTGAACTGATGTATAGAAATAACAAAACAGAATGACTTGAAGGATAAACATCAAAATGAATAAGTGGGCTGCCAGTTTGTGGTGTCCATATACTTTTCTGTGGTTGCCCCTTTTTCTAAGTTGAAGATGCAGTATTCTAAAATGGAAAGAAAATATTCCCTGAAGAAACCCAGTTAAGTAAAATAAAAGTTCATAGGGCAATCTAAGTATCTACAGATAAAACATACCACTGATTGAGGTCAGGGAAAGTAATGGCAGCTAATCAATTCCTGACATACATTTTACCCACAGTGTAAACCCATCTACATAGTCATGTTAGCCTGCTTAATGCACACTAAGTACAGGCTGAATTTGCTCAATAATAAGCATTGGTTGATTGACTAATGGAATATCTATACTGTGGGAACTTGATTCCTAAGAGAAAATCAACCATGGCGCAGTTATATGATGCTGCCTCTCAGTGGGATAAAAGGCCACCAGGCGCCCAGTAGAAATGCCTATGACACGTCAGCAACCATGGTGTTTTAACACATAGTGTGCTGCCATCATTTGGGATTTGGGTGAAAATAAATTTGTAACTATTGGTTGTATGAAGAAATTACCTTTTTTTTTAAACAGAAAAGAGTAGATTTATGGTTATGCCTATTATGCCATTCTTATTTGCACTGAGATCTGCTTCTTGAAGAGGATAAAAAAAAATTACAAGCAATGTATCAACAACTCTACATAAATGTCACTCTTGAGAATGTCATCAGATATTCATCTAGGAATGTATGCTCTAATGCAGAGTTCTTGAGGTATAACTGACGATCCCTGGATGGAGCGTCAGCCCGTGGACCAAAGGGTTGCAAGTTCAATTCTGGCCAAGGGCATGTACCTCGATTGCAGTTCGATCTTGGCCCTGGTTGGGGACATGTGGGAGGCAGCCAATTGATGTGTCTCTTTTGAATCGATGTTTCTTTGTCTTTCTCTCTTTCCCTCCCTCCCTCCCTCCCACTCGATCTGAAATTGATGGAAAAATATCTTCAGGTGAGGATTAAAAATAATAAACAAACAAACAAATAAATAAGATTTTTTTTATCCTTACTCAAGGACATTTTTCCATTTTTTGTTCAGATAGAGCGGGAGGGAGAGAGAGGAAGAGAGAGAGAGAAACATCGAGGTGAAAGAGACACATTGAGTGGCTACCTCCCATACGACCCCAACCAGGGTCAAGACAAACTGCAACCGAGGTACGTGCCCTTGGTACGTGCCCAAACCCGGGTCTCTGGACCGCAGGCCAACGCTCTAATCTCTGAGCAAAACCGGCCAGGGCTTCTTGGTTTTAATTTCAAATATGGTAAATAGCAATAGGTATAACTTTCATAAACAAAAGCTTTTTAGCTCTTTTTAAGAGTATAAAGGTGTCCTAAGACCAAACAGATTGAGAACGGATGTTCTGAGAATATTCTGAATTCAGAGTTGGCATATCTTTCTAGTTTGAACAAGCTCCAGGGCCTAGGCCTGAGAAATTGTAACGCCAGGTCTCCAAGGCCTACAATGTCCTAAGACTGAGGCACTGCATTTGGGGGTCACCCTGGGCTTGGGAAGGTGAGGGAGAAGCAGCACAGCTCCTTTTGCCATAACTGTGTCTGTGAACAAACTTCAGGCTCGCCTGGCAGTGGTGGGGTTTGCATGCTCTTGCCTACTCTCCGAAGGGGACTGATGAGCCCCTGTTCTGCACTGGATCTTCTCCAAAGCTAATGAAATTCAACTTGATAAAAGCTTTACGTGTACCACAATGGAGACAATGACAGAACAACATATAACCATACTCATCCTGGTTTGCCTGAGACTTTCTTAACACGGAAAGTCCTGTATCCTGGGTGCCCAGTTAGGGAGATCAACTTGTACCAGTTTGCCTAAGACTGTCCCACTTTAAAATGAAAAGTTCCAGAACCCAGGAGCCTCCTAAGGCCTGTGCAAATTGGAATGGTTAGCTGTCAAACCAAGAGGAGACACAAAAACTAAAATATCATGTAAGAATTATTTTAAAAGAGGTATGCATAAGGGGCTACAAGGACACAGATGAAAGAAAAATTAAAATATAAAAAGTATTCCTTTTGGTTGAAAATCTCGTTAAGCTGTGGTCAATCTGTAAGAAATGATAATATTAATGTGTATTTGGTAAAGAAGGACAATACTTTCTGTTTTTCCCTTTCTGGGGTAGAATCTCAGAAATTAAACTTATATGTCAGGTTAAGCCTTTGCCCTTCTTCCATATCCCCAACCCCTCAAATGATTCAGTCCTAAATCCCTTGGGTGGGCGTCCACATGGAGGGAAGCCAGGTGCCAGGTGCTGGAGCCCAAGCAGGGCATCTGTGCAGGGGAGTATCCCCAAGTCGGCAGTAAGAGCCTAAGAGGGGTGTCCACTTTGGGGGACAGTTTAATACAAGTCTGAGAGTGATTGGGATGAGGGTATCGGTGCTGGCTGGTTATCTAGCACAGGCTATCAGAGTCTAAGCAGCATGGAGAGCTTCCACGTGGGGAAAGCCTGGTGTAGAGTGAAGAGGGGTCCATGTAAGGGAAGACCCACTGTGAAGTATGTAAGTCCAACTGGGGTAAAGGAAACAAGAATGTGTGGGGTGGCCTGGCCTGGGGTGTCAGAGCCTGAGGAGTATGAGGAGGGGCCCACATGGAGGACACTGGTGTGGAAGCGGGAGAGCACAGCATAGGGAGTCAGCCTGAACAGTGTGAGGAGGGCATCCATGCTGTTAGAGGTAACAGTGGCTTTTTGACCAAATAAGTTCACATATTAAAGACAGTGGCAACCAAGTTTCTTTTTGTTGGATAAGGAGTTACAAACACAGAAAGGGGAAAACCAGAACGAATCCTGTTGAGCTGGGTTGGAACTGGAAGTGACAGCATGCACACAAGGTCTTCAGTGTATACAGTTACCTTGATGTCAACAGCTAGCCTGCATGGGCAGGGCCTAGGCCTGCACACTGCTCCACTAGATCCTCACTTCTAAGTATCATTTCCCCTAAACTAGGGCTCCTTGAGAAATAGCTGATTCTGGGCCTGAGGCAGGAAAAATATAAAATTAGCTTGGAATATCTTGTGATACCCCAAAACAAGGAAGTAATGAGGACATGATGAAAGGACCCAGAAACCAGCCTCCAGGGACTCCTGTTGGCCAAATCTGGAGTGCTTTAAACATTGAAGTAAATGATAGTAATGGGCTGCAACCCACTGGATAAAATTGAAAACTACGAGTCCATGTTGCTATAAATAAAGGAATACATAAAAAATTTAATGAAGAACAGAAAATTCAGATAGTTTTAAAGTACTTTCCTCACAAATACGTATTAATTATAAACGGCAAAACAATAACTTTATAGGCGAGAAGGCTGGCAGGCAACTCCTTAACCAAGTAACCAACATCGCCAATGCTGGGGAGAATGGAAACGTGTGCCGCCTGGCAGATGCCATGAGAAGACAGCCTCCGTAGTGTGACATTCCTGCCAAAGGCATAACTTGAATCTAATCATGAGGAAGCAATAGACAGACCCAAACTGAGAATAACTGGCCTGTTATCTCAAAAGTGTCAAGGTCATTAAAGTCAAAGGAAGACTCTGGAGCTCTCCCAAGGAAGATTAAAGAGAGTGGACAACCAAATGCAAAATATAACTCTGAAATGGAACCCTTTTGTTATGAAGGACATTACTGAGATTATTGGCAAAACTAGAAGGGGCCTGAGAATTAGATGGCCGTAATGTACCCAGGTCAATTTCCCAGCTGTGACAGTTACATCAAGGGTCTGTGGGAGAATGCGCGTGTTCATAAAAAGCACACACTACATTAATGTATTTGGGGGCGATACGCTGTGTCAGAAACTTACTCCTCCCCAAAAGTTTTTAATACTATACTCAAAACTTCTTGGTATGACTGTTTAAAAAAACACCTTATAAACCCACTGTTGTGTTCAATAGATTGCAAAAAAAAAAAAAAGCAAAAAAAGAATCATGACTAAACAAAACAAAAGTTGTATAAATCACATAGCCTCCCTGGGCTTCAGCTTCGTTTACAAAACGAGGGGGTTGGATTGAATTATCTTTAAGTTTCCTTCTATTATTAGACTTTTCCGTGTAGGGAGGGTGGAAGAGGCAGGGATTACAGATTTACAGAAGACTGTTTTCATCTCCCCTCAGAAACACCTATCTGCACCTCTACGGACAAGCACAACTTACTGTCCCAGCTATGGGGAAGCCTCTCATTCCAACTATCAGGTAAATCGATCTCACAAGCAGGTCAGTCTCACCTTTTTCCATCCTCTTTTTCTCAGGTTTCTGTCAAAGACTCGACCCAAATCTCCACGACTTTGAAAATTCTCCTACTGAGTTACACTAATACAGTTCCTAAGATTTACAGAGTTCATTTCACTATTTCAAAAACTTCGGTATCAGTTCTTATTTTATCCTCCCAACCACTGATGGATGATATGGTGTTAGTCTCATTTTATAATCTAAAACGTTTCTGGACAGAAATTAATAGCTTATTTAAGGTTAAACTATATCAAACAGGAGCCAAAACCCAATCTTCTGACTTCTAATTCTGTGTTCTTTCTGCCAAACTCAGCACTTGTGTTGAATGGCAGAAAAGCACATTTTTGAGTTTCTGTTATTATTCAGAAAACACTCATGATGCAAGTTTTGCCGAGGTCCAGCACACATCCAGCTGCCTTATTCGGCACCTTCACTCAGCGAATAGACGTCTCATTCTAAGTACGTCTAAAACAGAATTCTCGATTTAAAACCTGCTCCTTCCTCAGTTATGCCCGTTTTCCCCTCAGTTACTACTCCCTGAAATCTAGGCAACATTCGTCATTTTTTTCCCTTCACCCTCACATGCAACCCATCAGCCAGTCCAAAATATCCCGAACCACGCACTGCTCTCCATTGCTGTTGCTAACTGTACCTTTAGTTTCCCCTCGAACACCCCCCACCCCGCCTTCTTATTTTAGAACTTGGTTCTGGTTGGCTTGCCTCATGGAATCCCTGAATATTACTACCGACCTCTCTTCTCTCCTCTTTTTTCACCAATGGTTCTGAGCAAAGTCTTCTGAATGCTCACAACTCTAATTTAGGTGGGAACCCAATTCTGTAGATTTTTAAGAAAGGTAAAAACAGAGTTATTTGCTGGCTTCAGGGCAATTCAGCTGGTGGTAGGTGAAAAGGTGTCTTAAAAATTCCTGGGAAATTGAGAACTTGTTCTGTAAAATGCAGGTAAAAGTAAAGCCTTTGAGAAAAAGAAAATGCTATAGGGAAAACAGCACCACCACCACCAGCAACAACAAAATCAATCAAGTCATATTCCTTAACCCATGGCTAATAAAATAAAGCTTGTATCTATATGATATTGTTGAGTGGCTCAAAACGCTGCTTGGTCGCCAAGCCCCTGGGCCAGCCAGTCACTCAGCGAGCCCACCTGAGGCAACTTTCGGCCAGGTAGCGGTTTCCTGGACAGCTATTTCAGGACTACGCGTACTTCATCAGGCTGCACATGAGAGTCCACCACACAGCGTGAGCTAACCTAGACATGGAGACTGGGAAGACCACATCTTGGGTGTGTACAAGGGAACACAATGGGCTGCAAGGACTAGCCAGTCACAGGGTCCCTTTTGCCACGGGTGCTTTCAGAATTAGAACTCAAAATATTATAACACTTTAATAATGTATTAGAACTCAAGGCAAAAATGTGTGTGTGTGTGTGTGTGTGAGAGAGAGAGAGAGAGTGAGAGACAGAGAGAGAGGTGAAGGGAGGGAAGGAGAAGGAGAGGAAAGGAAGAAAGTGAGGGGAGAGGAAGAGGGAGGGTGAGGAAGGCAGGAAGGGGAGGGAATTAAAACAAATACCAGGCAGAGATTATGCTCAAATTAAATGGTGACTAGATCTGACATGCCTCTAGTGCAACTCCTAAAGAATAACGAGGCCCAGATGACCTAGAGGATTTTTTCCAACTCATTCTTTACTATCAAAATTCAATCAACTCCTGATTTTTGGACCAAAGAAGTAAAACAGATAATCCCTAAATCACAACTACTTGACTTCAGAATACACTGCATAACCTATTTTTAAAAAGTGTATATTCAAAAATCAGAAATGAAAGAGGAGAAGTAACAACCAACACCACGGAAATACAAAAGATTGTTAACAACTACTATGAACAACTATATGGCAACAAATTCGACAATCTAAGCGAAATAGACAAATTTCTAGAAACACACAGTCACCCAAAACTAGACCCGGAAGAGATAGAAAACTTGAACAGACCAATAACAACTAAGGAAATTGAAGAGGTAATCAAGACTCTCCCAGCAAACAAAAGCCCGGACCCAGATGGCTTCACGGGGGAGTTTTACCGAACATTCAAAAAAGAACTAATACCAATTCTCCTCAAACTATTTCAAAAAATTCAAGAAGAAGGAAGACTTCCAAACACGTTCTACGAGGCCAGCATAATTCTAATTCCAAAACCAGAAAAAGACACTTAGAAGAAAGAAAACTACAGGCCAATATCCCTGATGAACATAGACGCCAAAATCCTGAACAAAATATTAGCAAATCGGATCCAGAAATACATCAAAAAAATTATTCACCATGACCAAGTGGGATTCATTCCAGGGATGCAAGGCTGGTACAATATTCGCAAATCAATAAACGTGATACACCACATAAACAAAATGAAGAATAAAAACCACATGATCATATCAATAGACGCTGAAAAAGCATTCGACAAAATCCAGCATCCATTTCTGATAAAAACACTCAACAATGTAGGAATAGAGGGATCATATCTAGACATAATAAAGGCCATATATGAAAGACCTACAGCCAACATAATACTCAATGGACAGAAACTAAAACATTTCCATTAAGAACAGGAACAAGACAGGGATGTCCACTTTCGCCACTCTTATTTAACATTGTACTGGAAGTCTTAGCCACAGCAATCAGACATGAAGAAAAAATAAAAGGGATCCAAATTGGAAAGGAGGAAGTGAAACTGTCATTATTTGCAGATGACATGATATTATACATAGAAAACCCTAAAGACTCCATCAAAAATCTACTAGACTTAATAAATGAATTTGGCAAAGTAGCAGGATACAAAATTAACGTCAAGAAATCGACGGCATTCTTGTACACCAATGATGAACTCACAGAAAGAGAAACTGAAAAAAAATCCCATTTACCATCGCAGCAAAAAAATTAAGATACCTAGGAATAAACTTAACCAAAGAAGTAAAGGACCTATTTGCAGAAAACTACAGGTCATTGAAAAAAGAAATAGAGGAAGATATAAAAAAGTGGAAGCACATATACTGTTCATGGATTGGAAGAATTAACATCATTAAAATGTCCATACTACCCAAAGCAATCTATAAATTCAATGCAATCCCCATCAAAATACCAACGACATATTTCATAGAACTAGAACAAATACTTCAAAAGCTCATATGGAACCAAAAAAGACCCCGAATAGCCACAGCAATCTTGAAAAAGAAGAACAAAGTAGATGGGATCACAATACCAGATATCAGGTTATACTACAAAGCGACTGTAACCAAAACAGCCTGGTACTGGCACAAGAACAGGCATATAGACCAGTGGAACAGAATAGAGAACCCAGAAATGGACCCAAGGCAATACGCTCAATTAATATTTGACAAAGGTGGCAAGAGCATACAGTGGAGTAAAGACAACCTCTTTAATAAATGGTATTGGGAAAATTGGACAGCTACATGCAAAAAAATGAAACTAGACCATCAACTTACACCATACACAAAAATAAACTCAAAATGGATAAAAGACTTAAATGTGACCCATGAATCCATAAAAATTCTAGAAGAAAATGTAGGCAACAAAATTTCGAACATCATACGGAGCAGAATTTTCACTGATACATCACCTAAGGCAACAGAAACAAAGGAGAAAATGAACACATGGGACTACATCAAACTCAAAAGCTTCTGCACAGCAAAAGAAACAATCATCAAAATGGAAAGGCAACCCACTGTATGGGAGAACATCATTACCAATGATGTATCAGATAAGGGGTTAATTTCCAATATATATAAAGTGCTTATACAACTCAACAAAAGGAAGACAAAGAACCCAATTAAAAAATGGGCAGAGGAGCTGAATAGACACCTCTCCAAACAGGACATACAAATGGCCAAGAGAAATATGAAGAAATGGTCAACATCACTAATCATCAGAGAGATGTAAATTAAAACAACAATGAGGTATCACCTCACACCTGTCAGAATGGCCACCATCAACAAATCAACAAACAAGTGTTGGTGAGGATGTGGAGAAAAGGGGACTCTAATACACTACTGGTGGGAATGCAGACTGGTGCAGCCACTATGGAAAACAATATGGTGTTACCTCAAAAAATTAAAAATTGAACTTCCATTTGACCCAGTGATCCCACTTCTAGGAATATACCCTAAGAAACCTGAAACACCAATCAGGAAGAATATATGTACCCCCAAGTTCATAGCAGCACTATTTACAATATCTAATATCTGGAAACAGCCCAAGTGTCCATCAGTAGACGAATGGATAAAAAACTGTGGTACATATACACAATGGAGTACTATGCAACTGTAAGAAAGAAAGATCTCTTATCCTTTGAGACGACATGGAGGGACCTGGAAAGTATTATCCTAAGTGAAATAAGCCAAGCATAAAAAGACAAATACCACATGATCTCACTTATATACGGAATATAATGAACATAACAGTCTGAGGAATACGGTAGACCCAGAAACATGGGAGTAGGGCAGAGACTGACATCCCTCAGAAGAGGGGGTGGGAGGGGGTGGGAAGAGATAAACCACAGAACTTATATGCATGTATGCATGACCAATGGACGTGGACAACTAAGCTGGGGACAGGGTGGGGGTGGGGTGGGCAGGGGGGTGCCAGTGGGGTAAAAAAGGTAAAATATCTGTAACAAAAAATAAATAAAAAATTTATATAAAAAAAAGTGTATATTCATCTTCTAATTAATAACATAAATGAAATATTGGACTTAAGCTAAGATTAAAATAAATTTGGCACCGATCGGCTAATGGTAGAAACTGGATGACAGCCCAGAAGTTGGACTGGAGGGGAAACCAGCCTGGAATTAAAAATTTCCCTAGATAGCCCCCATATGGATAATTAATATGACAGCACAGGCCAATCTACAGTCACATTCAATGCACTAAAAGAGCCCCCTATTTTGTGGTGGTTGCCACTGAGGTGAAAGGGGAAGTGATTTGCTGGACCAGTACAGGAATCAATGTGAAGCAGAATGAGAAAAAAATCCAGAAGTCCTTGGCTCAGGCTGCTGAAACCAACCCTGTACCGTGCCTCCCATTCTGTCACCACGGTTGGTTTTCTGCCAACAGCTCCTAAATGATGTCTTCTAAGTTCTGCAGAAAGAGGAGACAGCCAAGGGATCACAACAGTGAGCAGAAGCGGCTGGGGCCCACGGCATATGTGGAAGCATTTGACTTCCAATTAACTATTACTTTCTTTTCAACTAAACTCCTGCTTTAGTATCAGAAAAACACATCCTACAGGCAAAACATGTTCAGATCACAAAATCAGGAGAGAGCACTCTATCTTACCAGATTTCCCACAGACAAGACGTGTTCAAACTGTGGTGTCATAGGATGGTGCTCCATTGCCATAAACAGTGTATTCAGGACAATGCAGATGGTGATGGCCAAGTCCACAAAAGGGTCCATAACAATCAAGTTCACAATCTCTTTCAGTTTTATCCAGTAAGGGTGACACTCCCAGATGAGGAAAGTATTGGCAAACTTATACCAGCATGGTGGGCACTTTCTCTGGGACTCTTCCAGCTCTGCAGAGAGTCAAGAACAAAGATGGCCCCTCAGTCACAGTAAGAAAACAAGGAGATAGCTACACATTGGCACGGGGGCATTATCGCTGTTGTTAACATGCGAACAAAAGTGGCTAAAGTGCGAACTTTCCTAGTTTTCCTTCTCTCAAAGGGAGAGAAGGGGCATGAGCAGTACCAGGTTACTTTCCTGTTAATAATGATCTAGTTATAAACAAAAATCTATGTGTCCATCTTGGGAGCATAGCATAGTAGTTCGGAGCTTAGCCTCTGGAGTTTCACTGGTTCAACTGGCTTCAACACTCACAAGTTGTGTGATCTCAGGCAAGGATTGACTCCTCTTTGCCTCAGTTGCCCCATCTGAAATGGCACTTACTTTAAAGGTTATACAACTAAGTCAGTCCTATAATCCTCACCCATTTCATTAAAGATTAAATGAGTTGATATATGTAAAGCAGACCTCACAGGGCCCAGTACAAGGTAAGTCCTTAATAAATGGTATTGTATCATACATTGTATCACTAAATTATTAACAAAGAAGCCATCAAAAGCATAGACTTGAAGCCAGACATACCTGGGTGCAAATACCAGCTCAGACACTTGCTAACTGTGGGAACTTGAGCAAGTGATTTCAATTTCCTGTGAGAATTAAATGAGCTAAAATAAAGGGCCTCAGCCGACTCTAGCACAGGGATTTTCAACCTTTTTCATCTCATGGCACACGTAAACTAATTGCTAAAATTCTGTGGCACAGCAAAAAAATATCTTTTTTGCTGATCTGACAAAAATGTATACTTTTGATTTATTCACATCAGACAGTTACTATTGTGTAGGCTGTTGCCATTTTTTTTAATATGACAAACGAAAAGAAAAGTGGTCGGTGCCTTTGACTAAACAGTCAGGTACTGAATGTTTTAAGATTTCTTGCGCACCAGTGAGAATCACTGCCCTAGCATATACGAAGTGCTACAGAAATATTTGCTATCATTATCTTTAGAGCAGAAGCGGCATCATCAACCTAGCCACCGTGTGAAATGTATCTGTTTTCCAAAGAAGCATCAGTCAGAGTTTATAATTCACAATTCAGTTAGAACTGAAAGGCACATTCCTTTTTCCTCTTCTCCCTTCCTTCCCTTTTCTCATCTCCCCTGTCTTCCTTTCTCCTTCTCTCTTACTCTTTCCCACTTCCATCCTTTCCTTCTCTCTTTATCTTCTTCCCTCCTCCTTCCCTCAGTCTCTTTCTTCTTTCCTTTTTCTTCCTCTTCTTCTTTTGTCTGATCCTCGCTTTCTGTCTGTCTTTCTATCTCTTTTAAAAGGAGAACCTGTTTTTTTTTTTTCCCAAACAAGATTTTATGTAAGCCCCAATATGTAAAATAGATAACCCGGAATTGCTCTACTTGAGATGAGAAGAGGATCTTGGAGCCAGTCCAACTGACTTCTTCCTTCCCTGAGGCACTTCTCCCCAATCCTAGACTCTGACAAACACAGACTGAGAATCACTGGACTAGATGATCTCTACGGTCGTTCACAAAGCAAAGATTAAAAAGGACAATTAGACGCTAAAGGCAGAGAGCCAGTCAGCTGGCAGCCACAACCACATGGTGCAAGGCCCCACGTAACAAAGCTCTTCTCAACTGAGTAGGAAGTACAATGGCTAGGGTCCCAAAAGTCCAAGGACCTTGATCAAGGAGAGAATGTTAAGAGGTGCGACTCTGCAAACCTGTCAGCATGACGATCCTGGTATTGGTTCTACATGGTTGGCTATAACTGTACCCCATCCCCTTTGCCCAATTCTTCTGACAAAACCAAATCACTCATGGAATAAAAGAAAATTTCCCAACATTTCACCACCAACAAGATGGAAATTCAATTAGTCTCCTTTCCCTTTTTCCAACCAGCTGGATGGTGCCGGTGATGACAGCTTTATTTTAGATAAGGTGCTTTGGCTGGGTTTCTGATTGGCTCCCTGGTTGCTAAGAAAATGGTTGCCTTGGTTTTCCAGATTTAAGGGCCACAGTAAGCGCCACGTGGGAGTCTGCGTGGGAAAGGAAGTCTGTGAAGGAAATTTGCTTTGGCTTCTTCCTCATAAAACTCCCTCCGTTCCCAAGGTAAATTTAGTTTTCTTCCCAAAAAAAGAAAATGAAAAGGTTCTCTTATTTCCATAAATTCTTGTAGTACATATTTGGAAATCTGGTTCTGTTCCCTTTTTTACCTCCTCCCTTCTCCAAATGTCTGCTGCTCACCGGCACAGCTCACAGGTGGAGGTTGAAGCAGCCACTGTTCACATTTCCGACAGGTGGCACAGTTGTAATGTTTTATAATGAACTAGGCTCCAGTCTGCCAGACGGCAGAGAGGAGTTTCCCAACCCTATGGGGCAGCAAGAAGATTCCTAAAGGGATACGAGATATCACTCAACCAACTTTACTGAGAAGGGCAGATCCTCAGGATTTTTTTCATTCCACCAAAAGCAAGACAACGTAGAGTTTTAGGAGCTAGAAAAGATCGATTAGGTGAATCAGGAAGGGTATAAAGGAACACAACTTTGCGAACTTACTGGTCCCACAAGTCTGGAGTGGGAGGAATATTTGGTCTGTGAGATGAGTTAACATAGTGGGGATGAGATGTCCAAAGGTTTGTGGGTTTCCCTCACCTTGCTTCTGGATGTTTCAGAGAGGGTACTGGGAATTGTTTTCAGAAAGGGCCTCATAATCCCACCAAGATGGTTGTGTCAGCAGACCATGAGGTGTCTGAAGGCCGGGGTTTCTCTCAATTCAATTCAACAACTTTTCAGCACCTACAGTTTGCTAGGCTCTGGGGAAACATTGATGGACAGGAGTCCCCAGCCTCACAGAGCTTACAAGTGCAAGGGAAAGGCAGATAGATACCAGAGAAGTAACTGTGCTGACACATGATGCTTGTCAGTTGAATAAAAGAATGAGTAAGTAATTTGTGGCAGCAATAGCTACAGCCAGTTACCTCCACAGGGGAGTTATTCAAACTGTGTAACCCGAGAATGGGTACTGCCGAGTACCATCACTACTTCCTCACTCTTACCTCACCAACTCTCTCCTCTCCTCCCAGGGCTTGCCTGCTTTGAGAAGTGAAACTATACTACTCTGCCCACACCCCACCTCCTGTCCCCTGAAATAGCCCCAAAGCTGATGGCTCCGCTCACTGAATTCTGCTGAGTTTATTGGATCCTGGTGAGCACGCGTGCAACAGGACAGGGGTGGGACACAACAGGCAGGGCTTTCTCATTACTTATAGGATTCTGGAATTCCCCACTATGGTTTCTAAGCCATTAGGTAGGTAGGAGCCTGCTTCTTCAGTTTTAAATAATACTTTTGATCTTTGGATTCAAATGTCAGAGCTTCCTAACTGAAGGTCTGGGAAGCAGAAACAATTATTCATTCAATGTTGGCTTTTCGTGTTGTAGCAATCATTAAATCCAGAGGACCAGTCCAGTGGTCAAATAGGAATGAACCTTTCTTAATGTTCTTTAATTCCCTCTCACATTATTCAGCTCCAGCCATTCACCTTATAGCAGCTGTCTCATCAGTTTTAACAAAGGAAGCCAAATACTAGGGGAGGGATAGGAGAAATGTCTGAGCAGAAACAGGCAGGGAAGGTACAGGCGATGTGAACTTCAGGGCTTAGAAAAGGGGGGAAAGAACTGGAATGGCTTCTTACTCGGGAACACAACTACAGTTGTCTCTCCCCTGAACTACCCTTGTATCTATTTTTTTTTTTTTTTAATTTGTGTGCCGGTGGGTGGAAGGTGGAGAATGGGTATTGCAGGATAGAAAGAGAAAGAAGAGGAGAGGGATAAGAGGAAGAAAAGGGAGTAGAGAAAGGCAGTAATGCTCCAGTGATTTAGATCTAACTCAGGAGAGGGACGAAAGCACTAGGCCTCCAACAGCAATCCTGCCGCATCAACACTACTCACCACTCCACGCTCAGCAAACCTCAGTTCAACAAGCATTTTCTGAGCATCTACTTCTGCCAGACCCCACGCTAGGTCTCTGAGGTAATCAATAACTAACTGCTGCATTGCAGTGATTATTCTCCTGTTCTGATGTCTTTGCCAAAAATAAAATATGCCTTTTGGAGGTTGTTAGTTTTCATTCCCAACAGCCATAGATACTCAGAGAAATCTTGTCTCGGTCTTCAAGTAAAGAACAAAATTCATCAAGGTTCTTAAACTAGTGTTTCTTGTCTTGGAACTGTCATGATCTGCAGTTATGAACTGCAACCTTAAATATAAGCTACAAAGGTTAAAGATGTTCTATCAGGCAAGGATCTCGACGGGAGTGAAAGAAAACAGGAATAACTGAAGTTGTTCAGGCGGCTGAAAGCAGTTGGCTCAATCTTCTTTTCACCTGATACATTCTCCAGATTAGTCTAGGTAAAGTGTAACTCCTTGCCCATACGTGGATGTAAAACTCTCTAAGGAGTTCCTTTCTAGGGATCCTCCCTCACCACAGATGCCCTTGCCCAACACACACACACACACACACACACACACACACACACACACACAGTGGTGTAGGACTTAAATAACTCAAAAAATAACTAGTTACCCTGAGCAGTGGTTAGAGCATCCACCCGCACACCTAAGGGTCTCAGGTTTGATTCCCGGCTCTGGTAGGGGCAGGAAGCAACCAATTGATGTGTTTCTCTCACATTGATGTTTCTCCCTCTCTTTCTCTCTCTTCCCTTCCCTCCCTCCCTTCCACTCTCTCTAAAAACATCAATGAAAAACATATCCTCACATGAGGATTAACAACAATAGAAAACTTGTCCCAAGGACACCAGGATTATTTTGAGTCTCCCTATATCAGAGACTCTGGTTATTGCTGGGTTAGTCTAGGTGTCTGAACTCTGAGGAATAGCAACTTGAGGTCTCAAGAACAGTCTGTAACAGAATGGATAAAGAAGTTGTGGGGTCCTGGTCAAAAATGGCGGCAGCAGCTGCTTCCCGGGGTTCTAGGCTCCTAGGTCGGTTCCAGCCACAGCTGGCACGGCTTATGTTGAGTGGTGCCCACAGCTAGAAGGGCTCAGCTCGCATGTGGAAGGCCTTCACCTACTTTGTGGTGCTCCCTGGGGTGGGAGTGAGCATGCTGAACGTCCTTCCGAGTCGCACCACGGAGAGCACGAGAGACTCGAGTTCATCGCCTACCCCCATCTCCGCAACAGGCCCAAGCCCTTTCCCTGGGGAGATGGTAACCATACTCTATTCCATAATCCTCATCTGAATCCGCTTCCAACTGGCTATGAAAATGAATAAAGGGAATCTGGACCACTACACATGGAAACCTCAGCACTGGTTTAGACCATCACTCTGCACACGAACCAGAAAAGTGTATGGGACCTTAAGCTGACCTTCTTTCCTAGTATAAAATGATGACTAGAACATACTGATTTTTCGTCTCTTTGCTTATGGCAGGAGATGGCTTAAATAAATAACTTACATTGGTCACACACAAAAAAAGAGAAACTAAAAAAAAAATCCCATTTACCATCGCAGCAAAATAAAATTAAGATACCTAGAAATAAACTTAACCAAAGAAATAAAGGACCTATTCGCAGAAAACTACAGGTCATTGAAAAAAGAAATAGAGGAAGATATAACAAAGTGGAAGCATATACCTTGTTCATGGATTGGAAGAATTAACATCATTAAAATGTTCATATTACCCAAAGCAATCTATAGATTCATTGCAATCCCCATCAAAATACCAATGACATACTTCACAGAACCAGAACACATACTTCAAAAGTTCATATGGAACCAAAAAAGACCTTGAATAGCCACAGCAATCTTGAAAAAGAAGAACAAAGTTGGAGGGATCACATTACCAGATTTCAGGTTATACTACAAAGCGACTGTAACCAAAACAGCCTGGTACTGGCACAAGAACAGGCATATAGACCAGTGGAACAGAATAGAGAACCCAGAAATGGACCCAAGGCAATATGCTCAATTAATATTTGACAAAGGTGGCAAGAGCATACAGTGGAGTAAAGACAGCCTCTTTAATAAATGGTGTTGGGAAAATTGGACAGCTACATGCAAAAAAATTAAACTAGACCATCAACTTACACCATACACAAAAATAAACTCAAAATGGATAAAAAACTTAAATGTGACTCATGAATCCATAAAAATCCTAGAAGAAACTATAGGCAACAAAATTTCAGACATCATACGTAGCACAATTTTCACTGATACATCACCTAAGGCAACAGAAACAAGGGAGAAAATGAACACATGGGACTACATCAAACTCAAAAGCTTCTGCACAGCAAAAGAAACAATCATCAAAATGGAAAGGCAACCCACTGTATGGGAGAGCATAATTGCCAATGATACATCAGATAAGGGGTTAATTTCCAATATATATATAGAGTGCTTATACAACTCAACAAAAGGAAGATAAAGAACCCAATTACAAAATGGGCAGAGGAACTAAACAGACACCTCTCCAAACAGGACATACAAATGGCTAAGAGACATATGAAGAAATGCTCAACATCACTAATCATTAGAGAGATGCAAATTAAAACAACAATGAGGTATCACCTCACACCTGTCAGAATGGCCGCCATCAACAAATCATCAAACAACAAGTGTTGCCGAGGGTGTGGAGAAAGGGGGACTCTAGTACACTGCTGGTGGGAATGCAGACTGGTGCAGCCACTGTGGAAAACAATATGGTGTTACCTCAAAAAATTAAAAATTGAACTTCCATTTGACCCAGTGATCCCACTTCTAGGAATATACCCTAAGAAGCCCGAAACACCAATCAGAAAGAATTTATATATCCCCATGTTCATAGCAGCACCATTTACAATAGCTAAGATCTGGAAACAGCCCAAATGTCCATCAGTAGACGAATGGGTAAAAAAGCTGGGGTACATATACACAATGGAGTACTATGCAGCTGTAAGAAAGAAAGATCTCTTATCCTTTGAGACTACATGGAGGGACCTGGAAAGTATTATCCTAAGCGAAACAAGCCAAACAGAGAAAGACAAGTATCATATGATCTCACTTATTTGTGGAATATAATGAACATAACAGTCTAAGGAATGGGGTAGTCTCAGAGACGTGGAAGTGGGGTACAGACTGACAATCCCCAGAAGAGGGAGAGGTGGGGGAGAGATAAACCACAGAACTTATATGCATATATGCATGAACAATGGACATGGACAACACAGCTGGGGACAGGGCAGGGAGGGAGGGGGAGTGGGGAATCAGTGGGGGAAAAAGGAGAAACATCTGTAACAAAAATAAATTAATTAGCCCTGGCCAGTTTGGCTCAGCGGTTGGAGCGTCCGCCTGCGGTCCGGAGAGACCCGGGTTTGGTTCCCGCTGGGGGCATGTGCCTCGGTTGCAGTTTGTCCCCGGCCCTGGTTGGTCGCGCGGGTGGCAGCCACTCGATGTGTCCCTTTTGCATCGATGTTTCCCTCTCTCTCTCTTCCTCTCTTTCCCTCCCACTCTATCTGTACAAAAAATGGGAAAATGTCCGTGGGTGAGGATTAAAAAAAAAAAATTTAATTAATTAATTAATAAAGAAGTTGTGGTACATATATACAATGGAATATTAGTCATAAAAAAGAATAAAATATTGCCTGGCCAGTTTGGTTCAGTGGTTAGAGCGTCGGCCTGCGGTCCAGAGAGACCCGGGTTCGGTTCCCGCTAAGGGCATATATCTCGGTTGCAGTTTGTCCCCGGCCCTGGTTAGTTGTGCGGGTGGCAGCCACTTGATGTGTCTCTTTCATGTTGATGTTTCTCTCCTCCCCCCCACTGTATCTGAACCAAAAATGGAAAAATGTCTTCGGATGAGGATAAAAAAAAAGAAAAAGAGAATAAAATATTGTCATTTGCAACAACATGAATAGATCTCAAGGGCATTATACTAAGTGAAATAAATCAGACAGAGAAAGACAAATACCATATATTTTCACTTATATGAGAAATCTAAATAACAAAATAAACAAAACAGAAACAAACTCATACGTACATAAAACAAACTGATGGTTGCTGGGTAGGCCTGGGATTGGGGCACAGAGTGAAAAAGATGAAGGAATTAAGAAGTACAAATTGGGCCCAGCCGGTGTAGCTCACTGGTTGAGCGTCGACCCATGCATCAAGAGGTCGCTGATATGATTCCCGGTCAGGACACATGCTAAGGTTGTGGGCCCAATCCCCAGTGGAGGACATGCAGGAGGCAGCCAATCGATGTTCCTTCTCTCTCATTGATGTTTCTCTCCCTCTCTCCCTCTCCCTTCCTCTCTCTCTGAAAATCAATAAAAAATAAAAATAACAAGAAGTACAAATTGGTAGTTAGAGAATAGTCATAGAGATGTAAAGTACAGCATAGGGAATATAGTCAATAATACTGTAATAACTATGTGTGGGGTCAGATGGGTATTAGTCTTATTGGGTGATCACTCTGTAAGTTATGTAATGTCTAATCACTACATAGTACACCTGAAACTAATATAATATTGTATGTCAACTGTAATTGGAAAGAAAAATTGGATCTCTGATGGGACAAGTCAGCTAAATCAACACGAATCAAGTGAAGAGGAGACATGCAGAATCAATCAGAACCTTGTGAGAGAAAACTTCAGCACTGAATCTACCTCCAAAGAAAGCAAGAGGAGCCTGGCATGCAGACCCCAAATGGACAGAAAGCGAGCACTTGCTGGGGACGGTGGGCAAATGGAAATTCCTCAGGCGTTCCTCAGCACGCCGGGCTGTGTCGTGGAGGGCCCACCTAATTCTGAGGTCGGGCACTGACAGCGACATCACTGCAGACATGCTATGATGCAACAGCGGCTGCTCTTTCGGTGGCACAGTGCGGGAGGAAGAGGGGTTTCAGCTTACCTAGTCACACAGCAAATATACTTATGGATATGTGAGGGTGTGTGAAGAGGGGCAGAATTAGGTGCAATCAAAATGCACAGTACAGTCATCCTTAAGGGAAAACCACAAGCGCTGTGAGTAGCTAAAAAGGAAAAGAAGGTATGTTTGGGGGTAGAGAGTGTGAGGGGAATTCCATCATCTTATATCTTCACAGTTCTTCAGTCTACATTCCTTTACGCCTCACATCGCCCACTGACTCCTCATGATGACAGTTACAGAGACTTCTTCAGATCCTCTAGCTCACACTTACATCATTCCTTCATAATTATTACCTATCTGTGTACAATGCTGGCAGCAGCTGGAAGTCCTTATTGGATTCTCTGCATGCAGATTTGGGGTGCTGGTTTCTATAACCAGCACACTATTCCTAAAGCTTAGAGACAATTTTTGCAGAACTCAGATCAAGGGGTAGGGATTATATTTATCATGCATACTACGTATTTGTATCTCAGCAGCTTGGACTGACAGCACAGGGCACATACCTTCTACCAGTGTATTTGTAACAACACTCAGTATACTGTTTATCCTGTCCTTCCGCCCATAGGAGGCCAATTGCTCCATGGAAACTAAGAGAGATCCAGGACCTTTCTTTTTAATTTCCACTTCAGTTGTAGCCTGAAAAAAAAAAAGAACAAACGGGGTGAGTAAAGTCTTATAAACACTGAGGCTGGACCTTACCAGATCAATAGTCCAGACTATGAGCAAAACTATATGTTCTTCCTTAAATTTTTTACTTTCACCCTACAATCCTACTGACCTCAAGAAGTGGAATGATACAGGTTGGCCACGGATCATCCTTAGTTCTATAGATGACAAGACCAAGTCGTTTAAGTTAATACAAATCTACAATGAACCCAAGAGTCTGGCTGGGACCCAAATACCTCATCTGCTTAATTCCAAACATAAAAATACCAGGTCCCCTGAGGCAATGCCATCAGAAGTATGACCCTGAATTTTCCTGGCCTAGTCTCATATCTGCAGCATTTAACTGGAATTGGACCATATGATAAAATAAGTCAAATTCGCCTCTATTTGAAATTTCACTAAGGGCCACATCTCTGATCACACTGAGTGTTATAAACAGTGTTACCTCCGTGTGTAGGAAACTGTTGCTTCCAAATGCCAAACCTGGGCCTAACTGAATGTTAGCAAGTTCTACCCCAAATCTCTTCCAAGCCATTGTAAAGAAGTATGGTAAGATTTAGCTATCTTTTTTTTTTCTTTATTGATTTTAGAGAGAGAGGAAGGGAGAGGAAGAGAGAGATAGAAACATTGATGAGAGAGAACATTGACTGGCTGCCTCCTGCATTCCCCCCACTGGGGATCTGGCCCAACATGTGCCCTGGACGGGAATTGAACCGGTGACCTTCTGGTGCATGGGTCGATGCTCAACCACTGAGCCACACCGGCTGGGCAGGTTTAGCTATCGTAATGAGTCAACCTGCAAGGTTCAAATTCCCAACCAAAGAAAAAGGGCAGAAAGTACCATCAGATTGTTATACAAAATATTTTTCACATGCTCACAGTGGGCAATACCTGTATATTAGATTACAGCAGAGGGTTTCTTAATATCCTTTGCTTGTGTTCTTTGTGGCAACCTGAATATTCTACATCAGATCAGGATGAATGGGATGGCTTAAAACCTAGCTTTCTAGTAACCATGCTGTCCACTTTAACATATTATCCATGTATAAAGTTGGCTGCCCTTTCCATGGTAAAGGTGAGAGGGCAGAGAATGTCAGCGTCACTCAAAGGCCAGGGAAGAGACATGTGTACATGAAGCTAGAGAAGTATCCATCTGATCCATATCAGAATGATCCTACCAGTGTTAAAAAGAAAGTAATTACCTCTGGAGAGCTACATCAGAAAGCCTTTCTGTTCTTATATATATATTTAGATTTTAAGAACCATACAGAAGAAAGTTCCTGGCTGATTATAATTTATCCCATCACAATGTTTCATCAAACTTTCACTGAGTCAGACATTTGGTTCACCTTAGGGTTTGTTTGGCAGAACTACAGAAGAAATAGAAAGGAAAAAAACTGTTTTCTTGGGAATTCCTGGCTGCATTACTGTACAAACATCTGTGTATGTAAGAATGACTTGTTAACCACTATCTCAGGTCATATAAAGTATATTTCTTTGAGAAGCCACTTTTGGTTAAAATTCCCAGGCTGATATTCATAACATCTAATAAATTAGATCAACTACTACATTTAAAAAATAATAATCATCTAAAAATGAGCATAGAAAGGCCCCATTCAAAAGACACTCTTATTTCTGACATATATTGAGTTTAGATTTTTACTGAGTTGCCCTTCTGAAAATTTATAGCATGGGATAGACAATCTTCATAATACTGACCCCTAAGACACACAGCTAATACCTCAAGAAAAGATGAAATAATATTCAATGTAGCTTTAGTACTAAGTATATCAATGTTTTTTGGGTTTGCTGGATATAACGATATAAATTATTCAGGTTTTAATAGCATTAACCATAAAAAAAACAAAGTTAAAGAAAATGTCTAAAGACTTATCATTTAATGATTTTTAAAAAATTACAAAGGTATAAAATACCAAGGAATAAATTTATAAAAGATGTGCAAGACCCCACTACAAACTACACAACTTTGCTGAGGAAAAATTGAGAAGACTTAAGTGAAGAACTACACCATATTCATAGATTGGAAGACTCAACATAATTAAGATGCTCATTCTTCCCAAATGGACCTATAGATTCAATGTAATCAGTATCAAAATTCTAGGCTTTTATGAAGAAACTGACATATATAAAGACATGCAAAGCATCTAGAATAGGAAAATGATCTCTTAAAATATTATTTCACAATATTTTAAAATATTTTTTTAATTTGGAGGGCTTACACTATCTGATTTCAAGACTTATCAAGTTACAACAATTAAGACAAATGTAGTATTGGTATAAGTATAGACAAATAGATCAAGAGAACAGAATAGAATCCAGAAATAGACCCACAAATATACTACATCAACTGATTTCAACCAAGGCATCAAGTCAATTCAATGGAGAAAGGAAAGTCTTTTTAACAAATGGTGCTAAAACACTGGATAACCACCCAGGTTTATTCCTATCTAGTTTCATACACAAAAATTAATTTGAGCTGAATCATTGACCTGAATGTAAAACCCAGAACTGTAAAGTTCATAGAAAGAAAATATCCTCACAATCTTATGGATTGGCAAAGATTTCTCAGACAGATACAAAAAAAAAAAAAAAAAAAAGCCCATCATATAAGGGAAAAAAATGCTGATATATGGGACTTCACCAAAATTAAAAATGTATGTATCTGATAAAGGACTTATATCCACAGCACATAAAAAGCTAACGAATCAATAATAAGAACAACTCACTTAAAATGATCAAAAGATTTGAATAAGCAATTAACAAAAGATACAAGAAGCCAATAAGCACATGAAAAAAATGTTCTTCATCATTAATCATCATGAAAATAAAAGTTAAAAGGACAATGAGATCACATTTTATACTCATTATATTGCTAAAATCAAAGACCAACACCACCAAACATTGGCGAGGATGTGGAGCAACTGGAACTCTAATACACTGTTAGTGAAAGTATAAAAAATGATGTAACTACCTTGGAGAGCTGTTTGCCAGTTTCTCATAAAGTTAAATGTGTTTACCACATGACCCAGAAATTTCGCTTCGAGGTGAAATTTATCCAATATAAATGAAAACATTATCTATAAAAAGAGTTATACAAGAATGCTCAAGGCAAGCTTATTCATGCTACTGAAAACTGGGATTAATTTAATACCCATCAACAGGAAAATGGATAAACAAGTCGGGATATACTTACACAATGAAATACCACTCATCAATAACAAGGAATGAACTACTGATACACAAAACAGCATGAATGTAGCTCCAAAATACCTTGTTGAGTGAAAGAAGCCAAATAAGAAATACCTATTGTATGAGTCTACAAGAATGAAAGAAAACTAACCTATGGTGATACAAGTGAGAAGTAGTTGTCTGAAAGGGGAGGGGACTGATCAGAAAGGAGTTTGAGGGTACTTCCTGGGAGAATCCTGTGGTAAAGAGGGCTTCAGGTACAATCCTCAACTGGTTAGAGAGCTCCTTCTCTACCTTGGTTTGTTTTTTTTTAATCCTCACCCAAGGACATTTTCCCATTTTTTATTCAGATAGAGTGGGAGGGAGAGAGAGGATGTGTGAGAGAGAGAGAGAAACATCGATGTGAAAGGGACACATCGAGTGGCTGCCACCCACACGACCAACCAGGGCTGGGGACAAACTGCAACTGAAATACATGCCCTTAGCAGGAACCGAACCCGGGTCTCTCTGGACCACAGGCCGACGGTCTAACTGATGACCCAAACCGGCCAGGGCTCTTCCTTGGTTTTATTCACAACTCTGGTAACTCTCAGGTGAGAGGGTTCCATTCCTTTGAAAAGGAATAGGGAATGCAGAGTGTGTAAATATGTATACAATATATCTGTGTTTTGGAAATAAAGATCAACTAAATAAGAAAAGCAAAGGCTATTTATTCTGAGTCTGACATAGTGAGTGAGTCAGCCAACATTACATGTGTTTCAGCATCTAAAAGCAGGCAAAGCAGTGGGACAGCATAATAGTGGGAGACAGAAAGGCTTCAGGTATGCCCTGATTAGAGGCTGTTGGCATGGGGCAGATGCAGGAAGTTCAACTAGAAGTGGGCATCCTATGTACTTTATTGGGTGCATATTTGGATTTCTTTCGTTGGTCCAGGGACATTGGAAGCAGGGACAAAAATTAGGGAAGTTGTCAGTTATTAATCAGGTCATGGCCACTTTGGGCTGATTGTTACAGAAGTTATTGTTTAGCTTCCTGGTTTGTCACGAGAGATAGCTTCCTGTAAGTTTGACTTAAAGCAGGCTGGGTTCCTGGGCTGTTTACTGTAGATGAGTGGTTGGTTTCTTGAGCAGTTTATGGGTGAAAGTTCTATTTTTATACTATGATCTAGTCATTGTCCATTTGTATATGCAATCTCTTGGTATTCATCAACCAGTGATTAATGGAGAGATAGAAAGCAAACATATTCACCACTGTTAACTGCTTGAGAAGACATAAGTTAAAACTGCCTACAAATAACATTACATAAAAGTGCTAAGCATGGAGGTGGGGGAGGGGCAATTGTTAAGGGAGCATCCAGAGAAAAATATTTCTTACTACTAAGAAAATCAAATCTGTTAAAATAAGGGTACACAGAATACCAAGATGAGTGGGTAGTTCCTGGAACTCCCTCCTCCCTAGGTGAGTTTTTGAAAGTTGGGATTGAAAATCCAGGTACTTGGTTATTGTTTCTTTTTTCTTTTCTTTTCAATTAAAAAAAATTTTGAGCCCTGGCCGGTTTGGCTCAGCAGTTGGAGCATCGGCCTGCAGACCAGAGAGTTCAGGGTTCGGTTACCACTAGGGGCACATACCAAAAAAAAAAATTGAGATAAAATGCACATAACATAAAATTCACCATTTTAACCACATTAAAGTGTACAATGCAGTGGCTTTTCACATATTTACAATGTTGAACAACCATCACTATATTCTGATTCCAGAACATTTCCATCACACCAAAGAGAAAAATGGTACCTGTTAGTAGTCAGTCCCAATCCTCACCTCTACACAGCCTCTTACAACCAATAATCTGCTTTCTGTCTCTATGGACTTGCCTCTTCTAAACATTTCATATAAATGGGATCATATGACACATGGCCTTTTGTGTTTGGATTCTTTCACTAGCATAATGTTTCTCAAGGTTCATCCATGTTGTAGCATGTATCAATACTTCATTCTTTTTTATGGCTGAGTCATATGCCATTGTAGCAATGTATCACATTTTGTTTATCCAATCATCAGTTGGTGGGCACTTGGGTTGTTTCCACTTTTTGGCTATCATAAATAATAATTTTATAAATATTTATGTACAAGTTTTTGTGTAAACACCTGTTTTCAGTTTTCCTCTAGGATTAGACTTGCTGGGTCATGCAGTAACTCTATGTTTAATTTTTTTTTTTTTGAGTAACCGTCAAACTATTTTCCAAAGTGGCTGTACCATTTTACATTTCCACCAACAATGTTGGCTATTGTTTCTTGTGTCAGACTACAGCCAATTAAAGGGAAGAAAACCTGTAGCAGACACTCTCCTATATAAAGCAGCTCCATAGTCACCTTCTACTAAGAATCTGCTTGAGATTCTGTGAGGTATAACTCTGCTATCGGCTCAGCTGCCTGATTCTTTCACCTGGGATGAGGCCCAAGGACCAGAATAATGATCACATACACTTTCCCATCCTTTTCCCTATCTTTTCAGGTTTTGATTTTGGTAAATGGAGGTACACACACACACACACACACACACTCACACACACACACACACACACATTTTTTTTCTTTCTTTGTTTGGGAAGGAGGAGGAGAATGAATAACTTTTTGAAAAAGTCAGGAGCCTCTGCTTTTTGAAAATTCAGCCTCTACAGAGCCTTGATACAAAACTATCAGCAACAGTGGAAGAAATTGAGAACCTTAATTTTGTTCTTTGAAAGTTAAATCCAGTACATATTTGTTCCATTTCTCTTAACCCAGATGCAAAGTTTATTAGAACAGTTAGCCACTGACTTCAACCTCTTGAATTGTAGCGGCCCTAAAAGAGAATCTGCAAACTCTGAAAATGGCAGATTCTGCCCAATTTCTACAGATCTACCAAGGGAAAGCTCAACTTGCTATTGATTCTAAATTACTTTCACATAGAAATTCATAATGGGAATCTACCATCCAGTTTAGTCACCTTTATTGAAGCTAAGATTTAGAGCATTTTAGAAGTGGCCTTGGAATCTAGCCATTTATCTCTGTTCAAGTCTTTCTCAAAATTTTGTGATGTTTTGCTTTAAAATAATTGTACAATTATTTCTCCTTCTCAAAGGATCTTTAGAATTTCAGAAGGAACCCCACTGTCTCTGAGTCAAGCAATTCAGCAGAAACCCCACTGTCTAACTT
The DNA here is from genome assembly GCF_014108415.1 of Molossus molossus. NCBI lineage: Eukaryota > Metazoa > Chordata > Mammalia > Chiroptera > Molossidae > Molossus > Molossus molossus. The sequence goes on from NW_023425345.1 coordinate 79,022,658, forward strand.
TTCAGGGCTAAAATGTCCAAAAAAATTATAGGGAAAGAAATAGAAACTGGATACTAAGAATCTGAATACCAAGAATGTTATTATATTTAATCTTCACAGTAGCCCTATAACAAAGGTCCTTTCATTTTTTTTATTACAGATATGGAAATGGGCTCAGAGAGGTTAATTTCCCAGGATCACATGAGTAAATAAAGAACTTGGGCTTTAGAGGTAATATAGCATAATGGTTAATGGTTAATGCTCTGCAGTAAGATTGCCTGGATTCTCATTCTAACTCTACTGCTTACTGTGCAACCAAGTACTTTTCTAAGCCTTGGTTTCCTTCTCAGTGAAATGCAGATCTCATAGGGTAGAGGCTGTGAGCATTAAATGAGATAATGCTTGTACATTTGCAAGCTAATGTGTCGTAATTTCTGAGTTATGTGCGATTTTTTGATTGTTGGTGGCATTTGCCTTCTCAATGAGTGAAGAGCTATGATTCTCACCTACTTTCCCATCTCTGTTTCACCAAAAAGCAAAAGTAGAAATTCCCAAACTATTAAAAAAAATCACCAATCACAACTGAATAACTAATGAAGATGTGACAGTTTTTGATGAGACTCTGATGAGGTGATGGCTAGATGTTTTTTTTTTTTTTTTTCATAGGGAATATATTTAATTTGAGCCTGAAGAAAAAACACAGATGTAGCACAGCCTAAGCATTAATACTGTGGGAGACCACTTGTAAACCATCAGCGGCTACAAAGCATGAGTACATAACTCGAAACACTCTAATGGTTCAAGTAAGAGAAGTTAATCCATGGCTGCAGACACATCCAAAATGTCTAGACAATGAATTGCTACATCCTAGCCCAAAGAGGTATTGATGGCTCATCTGGCCTATTCTGTATATAACATTATTAATATATTGTGTCCTTCTAAAACAAATGACTGTTTTTCTCACATCCCAATAGGAACTAATTTTTAATCAGTCAGGAAATTCTCTTTAGCATCCGGAAGACCTTGGTTCAAGTTTCATTCTACAAGTCACTAAATCTCCGAGTCTCATCTATTAGTAAGATAATACACATACCAAATAGGATGGTTATAAGAATTAAATGATAAATTAATTAACAACAACAACAAAAAGAATTAAATGCGGTTGTGCATATAAAGTACTTAGCAGAATATACTAAGAACTCAGAAATAGTAGCTATAATTACTATGCCCATTGTTGAAACTGGAAAGAACAGACAAGTGTAAGAAAGAAAAAAAAATCAATAATTTTCCCTCCCAAAGGCAACTACTATGAACTTTAGTCAGTCATCTTTTTTCTATGTGCAGTTTGTCTTCATATAGATCTGATATACCACACACATTATATGCATTGTTTTTGTTTTGTCTTCTAGGCCTATTAATGAAACTTAAATATTTCCTCACACCATTAACAACTAGGAAGTTGTTTATGGCTTCTAGCAAAATAGTTTTTCCTAATTATGAAACCCTTGGGAATGATATAGTCCTGCCCACCTCATCTTTCTGCCACTTTGGGATCTGACCTTCCGGTCTTGGGAATCCTCAAGACTGTCACTATCATCACTTGGGACCACTGCAAAGAGTCTCCTACGTGCTTACAGGGTGTTGAGTGCGTATGCTCCCCCAAACCCAAAGGCAGTGCTCTGTAGTTTACAATGTAAGGTGTGCAGAAAGCCTTACATTCCACAGCCATCTGCTCAACTGCCTTTTAAATTTTTCTCCCACACAGTACAACAGAAGCTGCTAAAAACAAACAACAACAACATTCACACACACACACACACACACACACACACACACACACACCCCTGCTCATGTGCTGAAAGCTGAAGCCACAGCTCCTTCCTGGGCACCTTTTCTAATACCTTCTCTTCAAAGAAAAAACAAGATGTATTATACTAAGTTTAAATCTTTTTAAAAACTGCCAGGATATTCATATTTAATTTGGTTACCAGTATCTGAATTGCTCCAACTGTACTGTCCATGCTGACCTGCCTTCATTCTTCTTGACATCATCTCTTGTTTGTTCGGAGAATAAAATTACCTACCTAATTGTGGAGCCCAAAATTGACCTCTACACATATAATTAGTAAAAATCAAATAAAAATTAAATTTAAAGTAAAGATAATCATCTATAACATTTATTTTGCCCAACTATCTGGTTTGGAAGGGACTGTGTAACCACTGTTTGTTATTACTGTCCCTAAGATTGTTGATTTTCCATAAACATTTCTCCAGCAGAGCAATGGCTATGTGACTATGCAGAGAAGACATTAAAATGAACTGAGAAACAGAAGATTGGGGTTTCTGAAAGGTCTAAGGTTCTGGCTCAGTGAAGAGCTGTGTGACCTCAAGAAGCACAAATTCTTTGAACCTGCTTCCCCATCTAAAAAACAGGAATAATAGTCTATCTCCATTTTGTCAACCTTATGGAATTTTTATTCAGAAGAAATTAAATTATACATGTAAAAGTAATTTGTAGCTTGTAAAGGGCTATACAAATGTAAGGGGGAAAGTATTTTGCTCTTAAATAAAAAGGCAGGGAAAGAAAAGACTATCTCAAATACATCCTAATTGCCTTTTGAATTTTTATCTATACAGTCAACAACTGCCCAAAAATGCTAAAAACAGATCATTCTGAATAATTCCATCTTTGATTGTCCAGTTTTCCTCCACACATGCAGCATGCTAATTAAAGGATTGGCTATCTTCATGCTGTGTTAGAGGAAACTGAAGTGTTAGAACAAAACAGACTGACATGCCATCTCAAGGAACTTATATCAGTTAAGAAGGAACTGAGGAAAGTTAAGGAATTAGAGGCAGGAAGGATTAGCATCACTGAGGTTATAATAATTTAAAACTGGAGAAAAGGTTTAAACAGCTTAGAATTTAAAGAAATGTTAAGAGATGGTTTTCCCAAAGAGGGGAGCCTTTATCCAAAACCCTAGACAAGAGATTTTGCGAAGCTGTTATATTCAACTCCTCCAAGAGCCTGACATTTGATTACATTTAAAATTCATCTTTGCTTCTGTTTTCCCCCCTCCCCCATACACCATGTGTTCCTGCCCCATCTCCTATTTCTCCCTCCCTGATTTATTTCCATTTCAATCTCTTTGATGTCTAGGTCCGGGTTTGCAGTGTTTTCCTTAACCTCTCCTAGCCTGGCTCTCCCTGGTGTACACCTCCCACCCTCAGCATCATGTATGCACACTCCCCTTTGGAAAGATCACATCTCATTCTTGCAGAGCAGCCTTGGAAAATTATTTAAAACTATATTACTTTTTAAAATGGAAAGATAAAAGCTTTAAATTCCAAGCTGTTTCCCTGGGAGGAGAGAGGATGTGGCTGGGAGAAGCAATGGTAGTTCCAAACCGGCTCAGACTTGGTCATTGGTGGTGGCACGATGCTTCTCATTCCATCTGGGCAGGATCCGCTGGCCAGAGGCATTCAGTCAAGCAGGTGGGGGAAGGGAAACAGATAGGCAGATAAAGACTTCCAAAGATGGAGAGAAAGAAAAGGAGATAAAAAGGAGGAGTTATGGAGGAAGGGGAATAGAAACAAGGAAAGATGGGGGAAATGGAGCGAGGAATAAAGTAAAAGGGAAAAGGGAGAATAACAGGGGTAGGACTGAAGAGAGAAATAGAAACAAACCAGGAGGGAGAAAACAGAAACGGTTGGGAGGGGCAGAAACCAGAATGGGGGGCAGATCATGGGAGAGAGTCCAGGTGTAATGAGCGGAGCAGGGAGAGGACAGGAGCAGCGAGACTGCCATGCCTAGCCTCAGTCTATTTGTGTACTTCCTTACACTGTCATCGGTAGCTGCCTTATCTATTTTCACCTCTGGCAGGAGACGCCCGCCGATGTGGGAGCCTGGGCCGCCGATGAGGGACACCACGCCGTTGCAGTCCACGGTGCTGTTGCGCTTCACACTGCGCCGCAGGCTGGGGAAGATGCGCGAGGAGCGGCTGCCCTGGCTGTAGCCGCTGTAGCCACTGTAGCTGCTGCGGCGCTCGCGGGCCCGGATGGGGATGAAGAGTGAGTCCCGGCGGCCCTCGCTCTCCTCCACCGTGCTGTGCTCGTCATCTGCAAACTCGTTCTCCGAGCCCGGGTCCCGGAACCGCCCGGGCCCCCTGAAGCTGAAGATGCTGCTCTTGCTGTTGTGGCGCGAAAGGAACGGGGAGCCCGGAATGCTCAGTAGTGACTGCAGGGGCAGAAAAGGAGAGAGATTGGCAGGTATGAGATGGGAAGCTGATCCCTTATAGCCTGAGCAAAGGCTGTTCACTTCACCAGCCCGGTGGCCCCACCCTTGCATTCCTTTGTTAGAGCACAAGTGTTTCCAGAAAGCTCTCAGAATGTTAAATTTCTACTACTGTTCAACACCCATCATTACTCACTTCTCCTTGCCCCATACCTTGCGATATACCTGCCTTTGACCAGTTAACCACTCAAAAATTTTACTTTGTTCACTCAGGCATTGAAATGATGCTTTTATCTCATGCTCTATGGAACCAAAGCACTGGGAAACACATCTGTGTGTCTATTTCTCATACTACGGGTGCACACGGACTGTGCCTTTAATTTACTCGAGTGAGACTCATGCCACACTTGGCAAACGGTAGAGAATTTAAAAGTATCACTTGCCATTCCTTCAAGGAGAACATGGTGTGGAGGTCAACTACTATGCCAACAGTGGTCTTCAAGCTTTTTGTTCAATTGGAAATTATTTATGTTCCCTTCTACTTTACCTTAAACTCAACAAAAAAATTTTTTTTCCACCGAAAGTTCCAATATTTGTAAATTATATAGTTCTCAGCACTGACATTTTAAAATACATCTCTTCTTTACCAATTAGACATTTTTCATTTCTTTCTCCTTCAACTCGTACTTCCATTCCACATTCCCTAGAGAATGCTATGCTAATGTATATGTTATACCTTAATGTTTTTTACTGATCACCTCTGAATACTTTTCTGCAAAAAATTATAAACTGCACATTAAAAAATGTAAATTTCCCTGTGACCATGAATCTCTAAGAAATTTTAAAAACCTCCTGAATTGAGTTATTTTTATTAACATAATTGATCAAGATACCCAAATATATTATATACATTACTAGTAATTAAAGCATTAAAATTTATTAAAATGTTTCACGTCGATGTTTCTCTCTCTCTCCCTCCCACTCTACCTGAACAAAAAATGGAAAAATGTCCTCGGGTGAGGATAAAAAAAAAAAAAAAAATTATTAAAATGTATCTGAATCGAGTGAGATTTTTTCAACTGGTGTTTAAATAATTGTAGCTAGTATTATTTATTATTAGGATGAGACATGGCTCAACATCAATTCCCCTCCCCTTTTTAACAGTCGATTTTTAAGTGTTAAGAAACCTTATTAATGTAAACACCTAAACACCGCCTTAGAACAACTTTTGTTATAGTAATGTCACTCAATTCTTTGAACTCCTGCCAAATTATATGCCAAAATCACAAAGTTATCAGCAAAATTTATGTTAATGATCTATTGGCTAACAATTCAATTAGTTCCTCTTTCAATTTTGTTGAAAGGAAAGAACTGAAAACTACCCAACTTGCTAAAGCATTTATTACCTTGTTATTAGAATTATTCCATTTCTTGATTTCTGTGGATGCTAAAAAGGCTTTATTTCTTATTTACTAATAATTATATGGGTTACTATTACAGGAGTTACTCTTTTACTTAAATGAAACTTTTTTTAACCCTACAGAAAAGTAGAATAATCAAAACATCATTTCTATATATTATTGCCAACATTAATTTTTTTAATAAAGTGATTTTATCTTATCACATGCTCTAAAGATATTTTCACCAATACCTCAAAACCACAGCTCATTTAATTTATGAAAATGTCTAATGCCCTCACTGCAAAAGCAACTGTCCAAATCAGACTTATTTTTTAGGAAAAAGTATGACCTCATTTTTCTTTTCTTTTTTTTAATTGATTTTAGAGAGAGAGAAGAAGGGGGAGGGAGAGAGAGATAGAAACACCGATCAGAGAGAACATCGACTGGGCGCCTCCTGCATGTGCCCCACAGGAGATCTGGCCCACAACCATGTGCCCTGACTGGGAATCGAACCGGTGACCTCTTGGTGTATGGGTTTATGCTTAACCACTGAGCCACACCAGTCAGGCTCTCTGTTTCACTCTTAACAGAAGTGTTTAAGAGGTAAATTCAGAAAGCCTTATGAATGATTTATGTTTCCTGGATTAGAGAAAACTTTGTAGACACTAATATTTTCAATTGTCCCTTTGGCACCCCAAAGATTTTTAAACCTTAGGGCAATACATCAGTGGGATGACAGAGCAAAGTGGGAGGTAACTGTGAAAAGGAAAGTGGAAAAGAAGAAATGGTGTGATTTTGGACCACAGGGCTAATCTTGGGCATAGGAATAAGTAAGTTCAAGATCTGGGAATCAGGTTCCTTAAAACTAACTGTGCTTGGAAAGCCTTCAGGTGTCCCAACAGGATGCATCCCCAGTCTGAGGACCACTGCTCTAAGAGAAAAAAACTTGACAAACAACTGACTTTGGATAATCCGCCTTGCTATTCTGAGATACTTAGATTACCCAATTATGACTTTGAAGGAATTTTCAAAATAGTTTTTAACTATATGAGCTTTTTGCCTTAGAGTTTAGGCCTTAACCTTTTTGTAAAATGATTCCACTGTGAAAGTTCCTTGTGGGCTGGAACTCTGCAATACAGTACATATATTATGTGTTAAATAAACCTTTTAAAATAATACTTTTGATGATAACCCTGGAAGAGCTGTAGGGCTCCTCTTTAATATTTTTGCCCATATCTTTTTGCTAACTTGAACTCCATTTCTAATTCTATACTCAAAATGCTTCCAGTTCCCGTCTCTCCCTGCAGCTAGATCGGTATATTTTCTTTGGATATTATTAGTTCCATCATACTCTATTCTCTCATTTGCATTTCCCTTGTTATGTACTCTTTTCCTGCCTTGGCTCAAAGCAACTCATATATCTCTGAGACAATAAATTAATTTGATCACTAGGAGCCACATCAAGAAAACCACTAACCATAGATTACTTGATATAAATGCTATCGTTAAATACATACCACATGCTGTATAGGCCTCTGGAAAAGAGAATGCAGGTGTGCAATGTCTCTGACACCTTTCCTGATTTGTGTTGCTCTTTTGCCCCAACCCTGCACCACCGAGGAAAAGCTGCACTGGTTAGATTCCAGAATGTTCACAGGGTCTCACATAAGTGGAGAGTGTCACCGTGGTTAAAAGGGCATACACATGGTCAGCTCTTATACTTCTTCCTCCATGTTGTTGCATTAGGAAAGGGATCAGGGCCTCCTTCAACTCCCTGCTTGCTATTCCTCTTCTCACATTTACGTTTGGGCACTCTCACGGATTCATTCCCTTGAACAAGTTCCCAAAGTTTGAGTCACAGACCAATGTTAGTGAATGACCTGCTATTGGTTTGCAATGAGATGAGTAGCAAAATGGAGAGAAGCATTTAGAAACTGTTATAGCAAGTAGACTTTACAACACCCAAGAATGTGATCATTGTTCTAGAAATTCACTGTTATTTTATTTTACCACAGTATCAGTTCATGAAAACTTGGGAAAAATAGAAACTGGTCCTTCACCACAGACAGTTTGAGAAACACTTCTTTAAACAATGAGGCTGGCCAGGAAATAGTAAGTGTATTAAAATGTATCTGTGATTTGTTTTAATCAGGTAAGGTAAGGTGACAGACACAGAGACAATTGCCTTTGAAAGAAGAGTTTATTACTTATAGTTCTCAGCAAACGGAGCATTCAGGGCCTCGTGGGGAGGGTCTAGGATTGGTAAGGAGGCAGAAGGGGCAAGGAGGAAAGCATGCCTCAGTCTTTACTGCGGTTTACTCAGGAAGCAATGGGTGAGGTAGAGTAGGCACCTTTAAGCAAGTTTAGGATTGGACAGTTTAAGTAATTCCAGGCAGGCTCTGGGCTGTAGGAGTAGTCTCAGTGGTCCAGTAGCTGGTCCTGAAAGGATTTAGGGCAGGGGAAATACTGACTTGGTGTGTGAGAATTAGGGATAAAAGGAAAAGGTTGGGGAATAAGGGTTTTGCATTGGTTGATTTACATATGAAAGACACTTCCAGGCAAATAGCCTGTTATCTCTAGGGGCAGTCCCTTCCCTGCCAGCAAAGCTCCTAAAATGTCAGCGCATCCTAAAATACAGAACATATAAACATGATTAAGACGGTAAGATCCCAAAATTGGGTTTAGAAGGAATAGGAAATATCCTTGAGCTTCTATTTAGTTCAGTTTAACATAGAACACTGAGGTTCAGAGCATAAGCTTACATGGTAATAAACTGTGCTTTGGGTATATATATATCTCCCTTGAGAGCCTCACTGGAGAGAAACATGGCCATGGTAAGATAGGACACAAACACTTGTGGGATCTATCCTTTGATAGATCCCATGATCACCTTTAACATCATCACTCCATGTCCTAAGAATGGCATTCAAGATCCTCCCAACTTTGATCCTAATTTACTTTCTCCATTTATCTTTCCCTCTTTCCCCTCATATACCCTATCATTCAGGCACACTGCCCTCAGGTCTTTTATTTTCTCCATTTCTAGCACATACTAGGTTCAGCTGTGGAAATCCTCTCGGTTCTCCATTGTCAAGCAGCTTCTTCCTCTACAAATTTCCTTAATCGTACCACAGCACTGAGCCCCTCTTTCAGAGTACTTATGCTCTACTTTTTACTACAGTTCTTTAAACATATGCATTATCTCTCCTTTTTAACCAACTACAAGCTCCATAAGGGCACACTGCCTGATCTATCTTTATTTATCCTAGAATTCTTTGTACATTGTAGGTACAACATTTAATTTAATTTACATGTATTTAGATTACATACTGTAAATAAGTCACTGACCTCAGCATTGTTCCATATTGCCTTGGGTCACTACCTCATTTCTGAGAGCAAGCTTCCCTAGACTGAATGTTGGGTGATAACACTACCTGATATATTAGGTCTCCACATTAGGAAAGAAGTTTGATTTATTTGACAAATGATCATTAAGTACCTACTGTGTGCTAGTGATATGGATACAGTGATGAATAAGACATACAATATGGTCTTTATCCTCCTGAAACTTGTAGCCTCATAGAAAATACTACATGAGATCTAACACACTGGACTATTCTTAACTGAAAGGAAAGTGATAAGAAAGATAATGATCAATTCAGTAACCTATGACCACTTAGAAATCAGGATCCTGAGACAACACACACTAAAAGGAAACAATTTGCCTATTATTTTTTAATTCCTTTTTTCCATTATTGGCAAAAAAAAATTGACTGCAATACATGTGGAAGGGGAAAGACGACTTGCTCCATTGCTCCTTGTACCCTGTATCCAATCCTGATCTAGTCCATTCCCTGAGGAGATACATCCTGATGGGAAACTCCCTAGCCCCTCCCCAATCTCCTTATTAAGGAATCTAGCTAGTTTATGAGGTGGGTAGGCCTTACTTCCTGTTTTCAAAATCTTTCCTGTCAACCAACCAGGAGCTTTTGGTGCTTTTCAGGCAGTCACATAACAGCTAGCAAAAAATACTACCTTAGGTCTAGGAGTTGTTTGGAAGAGTGACTCTGGGGTGTTCTTGATTTGAGGGAATAGCTCTCATATTCCACAGAAAAATTAACCCAGGATTTCAGTGCATCCGTGTGAGCTGTCTGTTGGGATGAGGCTTAACAATGACTGAGATGTTTGAATTGTGATAAATTGGTGATTTAAATGTTCTATC